>NC_140496.1:11232933-11832933 GCF_964271855.1 Acomys minous
CTGGATTTGTTTAGGGAGTTAAATGCCATAAAGTTCTCTTAAGAAATTAGGTCCTGGGGAGCCTGTGTCTCTCTGGGGATTAGGCAAGGGGCTGACCTGCTCTGGCTGGACCCCCTTGGGCCACAGACACCCAGAAACTGTCTGCCTGGGGAAAAGGCATTTTGGGATCTCCTCTTGGAGAATCAGTGTGTACACTCCCAAGCAAGACGGCAGAGCAATGCACAAAGAAGGCATTTCCTAATTGCATGGCTCCCGCAGCCCTCGAGAGTGAACTTGAGACACTGAATTGCCAGGTTCTGGTCCTAGACCCACGTGGGATGTCAGTGACAGCACCCAGGAACAAATGGGTGGCCTCATTAATTCATCTGCTGGATGGAGCAGCATCACTGAGGCCTTGGCAGAGTATGTAGGCATCTGCATTCTAGTCCACACCTGGTTACTTCACGTAGGAATGAGGCGTGATGTGACTGACGCATGCATATATTATGTGATAAGCAAATGAAATACCCTCCCTCAGGCTGGGGAGATGGCTCAGTGGATGCTTGCTGTGCAGACATGAAGACGCAGAGTTCAATCTCCAGAACCCACATTAATAAAATACTTAAAAACCAAAATAAAATAAAAATGGGGCTGGAGAGATGGCTCAGAGGTTAAGAGGGAACTGCTTGCTCTTCCAAAGGTCCTGAGTTCAATTCCCAGCAGCCACATGGTAACTCACAACCATCTGTAATAAGATCTGGTACCCATACATGCAAAGTACTGTGTACATAATAAATAAATAAATCTTTAAAAAAAACAAAACAGGGCCAGGTGTGGTGGTGCATGCCTTTAATCCCAGCACTCTGGAGGCCGAGGCAGGCG
Source organism: Acomys minous (assembly GCF_964271855.1). Taxonomy (NCBI): domain Eukaryota; kingdom Metazoa; phylum Chordata; class Mammalia; order Rodentia; family Muridae; genus Acomys; species Acomys minous. Next base: position 11,233,795 of record NC_140496.1, read on the forward strand.
GATCTCTGTGAGTTCGAGTCCAACTTGGTCCACAAAGTGAGTCCAGGACAGCCAGGGCTTTTACACAGAGAAACCCTGTCTTGGGGGAGGGGATGGGGGGGATGGTATAAAGTGATGGCCATGACTGTGGTCCTTCCAAGGCCCTCTCGGCTGGCCAGGCACAGAGGCAGGCCCCCAGCTCTGAACAGCAGATCTGGGAGCAGAGCCGCAATCACCAGCTGCCGACACAAACTCAGAATAGGCCACTAAGGAACAGGCTTCAGGAAGGGGCAAAACCCAGAGAGATTTGTGGAACCCACAGTGCGGTGCCACAGATCAGTCACAGGCGGGTGAGTCATCGGCAACACCCCCTGCCCCCACTCCTCCGTCACTTTGGGGGATAAGTGGAGTGCGTATTCCACAGCCAGGGAGCTTTCCCAGCATGCACAAGGCTCTATGTTTCATCCCTAGCACTACTGAGGAGCAGAAAAGTTATCACCAAGGGTGGCATTTGCCTGTAATTGCAGCCTTGTGGGAGCTGAGGCAGGAGGACAGCTGCATCCACGTTTGAGGCCAGCCTGGGCCATAGAGACCAACCCTCTCTTAAAGAAAAGACAAAAACAAAACCACCATTTTTAAAAAGGCAAGGCAGGGGGGGGGGTGGTCTCAGGGCTGGAGCAATAGCTCAGTGGTTAAGAACACTCGCTGTTGGCCCAGAGGACCCAGGTTCAATTCCCAGCACCCACATGGAAGCTCACAATCATTTGTAATTCCAGGTTCAGGAGATCCAACACTCTCACACAGACATACATGCAGACAAAACACCAATGTACACAAAGTGAAAATAAATTGGGTTGGGGAGGATTGTTTTGTTTTTTGAGTTTTTTTCGAGATAGTTTTTTCTCTGTGTAGTCTTGACTAACCTGGACTCTCTTTGGAGACCAAGCCGGCCTCGAACTCACAGTGATCTGCCTACCTCTGCCTCCCAAGTGCTGTGATTAAAGGCGTGCGCCACCATGCCCGGTGTCGAAAATAAATGTTTTTAGAAGTCCCTCATCATACTTGTCAACAAAGTATACCTTACAGTATGAAGTACACTTTTTCTTCTGATTCCTACTGGGTAGGTCTGAAAAGAGCCAAACAAAGCAGTTTGAGTGCCTACTCAGTCCAGGGGGGACAGCAGGAAGCTAGACACAGAAATCACTGAGTTCCTACCCAGGCCACACCTCCCCACAGCCTATAAACAACTGCTGCATTTCAACCAAGGGGGCGGTCCACTCACTGATCAGCTGGCCCATAGCTAACCATGGACCGCCTGCTGAGGTGGGCTAGGCAGACACCCAGTCACCTCCCTCTCAGTTCCAGTCACCTGTGAGCTGACAGACACCGAACATATTTCAGCCAGACCCAAAACTAAGAAATGACTTGATGACCCTCAAGAAGGAAGTGGCTTATTAAATCCCACTGTCAAACAGCAGGAAGAGGAGACTCAACAGCCCAAGCTGGGTGACATCAGAATAAAAGGCAAGCGTCCTCACCTCGGGTGGAGCCCAGGCTCGGGACTCCTTTGCTCCTAGGTCATTTTGATGTACAGCTCAAAAGCTAGGGAAAGAGAACCAAGAAGTCTTCCGGTTATCCAAAGGCAAATGAGAAAGGGGTAGTGGCTAGAAGAGAGAGGTGGCATGCACGTCCTAGGGAAGACACAAGGACAAGGATCAGGAAACCAAGAGTCACCCTAGGAAGGCTGATGTCTTCTGGTCCCTTCTATAGACTCCTTCGTACAGAATCTCACCAATGTTTCCAATGTCTCCATCACTTGCCTGCCTACCAAGATCCCATCCAGACAGGATTTCTCTTTGTAGCCTTGACTGTCCCGGACTCACTTTGTAGACCAGGCTGGCCTCGAACTCACAGAGATCCACCTGCCTCTGCCTCCCGAGTGCTGGGATTAAAGGCGTGCGCCACCACCGCCCGGCTCATCCAGGGCTTTAAATTCACAGGCTACAGCAGAGAACCTACTATCACCACCAGGTCCAAGGAGGAGGGAGCCTGCTTCCACCCTCAGGGTTTCTAATCAGAGATTCCCCTCTCCATCAGAGACAAGATAGAGCTCAACTCACAGTTCAGTCCACGCTGGCTGGGAGTGGGAGGCAGGGGAGAGACAATGGGTTGCCATGGCAAATCCAGCCCAACCCCTGGGTCCAAGCCCAAGAAGCCAACAAAGACAGCTGCTGCCTCCTGGCCTCCCTGAACTGGTCCTGAGGCCAGCCAGCAAAGTCAAAGCCAATTTTACTGGAAGAACTTGACCAGGGAGAGACAGATGAGGCATCCTGGGGACTGTCCAGTCTGTTGGTGAGCCCCAGGCTACCCTAGGATCAGGGTAGAAGGAGGTGAGAGCCTGGCATACCTTGTCAACTCACTGACTTGAGCACAGGGTGTCTGTCCTGGCTGGAGCAGAAAACCCAACCCACAGCAGCCGCTGCGCAACGAATACTGACTGATTCGTTCTCCTTGTTATCGCTAAATACCGAGTGGAGAGACTGGCAGGAACGAGACTCAGTACAGTACATACAGAGACCGGAAACGTCGTCAGTTTCAGGAGAGATACCTGGGTAGAAAGTGGCATGCCAACGAGTCTACCTATTGCTTTCAAGCTGCATCACCATCTCCATTCACAGAACAAGCTGGAAAAGTCGAAGCTGCTTGTAGAGCACTGTGTCCAGACAACAACAAAAGCCATGTAGTGACCCCCTCCCCCCAGAGACCAGAGCTGGTGGAGTGGACTGGGGGGTGACCCCAACCTACACTTGAAGGGTCTTAGAAGCCTAGACTATCTGGCCCAAGCCCAGCTCACGCAGCAAACCTCCAGGCCCTCTCCTCCAGGGTCTTTCCATCATCACATCAGCCTGGCATTCCTAGGAAAAGGCCAGCAAACTCCTGCCCAGGAATCCAACTGAAGCTTCTCACCAGCAGACAAGCATGAGTTCCAGCACAATTAGGAACTGATTAAGGCTCTTCTCCCTCCCCAGCTCCTAAACCGGCTGGTTTATTTGTAAAGAGTTGCACCAGAAATTACACAGGGGAAAGTGACATGTCCCAAACCCCTCATGTAACAACTGTAACAGCTTCCAGTCTTACTTTATCAGATTATAATCCCATACAAAGCATCTGCAGAGCCACCCTGTAATCTCACTTATCAAAGGAGAGAAAGGGGGAAAGGCTGGAGATACAGCTCAGTTGTTAACGGTGAATACTGATCTCGAGGACTGCAGCTCAATTCTTACAACACATCTGATATCTGATCGCCTTTTTTGGACTCCACAGGGAATCTGTACTCATGACTGCGCATAGCCATATACATACAATTTAAAAACTAGGGCTAGAGAGATGGCGGGGCAGTTAAGGGCAGTTACTATTCTCACAGAGGACCCAGGTTTTGATTCCGAGCACCCACACCAGGCAGCTCCCAAGCATCTGTAAGTCGCCGGGCGTGGCGGCACATGCCTTTAATCCCAGCACTGGGGAGGCAGAGGCAGGTGGATTCCTGTGAGTTCAAGGCCAGCCGGGTCTACAAAAGCGAGTCCAGGACTGTAACACAGAGAAACCTTGTCTCGAAAAACCTTAAAGAAAGAAAAAAAAAAAAAAAAAAAAAAGACAGACAAGCATCTGTAAGTCCAGCTCCACGGGCTCCAATGCCCTTTGCTGGCCTCCATGGACCACTGCACACATGTGATGCACAGACACACATGCAAGTAAGACACCCCGTGTATGTAAAATAAAAAGAAAGAGAAGAAAAAAAAAGAGTTAGCAGCCCTTTGAGATGTAATTTGGGATTTATACCGAAATGGTATCTCTATGGGTAATGCTCTCCCCTCAAGAGCTGATACCCATGATCTCAGGTGTAATTTTCTTTAGGAGCAGCTCCATTTCTCCTAACCCGTGTCCCTAAAGTCTAAATTAAATATATTAAAATGTCTTTCAAAAAAATCTCCAACTCTGCTTCATACCAGCCTGTCCTGAAATTCTTTTCCGCATCAAAACCATAACATCCGTGAGATGAGATCCCTTAAAGAACAGGGAACGCCTCAGAGTTCTGGGCTGACAGTGTAGAGCTGCATCTCCGTCCCTTGCCCGTGGTGAGATGGCAGGTTTGCTTGAGGGCCCACACTCAGTTTATGTGTAGCTTTATACACAGGTCTCGATGGCTGAGGAGTTCCTCATTCTTAAAAAAGGAAATAGAGGGCTGGCGAGATGGCTCAACGGTTAAGAGAACTGTCTGCTCTTCCAGAGGTCCTGAGTTCAATTCCCAGCAACCACGTGGTGGCTCACAACCATCTATAATGAGATCTGGTGCTCTTTTCTGATGTGCATGTGCAGATGTACATGCAAGCAGAACACTGTATATGTAATAAATAAATCTTTGGAAGAAAAAAATAAGGAAATAGAGGGCCGGGCTTGGTGGCACACACCTTTAATCCCAGCACTCAGGAGGCAGAGGTAGGAGGATCTCTGTGAGTTCGAGGCCAGCCTGGTCTACAAAGCAAATCCAGTACAGCAAAGGTTACACAAACACAGAGAGAGAGAGAGAGAGAGAGAGAGAGAGAGAGAGAGAGAGAGAGAGAGAGAGAGAGAGAGAGAGACGGACCCTGTCTCGAAAAACCAAAAAAAAAAAAAAAAAAAAAAAAGAAATAGAGAACAAGGTTTACTAACGTCAATCACACCTCAAAGTGACTCTAGTACACGCCGAAACAGAAAGGGATTCGAGTTGGAAAGTGTGGCAAGAGTGGAGATGGGCTCAGTCCTCCAACCTAGCTCCCCTCCCCTTGGCCCACACTCCTGGATTCAACTGACCCCAGCAGCCCATCCTTGAAGCCACACACCTTTCAGGGGGAAGGAGGGCCCTCCTCTTCAACGTAGTCAAAGCTATCGTAGGTGAAATGACATCTAAGAGATCCTAAAATGACTCACCCCGAAGCTGGGCCACCCCCAGAAGCAAAACACACCCACCACAGTGCCACAGACGACACAGACAGCAGCCGCCTTCTCCCCCCTCCTGCACTGCCTCTAGGGGCAAGGGAGCCTGGCTGGCCTTGTAACACCCAGGAGGGCAGCAGAGAGGGTGTGCTGACAGGATTGGGGAACCTTTACGGGTGGGTGTAGAAGTCTCTGAAACCACCCTCTGTCTGTACAGGCTAGCACAGGACAAGAAGAGGTGCCCTAGTGCTCACTTGGGAAGCCCGGGACCCTGACTCCTATGGCTGACTCTAATATCTGTAAGCAACAAGGCTGTCGGGATATAGGAATCTACCTCAGAATTCCATGTGGTCTCCTCAGGCATCATCAGTATGGGGAGGGGGAGAAGACAGAGAGAGGGGGAGGGAGCAGGAGTAAGGCTGAAATGTACTCTGAGGGCACCCTGCCTCAGGACACCCTACCCACTGGTATCTAGAGCCGCTGGATTCGAGAGACAAAGAGGCACAGTCCCAGGAGTGGTCCACCATGCTCAAGTGCCTCACTAAATCTGGCTTTATCATTATTATTCAGAAATGGAAACCCACCAGCTGTGGTGGCGCACGCCTTTAATCCTAGCACTCGGGTGGCAGAGGCAGGTGGACTGCTGTGAGTTTGAGGTCACCCTGGTCTACAAAGTCCAGGACACAGAGAAACCTTGTCTTGGGAAAAAAAAAATGGAAACCCAGAATTTTTTTTAAGGGAACTCTCCTCATTTTTAAATACAGACAACTTGACTGAGACTTTTTCCAAAAAAGAAAAGGAAAAGAAAGGAAAGAAAGGGAGTTACTGAATAGGCGAAGTGTAAGGCATGGCAGAGTAGACCTAACCAGAGGGTCACTGGCTCACTCTGAGGCATGCCAATCCCTTCATAGACCCCACCCTCCCAAGTCACCCCACGTCAACAGCAGCCTCCAGGCTCAGGTCTCCTAATAGGAAATAAATGCTTCAGTCAGCCTCCTGTTGATCCCTACACCAAAGCAGGGACCACTGCTTTTGAGCCACCACACCCAAGTTGCTAGTTTAATTCTGTAGGAAGGGCAAAGTCACTTCAAAGAGGGAAAAAGGAGACCGCCAGCCAGAGGTGATGCGCTCACAAACACGGCTGTGGACTTGGGCGGCAGGGCTCTGCTGGTTACAAAGGAAAGGCAGCCGCCACTGAAACCAGCCCAGACTCCAAAATTACAGAGCAGTGTGGCCCGCACCCCTACCCCATCCCAACTGTCACTCACTCCTCAGGAATGCAATTACCCCCAGTGAGAGCACGAGGACAGTCAGTGACCAGACGGCCATGTCTGTCCTACCTAGACCCAGACAGGCACATTTGGCCAAACCAAAGACACAGCAGTAGAACCTAGGAGAGAAAGCGACCCCAGGTCCTCGGGTGCAGAGTGAGCAGTCCAACAAATCCACCCTCAAACACTAGGGAAGAGCCTGAGGAAGGACCAGATGACAAAGCTCCTGTCAGCTCTTCTGTTCCCCTTGCCATGCTAAGTCCTATCTCTGGGCCTTTGCATCTGCCATACCACTTTTTGAGGCCTTCTTCCTGGACCCATGAAGGACGAGCCCCTGCATGGATATCATCTCCTGCTAAGACCTTGCTCGCTCTTTTCACTGCTTCTCGGTCCCTATACTGTCCCAGCTATCTCTGAGGTGATAGCCCTGGTGATCCCCTCATTCATAGTGTCACTAAGAGAAGGGATGTATCAGAGTGATAAGTGACTGGCTAAAGTCAGCACCTGCTAACTTCAATCTACTGGGCCACCCAAGCTGCACAGGCACCACAGAGAGCGGGGGCCCAGAAGGATGGTCTGAAGACTGCTGGGTGCTGGGTCCTTAGAGTTCACGGTCTCCCCAGTCCGACCACATCCCAAGTCCACAGTATTGCTGCTCATCACAGATGAGGAAACTGAAGCCGGGGGATCAAAACTTGCCCAAAGCCACACATGCATTTAGCCAACACAAATGCAGAGACGTACCAGACAGCCTTGGAAAATGCACATATGTGTGCACGTCATACAGATGCGAACACATAGACATACATACCTATGTGTTTGTGTATATCTGAATGGATGTGTACACAAGTACATGCTCAGGTTGTGTTATGTGTACACATGTGCTGGATCGTGTATATGTCTGCATACACACATACCTGCATCATTATGTTTGAGAGTACACATATGCATGTAGTCTGTACACACATGCATGTGTATATCAATGTGTTAAATGTGTCTGCATAAATGTATAAGTGCCAGGTGTACACCATGTGCATCCACTTCTGTATAAACCTTTGTGTGTGTACACTTACATGTGTGCACATATATATGTGAGTGCGTGTGGCTCCCATCTGAGTTGACTCAGACAATGACTCGGGGCTTGGTGGAGCTGACACTCGGAATTCAGGAACTGTGTTTACGTACAAACCATGAGAACAGACTAGTACAGGGACAAAGTCACTTCAGACTTGCAAGATTAACATTTGTCTGCTGCAGCCAACATCTACCCTCTGTGGCAGGCCAACTGGAGACAGTCAGGGTCTACCTGGCCACCAGGTGGCCTGGTATCCTTGTCCACTCCCGGAAGCCTGTGCTTTTGTCCTTTGTGCTGGCCATGGGAGGAAATATAAAACCATGTGGGGTGGGGCTTCTGAAACCTCCCAGCTCAGTGCCTGGAACCCAGGCCACCTATCTAGGAGTCCAGGGTGCGTAGGAACCCACCCTGAGGCACCCCGGAAGCCGCCGAGGCACCAAACGTGGAAGTACAGAGAAGGAGGCCAGAGGGCAGAGGCTACTTCACTATCTGATACTTGCAGCATCTTTCTTTTGTTCCCTTAAACTGAAACCAACAGAGCTAAGCCCTGATTGATGTCAAGGCTACAGAGGAAGTGGCCTGACCTTCCACACCCAGTCCCTGCAAAAGCTAACACCCAGGGCTGGAGGGTTGGCTCAGTAGTTAAGAGCACTGCATTAGTCTTGCACAGGGCCCCCGGTTTGATTCCCGACACCAACATGGTGGCTCCACACCTCCTTGGGCACCAAGCAAGTTTGTGGTGCAAAATACTCATACACAAAACATAATAGCCAATTTTTAAAAAATATTTTTTTTGGAAGAAAACAAGATAACAGCACATTTGTTTGGGGTACTGAGCAAATGTCATCCACCATGAGCCACTGTGCTGACTTGCCCCGTATACTTACTTTAGTGGCAGAGGGCTCAGAAATGTCGTCTGCCCCTTCCCCTCCCTGAAGACTCTCATGAAGCCATTCACACAGAGGCTGAGCCCTGCAGCTCTGCACCCCACTGAGCTCAAAGCCAATTCTCTGTCCAGGGTCAGCACAGGCAGAAACTGGTAAAGACTGAACTCGGGGCATCTAACTCCACAGCTGGATCCTCCTGCCTTGACACACTCTGGCCACATGTCTCCCATGCAGTCCAACTTCTTCCTGTGTTTTCCTTCCCAGTGCTGTTCTGGTAGCAAACTCCGGGCAAGCTATCTCACCAAGTCCTTTTTTTTTTTTTTTGGTTTTTTGTTGTTGTTGTTGTTTTTCAAGACAGGGTTTCTCTGTGTAACAGCTCTAGCTGTCCTGTACTCTCTCAGTAGACCAGGCTGGCCTTGAACTCACAGAGACCTCACCAAGTCCTTTTTAGAAGCCGGTGGGGTCCATCCCACCGTCTATTCAGTTGATGAGAAACAATGGCTCAGAGCGGTCAAGTTCCTCACCCGAAGTCACACAGCAGACAAACGGCAGAGCCGGGGAGGGCCATCTCCCCTTTATTAGGTGTCTGCTATTACACAGTAGGATCACGGCTTCTAGTCCAACTGTTTTCGGTTTCTCTGGTACCACCCAGGGTGGAGGGCTAGCATCCATCTCTCTGTGGGCCCACTTGCCATTCACTGACCTTTCCTAGCTCCCCAGGCCTGGGGAAGATACACCAAAGTCAAGAACCTGGTCCTTAAAATCCAAACACAAAAATCATGCCAAGGAAACATTCCCAGGATTCTGTTTCCCTGGTGACTCCAAAGTCCCCAAAGCCAGCACACAAGGACAGTTCTGCGCCACTCCAACTCAGTACACCAGGGCTGTAGGGTGCTGCCCTCCCCCCAACACACCTCCGGGGGGCCTGCCTTCTCTGGCCTAGCTGCCCGGCTCTGATAAGGTAGCCTTCCCCTCTGGGGACCTTGGTGCTTCCTGCAAGCTCCCCTTCTGAGTCATCCTTGTTTGTGTTGGGGCCACAGAAGGCACCAGAACCTTACCCCACCCCGACTCCTCCTCCCAGGCTGCTCAGTCCAGACTCCTCTGCCCATATCCGGCAGGTGCCCCATAGGTACAAGGTTCAATGCTAAGCAAGAAAACACACACAGGTAGGCAGGAAGGTGAAGTATGTGTACACACTTCCCAAGAGGCCTCGGGCCTGTCACTTTACTGTCCCCACCTTGCAGGAGGGCTCCACCCTTGACCTCTGCAATGCTGTAGGAAACCGCCAAGGTTTGGCTTGGCGAGGCTAATGACTGAGGATATAGACACACTGCCAGGCAGGGAGAGGATGGGGTGGGTGGGAGTGGGTGAGCCTATCTGTTGTGGTTTAGATCTGAAGACACACACACACACACACACACACACACACACACACACACACACACTTGTGTTTCTAATGCTTGTGTTCCCAGCTGGTGACACTATTTGGGGATACCTTTAGACCCTCAAGAGGTAAGACCTTTTGTCAGAAGTAGGTCACTGCAGCTCTTGGATGATATAGCCCAGCCACGTTCTTGTCTCCTCTACTTCCTGGTGGCCTGCCATATACAGCCCACAGCACGCGCTGCTACAGCCACACACACAAAGCCATCCCACCAAACCTTCACTGCTGAGATGAGCTAAAGAGCCTCCTGAAACTGTGAGGCAAAATGACCTTCTTAACCCCTTAAATTGTTTCTGTAAGGTGCTTTGTCACAGGGAGGCAAAAGTAGCCACCAAGATAGCCTTACAATTTATTCTGAGAGAGACTGAGCCTTGCCAACAACCCACTACAACCCAGCCCTGTGACACCAACCTTGATATCTCATGATGCATAGGACCATGGAGACCTCTCCTGCACTGAGTACCGCATTTTCTGGTGTGTTATAATTATGTCAAGGCAGGATTTCTCTATGTAGCCTTGGCCGTCCTGGAGACGCCTTGTAAAATAGGCTGGCCTCAAACTCACAGGGATCCACCTGCCTCTGCCTCCCGAGTGCTGGATTAAAGGCATGCGCCACCACCGCCCGGCTGAGACCACCTTTAAGAGTAAAATAACATAGAACAAAACCTCTCAGAAGCCAAGAAGACCCCAGCCCCTGCCATGCCAGGGCTAACGCATGTCAAATGGCGGTTCTGTCCTTCTGTCTAGTGACTGGCATGCTCTGTTCATTTCAGCTCTCCATCCAGAAGATCTGGCCCAAAATGAGGCCGGGAAAGAGGGAAAGGCCTGGCCAGCCACCACAAACTCCAACTGAGCTTTCCCTAATGAAAGAACAACAGCCTCTTTCAAGAGGGGCCCTTTTGTTTTGGTTCCCGGGAGAAGGCAGACTCTAACCCAGGGACGGCATGACTGCACAGCTTCGGTTCGGCCAACATATCCTAGGGAAACACGGTGCCCTCCCAAACCTACTACGTGAACCTGAGCGACTCCAAAGCGTTGGTGGGGGCTGAGATGTTTGGGAACCTTAAAACCATTCATTCTGTGTCAAGGCCTGATGACAGTGCCATCCACCCTGCTGAGAACTGGGCTTCCGTGAGTGAGGAGACCTCAGCCAGGCTTCCCAGTGACCCTCAAAGTGGACACAGGCAACATACACCATACAGACAAGTCAACCTAGGCTCCCAAAGTTCCACGGTCACTGCCAAGATCAGTGCTGGTAAGTGGTGGAGTGGGATTCAAGTCCAGGAACTGCACAGCACTGTCCTTTAATTCAACGATTAAAAAGAAAGAAAGAAGGGCTGGAGAGATGGCTCAGAGGTTAAGAGCATTGGCTGCTATTCCAGAGGTCCTGAGTTCAATTCCCAGGAACCACATGGTGGCTAACAACCATCTATAGTGAGATCTGTGGCCCCTTATGGTGGGCAGGTGGAACACTATAATAAATAAATCTTTAAGAAAGAAAGAATTAGGGCAGCAATGATGCCACCTCTGTCAGAAAAACTCTTACCTAAGTACGACCCCCCAAACCCAAAAAGAACTGACCCCTACAAACGTGCACACACACACACACACACACACACACACACAGAGGCAAACACGCACAATAATAAAGTCAATGTAGCTTAATACGGAGGGAACCTGGAAACACTGTGCTAAGAGGCATGCGCAGGACAGGATAGGTTCTGTGAAGTCTCCCGGTCTGACCCAGGTGCCTACAAACTGTAGTGAGCAATATGGAGGACGAGGAATGTCTATTACATGGGGTGCCGTGGAGGATAAGGTGTGGGGTGTGGGGAACGGAAACAGGTCACACCACACTGGAGAGAAAGACACAACACAACAGACCACACCTGGCCTGACTGAGGCTGATGCCCTCAACTGAATACCTGCAGCCGTGATCAGCATGGCGACGCGTGGACATCACCACAATGAAAAGTAAAATAAAGGTGCACACAACTTTCATCTCAGCACTTGAGAGGCAGAGGCAGACGGTACTCTCTGTGAGTTCAAGGCCACCCTGGTCTACATATCAAGTTCCAAGCCAGCCAGGGCTACATAACGAGACCCTGAAATGAATGGAGGAGCAAGCCGGCGGGTGCGCCAGTGAGCAAGTGAGTGAGTGCATGCGATCCTCCCTCCTTCCTGGTCAGGTGCCTGTGGTTTGACAAAGGCTGGGGTGGGGGTGCTGCGTGGGAGATCTCTTCCTGGATCTCTCTGTACACCAGAAGGATCAGCCTAGGCCATCTCTGGAAGCCCCCAGAGCATGCCTCCAGGTCATGAAGTGAGAAACCAACTTCTAGAACAGCCCAGGCTAGGCTCAGGCAGCCTGTGCAGCCAGGCCCTGCTCACCACAGCAGACGGTGCTGGCTCTACAGCCTCCTTTCTGTATGCAGAACCCCCAGCCCCAGCCCCCTGCAAGGCCACCAATCAGAAGCAGAGACCAAGATCATGCTGCCTGAAGAAAGGTGGCTCAGCAGGAAGATGTCATTGCCACCATGCCTGATGACCTGAGTTCAATCCCTGGGACCCACGTGCTGGGAAGACAGAATCAAGACTCAAGACCTCCTCTTCACCACTAATCTTCATACACATGCTGTGGCAATATACATGCTCAAACAAACGAATGAACACACACACGAGTAAATATTAAAAAAAGACATACTGACTGGCGTTGGTGGCGCACACCTTTGATCCCAGCGCTTGGGAGGCAGAGGCAGGGGCAGGTGGATCTTTCTGAGTTCGAGGCCATCATGGTCAACAGAGTGACTTCCAGGATAGCCAGGGTTACAGAGAAACCCTGTCTCGAAAAACCAATAAATAAATAAATATCTGTATTGTTCAAACACAAACCCCTTTGTGGCCTCCTGCGTTTTCTGGACATGGGTGTTGTTTGCGTGGTTTTTTATTTTTTGTTTGTTTGTTTGTTTTCTTTTGTTTTGGTTTGGTTTGGTTTTGGTTTTACGAGCAGGGCTTCTCTGTAATGCCCTGGCTGTCCTGGAACTCTCTGTAGACCAGGCTGGCCTTAGAGATCTGCCTGCCTCTGCCTCCCAAGTGCTGGGATCAAAGGCCTGTGCCACCACCACCACCAACAGCACCACCTGGCTTGAATGCGATTTCTCAGTTCTTATTGGAATATAATCCTTGGCCTTCAGGGTTAGTGGTCATTCTGTCACCCTGCTTTTTCAGGTTATGGGTGTGAGGTAGGCCAAGGTGACTCCATTTTTTGGGAGGGCTATCGGATAGTTGCAAGCTTAGCCAGGAACCTCACCTGCCTGGCTGCAGATGACTCCTGTGCGACAGAGGCCCCAGGAGTCTTCCTGGATGCTCTCAGCTTATCAGACAATGCTAAGATGCCGGGCAGAGGGCGGGGACATTTGAGGGACAAGGAGCGCCAACCTTGAAACTCCAGACTCGGATAAAAGAAGAAATATTTCACCACAGCCCAGAAGACTAAACAGGGCTCCGCATGCCCAGAGAGCTGCACAGATAAAAGCACGGCTTCCTGGCCACAGAACTCCAAAGGGAAGCCTTGAGCTTTCGCTCTTAATGAAACGCCCTCTTCTTTACATGTTTACTTTCACTCACCGTTCTGTTGCCTGAGGAAACATTGTCTAAATTACAGGCACGAGGAAAATGCACTCTCGTTAAACCGCATCTGCCCGCCCCTGTGAGAATTCAGGTATCTCGACTTGGGACGTTCTAGAACTCGATTCAAGTCAGGCAGCCTATGCCCCTGCCATTTGCTGTGACTGACAGACTCATGGGCCCCAGATGAAGAAGAAATGAGAACAGGAAGGAAGGACCACGTCACACCACTTTACACTGCAAGTCATTCAAAAGGTGAAGAGGACAAAATTTATGTGGGTGGGCCAGGACAAAAGCTAAAATGACAGTAAGCCAGCTTCCTGGTCTCCAGGAAGGTAGGTAGGTGTGTGTCTGTGTCTGTTGCTGGGAATTGATTTTTTTTTTTTTTTTTTTTTTGAGACAGGGTTTCTCTGTTTAGCCTCGGCTGTCGTGGACTCAGTTTGTAGGCCAGGCTGGCCTCAAATACACAGTGATCCGCCTGCCTCTGCCTCCGGACTGGGACTACAGGTGTGCGCCCCCACACCCAGCTTGTGTGTCTATGTCTGTGTGTCCAGCCTCCTCTTCACCCACTGCTTTGTTTGAGGACATATGTGGTACCGAACAGGAAATACCTGCAGAGTGACATTTATCCCTCACAAGCCTGGCACTGGGTGTGGTCATTCCCAGTTGTACAGATGGAGCTCAGAAAGTCATGTCATCTGTCCCTAGCTATAACCAGGAAGGGATATTACAAGGATTTGAACCCGGATCTGTGCAGTGCTGCTGTGCAAGCCTGAGTCCTGACTTCCACACCACTCTCCTTTAGACATCAGACTTAAAAGCATACATGTGTATACAAGATATTCAAGGTCTGTATACATGCGTGGGTGTGCATGAATGCAGGTGCATGTGTGCCTATGCATCTGTGGAGGTCAGAGGTCAATGCCAGGTGTGTTTCTCAACCCTTTCTCCACCTTTTATTTTTATTTTTATTTTATTTTTTTGAGGTAAGAGCTCTCATTACTAATTCTGCTAGACTGGTTGGCCAAGCAAGCCTCAGGGATCCTCCTGTCTCATCCCCAGTGTTGGGACTACAGGCCCAAGCCGCTGTACTGTGTTCAGTTTTTTCACATGGGTACTGGGGCTCAAACTCAGGTGCTCATGCTTGCACAGCAAACACATTCCCAACTGGAGCTATCTCCTCAACCCCAGACATCAAACTTAACTCAAAGTCATCTCTTAGCAACCAGCACTCTGGCAGGGAGAAGTCCATGCATCCCTGAGGTTCATTTAGCTATTCTGGCCAGTGGGTTCTTGGTCCACACAGTGAGAAGCTAGACCCTATACCTAGGCTGTCTCTGGGCTTACTAGGAAGATTGGATGCACCTGTCTCTGGGCTCACTAGGAAGATTGGATGCACCAGAATTGACTAGTAGTGTCTACCACAGGTCAAGGGACAAGTAGCAGCATATGTCATATATATGTGTCATTCCAGAGCTAATGACCTGCTCTGATTCTAATCATGTAAGTAAAAAGGAGGCAAAAGGAAGAACAGAAAACAGATGAGCATTTTCCAACACAGGATGTCCGCCCGTTCCAGCAAAATCGAAGCCATGAGCCAGGAAGTGGAAGATACATCTGCTGTCCTCACATCCAGGCAAGACAAGCAGAAGTGGCAGATGCATGGTTTGCCTGGTGTGGCCTTGGCCATGCGACACCCCGTCAGTAAGTACACAAACCTTCAGGAAAGACCTTCTGGGTCAACCATGGCCAGACATCTTGCCCAACCTGAATCTTTGCTTCCCGCAGCCCAGAAAGCCCTGACAGGATGATCACGGTAATGGACACCATAGGACATCAATGGTCCCCACACACAAGGGCTACTGTTCCCATCACTGGCATCAACACTACTATTTTTCTTTAGAGAGGTAACATTCATGTGAGCCCAGGACACACAGAGCACCGGTGCAATGACCACACACTCTCACCAGAAGGGACCTGAAACAACATGTTCTGCAAGCTCCTCGTGTCCCCAGGGTCCTGAGACAAAACAGAAGGTAAACAGCAAATGGGATGACTTAAAGATGTTTAAACAAAAGGACAAGAGACCTGAATGTGTGGGTGGAATGGAGCAGGTAAGCAGAGATGTCTGTCTGCCTGGGTAGACAAGGCCTCGCTGTTTGCCAAGGACAGAGAGTTTCCTAGGACGTAAGACAGGCACTCAGTGGGAACACTGTACTGTGTTCAGTTTTGTGCTGGGGCTCAAACTCAGGTCCTCATGCTTGCACGGCAAACACATTCCCAACTGGAGCTATCTCCTCAGCCCCAGACATCAAACTTAGCTCAAAGTCATCTCTTAGCAACCAGCACTCTGGCAGGGAGAAGTCCGTGCAACCCGGTTTTCTAGGAGTGGTCCCAGAACCTAGGAGGGCCTGGAAGCAGCCCCTGGAGGGAGTAAAGGGAGAATAAAGAGTGGAGAATGTGGTGTCTTGGACAAGGAGAGTGGAAGACGTGGGATGGGGGACAGGTGAGTGAAAAAGGCAGGCGGAAATCGGAGCTCTCCCAGGCTGGCCAGGGTCTCACCTGTGAGAAGGCTGCTTAGCAAGGCTCAGAGGGGATTCAGCCTTCAGTACTCATCCAACAGGAAGGAGACTCTTCCCTCCCTGAAGGAAGAGGCGACCAGATGTGACTGATGTGCTAGACTCCACCAAGGCCTCAGAACTTCGATTACAGCGTTGACAGGCTAAGGAAGCAGCCCCCTGCACCTGGCAGTGACCCCCAACACTGAGCAAGGCTGAGATGACCCAGTGAGCGTGCGCACGCGTGCACACACACAGAGTGTTGGTGGAGGAGCAGCTTCCCAGAGGGCCCTGCTGTGGACACAGCAGCCCCAGGTGGGGCATCCAAAGCAGAATACTGCCCTGCCAGAGGCAGTCAGTCCATCAGAGTGACCCGGGTGCATGATGGGGCCTTGAGCAGCCACCACTCTGAACCAACACACGTGTCACAAGCAATACCGTTTAGAAAATAAAAACAACTTTCAACTGTTGCTAAATCGTATTTTCTGCAATCAAAATCTGATTTTTCCAAGCACTGCTGCTGAAAGCTAAGGTGGAACTAGTGCTCTGACTCTACGCTGTTCAAGCTGGAGTCCTGGTGGGTGGGGAGCAGAACCTGGAACAAGGGCTCAGACCACATTCTAAGAGCCTGGGGCCCCAGCATGTGCACGCCCTATAGGAGTCTTTTGTCCCCAAGGCCACTAGACAGGGCAGGACCCTCCAAGAAAACTAGAATTTGTCTAGCCCTTTCACAACCTGAACCCCAGCATGTTGACTATATTCACGCAAAGGCCTGGACTGACCCCAGATCCATGGGTGAAAGGACCCCAAAACTCCCTTCAAGTTCACCAACGCACAGAACATAGTATGTGATTCTGGTGAGGCAGAAGGGAGAAGCCACGGCACCGGTGGAAATGGGTGACAGTGGCAGACCCCTAAGCACTGACCCAGGGCCCTTCCTCTCCCAAGCCTGGGTGGTGACTTCACCCTCCTCCAGTGCAGTGGGTGAGGGAATCAGAGCAAGATCCTCCATAGTGAGGCGAGCTAAGCTAATAATACAAAAGGCGAGGACCTAAAATAACGAAAGCACTTGAGAGGTTTGCCTTTCAGGGCAGCTCTGGCTTGAGTGGGCAAGGTGTCCAATACTTCACAGGGCATGCTGGGCCCCCAGACTACATATCCAGAAGGGATCCTAGCTGTTAGGAAGATATACATCAATGTCAATCCAACTCAGGTAGGGTACCAATGGACAGACCAAAGGAACGAAACCATCCAAGTCTAGCTTGATGAGGCAATGAGTTTCCTCTTCTTCCTTTAAGGTGGCAGGCATAGGGGACCCCTAAAACAGCTACATCACCAAAAAAGTCCCACCCCAGCACGGATAATGTCCCCAAGGCTGTGTTTATGGAGTCTCCCTACAGTTAACATCCCACACACTGTACATCCTAGCACCTCCAGAGACCCTGTGCAGGCAGGGAACAGTGGGAGCGATGGCCAAAATCCAACATGAGGGATGACGGCCTGTCCCACCCCCATCCCCCCACCCCCCACCCCCGCCCCAATGCCTTCCATAAGAGAATGCTAGTAAGCAGGTCCTATGAGAGAGCCTCCTTCAGGTAGCCACACCTTCCCTGAGAAGATGAGAAGAGCCATGGGTAGAGGTCCATAGAAATCTTCATGCAAGGCTGCTCTAGCCGGGCAGGATGGGCCCTACCCAGGGGCAATGTAGGCAGATGTAGGCTGAAGTTCTCCGGTAGCAGCTCTCCTGGACATGCCCTAACTGTTTCAATAGCCCAGAGAACTACAACGGAGAGTCCTGTGACCTCGCCCCCCCCACCCCCCACATACACACCCTGTTTGGAACCTGCTGGCAGGACCCTCCCACTGCTCCAGAATCTTCCTTTTGCTGTCTTTTCTCCACATGGTTCAATTATCTCTCAAAGACACAGGGCTCTCTGCCACCTTGGTGGGGCTTAGATCAAACAGCTGTACTGAAAAGACAGCCTAAAGCCTCCGACAGGCTAGGCAAGGGCTCTACCACTGAGCCTCCCTAACTGCTTGTGTTTTGTTTTTCTTTTCATTACTTTCTTTTATTTTTTACATTTTATACATTTATATTATTACATATATATATATATATATATATATATATATATATATATATATACACATACATACACACACAATAGACTACCTATAGAAAGAAGAACCACGATACAATCAGGAATTATATAAATGTTACATTCTTAGTGCAACTGCTTGGTTTGTTTCATTTTGTTTCATTCTCTTTTAGCCCCGATTGAACAACAGCTCACTATTTGACAGAGAATGGATGACCTTAACTCCTGGCCCTTCCTCTGCCTCCCAAGTTCCCAGATTACAGCTGTACATCATCACACCTGATTCTGACATGGGGCGGGGGATGAGCCCAAAGCCTCACACATAGGTGGCAAACGTTCCACCAACCAATCTATAGCCCTGGCCTTTGCTTTGTTTTGTTCTACTGAGACCGAGTTGACCAGGCTAGCCTTGATCTTGTCACTCTCCTGCCTCAGCCTCTAGAACAGCTGAATAACCTATATCATCAGAAGAGAAAGCCAGCTGTAGTGGTATATGCCTTTAATCCCAGCACTTGGGAGGCAGAGGCAGGCGGATTTCTGTGAGTTTGAGGCCAGCCTCGTTTACAGAGTCTAAGACAGCCAGAATTGCACAGAGACTCTGTCTCAAACAACAACAAGAACAACAATTTACTTGGTTGTTTTTTTTCCCCCAAGACAGGGTTTCTCTGTGTAGCCTTGCCTGTCCTGGAACTTGCTCTGTAGACCAGGCTAGCCTCAAACTCAGAAATCCATTCATATTCCTTTGCCTCCCAAGTGCCACTACTACCTAGCTCTAAGATTTATTAATGATTATTGTGTCTGCGCGCGCGCGCGTGTGTGTGTGTGTGTGTGTGTGTGTGTGTGTGTGTGTGTGTGTTGCACATGTGTGGTCAGGGGGCACTTTGTTTTTTCGATTTTGATTTTTCCTCTTTCGAGACAGGGTTTCTCTGTGTAGCCCTGGCTATCCTAGAACTCACTCTGTAGACCAGGCTAGCCTTGGACTCACAAAGATCCACCTGCCTCTGCCTCCTGAGTGCTGGGATGAAAGGCGTGCCCTACCGCCACCACCTGGGGAGGACACCTTTTTGCGGGTCCATTTGCTCCTTTCCGTTGTTTCTGAGGCAGGGTCTGCACACCCCAGGGTAGCTGGCCTGCAAGCTCCCAGGCGGTTCTCCTGAGATCACAGATGCACACTGCGTGCTGCATCCAGTTTTGTTTTCTTTTGTTTTGATTTGCTTTGCTTTAAGATGTAGGCTCCCGGGATCAAACTCACATTGTCAGGCTAGCACTTTCCCTCAGTGAGCCACCTCACCAGCCCTTAAGAAGGCTTTTGTGGTGGGATGGGAAGACGAGAAAGGATGCCAGGTCATGGGTGAGAGTGGAGAGAAACGCAGGTGGGCCAAGGGCAAAGGCTGGAGGTGCAGTGGCACATTTTAGGAGGCTGTGTGGTTATGGGTACCACCACAGATACAAGTGTGGCAGAAAGCAGGACGGAGGACTGTCATCTCGGCTGAGTCCACCAATGCAGGCAGCTTGTTCGTGTGCTGGAGTAGGGAAGCCCTGATGGCTGCTTCACGGGGCATGTAGGGTTTCACCAACTAGAGACTGAGGGCTTCAGGCGTGTCTGAGTCACCAGAGTCAGGAAGTTAGTCACTGTAGTGACCGGGCAGAGGCCACTCCACATGGGCAGTCCTTAGTGGCTCTCACAGCTATGACAGTTACACTTACCCTCTCCATTTTAGAGCTGGGAAGACTTAGGCAGCGCTTCCCAGATGACTTCCTCCTTTTCTTTTTCTATTTTTTTTTTGGGGGGGGGAGGACGTTCAAGACAGGGTTTCTCTGTGTAGCCTTGGCTGTCCTGGACTCCCTTTGTAGACCAGGCTGGCCTTGAATTCACAGCAATCTACCTGCCTCTGCCTCTGCCTGCTGGGATTAAAGGCAAGCGCCACCACCACCCGGCTTGCTGACTTCCTTCTTTCTTTTCTTTTCTTTTTTTTTTTTTTTTTTTTTGCTGACTTCCTTTTAAGGATAGATGAATGAATGAATCAGTCGGTGGGTGGGTGAGTGAATGAATGAATGAGTGAATGAATGAAGCTGCCCAGCTGAGAGTCTTCTCCTGTTGAAAGAGGATGGCCACATAACTGGGGAATGTGTTTGTGGCCCCAGCTCTCCACAGCCTTGCAGCCCTTGTGCCTCTCTGGCCCTGTGGGCAGCAGCTAGACAGTTGTGGAGATCGTTTAGCCTAAAGTGGGTTTGAAGAGTCCCCACCACCGTGGGAAGCACCCTCTATAACTCCCAAGCACCCATCCTGGAAAGAGGTGAGGTCCAGGCCAGCCCTGTTGGGCCACATCCAAAGCCCGAAGGATGGATGGGCATTTTGCAGGGTGTCTGCAGTGGAGGAAGTTCAGGGACGGCTGGTGGTGGGGGAGGGGCAGGGCTGCCTGTCACAAAGGGGAACAAGGACTTGTTTTGCTCAGTCTCGTTCTTTGTGGCTCATCGGGGTACACCGGTCTGCAACTGGGGCTCTCTTCAGGGACAGGCAGGTGATAACTGGCTGCTGGGTTGGGGGATCCAGGAAGCCAGGCAGACCTGAGAGCACACTCGAGGTGACAGTAAGCCAGGTTAGGTTCACTAGACTTCCTCTAGCTACCCCGGGTCTCTTGGTCTTGTCTGAGCATTTAACTTTGCATCCATCCCAGAGGCAGTATGGGAAATGTCAGTGAGTACTCCAGGTACTAGGCTCAGAGTAGCCGAGGTACTGTGCTCGCTCACAAGGTGTCCCTTGAGAGACTAAGGCTATAGTCAGGCATGGCTTCAAAACCAGTGGCCTCCAAATGCTGCCATGACTCTATAGGAGCCTGACAGCAAAGGACTGAGTCACCAGCAAGGCGCTGATAACAGCGGCTTCCCACTCACCCTGGTTTCCCCCCCCCCCCTTGCCTCTCCACTCTGAGCCTTTCGCTCACGGAAGAGCTCCCTAGTCTTCGTGACCCCTGGGAGGTGGGTGCCTGTTTTTCAGGTCAACACCTCAGGAACATGACTGTACGTGGCTGCTGAGCCAGGCAGATCGGCCGGAGGTCCTCAATCTGTGGGTCTCGACCCCCCCACCCCCGCCCCGTTGGAGGTTGCGTATCAGGTATATCCCGCATGTGAGACATTTACATTATGAATAGTAACCGTAGCAAAATGACAATTTCTGAAGTAGTTACAAGATGATTTTATGGTCACCACAACATGAAGAGATTGTATTAAAGGGTCTCCGAAGGATTAGGAAGGTTGAGAAACCCTGCTCTAGAGGTTAAGAACAGAGTGTCTGGTGGACCCCGGGCTTCATGCTGCTAAGGGCAGTGGCTTCACATGGGTGGAGAGGGGCTCTGGGGACCTCAGAGACTGCACAGCTCACCTAGACATCTTTCTGCAGACCCATCTCAAGAGGCATGGAGGAAGCTTGCATCTCAGCTGCCCCTTGTTGCTCTTGGGGTGGCTACTCAGCCTCTTAGAGCCTCAGGTGATGTCTTAGGTAGGACCAAACAGCATGAAGCCTAGCATGGAATGGTCCCCTACCCACCTTCCTGCTGTCCTTTTTTTTAAAAGATGTATTTATTATCATGTATACACTTTTGTGCCTGCATGTACACCTGCACACCAGAAGAGGGCACCAGATCTCATTATAGATGGTTGTGAGCCACCATGTGGTTGCTCGAAATTGAACTCAGGACCTTTGGAAGAGCAGCCAGTGCTCTCAACCGCTGAGCCATCTCTCTCCAGGCCTCTGCTGTCTTTACTAACCTCAGGAACCCCATGATTCAAAGCTTTGGCACATCTGCCGGGAACATCTGTCCATCACTCTGATAGCCTTTAGGGGTCACTTTGCATGCTTACAGTGAGGTGTGCTCCTTGTATGTGACTCTTGCCTTGTGGGTGGTCCGAGGGAGCCTCTCTCAATCCTCACCCTCTACCAGCTAGTCACTTCCCTACACGTGGTTGAGGGCACACTTATCCGATAAAGGAAGAAAATCCTTCCCCTCCATCCTAACCACCCTGCAGGGATCCATGGAGGCATGTTGGGGCACAACCTCTGCTCTGTGTGTGGCAAAGAGTCACACGCTCTCCTTTCCACATGGATCCACATGACACCCAGTGACATGGAGCACAGCATTGGCCCCTGTGTACCTTGGTGTCTGGTCTCGAAGGTAAGGCCCCTTGAGGGCACTTACTCTCCACTAAGCAATGATCACACACCAGCTCCAGAGGTTTCACTTGGCCACTCTCTCTGTAGGACCCTGTCACTTGTAGTGGATGACCCGTCCTGTGTACTGTACTGAGTTGAGCTGTATTTCTGGCCTACTAGATACTGCCATGTTGCTCACACTAGGGGTTGCCTCCAGTTCCCAATGCGCCATGGTGCCCCTGACTGTGAACCATTCAAATGACTCCCAAATCATTACCCCCATGCATGTGAGGTCCCACGCTCTGGAGAAGTAGCTGCCTATGGGCACTGCTATCCTCACCATCACCTAGCTTCTTCAGTATTGTCTCCAAGGAGTCAAGGGAGGTGTGGCTACAGGACAGACACTCCCTTTTCCTATGGCTCATGTAGTATAGAGCCAAGAGCCCAGGTGGGAACCCAGGCTGGCCAGAGCGTTAGGAGCAACCCTACCTTGATTCTTCCCAGTGACCACTGCTGTCCCTGCCTTGGCTGATGACTCAGAACTTTTTAGAGATGGATGGTTGAAAAAGAGAGTTGCATCGTTACCAATAAAAAGTGAGCAAAAAAGAATTAGCCTTAGAAGGGCTGGAGAGATGGCCCAGTGGTTAGGGGTACTTGCTGCTCTTCTGGATGACCTGGGTTTGATTCTGGTTGTGATCACAGAGTTGTGAACACAAAGGTTCACAACCATCTGTAACTCCTGGGGAGCTGACACTCCCACAAGACATACATACGTGTGGTGTACAGACATATATGTAGGCAAACGACGCATGCACATAAAAAATAGCACTAGAAAGTTTATTACAAGGAAGATATCTTGAGATCTGCTTCTTGCATTCTGAATCTGATTTGTGGGTGTGTGGGTGTTTGTGTGTCTGTGTGTGGTATGTATGTACCAGTGGGAGCTTTGGGGGGGGGGGGAAGCCGTGGAAGAGGAAAAAGGATGAGAAGCTAAGGGAGTAGTTAAGGCAGGTGGCCTGGCTTCTCTCCTCTTTTTTTGTTTCTTGTTGTTGTTGTTGTTGTTGTTTGTCTTTCAAGACAGGGTTTCTCTGTGTAGCCTCTGCCACAAGTGCTGGGAATAAAGGCGTGCACTACCACGGCACAGCATTACGTAAATTTTAAAAAGGAAAGGTTTGATTAAATAAACAAAAGGTCTTCATAAAGCCACCTACTTACAGGATAGCAAACACCCCCCCCTCATCCCCACCCCACCCCACCCCCAAACAGCAAGAGGAGGCACAAACCTCTGAGAACATGCACTCTACTCAGCCCACAATGCACTACGATTTATGGCACATCCTGTCCTTTTGAAGAGAGAAGCCCATGATGGCCTTCTCAGGTGTCCTCACTGTCAGCACCCTCCTCTCTGTGAGCGTGGTCCCTGGAGCACCCACTCTGTGAGTGAGTGTCTTAAATACTCACTCTGAAAACACGGGTGTCTGGCAGGCAGTTCACAGACTCACACCTGACTTTGCCTCTTGCCTTCTTCCCTTCTCTGATGCCAACCACCTCCATAGGATCGCTCTGAAAACCAGGTGAGCGTGGTGGCCGCACACACTAGGTAAGCAACTGTCACTCCTTCTCTTTGCTCGGCACATCTTCCGGCAGGCTTCCTCCCCACCATTGTTCCTGACCAGAGAGCAGCAAATTCTGAGCCTGCCAGCAGCCTCAAAAGAGACTAGCACCCTTTTATTCTAGGTGGCTGTGCCCTCAGTGCCTTTGGGGCCTCAAGGCTACGGCTGAGTGCCAAGGAGGGGAAGCTACCGCTCCTCAAGGGTTCCCCTCTATTTTTGTTTGTTTGTTTGTTTTGTTCTTTTTTTTTTTTTTTTTTTTTTTTGAGACAGGGTTGCTGTGTGTGTAGCTGCTTTGGCTGTCATGGGACTCACTCCAGGCTGACCTGGAACTCAGGGATCCACCTGCCTCTGCCTCCAGAGCACTGGGATTAAAAGCGTGCCCCCACCGCCCAGCTAAGGGATCCGCTCTTCCTGAGCGTCATCTGTTTTGGTTTGTTTGTTTGTTTGTTTGTTTTCATTTGTTTGAGATAGATCTGTCTGTACCTCGAGCTGGCCTAGAACTTTCTATGTAGCCTAGGCTGGCCTCAAACTAGTGATCCTCCTGCCTCAGTCTCCCAAGTGCTGAGACTGCAGGCGTACTACACCACAGGAGCTCCAAGACTCACCTCTAAAGCCCATTCCAGCGTCACCTGGGCTCAGGTGTGGTCCTGGCCCTCTTGGCCCGCCATCCCCACAGAGGACCTGGAGGAGGCCCAAGCTGAAACAAAGTGCATAGGAGGCCAGGTACCTAAAAGATAAATGAGCAGTGCCCACCAAAGAAAGACTCCTCTGGGAGGGACTGTGGTGAGCAAAGAAGAAACCACTGGCTGAAGAGGGGCTATTTGTTACACAGCTAGTCGGCCCTGGCTGACACATCCTCCAGCTGGACCTGGAACAAATAAAGTTATTCACTAAGCCTGGCCAGAAAGCCAGAGTGGGAAGCAGAAAAGCCAGGCCTGCTATCTTCAGCTATTTTTTGACCTCTCTAGAGTCCAGGACGGGCCTCCGGACACCCAAGAAAGCCAACAGAAGTCCAGGTGTTTGTTCCCCACAGGTGACCTCTCCTGAGCTGGCCCTAGCCAAGCCCAGCCCCAGCAAGCACCTGCTTCCCAGCCTGATTCCGACAGGCCCGCCCACCTGCAGACTGGAGTAGCCAGCTCACCCGCCTAGTTCAACAGCCTAATTCTCATTGCTGATAACAGCCTGGAAAACAACAGGGAACAAAGGCCAGGATGGGAGGCAACTTCTGGGCACCCCCAATTGCTCTCAGTCATCTCAAGGGTCCCACACATACACCTGTAATGCCAGTGGTTTGTCGGATGATTCTAGAACCTGGGGTCTTTGAAAGCTGGCTATTGGCCAAGGGAGATGGCTTTAAAAACATTCTGCCAGGCTAGGTAATTTAAGACCCTCTCAAGGCATTACCGCAAATCTGCTCTCCGCTCTTTAGTGGGAAGAAGCTAGGTTCAAAAAGAAAAGAGAAACAGGTGGTGAGGGAGGAAAGGCGATAGAGAGAAAGCAGAACAAAACTTCCTGGGGCAAGCAGCAGCCTATATGCCTAGCATCTAGAACATTCTTTCTGGGGGGGAAAAAATTTCTTTTTGAGACAGGATCTCAGCTGGGCATGCTGGCTCACGCCTTTAATCCCAGCACTTGGGAGGCAGAGGCAGGCGGATCGCTGTGAGTTGGAGGCCAGCCTGGTCTACAAAGAGAGTCCAGGGCTGTCAGAGCTGTTACACAAACCCTGTCTTGAAAAACCAGAAAAAGAAAAAGAAAAGAAACAGGATCTCACTATGGAACCCAGGCTGTGCTCACAACCAGTATCAATCCTCCTGCCTCAACCTTCTGAGTGCCAAGACTACAGGGTCTGAAAAATAGAAACAATAGTGAGGCGCGGTGGTGCACGCCTTTAATGCCAGCTCTCCAGAGGCAATGGCAGACAGATCCCTATGAGTTTGGGGCCAGCCTGAACAGTTCCAGGGCAGCCAGGGCCACAGAGAAACCTTGTTTGGGGGAAGGGGGGGACAAGCAAATAACCCCCTTGGAGAAAAGGAGAAAGGAAAGTGAATTCTGAGCATTTGCTAACTGCTTCCAAGGTGGTTTCTAAATCCCTCTGGCCTTGGGACCTTTACATTTGCCTGTCCCTCTCCCAGGAAAGCCCTTCCCCCATCCATCCCACACCTTTCCTGACAGACAGGCTCCCTTAAGCCACCTGCTTCCTCGCCTTAGTAGCCTACTGTTTGCTGTCCTCCAAATACCCAGAGCACTGGGATTTATCTGTTGAATGAATACCCGCCTCCCTTAACCCCAACATCAAGGCTAGAAGGAAGTCCTCACAATCCTCCCTCTACAGATAAGGCAGTCATCAGGTGGGACGCTGCAGAAGAAGGATTCCAGATCACCTGGCTGATGTCAAGTCTATGTCGTTTACACACACACACACACACACACACGCACACAGAGAGAGAGAGAGAGAGAGAGAGAGAGAGAGAGAGAGCTGGCACCTCTGACACCCACCTCAGCTCCTCCCGTTAGGGATCTGCTAGGGGTGTGTGAAGTGTCCTTTTGAAAGGTATGCTGAGCCCTACACCACCTGGGGATACACACCAGCTACCCAAGTGAGGAGAGAGGAAGAGAAATTCTCACTCTCCTTTTCTCTCTCATGGGGCTTAGCCACCTGGCTTCCACTCTGTGGAAAACAGGAAGTCTGAAGGCAAAAGAAAATGCGGCTCTCAGTGGGAGCAGCCTAGACTCCTGCCCTCAGCGCGAAGATGCACCGAGCTTGTCAGGAGTCTCTTCCCTCAGCTCCTGGAGATAGATAGGGCTGCCATCAGACCCTATGGGAACTCACTTCCTGGTGACGCTCAGCCAGACTGGAGCATGCCCCACACCCGACCCCCAAGAAAGCAGGCAAACATTTATTTAAACTGTGAAAAGGGATACGATTCCACTGATAAAAATGGGAAATGCCAACGTCTGAGACAAAGCTACCTATCCAACAACAGGGGAACCGGTCTGCCCACCACTTTAGCAGGGTGGGAAATTACACAGCAGTGAGAAAAAGAGCAGCGCAGTCACATGTGTGCGGATCGAAAGTGAACTCCAAAGACAGTGGCCAGTGGCTAGGAACAACCGGAACTGTGTGGCTCACATCCAGAGTGCTCACGGAGTATACCCAAGAAGGTAGGCAACAAGGTTTGCCTTGAAAGATGACCAGCACATGGGAGGCAGAGGCAAGAGGATCTCTGTGAGTTCAAGGCCAGCCTGGTCTACAAAGCAAGTTCCAGGTCAGGCATGGCTATACAGAGAAACCCTGTCTCAAAAAAACAAGAGGGGGGGAGGGAATGACCACTGAAGATTCTACAAGCCAGGCTGTGGTGGTGCAGGTCCTTAATCCCAGCACTTGGGAGGCAGAGGCAAACGGATCTCTGAGTTCGAGGCTAGCCTGGTCTACAAAGCAAGTCCAGACAGTCAAGGCAGAGAAACCCTATCTTGAAAGATTCTAGAAGCATGGATACATTTGGAAATATGCACACTGATTCAATTAGATATATATGTATATATATATATAACAAATGGAAATAGGAACTTTTGAAATATATCATATATATAATGCTTCTGTATGAACCTCTTGAGAAATTCTTCTAAACTGCCTGAAACACTTACACCCTTACATTCAGAGCTCTATGCTCCTCTTTAAACAACAAAGATCTTTCCTTCTTTTTTTATTTTTTTATTTTTTATTTTTTGATGTGGGGAGTAGGAGAGACTCTCCATGCGTATGGAGATCAGGACAACTTGCAGGGGTCTCTCCTTCCACTGTGTGCTCCCAAGGATTGTGCTTATGTAGTACGGCTTAGCAGCGAGCGTCTTTACGTACTGAGCCACCTCAGCGCCCATAACCCTTCCATTTCTACAGCGCTCACTCAGGAGCCTGTCACCATAGAAACTGTCTGACTGTGTGCTGGCCATCCTACTAGGTGTTCACCCAGAACCAGCGTCAACATCTGAGTTACCAACATAATAAGTGAGGTACAGCTGTCACCCTCCACATGGAAAACAATCAAGAAGACCCCCCTTCAGGGGAAGGAAAGCTCAATGTTACACAGCCAGAAAGCTACCACCTCAGGCTCCAGACCTGCTCCACGTGACTACAGTAAAAGCCCAGTTTGTTCTGCCCCACGGTGGGGACACTGCAAGGCTAGTGTGTACCCGGCCCTGTCTCATTTAATCCTTTAATCAAGGGCGTAACTAGACCATCTCAAATATCCATTCCAACAAAATACCAGGCTGGTCCCCTTGGAGAGAGGTGAGGGAGAAGTGACGGATGGTGGGGTGCTCAGGATCCCAAAAGCCAGACTCTTAGCGGGAGGCTCCCTCCCTTGTGGCCCAGTAGAGAACACACCAGCACCCAGGAAGAGACCTACTAACAGAAAAGGCACCCATGGCCAGAGAGAGCACCTCTCCTTAAATTGCCCTGACTTCCTACAGCCCCGTGGAAGGCAGGCCACAACACCTGGCCACAGAAAATGCTGTCTGCCTGCTCTCACTTGCTCCATCCCTGGCTCCATTTCCGAACACACCACTACCTACAAATCTGATGGGACTCCAAAAATCAACTTGTGACATTTAAAAAAAAAAAGTGCTCACTAAATGCCAGAATCATAAAAGGAGGGAAAAAGATGGGCACACAGAGGAGGGACATTCACGACAAAATAGAAAAACAACGTTAGCACATATCCAAACATTCATATTGGAAATGGAGGGTTTATTCTCAAGGAGGCAAAAAAAAAATAAAAAAATCCTAGCACTTGGAGGCCTGGAGGTGGTTAACACTTAGCTACAAAAGGGCTGTGCGGTACATCTCAGAAACATTTTGCTCAAACAAAATACCAAGTTCACAGGACAGATGCTCAGACACCCAGAGGGGAGAAAACAGCCATGGACGGGAACGAAGGTGGTCCTGTGCACTTGACCAGGTTTCCCAGAGATGCTAGAGCTGAGCAAAGGTAGAGACAATGCAAACAACAGCCTGGAAGGGCAGGGCCGGAGAATAAAGGCCGCTACTGTCCCTCGTGTCTGAATCTCCGCTCCAGCTCAGTAACGGGAAGAAAGGACTTTGCGGATTAGAACCACCGTTCTGAAACCTCGGGCCTCCTCTGTTTGTTTGGTTTTTGTTTTGTTCTGTTTTGTTTTCAACGGTGTGATGAAATGAAAGGTGGGGTGCTTTTTTTTTTCCCCCTGTACTTCTTTGGCGCAGTGGAAACAAAGGCTACAGACAAAAGACAAACATGTCTAGCAGGTGATCAAATTTAGCCAAGCAACGAATGGCAAGATGGATTCCTGTCCTCCTCAACGGGCTCGCTGTAGGTTCCAAGCCATAACAAGGTAGGCAGCCACACTGAGCCCAGGAAGGCCCAGAGATGGGGAAGTACAAATGAGGAAAGAGAAGCCACATCGGCAGCGGGGCCAGTCCTCAAGAAGGTCCAGCCTCTGTCCCTCAGGAGGTTCCCCCCCCCCCACAATAACCCCTCCCACACACGCTGGAGAGCTTCCTCCTTTGTTGACAAGCATTCCGGTTCCAAAGGATCCAAAGTCTTCTAAGCACATCAAAACTGGCCTTGCTTCTGCAAGGGTTTAATCAGTAACCGGGCCCGGTAGACAGCACAGGGCAAGTTCTGACCTGACCCCACTGAGGGCAAAGTTTACTGCCAGGTCAGGGGAGGGGTGACAGGTCTGGTGGCATCAGACTCCTTTTTGGGTCTCCCTCCCCAGGAAACTGAGAGACTTTCACACTAAGTGTGTCACCAGCAGGAGACCCATGCCAGGAGGGACTAGGAGACACCCCCTCCCCCCCGAAACTTGGCTTGCACCTCAGCTCAGCTTAACTGAGGTCCAGGAAGCCTCTCTATCCCCTCAAGATTCTCTTAGCTGAACCAGCGTAGACAGCAGACTCGGTGGATGGTTTGGGCAAAGGAGTGGACTGTTTGTTGACTGATTCAAATCCAGGCCAGTCACTCTGGGTCCCCGAGCCTGAAGTCCACACAATTAAGTGGATAATCCCCGGACAGTTCTGAACTGAGCTCCATATTAACGATGTATATATACTTCACCGCTCTGTGAGACAGGCTTCTACACGGGCAACTCAAGGCTGGGCCCAGGGGCTACAATGATGGGTTTTGTAGAAATGAACTGCACTCAAATTCACCTTTGTTTCATTTGAGCAAATATTTCTCAATCGAGTAGCTGGGCCGCACTATAAAATGCAGATAGATTACATAATGCCCAGGCCTAAAAACCCCAAGGAGGCTCTTCCACTTCCCAGACAGTGGACACCAAGCAGATATCTCAACATGGGACAAGATCCCTAGCAGCAAACTCCAAGCCTACCTCTGGCCTGGAGGCCACTGCTCTAGGCCCTGGCGGCCACACCTCCATCCACATAGGCCCCGGGGGTGGGGGAGGCATACATCTCCACTAGAGGCCTCCACTGGACGCCCCCAACGCCGTCCCCACAAAGCAAGGGCTACACTGAAGGAATTCCCTCACACCAGGTGAAGAAAGGGAAGGCAGGATTATGCCAGCCTGGCCTCCACTTTCTTTTTCTAAGGAAGGCTCTACCGTCATCAAACTTGCTCCCAGATAACCTGGGGCCACACACAGGACTCGGGTGTTCCTCAGAGGTAGCCCCTGACCTCAGCTGCCCAGGGCAGGCAAGGGGCCCTGGCTCCTGGAGACTCTCAGGTCTGACTCCTTTCTGCTCTCTCCCAGAGAGACAGGCCTCTTGAGCAGCCAAGGAAAGCAAGGGGTCCTCTAGCCTGAGATAGGCAAGGACCAGCTAGCCACGCAGTGACCATGCCCAGGAAGACCAGGGAATGTCCTGTCCTCCCACAGCAGGCCACTGTCCCTCTCAACTACTGTCCATCGCTGACAACTGCTCAGCATTTTGAGGGGATGGCAGAAAAAAAGAACAGAACCTAGAGCCTAATAAAGCGCCATCATCCCCCATACTCGGCCAGGTAATAATGCTAAAGCTGTACTTGGGGGTTCCAGAGCCTGGGGAAGGTTACCAAGTGCCCCTGGGACCTGAAACCCTCGGTACTGTCCAATCAAATGGAAATCAAGGCCGAGGCCTATGACTCAAGGCAGGGTGTTAAGAACACACACCAGTCTTGGAGAAGACTGGGCCACCTCCCGACAACCCTCAACCCTCCTGGGGACAAAGTCTGCAGTTACTGCACCAACATGCCCACAGCCTATAAAAAATAGGTGCTTTCAGCACACTGGATCCAAAATTCAGAATAAAAGTCTTTGTGTACCACAATGCTCTGGGGGGGGGGCCTAGGAGAGGGGGTATAGGGAAAGTAGACTCAAGGAGTAGGGGTGTCTAAGCTAACTTCCCCCCCCATTCCTAGGAACATGTGTCACAGGCTGTGTGACACACCACCGAGGGAACATGGATTCGAGGCACTGTCTACACACGCTACACATTTGTGGCATGCATGTAAGCAACACCCTGTTTCCTGGCTGAGCTTTCTTGGCACAGGTGTGAGAGGGCGGTGGATTCTGTCCTCTCCCATGATGGTTGTTTAAACACCACGGAGCCTGGCATGGGGAGACGGTACATTCTAGACAAGAAGGGAGCCCCTACAAAGATGGGTCCCCCAAGCGCCAGGCTAAGGCCCAGCCAGAGCCTGTATTGAAACTGCCCTTGTTGGAAAACACAAAGCATCCTGTTTAGGCCCTGCCCACCGCCCCCACTCCCCCTCCTCGACCCCACCACAGCTGTCTGTCCCCAGAAGGAAGAAGGCCACCATTTGCAGATTCGATTTCCGAAAGCAACTAGTAAGATCCTCCTTTCTCCATCTCGAGAATCCAGCTGACCCGGCCCTGGCCACACAGAAAAAAAAAAACTGTAACAAAACAGGACGCAGCCACAAAACATGCTTACACACGCTCCACAGACAACGCAAGGGCAGGCTTAGCAGCCCAGCTCAGAAAACCCAGCTACCCAGAAAACTTGACTATCCCAGAGACCGAGCGGGTCCAGGACCTCGACCCCCTTTACCCCTCCAACCTCCTAACGTGCAAAGGAGATTTTTAGAAAGGGCAGGCACCCGGTTTTGCCTTGCCAGGCCCGGCAGAAAGAGAAAAAAAAAAAAGAATAAAGGAAGGCTAAACGAGTGCAGGAGTTGCTTTCTGGACATAGTTGGCGCTGGGGGTTACGATTTTTTTATGGAGGAGAGGGTTGCGTTTTGTTTTCTTCTGTAGCTCAGATCCAGATGGGCAACGGATTCAGAAAAGGAACAACACACCACTATCCTCAGGGCCCAGACTAGGGTTCACCAAGGTCCCAGCCATAGGAGACGCAGGCGCTCAGGCAGAAGTCCCCAAGCACTCAGCCCGGGTGGGCTAAATGTCCAGGACACGACGGAGGGCTCCCCTAGCCTGCCTTGGAAGATCAGGTCTGGAGGTTCCAGCCCAGCTCTGTTCACAGGCCGGGACCCGGGGGCCCCGCGCTCGGGGACAGCCAGCGGGGGCGCCTCGGTCCCGGGAGACCCCAGCTTGGGGAGCCCCACAGCCACGCAGGGCCACTCACCGTAGCGGATGCCAAGCTGTTGTCGGCCAGCGTTAGGTGGTGCGGCTCCCAGCGCCTCAGGAATTTGGAGGTGAGGATCTTGCTGAGAAAGGTCCGAGGGTGCCGGATGACACAGACCTGAATGTCGCCCTCCTGCAGCAGCTTGTACCTCATCCCGTTGCACAGCAGCAGGGCCCGGCGGCAAGGCACGGCGCCCATCACCTTGGTGCCCTCGGGGCCCGTCACGTCGCTCCCTAGCAGTGGCTTGGTCTCCTCGATCTGCCGGGGGTCGCCGCCGCCCGAGCTACTCGTCACATCCATGGCCGCGCCGGGGCGGGGGCCGCGCGCGCGATCGCGGCTGGCGTGGGGCCGGGCCGGCGGGGCCCCCGCGGAGGGCCCGCACCCCCCCACCGCCGGGAAGGTGGGGGGGCGTGGGCTGGGGGCGCCCCGCGAGGACGAACGGGAGCGCGCGGGGGCGGGCGGGGGCGCGCGGGGCGCTTCCTGAGCTGCTTCCTTCTAGCTACTGGGGCGCATGCCGGCGCGAACGGGTTAGCGACTGCGGCGAGGGCAGCAGGCGATCGCGGGGCGCAGAGAGGATCGGACCCTCCGGGGGCGGGGGCGGCGCCGGGGACGGCGGGCGCGGGCGTGTCTCGGCCTCGCGCGGGCGCGCTGTGCGGTGCGTGTGTCCGCGTCCGTCCGCGAGTGTGTGCTGCGGGCGGGGGCCGCGCCGGCTGCCGGGGAGATTGCGGGAGGCTGGCGCACGCGATTGGTCCCCGCGGGGTCATGTGCCCGCCCTCTGACGTCAATGGCGGCAACAGCGGCTTCGGCCTCCCCGGGGCGGGCGGAGTCCGGGATGGGCCGGGCCCCGGGCGGGGACTTGGTGGAGGCGGGCGCGGCCCGACGGGAGGGGCCGCCTCTGGGGAAGGGGCCGGGACTGGGCGATCCTCGACAGTCCCTGCGCCAGGCCGGGAAATATGGGTAGTGTGCCTGGGGGACGTCGAGCGAGCCGCGCCCCCCGAGGGTGCACTGCTGAGCCCTGCGCCCCTAGGCACCCCGCCATCCTGGGCCGGGCTTGGGAAAAAAAGTCTACCCGATGACCAAGAGGATGCAGACCAGTGCTTCCCCTTCCTAGTCCAAGGCTGAGCCAAAAGCTGGGGTGCTGCCCGCTGCACCTCTGACGCTGCCTTCCCATCCCAAGCTGCTTCCTCAAGGATGGCCAGATTGGGCCATAAAACAGTTTCTTGGAATTGAAATTGCAACCCCCTCCGCCCTCCTTCCCCACCCCCTAGAGCTATGCGTAGTGGCTCAGCACTACAACCCCAGCACTCAGGGAGCTGAAACGGCAGGATTAAGCTACATACATAGTGAATTCCAGACCAGTCATGACGGAAGGCCCTGTTTGTTTTGTTCTGTTTTGTCTAAAAAAAAAAAAAAAAAAAGGATAGCATGCACAAAACCCTAGATAGGAACCACAACACTACATAACCCCACAAGGTGCCTGTAATCCTAGCACTAGGGAATTAGAGGAAAGAGGACTTATGTTCAAGGTCATCTTTGCCTGTGAGTTCAAAGCCAACCTGTAGTATATATCTCAAAAAAATAAAAATAAAAACCACTTAATTAAAAAAAAAGCAGGGGGGTGGGGAGGAAGGAATATCCCTTCAGAGAATAGCCCCAACTGAAGGCCTCTCCCCTGGTCTTTGATGGCTCTTGGCCTTTGCTTTGGGGGGTCCTTACTAGGAGAGGACACAAACCCTCAGCCTCCTGAACACAGAGCCCCTCCTAGGATCTCAGGGAACAAATATCCTCCGAAGTAATCCAGCCCCTCTGGGTTCCACCCATACCACAGGCTGCCCCAGAGTCTCAGACTGAACCTGGTCAGCCCCAGTCTTCAGTCTCGAGAGACTCACATCAAATAGCTGGTGTGACAGCTCAGAGACAAAAAAATGTCCCTTTCTGTCATTGCTGGCAAGGAACTCCTCCATGGGGTCTCCTGTAGCTAGGCTGAGGAGATGCTAAAATTGCTTGCTGTGCAAGTATGAAGATCAGAGTTCAAATCTCCCAAAAAACCACAGCACACACTAGCTCAGTGGCATGTGGGTAGCTCCAGTGCTCTGACTGTAAGCTGGGAGCAGAGAAAAGAAAATCCCCTGGGAGTGCAAGGGCCAGCTAGTCTGGCACAAGGTGGCAAAACGAGACCTTTTCTTAAGTAAGGTGGAAAACACCCAAGATTATCTTCTGACCTCTACACCAGTGCTGTGGTATGCACATGTGCATTCACTCACGAATATACACACAAATATATACACACTCACAAACCACAGCAGCTCTCTGCCTCCTTAGTTTTTGTTTTCTGTTTTTCTTTTCTTTTTTCTCTTTTTTTGTTTTTGTTTGTTTGTTTTATTACGGTGATTGTTGGTTTTTGTTTGTTTGTTTGAGACAGGGTTTTTCTGTGTAGCCTTGGCTGTCCTGGACTGGCTTTGTAGACCAGGCTGGCCTCGAACTCACAGAGATCCACCTGCCTCTGCCTCCCAAGTGCTGGGATTAAAGGTGTGTGCCGCCACACACGGCTTGTTTTCTAGTTTTCGAGACAGGGTTCCTCTGTGTAGCCGTGCCTGTCCTGGACTCACTCTGTAGACCAGGCTGGCCTCACAGAGATCTGCCTACCTCTGCCCGGAGTGGTGGGATTAAAGGTGTATGCTACCATACCAGGTGGTGGTGGCACACGCTTTTAATCCCAGCACTCGGGAGGCAGAGGCAGGTGGATCTCTGTGAGTTCGAGTCCAGCCTGGTCTACAAAGCAAGTCCAGGACAGCCAAGGCTACACAGAGAGACCCTGTCTCAAAAAACCAAAAAAAAAAAAAAAAGAAAGAAAGAAAGAAAGAAAAGCCGGGCGTGGTGGCTCACACCTTTAATCCCAGCACTTGGGAGGCAGAGGCAGGTGGATCGCTATGAGTTCGAGGCCAACCTGGTCTACAAAGCAGGTCCAGGACAGCCAAGGCTACACAGAGAGACCCTGTCTCGAAAAACTAAAAAAAAAAAAAAAAGAGAAAGAAAGAAAAAGAAAAACACAAGAAAGAAAAGCTGGGCATGGTGACCCAGGGAAACCTTGTCTTAAAAAACAAAAATCAAAAACAAAACAACAACAACAACAACAAAGAATAATTTCTGTTCTTGCAGACCTGAGTTTAGTTCCCTGAACCCATGTTAAGCACCTCAAAATCCCCTCTAACAGCCAGGGGTGGTAGCGTATGCCTTTAATCCCAACACTCAGGAGGTAGAGGCAAGTGGATCTCTGTGAGTTCAAGGCCAGCCTGGTCTACAAATCGAGTCTAGGACAGCCAGGGCTGTTACACAGAAAAACCCTGTCTCAAAAAAACTAAAAAAAAAAAAAAAGAAGAAGAAAGAAAGAAAGAAAAAGAAAAAGAAAGAAAAGAAAAAGATCAAGCTTAACTCCAGCTTTGGGTGATCCAATGCCCCCTACTGGACTGTAAGAGCACGTGCACTCATGTGCACAACACCAAAAGCAGACACACATCCACATAATTGATCATTGAAAATAAAAAATAAGCCGGGCGTGGTGGCGCACGCCTTTAATCCCAGCACTCGGGAGGCAGAGGCAGGCGGATCGCTGTGAGTTCGAGGCCAGCCTGGACTACAAAGCGAGTCTAGGACAGCCAAGACTACACAGAGAAACCCTGTCTCGAAAAACCAAAAAAAAAAAAAAAAAAAAAAAAAAAAGAAAATAAAAAATAAAAATAAAAAACAGAAAGGAATCAGATAAGAGAATAGAAACTCCAGAGAAAGTGAATCACCCACAAAGAGGCAAAGGGGTAGAAGGGCTGTTTGGCTTATTCAGAAAATACAGCCATTTGTCAGGATGCAGAGGCAGGCAAGGCAGAGGCCTCCCTCAGAGGGGAGTGGCCAGTGCCCTGAAATGCAAGTCCAGAAACTGGAGAAGTGTAGAGGGACCTCATGGAGTAGGCCAGAGTGAACTGTATATGACGTTTCAACAGGGTCAGCGGCTACAGCTTGGTGTGGCTGAGGGGCGCAACCACATAGCCTAGTTTTGAGGAGGCCAGTAAAGAACCTATCAAAGAACCTGGCATGCGGGCTCACACCTTTAATCTCAACACTCCTGAGGCAGAGGCAGGTGGATCACTGTGAGTTCTAGGCCAGCCTGGTCTACAAAAATGAGTCCAGGATAGCCAGGAGGACTGTTACACAGAGAAATCCTGTCTTGGATAAAAAGGAAGAAGGAGGAGGAGGAGGAGGAGGAGGAAAAGGAGGAGGAGGAGGAGGAGAATCTGTCAAGGGCCCGGTGGTGGCATACGCCTTTAAAGCCAGCACTCAGGAGGCAAAGGAAGGTGAATATCTGTGAGTTCGAGGCCAGCCTGATCTACAAAGCAAGCCCAGGATGGCAAAGGCTACACAGAGAAACCCTGTCTTGAGGGGGGCGGTGGAATCTGCCAAGGACACTCAGATGGGGAGACAAGGGGTCTGCGTGGGGTGCTCTGTGTAAGCAGAACTGGTCTCTGCGTCTGTGACATCTGTCTACTTCCTCTACTGATTCAGGGTCCCAGGCTCCAGCAGAAAGGTGACTAAGCTGGATTTAGCACGCCATGCTCAGTGCAGTCACTGGGTTGATACCTTAAACATTAAGCAGAAATGTCATGACAGCAGCAACCAGCAAGCAGGTCCTGTATTTAGACACTCTCTGTTTGGTTTCGTTTTTTTTTCCTCCCAGACAGCCCAGAAAGCCATCATCTTTAGAGAGAGGAAGTTAAGTCTCAGAGTGAGTCAGTTAATGAACTAAAGAGAGAGTCAGCCAAGATTCAAACCTAAAACTGAGGACTGGGGCTATAGCTCGGATGAGTGTGTTCACCTGCCTTACATTATCCCCAGCACCACAAAAACTAAATGTGGTGCTAGATATCTTTACTCCCAGCACTAGCAGAGTGGAGGCAGGAGGATCAGAAATCAATGCCATCTTTGCCTACTTAAGAAGTTCAAGGCCAGCTCAGGCTATATGAGACTAGGAAGGGCTAGAGAGGTGGCTGAGCAGTTAAGAGAACTCCCTATTCTGCAGGGCGTGGTGGCGCATGCCTTTAATCCCAGCACTCGGGAGGCAGAGGCAGGCGGATCGCTGTGAGTTCAAGTCCAGCCTGGTCTACAAAGAGAGTCCAGGACAGCCAAGGCTACACAAAGAAACCCTGTCTCAAAAACTCAAAAAAAAATTTAAAAAAAAGAAAAAAGAAAGAAAGCCAAACATGGTAGCCCACGCCTGTGGTCCTAGCTCTTGGGGGTCAGGGAGCAAGGGAGTCATCTTGGGCTTCTAAGTCATCCTTGGCTATACAGTGAGTCCCTGCATGGCTTAAAATATATGAGATATTGTTTCAAAAGTAATTTTTAAAAATGTTTTTTAAAGGAAGAAGATAGGAAGGAGAGGACAATGACTGCTTCAATGTCATCCACTCCCTGGCTGTGGGGAAAGTTCTAGACACAAGTCTGACTCAGAAGTTGTCATAGGAGATGGCAGCTGATATTCAGTCTACAATAACGGAGTCCTCAGCCTCCTAAACTGGGACAGGTAAGGCGCAATGGAGCCCCTGCCTCACTCTCTCCCAGGTTCCTCACCTCCAACTGAACCTGAATTCAGCCACTAGATGCCATCGGGAGCTCCATACCGGAAGGGTCCAGGTCTTCATAAGAGACACAGGCCCATTGACTTTGCACCATAAGATTCCAGACTCTCAGCTGGCTGGCAGTGGCACACTCCTTTAGAGGCAGAGATAGGCAGATCTTTATGAGTTCGAGGCCAGTGTGGTCTACAGAATGAGTTCTAGGACAAGACAGGGCTACACAGAAAAACCTATCTCAGGGGGAAAAAAAATGCTAGACTCTCCTTAGATGGGGCAGATGCCCAAGAGTCTCCCTTCCAGCACTGAATTTGAGAGTTGTACAGATAACAAAAGAAACAGAAGTAAGTGTGTGTGTGTGTGTGTGTGTGTGTGTGTGTGTGTGTGTGTGGTGTGTGTGTGTGTGTGTCCTCCGCTTTGGTTATGAGCCTAGCCTTTAATGGCTGAGCCATCTCCCCAGCCCAAGTCCTCCACATTGATGAAATGGTGAAGTCCTACTAAGGAAGAGTAAGTACATACAGCTCAAAGTCATATCCAATAGCAATCTTGGCTTGGCCTTTGCATAGCTCATGAAATGACATGTAAATCATAATGCCCACCAGGCAGGCAGGGATTCTTCTAGATAGGCTTGCCTCTGCACCCAGCGGCACACGGTCAAACAAGTCAGCTTGCTGAAATAAAAGAAAGCCCTGGTTCACAGCTTGCCAACTCCCCTGGTGTAAACACCCCCTCTGAGACTCATTATGAACTATTGAGTTCATTGCTGGGATTAAAGGCATGCGCCACCATGCCCTGTGTTTTGTTTTATTTTTTTACACTTATCTATTTGTATATATCTGTATATGGGCACATACATGTTATGGTGACAAGTGCCTTTATACAGTGAGTCATTTGACCACCCCCATTACCCCTGCTTTTGTTTTAAAAGCCATATTGACACAACCCTTAGAATGCCCATGTTATCTCACCTAATTCTCTGAATCCCATCCATCTACCTCCACCTGGAGTATGGACCCTCTAGACACTGCACCTCCATAGGACTGCTGCTGACTCTGACCATTCTGAACATTTGGGACAGATCTCTCTTTGTGACAAGCAGGCAACAGTCCCGTTTCACCGCACTCATGGCCTCCACCTATTGAATGTTACCAGCACCCCCAAGTTGTATCAAACAAAAAGATGTTCAGACTTTTTTTTTTTTTTTTTTTTTTTTGGTTTTTTGAGACAGGGTTTCTCTGTGTAGCCTTGGCTGTTCCGGACTCGCTTTGTAGACCAGGCTGGCCTTGAACTCACAGCGATCCACCCGCCTCTGCCTCCCGAGTGCTGGGATTAAAGGCGTGCACCACCATGCCCGGCTTGTTCAGACATTTCTAAGTGGCACCTGCTGTGGGTAAGGACAAGAATGGCACCTGGCTTAAAGGGAGATGTCCCCTTTTCTCTCACAGGCTTCTCCATGATGGATGCCCCCGTGCCAGCCTCCTTCTGTTGGACCATTTTGTGGGTCTCAGGCTGAGGGGATTCACACTCACACTGTGATAAGTTCCTCACAGAGGAAGCTACATAGAGGGTCTGGGAGCAAACATCTCCACAGCTAAATGTATCTGACTGTCAAAGAATGTGGGGACCACAGGATACTGTAACATGCAGTTTGAATGAGGCCATGTTTGGGGTGCCTGTTTAATAGCACCAGGCCATGTGCATAAAAAAGATGAGATGCAGGGCTGGAGAGATGGCTCAGAGTTAAGAGCACTGTCAGCTCTTCAAAAGGTCCTGAGTTCAATTCCCAGCAACCACATGGTGGCTCACAACCATCTATAATGTGATCTGATGCCCTCTTCTGGTGTGCAGGTGTACATGTAGGCAGAGCATTATATGCATAATAATAAATAAATAAATCTTGTTCACAGAGAAACCTTGTCTCAAAAACAAAAACAACAACAACAACAAAAGATTAGACCCTGAGGGCTGGAGAGATGGCTCCAAGGTTAAGGGCACTGACTACTCTTCCAGAGGTCATGAGTTCAATTCCCAGCAACCACCTGGTGGCTCACAACCATCTATAATATGTGATCTGATGCATACTATTTATATAACAAATAAATCTTTAAAAAAAAGATTAGACACTGAATGCAGGCAATGAAATGTGTGTGCCACCGGGGCAGTGGTGTGTCTGCCTTTTATCCCGGCACTTGGGAGGCAGAGGCAGGTGGATCGCTGTAGACCAGCCTGGCCTACAAAGTGAGTCCAGGACAGCAAATGCTACACAGAGAGACCTTGTCTGGGAAAAAAAAAAAAAGAAGAAGAAGAAGAAAAAAGAAAAGAAAAGAGGGCTGGAGAGATGGCTCAGAGGTTAAGAGCACTGCCTGCTCTTCCGAAGGTCCTGAGTTCAATTCCCAGCAACCACATGATGGCTCACAACCATCCACAATGAGATCTGGTGCCCTCTTCTGGCCTGCAGTACGTGCAGGCATAGTACTGTATACATAAATAAATTAAAAAAAAAAAAAAAAAAAAAAAGAAAAGAAAAGAAATAGGTGTGCCAAAGTGGTTCCAGTTTCCTGACTACATATGGTGCCCTGGGTTTGGTAGAATTCTCTGGAAGCCTTGAAACCTTTCCTCCTAACATTGCATCAGCGTGCAGAGCATCACAGGACGTCATTTCTCACAAACATTGGACACCCCCTTACAGAACACACACTCCCGTGCCCATGGCATTTAATCTATGTATCAGATAATAAAGTGCACTTTTTTATTCTCCCAGGGTAGAGGAGGTCCATTTGCCTCCTGGAGCCGGAATCCTTACCCCCACCCCCACCCCACCTACCCCGCCCCACCTCTGCCCCCTTCTCCTGGGCTGTGGGAGGCCCTTGTCATTTTCAAGGTGACATCAGTGGGCAGAGAGGACAGGAAGGGGTGGGAACATGATTTCATATGTATCAACCTGTGACCATGACTGGGAACTGAGTGTTGACTCTACAGTGCCCCTCCCTACCTTCTCAGGTTTCAGGGGACTAAGAGGCCAAGGAGAGAACACGAAGTGCCATCCTTTTCGTTGCACCATATAGTGACGTTTGTGGACTTAAAGAAAAAGCATTACACAAGATTGAGTATCGCTTCAGAATTCACATTTCTTGCAATCAATAGATAGACTGATACACATACACACACACACACACACACACACACACACACACACACGCACACACATCTTAATGTTTGTTTGGTTCTAATGTTTGTTAATTTGAAGCAAGGTCTATGTATATAACTATGGCTGTCCTTGAACTTACTATGTGCCCTAGCATGCACTCAAATTAACAGCAATTCTCCGGCCTCAGGCTCCTCAATGCTGGGATTATAGGTCTGTGGCACTCTGGCCAGCTACAAGGTGCTGTGCATTTTCTCCCCTTTTAAGCCAGTCTTATTCAGCCAGACCTGGTGACACATGTATACTTCTAGCCCTTTGGAGGCTGAGGCAGGAGAATGCCAAGTACAAGGTTAGTCTGGGCTACATAGTGAGACTGTAAAAAGATCGAGTGCCTGGAGAGGAGGCTTGAGGTCAAAAAGCATGTACTGCTCTTGCAGAAGCCTAGAGTTCAAATCCCAGAGCACCCATATCAGTGGCTTACAGCTGTCTGAAAGTCCAGTGCCAAAGGGATATGATGCCTATGA
Source organism: Acomys minous (assembly GCF_964271855.1). NCBI lineage: Eukaryota > Metazoa > Chordata > Mammalia > Rodentia > Muridae > Acomys > Acomys minous. The sequence continues at coordinate 11,275,334 of NC_140496.1, forward strand.
CCTCTGAGGGCAGCTGCATTCGTGTGTGCGCGCGCACACACACACACACACACACACACACACACACACACACACACAAAATTAAAAATAGTAGAAACATAAATGTTACTGAAATGTTTTGTTTGCTTTGCTTTGTTTTTGGTGCTGGAGTCTAAACCGAGGATGATTTTTTTTAATGATTTATTTATTTATTTTTATTTTTATGTGCATTGGTGTTTTGCCTGTACGTATGTCTGTTTGAGGACATTGGAACCCCTGAAATGGAGAGACAGACAGTTGTGAGCTGTCATGTGGGTGCTGGGAATGGAACCTGGGTCCTTTGGGAGAGCAGCCCATACTTTGTTTGTTTGTTTTTTGAGACAGGGTTTCTCTGTGTAGCCTTGGCTGTCCTGGACTTGCTCTGTACACAAACTGGCCTCGAACTCACAGCAACCCACCTGCCCCTGCCTCCCGAGTGCTGGGATTAAAGACGGGGGCCACCACCTCCAGCCACAGCCAGCACTCTTAACTGTTGGGCCACCTCTCTAGCCCCAGGCAAAGCTGGCTCTTTCAAGTGATCTCCTGGCTCAGCCACAAAGTAGAAAGTAACCCTGGTGTGGAAGGTCATGACAATTTAAGCACTCAGGAAGGGAACATAGGTGGGGAAGAAGCTCAAGATCAACCTCAGCTACACAGGAAGCTTGAGGCTAGCCTGGGCTATTTTAGAAAAAAAAAAAAGAAGTTTAGGCATCAAGGAGCGTAGGAAGTCTATCCGGGAGACGTGGGTGGTAAGAACTTTGGAAGGAGGTGAAGTTCGCAGGCTACCCTCCTTAGCTGGATAGCACTAGCCAGTCTTTTCCCATCTATGAAACCAGGCTCTTGTGACAAGAGACAACGTCTTGCCGGCCATGGTGGCTCACGCCTTTATTCCCAACACTTGGGAAGCAGAGACAGGTGAATCTCTGTGAGTTCCAGGCCAGCCTGCTCTACAAAGTGAGTCCAGATCATCGGACAGCTTGAAAAATCGAAGTGGGGGGAGGGGGAGGGAGGGAGAGAGGGAGGGAGGGAGAGAGATAGACAGACAGAGAGAGGTGGGGGAGAGGGAGAGAGAGAGAGACAGAGAGAGAAAGACAGAAACTGAGAGACAGAGAGAGAAAGAGAGACACAGAGACAGAGAGACAGACAGAGAGAGAGGAATGTCTTTAGGAGCTCGGGACAAGGCATAGGTGGAAGTCAGTGCTTAATAAATGTGCAAAGTGTGTGGGGTCTCCAGCCCTGCTCTCCTTCACCACCGTCACGAACGTGGAACTGTCCCCACATGCCCTGTGAGAGGAGAAAGAGGGAACATTTTCTAGTAGCTCCGGGGAGCCTTGCCTTTTGACACAGGGGATGTCCAGAACCACACAGAAGGCAAGTCAGAGGGTAGTGGCACTCAGCACTCAGACAGAAACCAATCAGAGAGGCTTTAACAACGGGAAGGCGTGGCTTACAAGGCGCGGAGGTGTCTCACAGAGCTCCAGTGGCCAGAAGCAAAGATCCTTCTGTCTGCTTGTCAGACTGGCCTCCGTGCAGTTATGGCCTTGGCATTCTACAGAGGAGTTCAAACTGACCTAGGGTACTTCTGGCCCAATTCCAAGGAAAGGGTTTGCTTGGCCTGCTCGGAGCAAATGCCTACTCCATAGCTACACTGTGCAAGTATAGTTGGGGGTGACCTTCCTCTGGAGTAGAGTCACTGTGAGTTGGGTACACCATGCCCCAACCCCAAGGTATGGTAATTTATAGTAACCAGTTCTTCCTTCCCGCAACCCAGTCCTGTGCATACCTTTATTTTTATTGTTTTATTCTTTTATTAGTTTTTCTTTCTTTCTTTCTTTTTTGTTTGTTTTGTTTTGTTTTTTTCAAGACAGGGTTTCTCTGTGTAGCCTTGACCGTCCTAGACTCACTTTGTAGACCAGGCTAGCCTCAAACTCACAAGGATCTGCCTGCCTCTGCCTCCCAAGTCCTGGGATGAAAGACATGTGCCACCACGCCTGGCCCTTATTTTTCTTTCTTTCTTTGGTTTTTCAAGACAGCGTCTCTCTGTGTAGCCTTGGCTGTGCTGGACTCACTTTGTAGACCAGACTGGCCTCAGAACTCACAGCGGTCTGCCTGACTCTACCTCTCCAGTGCTGGGATTAAAGGTGTGTGCCATCACCGCCCGGCCCTTTCTTGTTTGTTTGTTTGTTTGTTTGTTTTAGTTTTTTGAGACAACTCTTATAAAGGCAAACACTTAATTGGGGCTGCCTTACAGGTTCAAAGGTTTAGTCTGTTATTGTCACAGCAGGAAGCACAAGCACGGCAGCGTGCAGGCAGGCATGGTGCTGGAAAAGGAGCTGAAAGTTCTATGTCTTGACCCCCAAGTTGCAAGGAGAGACTGTGTGCCACACTGGGCATACTTTGAGCATAAGAGACCTCAAGGTCCGTCCCCAGTGACACACTTCCTCGAACCAGACCATGCCTACTCCAACAAGCCCACACCTCCTAATAATGCCACTTCCTATGAGCCAAGCATCCAAACACAGGAGTCTATCAGGGCCAGACCTATATAAAGCACTGCAGTATTACATAGCCCAGGCTGACCTCACACTTCCTATGTAGGAGAGGGTGACCTTGAACTCCTGCTCCTCCTACCTCTACTTTGCAAGTGCTGGGGTTACAAACATACACCACCACACCTGTTGCATGATCCTGAGGACTAAGGCCTTCATGTATGTCAGGCACTTTGTCAATTTAGCTAGATCTCCAACCCCAATTTCCAAAGTGTGTGTGTATGTGTGTGTGTGTGTGTGTGTGTGTGTGTGTGTGTGTGTGTGTGTTGTTTTTGTTTCTTGTTTTTTTGATTTTTCGAGACAGGGTTTCTCCATGTAACAGCTCTGGTAGTCCTGGAACTCGCTCTGTAGTACAGGCTGGCCTTGAACTCAGGGAGATCCGTCTGCCTTTGCCTCCCAAGTGCTGGGATTAAAGGCATGCACCACCATGCTCGCTTTTTTTTTTTTTTTTGGAGACAGAGTGGCAGTAGTTCAGACTAGTTTGGTACTCCCTAATATATGACAGGGTGGTTTCAAGTTCTCTCAGTCCTGGAAGTGCTGAAGTAGACACTCTCTGCCATACTCAACCTTTTACATTCTGCTTCTTGGTGGCTTAAATGTGGAACTACAGCTGGGCATAGTGAGAGACATTTACACTCCCAGCACTCAGGAGGTTGAGGAAGGAGATCAGCATAAATTCTAGGCCAGGTCAGACTACATAGTGAGTGCCGGGTCAGGCCTGGCTACACAGTAAGATCCTGTCTCAAAAAAACCCAAACCAAACCAAACCAAACCAAAAACAGAACAAAACAACTCAAATCTTCTCCAGTGCAGGAAGCTAGAATACCAGAATTGAGCAGGTAGAAGGTTGATCCTTTGGGAAGTTTTGATGGGAAGTAAATCCTAGATTTCCTCTTGGGTGACCTGCCACCCAGCCTTCCCTGGCTCGCAGAGAGAGGGTTCCCAGCTCTGTCTCTGATTTCACAGTGCCCCTCTGTTACACTGTCCTGCTGTTTTTTCTCTACTCTCACACAGGCCTTGGCATTGGATCCCCAGCCCCTCTAATCTAGGATGACCTCATTCTGAGATCCTGCATTTGCCAAGACCCCCTACACCTTTTTTTTATCTTCCAAATAAGGACACATTCATGGATTCTTGGTGGTTGGAAGTGGTCTTAGGGGAAGGTAGACAGGACACATCCACCCCAGGGACCATCTGTGAAAGACGTTTCTGAGCCGGGCGTGGTGGCGCACACCTTTAATCCCAGCACTTAGGAGGCAGAGGCAGGTGGATTGCTGTGAGTTCGAGGCCAGCCTGGTCTACAAAGTGGGTCCAGGACAGCCAAGGCTACACAGAGAAACCCTGTCTTGAAACCCTCCCTCCCAAAAAAAAGATGTTTCTATGGGTTAAGGAAAGCATCACGTGTCCCAGAGAGCATGCACTTTCTGGTCCCTTTATCCATGATGACACTCCATCCACCATTTTTCTTAATCTCTTAAATCTCTAAATCCAGCAGTGAGTTATCCCACCACTACAAACGCACCCCGAGGAAGCCATTCATCTTCGCAGTGGGGGAAAAAACCCTCTGTTTGTGGCTGCTTCATTACTTACATGGAGGGGGCCCCCAGGAGAGGAAGCAATTACTTAATTACTTCAACGTAGTTGGTAAATCTTTACTGAGAGGCTGCTGGGAGTAGCCTTTGGGGAAGGCAGAAGCCAAAGGCAGAAGTTGCTGTTCACCCTTGGAAGGGGGATATTCAACCCCCACAGTGACTCAAGTCAGGTGGGAAGGTAAGCTGTCAGTCAGGCAAGAGTTCCTGGAAGACGGGTGAGCCCCTGAAACAGGGGACACAGGCACAGACAAGAATGGTGTCTCCAGAGACAGGCAGAGATGACACCCTGCCTTCTGGGCCCCAGGTGTGGCCATCAAAATGACAAAACATGGCAGCACAAAAGGCTCCTGGTAGCTAGGTGTGGTAGCCCACGCCTTTAATCCCATCACTCAGGGAGGCAGGGGCAGGCTGATTGTTGTGAGTTTGAGGCCAGCCTAGTTTATAAATCGAGTCCAGGACAGCCAAGGCTATACAGAGAAACCTGTCTCCAAAGACAAAAACAAAAACAAAATCAACAACAACAACAAAAAACCCCACAAAAACCAAAAAACAAATTGAGTCCAGTACAATCAAGGTTACACAGAGAAATCCTGTCCTGAAAAAAAAAAAAAAGTGCTCCTGGTATGGTAGAGAGTACTTGTCCAGCTTGCATGAAGCCCTGGACTCTATTCCCAACATAAAATCAGGCATGGTGCCACACACCTATAATCACAGCACTTGGGAAGTATTGACAGGAGGATCAGAAGTTTAAGGCTATCCTTTGCTATATAGTAAGTTTGAGGCCAGCCTGGGCTACATGAGCCACTATCTCAAAATAAATAAATAAATAAAAATTTAAAAAAAGAAAGAAAAAAAATAATGTTTCTTTTTCATTTCATTATTCATTTGGTAAGTGTGTGTGTGTGTGTGTGTGTGTGTGTGTATGCTCATGTGTGGAAGTCAAAGGACAAAGGATGATTTGGGGGAATCAGTTTTCTCCTTCCACTCTGTGGGTCCTAAGGACTAAATTCAGGCTATCAGGCTTGGCATTGGACACCTTTATGCCCTGACCTATTTTTCTGGCTCCATAAAATGAGTATTTAATAGCAACCTGGGTTATTAGCCAGCCAGGAACCAAGGAGTCAATCTTTGCTGCTTGCCCGGCTCTCCGTGTCCAGCTTGCCATCAGAAGGGCCTGCCAGCCCTGAGCATTTGAAGGTAGCAGAGCAGGGCTATTGCAGTGAGAACCCAAGTCCCAGGGAAACTACTGGGGCCAGGTCACAACAGAAGCAGGACTCCCAGATTTCTCTGGGGCTCCAGATGGTTAGACCATCCGAGAGAACCCAAAAAATACAGGTCAAGATAGCAGAAGCAGGGCTGGAGAGATGGCTCAGAAGTTAAGAGCACTGACTGCTCTTCTGAAGGTCCTGAGTTCAATTCCCAGCAACCACATAGTGCCTCACAATCATCTATAATGTGATCTGATGCTCTCTTCTGGCCTGCAGGGGCACAAGCAGGCAGAACACTATACATAATAAATAAATACATCTTTAAAAAAAAAAAGATAACAGAAGCACCAAGGCACAGCATCAGAGAGAGAAGGAACTACAGGTGCTCTCCAGGGTCTGAGGCAGATAGAGCAAGGACAAGGTGAGCCTCCACAGGGGACTGTCATCACAGACTCAGACAACAAGCGGACAGGTGAGAAATACACAACTTGGTCCTTGTAGCTGGAGGAAAAGACAGGAGATTTGTGTGTGTGTGGGGGGGGGGTTGATCTGAGCCAGGATGATGGGCACTGACACTCTGAGCCACCTGCTGTAACCCATTCTCTAGGGAGTGTTGGCAAACTTCCTTCTTCTCACTTGTGAGGGTGGTGGCGGCAGGTGGCTTTAATCCCAGCGCTTAGGAGGCAGAGGCAAGCAGCTCTCTGAGTTCCAGGCCAGCCTGGTCTACAGAGCAAGTTCCAGTATTGCCAGGCCTACACAGAGAAAACCTGTCTCTAAAAGACAAACAAAGAAACAAACAAACAAAACCAAAATCTTTTTTTTTCTCCTTTATTAATTTATTCTTGTTACATCTCCATGGTTATCCCATCCCTTGTATCCTCCCATTCTTCCCTCCCTCCCATTTTCCCCTTATTCCCCTCCCCTATGACTGTTCCTGAGGGGGATTGCCTCCCCCTGTATATGTTCATAGGGTATCAAATCTCTTCTTGGTAACCTGCTGTCCTTCTTCTCGCTTGTGTAGCCTTGGCTGTGCTGGATCTCACTCTGTAGACCAGGCTAGACACAGAGATCCACCTGCCTCTGCCTGCAGAGTGTGCACCACCACACCCTGGCTCAAAAGACAAATTATCCTGCAGAAGCAGAGCGTGGGAAGACTGCAGACAATGGCTAGCCATCAGGATAACGCCTTCCAGTCTGAACCAGGAACGGAGGCACCTTCGACCAAGGGCACCCACACAAGCCCGGTGAATGATGACTGTGTTCTGAGAATGGGCTGGCAGAAATTGAGGAACGCAGGGCAGACTTGGTCCATGCCTGTCCCATGACATGTCCTCTCCCAGATGGAAAGAAAAGCCAGGAGTGAGGTGCCTTAGACTGGGAAATGGCTAGGAGATTCCCACTGAACTGTACCTTTAATATAGCCCCCAGGCAGCCAGACATGGTGGCACACGCCTTTAATCCCAGCACTCGGGAGGCAGAGGCAGGCAGATCGCTGTGAATTCGAGGCCAGCCTGGTCTACAAAGTGAGTCCATGACAGCCAAGGCTATCACAGAGAAACCCTGTCTCCAAAAACCAAAACCAAACCAAACCAAACCAAAACAACAACAACAAAAAAAACACAAAAATAATCCCAAACAAAAACATAGCCCCCAGGCCCTCTGAATGTGACCTTATTTGGAAGTGGGATACTTTTACTGCAGATGTCGTAAGTCAAGATGAAGGCATGCTGGGTGGGAGGAATCTTTATAAAAAGCTGAAGCTGGAGCCAGGCATGGTGGCACACACCTTTAATCCCAGCCAGGTACAGTGGTGCATGCCTGTAATCCTAGCACTCAGGGAGGCAGAGGCAGGTGGATTTGAGTCCAGCCTGGTCTACAAAGCGAGTCCAGGACAGCCAAGGTTTCACAGAGAAACCCTGTCTCGGGGGTGGGGGGTGGGGTGGGGACACAGAAACCCAATTAAAAAAAAAAAAAAAAAGGAAGAGTGGTAGCTGGCGAGAGAGCCCGGTTGGTAAAGCGCTTGCTATGCAATGTGAGGCGGACCTTAATTCGGAACTTCAGCACCTCTGTACCAAGCAAGGCTTGATTGTAACCCTAGTGCCTTGGAGGCAAGAGTAGGCTGCACCCTAGAGCTCTCTAGCTAACAGGCTAGACAATGGGTGGGCTCTGAGCTTGGGAAGAAACCTTATCTCTGGGGGGAAAAAAGTCAGGTGGAGAGAGATAAAGGCACCTCTGGCCTCCACACACAGGAGTGCTGGCATGTATACACACACACACACACACACACACACACACACACACACACACAGTAGAAAGTATTACAGTACAGACATAGGAAACTAACGTTTATCCCTTTGGCCCCTTCGTTTTTGTTTTGGGTTTTGTTTTTTGTTTTTTTTTGTTTGTTTTTGGGTTTTTTGTTTTGTTTTGTTTTGTTTTGTTTTTTTGAGACAGAGTCTCCCTGTTAGCCCTGGCTGTCCTGGATTCACTTTGTAGACCAAGCTGCCCTCGAACTCACAATGATTCACCTGCCTCTGCCTCCCAAGTACTGGGATTAAAGGCGAGCGCCACTACACCTGGCCCCTTTGGCCCCTTCTAGAAGGACTCAGCTGCAGTGACCATCTAGGCTCACCACTGGGGCAGGCAGAGGTGTCCCTGTGACCCTACCCTCGGAGGGAAGCCCTGGGGAACAGGCAGGGTATGGCTCTGCCAAATAGGAAAAGCACAACATGAAATAGGGTCGGGGCAGCCACTGGGTATTGGGGTTGGGAAACTAAAATCAAATTCTTTTCGTGCACAGCACACACACACACAAACAAATTCCAGATGGCCTGAGGCCAGCATCTGAGAACACCAAACTTGAAAATATTTAGTTGAGAGTATAAGACAGTATTTTCATAACCTTGGGGTAGGACAGGGTAGCTTCTACAAGATAAGTCTTGCATCTTGAAACGTTAGACAATGCCTAAGCTTAAAAAAAAAAGGGGGGGTGGTAAGGGGGGGTCTATAAACAAGTAGGCAGAAGAGCTGAGGACCAGCAGAAGAGCCCGCTATGTGGGTGAGCACCCAGGATTTACCTAGAGTGAATGATAAGGTCAGCTGCCGAGTCCACCTGTGAAACAGACAAATAACTTAGCAAGGGATTTCCCAGGGCAGAAACAAAAACATAGAAGATGTTTCTCAGTCACTCACTTGCACACACACTCACACGCATGCACATCCAGACGTGCACAGGAGGCTTGCACACATGCGCACGTCACACACATGCGTACACTGGTGTGCACATAGACGTGTGGGGAGGGGACACAAATCAAGCAGGGGTATGGTACTGCATCTCCATCAAACTGACAGAAAGTGAAAGATGTAAGGCAGGGCGGGTGAGAGAGGAGGACCCTCTTGGCTGGTAGATACTGGGAAAACCAGGTTGGGAAGTTCTCTCTTCTTCCTCTTCCTCCTCCTCCTCCTTCTCCTCCTCCTCTTCTCCTTCTCCTCCTCCTCCTCCTTCTTTTTTATTTGTTTGGTTTTTTTGTTTTTCAAGACAGGGTTTCTCTGTGTAGCCTTGGCTGCCCTAGACTCACTTTATAGACCAGGCTGGCTTTGAACTCACAGAGATCTACCTGCCTCTGCTTTCTAAGTGCTGAGATTACAGGATGTGCCACCACACCTGGCTAGGGAAGTTCTTATTGATGATTTTTGTTTGTTTGTTTGTTTTGCTTTTCCGCTGCTGTTGTTGTTACTGTTTTGAGTCAGGGTCTCAAAGTAGCCTGTTGGTCTTGAACTCTCTATGCGGCAGAGAATGAACTCGGACGGCTGAGCCTTCTTCCTCTTCCTCCCAAGTGCTGGACTTAGGGTTGTGAGCCACCATGGTGCTAATAATGGGACCCAGGGCTTGGTGCATGCTAGGCAAGCACTCAACAAACTGAGCTACATCTCCAACCTCAGGACCAGCAAGCTCCCCAGCTACTGCTGCTGTTGGCCTGGGTCCATGCTCTGAGAGCTGCTGTACAAAGAAGCTGCCGGGCATAGCCACAGGAGTGCCTTCCAATGGTGAGAAACCCTAAACCATCTGGCTGGTCACTGTTGGGGGAGGGCCAAATTCCGTTTCCCATATGATACTATAATCTTAACCCTGATTCTCTGCTGTTGCAACTTTATTTACAAGTAAGGTCTTTGCAGACAGTTAACTTGGAGTGGCTGTCATCCTCCCTGGCTGTCCTGGAACTCGCTCTGTAGACCAGGCTGGCCTCAAACTCACAGATCCGCCTGCCTCAGCCTCCCGACTGGTTGGTTTCCTTGTAATCCAGACAGATACATGGATGCGTTTATCTAAAGTTTGGAGACATGCCCATCCCATGCAGTCTTTGCAAACACCAAGCCATAGCGCAAGGTGAGCAGCATCGGCTCCAACCCAAAACTCCAAAGCCGGCAACCCCTGAGCTCTGACATAACACCCGGTGAGGAATCTTATTAAAATACTGGATAAGGTTACCTTCAGGCGGGTCGTCTCAGGTGCATAAGAAACATGGCAGATTGCAGCAGAAGTCTCATGTATTTGAACACGTGGTTCATAGCTGGGGATGTTTGAAGATGCTTTGGAACGGCTGGCAAGGAGATGCACATGGCAGACAGTGGCCACTAGGGGCAGCCTTGAGAGTGGTGGCTTGCCCCTCCCTCCTGTGGCTCTTTTTCTTCTTCCGTTAATCTTTTATTTATACTTTAACAATTTCATATGTGTATATAATACATCTTGATTCCTTTTAATCCCAACCCTGCCTCTTATGCCCCCTGAAGACCCCCACTATCCCTTCCTACATTCAAATTTTGGTCTTCTTTCTTTCAAGACAGGGTTTCTCTGTGTAACTGCTCTGCATGTCCTGGAACTCGCTCTGTAGACCAGGCTGGCCTCGAACTCACGGAGACCCTCCTGCCTCTGCCTCCCAAATGCTGAGATTAAAGGTATGTGCCACCATGCCACCATCCCACCATCGCCCAGCTCCTTCCTTTTCTTTCTTTCTTTTTTTTTTTTTTTTTGAGACAGGGTCTAACTTTGTAGGCCAGGCTGGCCTGAAATTCACAGAGATCTGCCTACCTCTGCCTCTCAAGCGTAGGGATTAAAGACAATCATTACCATACCTGGGTTTCGTTTTATTTTATGTCCCACTGAGTCTCATCAGTGTTGGCTAGCTCCTGTGAGTTCATGACTCCAACACTGGCCCTTCTGACCTCATCTCTACTTTCCAGTGAGCCAAGTGGTGAGGAGTAGTAGCCTTGCTTACATGAACAACCAGTCCTTTCCCGCCCAAATGAGCCCAAACTGTGAGCTGAAACAAATCTTTTCCTCCCTAAAGTGGCTTCTGTCAGGCACGTTGCCATGGCAATGAGGAGAGTAACACTGTAAATTCTAAAATTTCTCATTATGCATATGCAAATTTTATAATCCTACGGCCTGGAGAGATGGCTTTGAGGCTGGCTAGGAGGACTTGCTGAGGGCCAAGCATGACACCTTTAATCCCAGGAGGTAAGAGACAGAGGCGAGTGGATGTCTATGAGTTCTAGGCCAGCCTGATCTACATAGTGAGTTCCAGACCAGCTACTTGGTGAGACCCTGTGTCATTAAAAAAAAAAAAAAAGCCTAGCAGTGGTGGCGCACACCTTTAATCCAAGCACTTGGGAGACAGAGGCAGGCAGATCGCCATGAGTTCGAGGCCAGTCTGGTCTACAAAGTGGCTCCAGGACAGCCAAGACTATACAGAGAAATCCTGCCTTAAAAAAACAAAAACAAAAACATGAAGAAGAAGATGACGACAGAGGCAGGACTATCAGTTCAAGGCCAATCATGGATTCATACTGAGTTAGGGGCTAGCCTAGGCTTATAAGTCCTGTTTCAAATAACAATAAATGGAAAAGCCCTAGGTTCAGTTCCCAGCAACACACACACAACACACACACACACACACACACACACACACACACACACACACAAAGGTAAAATCTATCCAATCAACAAATATTTAGTGCTACTGGGTAGGGGTAGGGCCTGCAACATTGAACCCAAGACTCTGGTTAACACATCTTCCTTCCTCTTCCTCTTCCTCTTTTTCTTCCTCCTCCTCCTCCTCCTTTCTTCTTGTTGGGGGAGGGGTTAAGAAGAGTTTGAAAATAGGTCTCATGTAGCCTAGGCTGGCCAAGGATGATCCTAGACTCCTGGACCTCCAGCCTCCACTTCCCACGTAATGGGATTATAAGGCCCATTTATGTGCCGACTAGCACTGAACCCAGGACTTTGTGCATGCTAGGCAAGCATCTTACTAGCCGGACCACATTCCCATCCTTGTCGTTGTATCTTAAATCTTATCTACCTTGGGTATCTAACACCTTCCTCCCCTGAAAAAACATCATGTGATTTCTCTGTGCATAGAAGGGCAGAAAGCAATTTGCCACTGTGTTCCAGAAGTGCACGTGTGTGTGTGTGTGTGTGCGCGCGCGCGCGCGCGTGCGTGCGCGTGCATGCACATGCTCACACACACACATACACACACACACACACACACACACCTTCACACACCACACCAGACTTCAAAGAGAACAACACAACATAGCAATTTTCTCTCTCTATTTTCTGTTTCATAAAGAACCAGAGAATTCAGATCCATCTTTCATGTCATGGCACAGAAACAAACAACAAAAACGCCCCAGAAAGAAGCCTGACAGCCAAACAACGTGAATCTGCAGCTTCCAGCAGGAAAGGTATGCAGAGCCCAGCGCCAAGAAACAAGCAGCTGCCAGGAAGAGTAAACACATCCCTGTCCAACCTCCGACACCCCCACACATCAGGGAGGGCTGCGTGGGGCTCCCACTCAAGCAAGCCTTGCAGCCTGCCACTGAGATAGGGGAGCCCCACAAGTGAGAGGAAACCAACCATACTCACAGAGGCGAGGAGGCCAGGGTGCTAGTGTGAGACCAGACCAGAGAGGGTTGGGCTCAGGGACACGTGAGGATGCCAGGGTTATAGTCTCAAAGACCAGCTGAGAGCACTTAGTAAGCAGACGAGCTAAGACTGAAGCATCGTTTTATGCTGCTTCCAATTTTTGTTGTTTTCAAGACAGGGTTTCTCTGTGCAGGCCTGGATGTCCTGGAACTCACTCTGTAGACCAGGCTGCCCTCAAACTCAGATCTGCTTACCTCTGCTTCCCTGGGAATAAAGGTGTGTGCCACCACCACTGCTGGGCTTTTTCCAATTTTTTTACAGGATGCTACCAAATGCTAAAATGATGCATTGAGATTCCATTGTTGCTTGGTTTTAGTCTTTGATTTTAGGAGCGGGTTGATACAGGGTTTCTCTGTGTAGCATTGGCTATTCTGAACTCACTCTGTAGACCAGGCTGGCCTCGAACTCACAGAGATCTACCTGCCTCTGCCTCCTGAGTGCTGGGATTAAAGGTGTGTGCCACCATGTCTTGCTTAATTTTTCTTAATGAAAAGATGATTTTTTTTATTTGGCCACCATGTCTAGCTGAAAAGATAAAAATTAAGCAATAACTGTGACACAGAAGATTCCAATCATGTTGGCTATCTGTAGTCATCTAAGAGGAGAATTGAAAAAATGCTTTCATAAGATTGGGCTGTAAGGGGCTGGAAAGATGGCTCAGAGGTTAAGAGCACTGTCTACTCTTCCAGAGGTCCTGAGTTCAATTCCCGACAACCACATGGTGGTTCATAACCATCGATAATGTGATCTAATGCCCTCTTTTGGCCTGCAGGTGTATATGCAGAAAGCACTCGTAATAAAAAAATAAAATCTTTTTAAAAAAAAAGAAGATTGGGCTGTAATGGTGGCCCATAACTTTAATCCTAGCACTGGAGAGGCTGAGGCAGCTGGATCTCTGTGAGTTTGAGGCCAGCTAGGGTTACACAAAGAAACCCTGCCTCTGCATCAGCTCCTGCCTCCAGGTTTTCACCCAAAAGCTAGAGACTTCATGTTTAAATGTTCTGATACCAGTAACCAAGTGTCAGTCTTTTGTATGCAGTGCAGTTGGTACATAAGAATTCCCAGCAACTTTCCAGATAGGAGGGCATCAGTAGTGACGATGCTGCCTGTCCTGGGATATAAGCACATGGCCACAAACTCGACCCACTTCCGGTTTTCCACACAGTGAGCAGACTGTGGCCTCAGGAGACAGAACCAGCTAGATGTCCAAGCACAGGCCTGTCCCATAGGGTATTCAACCTGGGGCCAGCCAGCAGGTCCCTAGCAGATCACTTAAGTGAAGGGGAAAACAAAAGAACACACACCGAAACCGAAGGAAAGGAGAAACACCCCACTCGAAACTGAGACCAAGAACGCTGCGTTCAGACCTCAGGAAAGGCTGTGGGCGGGAAGTGTGCCTGACCCAGTAATCGCTTGTCATCCTGGGGCAAGATCGTTGCCACTGAAGATTCATCCTAATGAAGAACAAGTGTGGGAGCTGCTGGCGGAATCAGTGGGCAGGAAGACTAGACATTCTGAGCTCTGTAGGACAGTCCTCCAGGACAATGACGTTTGCCCACATGACATTCATCCCTTTGTGTGGATGCAAGACCTGCTTGAAGGTGACCCTTATCTAAAAGCCAACCTCATTTTATGTAGAAACGTGTTTTCTCTTCCTGCCAGATCTTTATTTTAAAATTAATTTATTTTTATTTTAGGTGCATTGGTGGTTTGCCTGACTGCATGGATATGTGTGTGCGTGGGTTAGATTTTGGATTTGCAGATAGTTGTGAGCTGCCATATGGGTGCTGGGAATTGAACCCAGGTCCTCTGGAGGAGCAGTCGATGCTCTTAACTGCTCAGCCAACTTGCCAGCCCTTCCTGTCCCTTCTTAATAGGGACACTGAATTTTACCGTAAAACCATCTTGTACATGGAGGAAATGTGGCTTTGTGAATTTGTTTTTGGTTCTTGTTTTTTTTTTTTTTTTTTTTTCCGAGACAGGGTTTCTCTGTGTAGTCTTGGCTGTCCTGGACTCCCTTTGTAGACCAGGTTGGCCTCAAACTCACAGCGATCCATCTGCCTCTGCCTCCCAAGTGCTGGGATTAAAGGCGTGCGCCACCATGCCCAGCTTGGCTTTGTGAATTTGGATGTGACCATTTTCGAAAATTTATGTCGCCAGTGAGTGGCCTCTCTCTTTTTGTGCTCTGAATCACCCACAGGGCATACCTGTGGCTGGCTCCCTGAGGAGCCTCAAGAAAGGGTGAGCACCTGCTTCCTGCTTCCTGTGTGTGAGAAGAGCTAGTGTCCCTTTGTGGGACTTTATGGCCATTTACCTTCCGTTTAGCTGTCTTCCGTGCTCTCACGTGTCACAGCTTCTGAAATCATGGGACTAGGTGGAACTACGTACTGGGAGAATTGAACCTGCAAAAGAAACACAGCATGGTGGGTCAGGAAATCAGGAGAACGGCTTTGCATCAAGTGAGCCAGGGCTGATTGGAGTGAGCACCGAGCCCAGCCACAGTGGGGACATGGCTATAGCAAACATAATGGAGCTGGGCGTGGTGGTGCACAAGTGGAGGCAGAGGCAGGCAGATTGCTATGAGTTTGAGGCCAGCCTGGTATACACCGTAAGTCCAGTACAGCCAAAGACTATACAGAGAAATCCTGAAACCTTGGGGGGGCCGTTAGGGGGGGGGAGGAGCATAACCAGGGGTAGGATACAGAGAGAAAGTCCATAGACTTCCCACCCTTCCGGGTGGACACTTACTGAGGACCTTTGTCCTGTGAGGACCCATCTGTGTTGACATATGAATGTTGGATGAAGAAAAACCCAGGGCTAATGAGTTGCCAGCCAGGGGCACAGGGTGGGGTAACTTTATAGGCAATCAGACTTTGAACTTGAATCTACCCAAGTCACCACGACACGAGTGGGAGTGACTAACTAACTCTTCCAGAGCCTCTGCTGTCCAGAGCTTGTGGAAGTGTCAGTGACCTTCTCCACCATAGAGAGGGCGTACCTGGCACACTGCACCTGTTTCTTACAAGAGTGAGGCTCTCAGGTCTTCTGTCTCTGTGTACAGTTCAGATTCAAAGCTGAGGATGTAGCAAGTCGAGTGCAGGTGACACTGACACTGACACTGAGCGAAGAATGTCCACTTGCTTGAAAGGCAGTGGTGGCTCATGCCTTTAATCCCAGCAGAGGCAGGCAGATCTCTGTGAGTTCGAGACCAGCTTGATCTACAGAGCAAGTTCCAGGATAGCCTGAGCTACGCAGAGAAACCCTATCTCTCTCTCTTCTCTCTCTCTCTCTTTTTCAAAACACGGTTTCTCTGTGTAGCCCTGGCTGTCCTAGACTCACTTTGTAGACCAGGCTGTCCTTGAACTCACCAGAAACCCTGACTCAAAAACCAAAACCAACCAACCAAACAAACAAAGAACAATCATCAACAGGCCTGGTGGCACACACCTGTACTTAGTGAGGCAGAGGCAGGTGAATCACTGTGAGTTCAAGGCCAGCCTGGTCTACAAAGTGAGTTCAGGACAGCCAGGGCTACACAGAAAAACCATATCTTGAAAAGCCCATTAAAAAAAAAAGCAATCTATTCTGTAGTGTTTATACCAAAAACACAGCTTTCACCTTAGGGGAAACAAGAGATTGCTTATTTCTGCAAACAAATCTGAGTGACCATGGCCCAGAAATGCATATTCAAGGTACCCAAATTCCATTTTATTTCTTTTTTGTTTTTTTGTTTTTTCAAGACAGGGTTTCTCAGTGTAGCCTTGTCTGTCCTGGACTCACTTAGTAGATCAGGCTGGCCTCAAACTCACAGTGATCCACCTGCCTCTGCCTCCCAAGTGCTGGGATTAAAGGCGTGCACCACCATGCCTGGCTTCTTATTTTATTTTTATAACCTACTAAGTCTAATTAGTGCTTTCTATATGTGAATATGTGTGGGGCTCTCCACTGGAGCCTGGGAAACCTACAGGAATCACACATCTAAGAAAACTGACTCTCAAGCCCGGCATAGTGGTGCACACCTTTAATCCCAGCACTCGGGAGGCAGAGGCAGGTGGATCGCTGTGAGTTCCTCCAGGCCAGCCTGGTCTACAAAGTAAGGCCAGGACAGCTAAGGCTACACAGAGTGCTTGGATTGAAGGCATGCACTACCGTGCCCAGCCCCTAAATTCCATTTTCTAGTGTGGTGTTTCATGAAGCCATTATAGTAACAGAAGAAAGAGAGTCCTAAATCAGTGTGTTTCAAATACCTTGGTGGAGACACCAGCTTGAGTGGGTCCCAGCAATGCAGGAATATGTCTATATTATCTGTTAGCTTTGGGGTTTTCAGGAGCTAAGGGGTCTCTTTATACATTCCAAAGGACTGAACTAATAACAATCAAAGGATGTTAGATCACTCACAGGGTTGGGCACTAATGGCTGTGGTGGACTAAAGATGGTCCAAGATACCTTGGGCCTTGGTCTGCAACATTCCAAACTCTCCCATCACAGAAGCTCTTATCAATCAATCAGCATTTGTAGATGCAGCTCCCTTGTGGCAATTTTCCTTCACAGTGCTCATGACTGCCCTGATAAGAACCTGGTCGTCCTCCAAAGGTCAAGGACAGGTTTGGGTCAGGATGAGAAAGGGTGCAGGGGCTTCCTAGAATTCCTCTGCATCATCAACAGGGTCCCCAGGGACCAAGGGTCCTGTACTGGACTTGCCTAGGAGGGCACAAGGTGGACAGGCAGCTAGGAATCTTCCTGCTTCCGGGTTCCAAGCTACAGTCTGGAGAGCTGAGAGCCCAGGTCATTGTGGGGTTTAACGCCCTCTGCTGGCCACTACTAACATTGCACTTTGATGCCGAAGGACCTGGGCCAGGAATAAGAAGATAGTTGGGGGTTTGTAGCCTGATGGAAAGAGGGATGAGGAAAAGCTGGTCACAGAGACAAGATGGCCATCCCCACAGATGTGAAAGAGGTCACATTTCCATCTGACAGTTTCCGGGTCTCTCTGTATTGCAAGCCACTAGCTCAGCACCACAACCTCCTCCAGGCAGGGCTCTGACTCCTCTTTGACACAGGACTCATTCTAGCCCACAAAATCCCCATAGCACTAAAAGTATTTTTGGGCCAGATCTGGTGGTGCACGCCTTTAATCCCAGCACTCGGGAGGCAGAGGCAAACTGATCTCTGTGAGTTCAAGGCCAGCAGGGCCTACAAAGTGAGTCTAAGACAGCCAGGGCTTTGTGTAACAAAGAAACCCTTTCTTAAAAGCAAACAAACAAACGAACAAAAAGGTATTTTTTTGGAAGAGAGAAACAAGTACTTACTGATGTGGGAGTGTGTCTTGATTGGCAGAAAGCTCACCTTGAATGTTCAAGGCTCCATCCGAAGCAGCACCATGTGAACCGCAGCACCCACCCACATTCCCCTGTAGGCTCAATGTTGAGGTAGAAGCCGAAGGATCATAAGTTCAAGGTCAGCCTCATTACTTAGCAAGTTTGAAATCAACCTGGTCCATCTGAGACCCAGCCTCAAACCAAATTCAAAAATCTAAAACCAAAAATGTCTCAGGGACTCACTCTATCTTGTTGGCATGGAGAGGGTAACTCCCAACATCCCAACATGGAGTAACTGGCTCATTTTCAAGCCCATTGTTCAGATAAGAAAATCGAGGCCTGCTCCCAGCCAGAGACTTAAGTCTTGGGTCCTGAGCCCACAGTTACAGATGTCAGGTGATTTGAAGGACAGCAATAACCACCAGCTCTTGTAAGCCTTTAGCCTGGTCACCCCTGAGCTGCACCTCGAGGCTGGTACTCTGTCTATTTGCCTTGGTGGGCCCTCCACTGAGCTAATGTCTCCATGGGCCCTGGCTCAGGGACACTCTGGAGACAGGGAACGTTCTGCATGGGCCCAGGTGCTTATAAGTCTGAGCAGAGAGCAGAGACTCCTCCCTGCCAGGGCCACCCAGGCTGGTGACACTTTATGTGAGAGATGCCAAGGCTGGTGCATAAAGGAGGGGCCCAATACACCCGCCCTCCAAGTGCCCAAAAGGCCTCCAGCACTGTGGAATGGGTGGGTAAGGTCACCTTTGCTTCCTGGGATGAACCAGGTGATGTTTGGGGATGGAAAAAGATGGAGAGAGTCTGCCTGTATGCCCAGAAAGGTCCAGTGAGGCTCAGAAGATGGCTCCATTGCTAAAGCGTTCACCTTGGAAACAGGAGGACCTGGGTCCAATCCTCAGAACACCATGTTACCAAAAATAAAAAAAAAATTAAAAATTAGGCCTAGGGCGCATACTAGGAACCCTAATGCTGGGGAGGCATAGGCAGAGGGCTCAGTAGGCAGCCAGCCCAAGCTACTTGGTAAGTTCAAGGCCAGAGAGAAACCCTCTATCAACCACAACAACTACAACAAAGTGACATTTGAGGGTGTTTCCACATCTTGGTACAGTAAAAACACAAAAGCTGGGCATGGTGACGCACCCCTTTAATCTCAGCACTTGGGAGGCAGAGGCAGGTGGATTGCTGTGAGGTCCAGGACAGCCTGGTGTACAAAGTGAGTCCAGGACAGCCAAAGTTACATAGAGAAACACTGTCTCGAAAAACAAAAACAAGGCAGGCGGTGGTGGCCGGCCTTTAATCTCAGCACTCAGGAGGCAGAGGCAGGTGGATCATGTGAGTTCGAGGCCAGCCTGGTCTACAAAGTGAGTCCAGGACAGCCAAGGCTACACAGAGAAATCCTGTCTCAAAAAAAAAACCAAAAAAAAAAAAAAAAAAAAAAAAAAAAAAAAGAGAGAGAGAAACCCTGTCTCAATAAACTAAAAAAAAAAAAAAAAAAAAAAAAAAAGAAAAGAAAAAGAAAAAAAAGAAAACCAAAACCAAAACCAAAACTGAGTCAGGGGCCTGGAGAGGTCGCTCCGTGGTTAAAAGCACTGGCTGCTCTTGCCAAGGACTCAGGTTCATTTTTCAGCATCTACATGGTCACTTTCAGCCATTTGTAACTGCAGTTCCAGGGGATGCAATGCCTTCTTCTGGCCTCTGTGGGTACCAGGCACAGATGTGGTACACAGACATCATGCACGCAAAACACCCATATACATAAAATAAGAGCAAATCATTTACTCTCGCACAAAGCCTTGCTGGGTATGACGGCACACATCTTTAATCCCAGCACTACCACTTGGGAGGCAGAGGCAGGCAGATCTTTGTGAGTTCAAGGCCAGCTTGGGCAGTTATATAGAGAAACCTTGTCCAGAAAAACAACATCAACAAAATCAAGGCCGGGTAGGAACTTAGGATGTAGCTCTGTAGCAGAGCACCACCAGAGAGGGCTGATTCTTAGCTGGGAAAGACACACAGCTCTTTTTGTAGCATCCTTTAAAAACAAGTCCTTCTGGGCTGAGGAGATGGCTCACAAGATGGCCACACAAGCCAAACAACCCGAGTCCCATCTTTGGGACAACTCTAACAAACCCATGCCCCCCCCCCCCCCCCCCCCCGAGACAGGGTTTCTCTGTATAGCCTTGGCTGTCCTGACTCACTTTGAAGACTAGGCTGGCTTCGAACTCACGAAGATCTGCCTGCCTCTGCCTCCCAAGGAGATTAAAGGCATGCACCACCACCGCGCAGCACCCATGTCCTTTCTATTATAGTAATATTTGGTCTGTGATCCACTCTGGTTTTCCAGATCTTTGTCTTTTTCCATGCTTGTGCAACCCTACTCAGACACAAGGATTCAACCCATGCTGCTATGTCTTAGTGCTGAGGCTATTGAGTACGGCCTTGGTCTTCTCAAATATAAAACAGAGATAATAATAATAATAATAATAGTGCTAATTGTGGAAGGATAGCGTGAAGAGTCAAGGAACTGATGTTTGTATGTGTGAAGTTTGCAGAGCCTGGCATGGATAAATTTCAAACAAAACCCAAAAAACTGAGGGTGCTCAGAAGTCCTGAGTGGGCGGCACCCTGGAGGCCTGACTTAATTAGTCTCAGGTGGAGCCCCAGAGTGGGTACTTCCCAGGTGATTCTGATAGGCAGTCCGAGTCATAGCCTGGTTAGCATCCTGGGTCCCTGGGGGAGGAGGGAAGATGCCCACCCAGCAGGTGTCAGGAAGCAGGAGCCGGCTGCTAGGGCATCCTTTGTGTTTTTATATGCTTGACTCAGCAGTGAGTGCTTGGTGAGTTTGGCTCCTGTCTCTCATCAGCTGGGAGGGTAGGCATCACCCACTCAGAGCAAGGTCTGCAGGCTGGTATAAAGCTATGCTTTGTCTAAGCTGAGAGTCCCATATCCGTGTGAGGTCATCACAGGCCTCCCTCTCTCTGCCTGGGGCTGTGGAAGTTCTGCTCAGGAAGGGACCCACCCAGATTCCTCCTAGTCACACACCTTAGTTGCCAGTTTCCCAGCAAGGACCAGAGAACCTCAGGTCTCACTCGGAAGAATGTGGGTGAGGCAGGTGCAGGCAAGAGCACAGAAAGCCTGGGTTCAGGCCTGCCTCATGCTACGCAGCTACTTTGGGCTTTCACTGCCTTGCTTGCACGGGCCTTCCTGGTTTGGATTCTAACAATGAATACGTGGCTGCTTTGAGTGTGAGCAGCAACGGTGTCAGCACCATGACAGTGGCTGTGCCCGGGGCTGCCCTGAAGGGGTCCAGCGTCACCCAGCTGGACAGCAGCATAGGTGACATCACCTGGCCTTCCTCTGTCCTGACTCAGACTTCTTTCCTAAAGCACTCATGATTGGAACACAGACAGAGGGGGCGCCTGGTGAATGGCCCCACCTCCCTCAGGAGTAAGGCCAGGGCCAGATCAACCTCACATTATCTCATCAGGCCTTAGGGCTTTGAGGACCAATGGAAGCCAAGTCAGATAAGGTGTGTCTCCTTACCAGCAAGCATTTTTTGCCCAAACCCACACAAGGACTCACATTTCTTGGATCCTTGTATTCAAGAGGCACGGAAGAAGATACACACTGGTAAATGGCAGAAGGTGATCTCATGGGCCTCATAGCAGCCTCTGGGTATGACCTCTGACCCGGATGTGGAAGTACTCCAGAGTCCCCACTTTTGCTTTTTGCATGCTTAAGAGGGATGTGGCTAGGGGTGGGATGTCACGAATCTATATTTCCTCCTTAAGTGACATGATAGCAGCAGATAAGGCCAAGTCTAAGAAGCCAGCATTCCCTCATGGAGGGCCTGGCTCACTCATAACCTATAGCTTGGTGTTCTGTGACCCACCTGGCACTGCCAGTGTCAGTTGACTTTTTGTTTTGTTTTGTTGCAGTTCTTTTGTTGGTTTGTTTTTGTTTTTGTTTTTGGTTTTTTTTTTTGAGACAGGGTCTCTCTGTGTAGCCTTGACTGTCCTGGACTCACTTTGTAGACCAGGCTGGCCTCGAACTCACAGCGATCCGCCTGCCTCTGCTTCCCAAGTGCTGGGATTAAAGGTGTGCGCCACCACGCCCGGCTTGTTTTTGTTTTTCAAGACAAGGGTTTCTCTGTGTAGCCCTGGCTGTCCTGGCACTTGCTCTGTAGACTAGGCTGGCCTCAAACTCAGAGGTCTGCCTGCCTTTGCTTCCTGAGTGCTGGGACTAGAGGCGTGAGCCACCATTGCTCATCTTTTCTGTTGTCGTTGTCGTTTGAGACAGGGTCTCACTATGTAGCCCTGGCTGTCCTGGAACTCATTATGTATTCGAGGCTGGCCTAGAGTCTTCTGCCTCTTCCTCCCAAGTGCTGGGATTAAAGGTGCACACCATCACATTCTTTAGTCATTCCTTCCTTCAAACACTTAACGAGTTGCTACTTGGTGTCATTTGAAGTGGACAACTGGACACAGTCCACGGAAATAGGGCAAATGACCAAAGATGACAAGAAGGGTTCCTCGTTGGTCACTACTGCTGCACTACCAGCACTTGCTTGCTTCCAATCGGCACGTGGGCTGTGCTCAGCTGAATGCTGCTTTGCTTCTGCTCTTGCTCTGGCTCCAGGTCCCTCATGGCCTCAGGTGTCACTTGCTGGCTTCGGTGGAGCTGCGGGGTTGGCTGATCGCCTTGTTCACCATAGTTGGTATGGCTGACAGCCGGACTGTCTACGTAGTGTCTTGTGACCCAAACGGTCTAACCCATGGGTTGTCATGGTCTAGCCTGCAGGTTTCCTCAGAGTAGCCGGAGGGGTTTCAGGAAGCCAAGGAAAAGATACAAGACCGTTCCGGGCCCAGGGATGGGACTAAGCACGATATCACTGCTATATCAAACAGGATGAGATGAATAAGAGGACCACCACAGAACTGGGAAAAGTAACTCTCAGAAACCACATAACAGGAAAGGGCAGATGGTGGAAATCAAACCTCCAGACTTTTGCTTAGTTTCAACAGTGTTAGACTCTAAATTTTTGTTTGTTTCTTTTTTTGTTTTGTTTTAGTTTTTCAAGACAGGGTTTCTCTAGGTAGCCTTGGCTGCCCTGGACTTGCTGTGTAGACCTGGCTGGCCTCAAACTCACATAGATCCATTTGCCTCTGCCTCCCGAGTGCTGGGATTAAAGGCGTCTGCCACCATGCCCAGCTTTTCTTTCTCTTTTTTAAAACAGGTCTTTACTTATCCAAGGCTGATCTTGAACTGGCTATGTGGTTAAAGATGACCTTGAACTCTGTATCCTCTTCCCTCTATCTCCCAAATTATAAGTTGTTTATTATTATTATTATTATTATTATTATTATTATTATTATTATTATTATTATTATTATTATTATTATTATCCTCATCCTCATTATTATTATTTTGGTTTTTGGCTTTTGGTTTTTCAAGACGAGTTTTCTCTGTGTAGCCTTGGCTGTCATGGAACTTGCTCTATAGACCAGGCTGGCTTCAAATTAACAGAGATCCATCTACCTCTGCCTCCTAAGTGCTGGGATCCAAGTCATCAGTTTAAAAGCACTCCGGACTACATAGCAATAGCAATTACCAGGTCGTCCTGAGCTATACAGCAAAAACCAAACAAAGACAAACCAAAACAAGAAAACATATTTGCAAATGTTGAAACAGTTCATCACAGGGCTTAGGACACAAGTGTTGCAGGGGACAGTTGACACTGGCCAGGCCACCGTCTCCTCACAGTAGCACTGGGCAGCAGGAGCCACAGGCACTGTGTCAGAGACACTGTACTGTCCCTCCTTCCTGGCCAAAGCTGATAAGTGCACCCTGTGGAATATTAACATGTCCACCCCTACTGTGGATGCCCAGGCTGGGATTCTGTTTTTGTTGTTTTGGTTTGGTTTGGTTTTCTGAGACAGGGTTTCTCTATGTAGCCTTGGCTGTCCTGGACTCACTTTGTAGACCAGGCTGGCATTGAACTCACAAAGATCTGCCTGCCTCTGCCTCCCAAGTGCTGGGATTAAAGGCATGTGCCACCACGCCTGGCCAGGCTGGGATTCTGGGCTCCTCTTTCCTCTCTCTTCTTCTTCTTTTTTTTTTTTTTAAAGATCTATTTATTATATATACAGTATTCTTCCTACATGTACACCTGCCCACCAGAAGAGGGCACCAGATCTCATTATAGATGGTTGTGAGCCACCATGTGGTTGCTGGGAATTGAACTCAGGACCTCTGGAAGAGCGGACAATGCTCTTAACCTCTGAGCCATCTCTCCAGCCCCTCCTCTCTCTTCTTATGCACAGTTTAGGAGTGGGCAGGAGAGTGAGCCTCAGAAGTTCCCCGCTTCGCCCCAGGCTAGGAGTTACTGGGGAGAGTACGTTGGGCTCACTAGGGCCAGTTTGCAAAAATTAGTGGTGCATAGCAACTAGTGTTGATGTGTGTATGTGTGTGTGTGTGTGTGTGTGTGTGTGTGTGTGTGTGTGTACACCAGGAGTTGACATTAGGTGTCTTCCTCAAACACTTTTCACTTTCTTGTTGTTACTATTGAGACAGGGTCTCAATAATGTGCCATTCTGACTGGCCTGGAACTTGCTAGGTGGACTGAGGTGGGCTCAAACTCATAGAGATCCACTTGCCTCTGCCTCCAGAGTGCTGGGATCACTGACCTGTGTCAACACACCCAGCTACCTTGTTTTTTGAGACAGGGTCTCTCACAGGACCTGGAGCTCAACAAACTGGTTACACTGGCTGGTCAGGAAGCCCTAGGGGGTACTTCCCAACTGGCTCCCCAGCACTGAGAGTACAGGAGGCTAACACACCCTGCCTGGCTCTCTGATGGGCATGCTTGGTGTAGCAAGCCCTTTACTGACTGAGCCATTTTCCCAGTCTTTGTTTGGTTAAGATAAGAGTCTGACTGTGTAGCCCAGGTTGACTTTAAAACTAAGACCCTTCCTCCTAAGTGCTGGGAGGACAGACGTATGCTACATGAACAGCTGCCCTGAGTGTGGTCTTGGGGTTTGCCCATGTCAGAGTGGTTTTCTTTTCTGTTTGTTTTGAGACAGGGTTTCTCTGTTTATGGAGCTCTGGCTGGAACTCACTATGTAGACCAGGCTGGCCTTGAACTCATGGAGATCTCCCTGCCTTTGCCTTCCCACTGTTGGGATTAAAAGTGTGTGCCACTATACCTGACCGTTGGGATTAAAAGTGTGTGCCATGGGCTGGAGAGATGGCTCAGAGGTTAAGAGCACTGCCAGCTCTTCTGAAGGTCCTGAGTTCAATTCCCAGCAACCACATAATGGTTCACAACCATCTAGGATTAAATCTGATGCTCTCTTCTGGCCAGGTGTAACATGCAGGCAGAATACTGTATATCGAATAAAGAAATCTTTAAAAAAAAAAAGTGTGTGCCACTATTCGTGACCGTGGCATGGTATTTCAGCACCTCCTTCCTTTGAGAGAACATCTTGTATCTATATGGAAGCTTCACTTGTCAAGAAAAAGGCAATGGCCTATAGCTGAGGGAAGAAATAGGAGGTGGGACATTCATCAGACACAAAGGATTCTGGGATACAGCCGGACTTGAGATTTAGCCAAAAAGCTGTGTAGGCAGATGCATCATACCAGAGCACAGGTAATCAGGCACATGGCAAAGTGCAGATTAGTATAATAGGTTATTTTAAGTTAGGAGCTATTCAGAGAAGAGCTTAGCTGTATGACCTAGGTATTTTTAAATTATTTGAATTTTGGGGCTGGAGAGATGGCTCAGAGGTTAAGGGCACTGACTGTTCCTCCAGAGGTCCTGAGTTCAATACCCAGCAACCACATGGTGGCTCACAACCATCTATAGTGTAATCTGATGCCCTCTTCTGGCCTGCAGGTGTATATGCCGCCAGAGCACTGTATACATAATAAATAAATAAACCTTAAAATTTTTTATTTGGATCTCATGAGTCATTATTTTGAGAGTTTGGACATGGCAAGACAAGAGGTGAAGAACTGCCGCGTCACCCCTCGCCCCCTCGCCCCCCCCCCCCCCCCCCCGCCACCGACATCTTACAAGTGATGTATCAACATTACCTGTATGAAGACACATTTTGTCATGCTGACCTTTGCATGTTTTAGTTCCTCTTTCCTTCCCTTTCTTTGACAGGCTCTCACTCTCAGGTCCAAAGGACCCTCTGAACAAATGGCTGTCTGTGTGCCTATCAGCATAGCAAAGTGCATGCATGCTGGCTTCCTCAGCAGCACAAGGACGTGTGGCTTTTCTTAGCTCTCCTTGCCCGCCCTGCCTCCTGCCTCCTGCCTTAAACTTCAGCTCCTGATCGTCCCTTCCCCCCACTCCTCTTTTCCACACATAACTCTGCCCCTTCAGCTATGTGCTCTCTTTGTCCTCCTCTCTTGGGTCTCTCTCTCTCTCTCTCTCTCTCTCTCTCTCTCTCTCTCTCTCTCTCTCTCTCTCTCTCCTTTCTTTCCCCAAGACAGGGTTTCTCTGTGTAGCCTGGACAAGGTCAGTTCAATCGACAGAAGAATAATTCGAGTTGGCTGTGGAGGTTCACAGAGGCAAACCTAGGACTGGGGAGGTAGAAGCCTGAGGACCAGGTGTTTAAGGTTATCCTGAGCTAAAGAGCCAGTTTGAGGCTAGCCTGGGTTCCATGAGACCCTGTCTCAAAACAGAAGCAAAAGCCTCACTCAGTGGGCACAGTGGAACATGCGTTCCAGTCAGGGTTTCTATCTCTGTGATGAAACACCATGACTAAAAAGCAAGTTATTCGGCTTGTACTTCCATATCACAGTTCATTCCTGAAGGAGTCAAGATAGGAACTCAAATGGAGCAGGAACCTGGAGGCAGGAGCTGATGATGATGCAGAGGTCATGGAGGAGTGCTGCTTACCGGCTTGCTTCTCATGGCTTGTTCAGCATCCTCTCTTGTAGAAGCCAGAACCACCTGCCTAGGGATGGCACCAACAACAGTAGGTGGGGCCTTCCCCCATCAATCACTAATTAAGAACATGCCCTACAGGCTTGCCTACAGCCCTATCATATGGAAGCAGTTTTCAAATTGTGGTTCCCTCCTCTCAGATGACTTTAGCTTATGTCAAATTCACATGAAAGTATCCAGCACAGCATGGAGTTCCAGGGTGGGACCTGGTCTGAGTTGAGAGGCTAAGAGGAGACAGCGACTGTGAGGGTCTCAGGTTCAGTCAATGGGCATAGCCAGGAAGAAGACATGGGTGTGTCCACGTTGCAGACATATTGAGGAGATTCCTCCATGATGCTAGAGGTCAGGGAGTTGAGAGTGAAGCTTCAAGCAGCTCCCACCTCCATTTTGTGTAGCTCTGGCTATCTCAGAACTCATTCTGTAGACCAGGCTGGCCTCAAACTCAGAGATCCACCTGCCTCTGCCTCCTAAGTTCTGGGATTAAAGGTGTGCACTGCCATACCATAAATTTTAAAGACAATTCAAAGACTGTTGAACAGCAACCCTCTGCAGGATGAAAAGGCTTACAGCCTACAGCACCAAAGAGTGTCCAGACCTGCAGGACACTGTGAGGTACCACAGGCAAATGGTCCTACTTTCCATGATCAGGATGAGTCTGCAGACCTTGTGTGTATAAACCCAATCTACTTGATTTGGAGTTCTGATTCTCCAAGTTCTTTGCTCTTTGACATCATTGTAGAACTCTATTTGAATTAAAACGTGTTTCTTTAGAGACATACATTTAGTGTGTGTGTGTGTGTGTGTGTAGGTCAGAGGACAAATTTCAGCAGTGGGTAAAACTTAGTTGGTAGCGGGTGTGGTGGCGCACGCCTTTAATCCCAGCACTCGGGAGGCAGAGGCAGGAGGATCTCTGTGAGTTCGAGGCCAGCCGGGTCTACAAAGCGAGTCCAAGACAGCCAAGGCTAACACAGAAAGACCCTGTCTCAAAAAACAAAACCAAAACAACAAAAACCAAAACCAAACAAACAAAAAAAGCCAAACCAACTTAGTTGGTAAAGTGCTTGTCTTGCAAGGATGGAGACCTGCATTTGATCTTGAGTATGAACATTAAAACAAACAAACAAACAAAAGTGCTGGTTGTGGTGGCATGCACTCTTTTTGTTTTGTTTTTGTCGACAGGGTTTCTCTGTGTAGCCTTGGCTGTCCTAGACTGGCTTTGTAGACCAGGCTGTCCTGGAACTCACAGTGATCCTCCTGCCTCTGCCTCCCAAGTGCTGGCATTAAAGGCATGCATCACCACACCTGGCTTGGTGGCATGCATTTGTAATCCCACTTTGGGAGATGCAGAGATTCTGGGGCTCACTGGCCAGCCAGTGGGGGTGACATGGGGGGGTGGTGGAAGGTGCTTAGGAACAAAAGGCACCATGACCTCTGGCATCTATATACACGCATGCACGCATACGCACGCACACAAAACAAAAAGCAATTCAAATGTCTTCCCCATCAAATTATTTTATTAGGTTAATGAAACAGCTTGAAGACAATTCATTTTGTTCAGTACTCTTCTAAAAAATAGTTCAAGTTGTAAACGAACTTCCAATACATAAAACAGAATTACTTGACCATACACAAATTTCAGCTCAAAATACAACACTCTGTTTTCTTACCATTATAAAATCCAGTCAATACAAACTACGTAAAAAAGAGAAAACACTTTCACTGATCCTTGGTACGAGAGAACAGCACAATGGCGGGATTCCCGCAGGACACAAGTCTAGTGCTGGGGATGAGAAAGCCAACCCCACAGCCAACTAAAATATCTAAGCCCTGTAAACAAAGTGCTGCTACTTAATGTAAGAAAATTAACACATCCTTCTGCATCAATGTTGCTTGTAAACCATAAAGTAACTTTGTAAGAAAGGTTACAAATTAAAAAATTATTTCTGACTTTATTATAGACACCAGCAAAGGAATAGAAAATCACTCCACCCAACGGATACATTTGGCCCACAAGGCAGGAGACAGAGACACTGCAAGGAAATTCACAATTTCTTTACTCTTCTACTGAATTTGGATAGTTTTTAAGATGCAACCTTCTGGCCCCTCAACTATTTTACACCCCCTCCCCCAGACAGGGTTTCTCTGTGTCGCCTTGGCTGTCCTGGACTCACTTTGTAGACCAGGCTGGCCTCAAACTCACATTGATCCGCCTGCCTCTGTCTCCCCAGTGCTGGGATTAAGGGCGTGCGCTACCACGCCCAGCTATTTTATGCTCTTTAGACAACGACTTTTATTGCATTTATGTAAGCCCATTGCAAATGCCTCTTAGTGGGAGCACTGTGCAAAGACCGCTCAGCTGGACACACTCAGGTCAGCCTCACCAAGTGCAGTCCAGCTGTTTTCCACCTGGGAACTTCACTAGACAGTTACAGCTGCAGGATTTAAATGAAGAGCCGTTCTATAGGTAGCATGCCATGAAATACAGATGTGTTAATGAGACAGATTTGTGTTTTGACAGGATGGATTTTACTTACTTATTTATTTATTCCCCCCACCCCCTGAAAGGGTTTCTCTGTGCAGCCCTGTACACAGAGGGCTGTAATTAGCTCTATAGACCAGGTTGGCCTCGAACTCACAGAGATCCACCTGCCTCTGCAGCTGGGGAGGTGGGGAGGATTAAAGGTGTGAGCCACCATCACCCAACTTGGCGTTTACGGGAGGGAGAACACAAATGGAATCTGGGTTCTGAGCGGGTTCAAAATGACAGGGCCCCACGGGCAGAAAAGGCCGCTGGTCACTGACTTAAGCAGGCTTTGCTAGACAGTTTGTGCTTTCTTTTCTGTTCTAGTTACTTAGTTGTTGGTTTTTGCTTTTTTGAGGCAGGGTTGCTCTGTGTAGGCCTGGCTGTCCTGGGATTTGCTCTGTCAAACATGCTAGCCTGAACACAGAGATCTGCCTGCCTCTGCTTCCCAAGGGCTGGGGTTTTAAAGGTGTGCACTACCACACCTGACTTTTTTTTTCTGTTTTCCTCCACTGAAGGCCACTTGGTACAGTTCCTAACATAAAATTCTTTAGCCCATTGAATTCAGAAGACCCCTAAAGGAGAAAGCTGAACTCTAAGGTGCCATTGAGAGGATGCTGTAACATGATAGATAAGAGTGAAGGCTTAGTCATGTTGTAAATCTGAGAATATGTTTGCCCTGGGTACCAGTTTCCACATCATTATTTATCCGCTTATATTTATGTGTGAGTGTGCTGTGTGTGTGTGTGTGAGTGCTTGAGGAGGCCAGAAGAGGGTATCAGATGCCCCGGAGCTGGAGTTACAGGCAGCCGTGGTGGACTCGGGACCTCTGGAAGAGCAGCAGGCACTCTTAACTGCTGAACCATCTCTCCAGGCCTCCACTGTTTGTTACTGTTGCACTTTACAGAGCTAGCAGTCAAAGTTCACTGAGTTGCTCTAGGCTACAATTCCTGATCACCACAACCCTCCTCATCCTGGTCAGCACCATCACATCCATATTTTCTAGAGTTTCTCTTGAAGCAAAAACCCTTGTGATGAAAGATGAAAAACTGATCTCTTTCTCATTGCAGACAAGCTATTCCCATTTCTGACTTTACTCACAGTTTGGGGTTCAAGGTGTTTTGAAGTCAGAGCGAAACAGAACAGGAGGTGAAGGAGGCCTGGCTTGCTGGCTGGAGCAGGGCCATGGGATGCAGGAAGGAAACCCATAGCAGTTTGCAGGGCAAGTGCAGATGGAGGGTATCCGCCAGGCTCTGTGAGACGACCCAGGCTCCAAGCACATTTTCCCCCCATGACAAAGTTTCTCTGTGTAACAGCCATCACTGTCCTGGACTCACTTTGTAGACCAAGCTGGCCTTGAACTCACAGAGATCCGCTTGCCTCTGCCTCCTGAGTGCTGGGATTAAAGGCGTGCGCCACCACACCCAGCTCTCCAAGCACATTTTGATGGACAATCTGTGCCCACATGATGCTGTGACAGATGCTAGGTGCTGAGGTAGTATGTGTGGCCTGGTGGTGGCCCCTGACTCAGAGAGCCCGCCTTGGCCTCAGGGAAAGTGGAAGGTTCCTGTTCTAGTCTCTAGTTGTTCATGGCTGGAGATGGGTTTGGGTTACCTGGGTGCTGTCCTGGAAGCTGCTGGGACTGGCAGGTAGGTGTTTCTTTTGCTGCCAGGGCTGGCTGGTAGAAAGTGCCAGCACAAGGCATGATAAGGGGCTGAGAAGGCACGTCTTCTGCATAGGTTGCTGTCCCCAGGCTTGGTGGTTCAGGGAGCAGTGAGAGTTACACCTCTCTCCTTCCTTTCCTTTTTCTAATTGTCTTCCTTTTTGTTTTTTTGAGACAAGGTTTCTCTGTGTAGCCCTGCCTGTGCTGGAACTCACTCTGTAGACCAGGCTGGCCTCGAACTCACAGAGATCCACCTGCCTCTGCCTCCCGAGTGCTGGGATTAAAGGTTGGCATCACCACTGCCTGGCTTAATTTTCTTTTTGCATCTACTTACTAATGTGTGTATGTGAGGGTGTGTGTAGGCCAGAGGACAACTTGTGGGAATCAGTTCTCTCTTTCTCTCCCCGACATGGGTTCTGGGAATTAAACTCAGGCCATCAGGCTTTACCTCTTAAGCCACCTCGCTGGCCCTCCTTTCTTTTTTTCTTTGTGACATAATTCAAGGAACTAGCAAACCATGTGGGGAGAAGTGTGGGAGGACTGAAAACCAGCAGCGTGTTAATGAGAATGCTCTGATAAACAGAACCAATGTCTTCCTTCTGGAGGGCAGCAGGAAGGACCTCAGTCGCCTTCTGGCAGCATCTAGGTGGCCACCAGGGGCCATGATGACAGCCCATCACACTGAGGATGGGGAGGGGAGCTGGGAGCGGTTCTCACCCACTGAAGCTGCTCCCTCATGACCACAGAGCTCCTTCCTATGTCTAGCAAGGTTGAAGTGAATGGCTGAGGGGCTCTGTGGTGGGCCTCCACTAGCGGAGAGATGGAATAAGAACCCAAGGATTGTGTCCCTACAAGTGTTTCACAGGAGGTAACAAAGGACCACGCCAGCTCCCAGGGGAAGTTAGCTGAGCTCACCAAGCACCTTCCTGGGCAGCCAGCCCAGCTCGGGAGGCAAGACTGTCATTTCCCAGCTTAAGGCAGAGTAGGCAGCAAAGAGCTTGAAACACAATGTGTATCATCCAAAAATCATGCTTCTGGTGGGCATTATGGCTTAAAGAAATCTCTAGAAATAAAAGACTATTATGGAAAGTTGGACCATGAGCACCCTGGTAAAGGGACTGCTATGGTGGCTGGTGGCCAATGGCCAGATCATGGGACCAAAGTGATGACAAGCAGAGGGGAGGGCAAGGGAACCAGGCAAAGCACAGAAGGGGCACAGGAGCACTTCACAGGATCCACTGAATGACTCCTTTTTTATCTAAGTCCCCGAAGCTCCTGGCTGGCAAGAGCTCTGGACGCAGGGCGGAGCACCGCACCAGCTGCCCTGCCTATGACAGGTCCCTTGGTACTGTTGGCAGAGATACTCAGGGCTGCAGAAGGCACCCTGCGATCCCAAGGCTGCTCTACCTGATGGGTCTAAAGATGACAGAAGGGCAATCCTAGCATAGCACTTGGAAGGCAGAAGCAGAAAGCTTAAGATCTTGTCTCAAAAAAACTCAAGAAAAAAAAATACATAAAACAAATAAATAAGGCAATGACATTCTGTGTTCTGCCTCCTGGCCTACACTGCTCTGGAGTGCAATCCTCTACATGCCGACCACCAGCCAGAGCCTACAGGCCTTTGTAGGGCCTCGTCCCTTGCTTCGAAGCTAGATGGCCCTGGGCCGCTCACCTGCCTAGAACCTCCAGGCTGGAGGCCTGGCCGTCAGCACACAGACACAGAGCGGAGCAGTTTTCACATACACCATCCAAGTTAAAGAAGCAGAAGCTTAAGTCTATGACCTCAGTCAGATACAGAAAACACTAGTTGATTTGGTCAACCTGGATGACAAATTTGATATTCTGGTTAAAAAAAAAAAAAAAAGCTCTAGCTTGGTAAAGGACTTCTAAGATCCTTAGAGGACTCCATTAGGCAAGCTCTGAAAGAGGGTGGCTGACTACATTGGGTTTTTTGTTGCTGTTGTTTGTTTGTTTTGGTTTGTTTGTTCTTTTTGTTTTTGTTTTTTAAGACAGTTTCTCTGTGTAGCCTTGGCTGTCCTGGACTTACTTTGTAGACCAGGCTGGCCTCAAGTTCACAGAGGTCCTCCTGCCTCTGCATCCCGAGTGCTGGGATTAAAGGCGTGCACCACCACACATGGCTATTTGTTTTTTTGCTTTGTTTCAGTTTTGGCTTTCCAAGACAGGGTTTCTCTGTGTAGCCTTGGCTGTCCTAGACTCACTTTGTAGACCAGGCTGGCCTCGAACTTACAGCAATCCGCCTGCCTCTGCCTCAGCTTTTGTTTTTTTGAGATACGGTTTTTCTATATACTTCTAGCTGTCCGGGCGCTTGCTATGATATCAACGAGACTGGCTTAGAACTCACAGCGATCCATCTGCCTCTGCCTCCCAAGTGCTGGCGCTAAAGCTGTGTGCCACCACGCCTGGCTTGACTATCATCCTTGAATATTGCAAGCACATGTCTTGGGGGTGTTTCTGATAGAATTAATGTACATTTCAAGAAACAACAGCAGCCTCAAGCATGTAAATTCCAAACACTTTGTCAGATCACAGACACATGCTCTCCTCTCTGATCCTAACAAGGACAGACGCTAAGCCCTCCATTTCACACAGCGGGGCTGTGTGAATATGCTACTTTTCAGCAAAACACAGCCTTTTAAATGATTCTTTCAAGTTCAAGTTGAGTTTCAAGTAATCCCCTTACAGCAGCCCCAGAAGAATTACCGCTCCTCTAGGTTTAAAGTGCCTATTTTAAAAAGAGCAGAAAAATGGAAAATACACCTAGAGGACTGAGCTCCTCAAGGCTGCTCACCACTTGCTTCTAGGCTTTTGTTGCAGGACAGACGTTGAATTATTCTCATCTGTCAGGGGACCAAATACAGCGCTACAACATGAGGTAGCTGACAGGAGAGGGTTTGTTTTTCCTCTCCAATCACTAAGAGTGGGAACGAACGCAAGCAACACCCATCCACCTAAGCAGGAAACGGCACAGAGCGAGCTGTCGAGCGTTCCCTGGTGCTGCTTGAGGAAGTTCAGCACCACTGGCTCAGGCCTAGCTTCTCTGTGCCTGGTGAGGAAGAGCAATGAAACAAGGCCTCTAACTCTGCACAGCTAACACGCTCAAGAGAAGGAAGAGAGCGCAGCAGGCAGGATGCAGAACCACTCACAGTTGCAAACCATGTAGAAGGGCCTGCAGCTCAGCTGCCCCGGCTTTCCGTGTGCGGGAGCTCAGGGTCCTCTCCACCCTGGGCCAGCAGGCTGGCTCTCATGCTGCCCTGTACAGCTAAGGAGCTGTAAGGCATCTTTGAGGACTACACAAAAGGCAGAAAGACCCCTCAGCCTGCCAAGGCAGTTTCCTTCCCCTTCTGACAGCATGGGGCAAACTCAATGATGCCTTAGCTTTAGTCTTTATGAGCCTTGCTTCTAGAAGACACCCAGTAAAGCCTGAGACTGCCGACAGCCAACTGACAGGGAGAAGCAAAGGTTTTTACAGCTTCTTCAGATGGAAAGGCTTGGTCTGGAAGCTGAAACCATACTGCAAATGATGCACATTTTAGAAATAAAAACACTCGCATGCCAAGAAAAACTAAGTTCCTGTTGAATTGCCTGTATGAGCCCTGGTCTCCCAAAGGCCTGGCTTCAGCATTTGGCTGCTGCTCACATTTGAATGTTCCTGGTAGTCTGAGGAGGGCATCCCTACCCACCTCAGACATGAAAGAATCAAAGCAGAAAGTTCTGGAAAAGATCCTAAACCCATATAAAGATGCATTGTGTTAACATGATGAACATTATGAGGTGTGCTGGGCAAAGGGCTTCAACTGTCCCACAGAAGCGCTTGGGGACACAGGCGTGAGGCGGGTACATGAGGCACTTGGAATGGTTAATTCTGTCCTAGTTTCCTGCTCCATAGGCCAGCCCAACTATGGACACAGCTTTTCGCTGAAAATCCAGCAGACCTGACGAAACGCATCACAATGAAGGCTGGGGTGCTGTGACTCAGTGCCTACTTGCACCCAGATCAACTCACACAGACAGGATCCTCAAGCTCCAGGGACTTTATAAGCCAGAGAGGGAGGGCTGTGTCCCACCTGCTTCCTTGTGAGGTTCCCAGAACTGTGAGCACAAGTCTTGGGAAGTGCTCAGTACTTGTTGTGCGATCCAGGGCAGGCACGTCACTGTAAGAAAGCAGCTTTGCTCTTCCCAGTGGCTGCTTCTGAGGCAGTTCTGGTGCCTCCAAGTACATGCAGTGAAAGCCACCTCACTCCTTCCCGGAGCACCCCACGTCTTCACCAGGCCACAGGGGGGCTGTGCAATCAGGAAAGCCAGCTTTCTAGGAGGCAGGGTTTTTTCATATTCTTTAGAGGTCTTCCGGGACCCCTGATGTAGTGCACTGGGTAGGAGATGCTAAGTTGTTTCCCCAGACCCCTGACTGGCAGCCCTTCAGACTCTGAGGCACAAGGACAGCTATACCATTCACCAGCTTCATAAAAAGAATGCATTTCCAAGACACTGCTTATGGGCAGCTTCTCTCCACTCATAAAGAATAAGATGGCACTTTCAAGCCACTGGAGATCAGAGGATGCTCGGCAGCAGTGAGATGTAACAGAACACTTGCTCCAGTACAAATAAGATTCAGACAGAGCCTTTCAGTCTTTTTCATCGCTGCATGATGTGAAAAGTCTAACCAGAACCATGACTCCTTAGAGTAGCCAGGCTCAACCTCAGACCAGTGCTTTCCAGGACCAACTGCTGGCTACTAAATACATTTTTTAGTCTTGCTAAGGAATAGAGATGCAAACCTAGAAAAACCGACTACTGTCTACAAACAGTTCCACACTTACACGCAACATGTGTCTGACACAGCCGTGTAACTGAAGGTCAACAGATTCAAGGGTTTATCGGAAGCACCGGGATACAGCAGTTTGTGTAGCTTGTGACTACAATTCCAAAGTAAACATACGGAGACAGACTTAACAAGTCACATGACACAGCATGCGTACACACATTCGCTCATCTGTCACACTTTTTCTTCTAACAGGACATACACATTCTTGAGATTAGAAAAAAAAACCACTTCATTTTAAATTAAGCACTTAAATCTTTGAAAAATGTATGTTTAGATATATTAGAAAAACAACAAACCTACTTTAGATCCTAGCAAGACAGTGTCTTGATTTACCTATCGTAGTCTAAGAGATGAGCTTGCAGTAAAAATAAAATGCATTTCCTCCAAAGATATTTGTGTTTCTTAAGATCTAGCCTCAGTTGCCAAATGCAATGTATATCTGGTCAAAGTGCCTTAGAGAGAAGGGAAGGACCACTCAGACTCTAAGACACAAGAGGAGTAGTAAAGCAGCCTGCAGCAAAGGTGCCATGAGCTACTTGACAATACTAAAAGAGAGTAGTTATGAAGAGGTATGGTTGACTTTGAAACATCAAAATAAAATTAAATACAGCCCTACTCTTCAACAAGATAGTTTTATACACAACACACACACACACACACACACACACACACACACACACACACACAAAATAAGTTTGGCACTTAGCAGCTTTTAATATTGCATCCCATATTAAATTGCAAATTTATTTTATAAAATGCTAATTTCTGCAGCTATAGTGTCAATAAACTCAATTGAAAAACCTGGTTTTTTGTTTGTTTTTTAAAGTGAACTGACCAAGTTGTTGACATTTGCTCTAAGACCCACCATCACTCTAAACAAGGAACTGTGTCCTTGGAGATGCCTGAAGCAGACTGAGAACTTTTTATTTTTTTATTTTTTGGTTTTTCAAGACAGGGTCTCTCTGTGTAGCCTTGGCTGTCCTGGAGTCACTTTGTAGACCAGGCTGGCCTTGAATTCACAGTGATCCACCTGGCTCTGCCTCCTGAGTGCTGAGATTAAAGGTGTGAGACACCACCGCAGGCGAGAAGAACTTAAAACTCAGGAGCTAAAAGCAAACAAACAAACTAAACCCAACTGAAACAGAGCAGTTAGCAGCTGTCCTGGGTACCAGTTTCTATCTGCTCTAGCAGGCCGTGGCTCTGTCCTGCACAGGTATTTCACAGAAGCCACCATCTCAACAACAGCACAAAGTACTTTCTTTGCTTCTTTGATGGAAAATGTCCCAATGCAGAGACACGGCAATGTGGCACAATCCAAGCCT
This sequence comes from Acomys minous, assembly GCF_964271855.1. Classification (NCBI taxonomy): domain Eukaryota; kingdom Metazoa; phylum Chordata; class Mammalia; order Rodentia; family Muridae; genus Acomys; species Acomys minous. The sequence continues at coordinate 11,312,321 of NC_140496.1, forward strand.
GGCTTTGACTGACATTGCGCTTGACTGGATGGCATGACTATGTGGCACATCTGGCCTAGAGCAAAGGTTAAAAGTTTAGACCTTCTCCTGCCAAGTTGCTTCTGGCCACAGCAGAGTCAGGAAGCCATTCTCAGTCCCTTTAACAGCCACCCCTGGCCTCCTTTTAGCAACTTTTGTAAGGCAGATGACTCACAAACGGGCAGGTATAAGAAAATCCTACAGAGTCCACCCTTTTCCAGGTCCATGGGTGGGAAAATAGAATTGATGTTTTGTATGCATGTTATTGCATATAAACATCTCATGTAGGAAGTTTCTAGAAGAAATTCCTATTGTCCAATTTATAACCAAAGGATGTATTTATACATTTAGCAATCACTAAGATACAATGTTGCTCTTACAGCCATATCTAAGAGAAAGAAACTTGAAGAAAACAATTAGAGATGAGGAACTCTATCAAGTTGATTAGAAACTTGATATTGTACACAGCTCACACTAACAGTGCACTCAAGTCCCTGATTGCACACCAAGGTAGCATAATCTGGATGGAAAGCAAAATATCTTACAAGATCAATTCCACTAACTGAAGAATTCTTTTACTGATGGGCAGAGGAAAGGCAGGTGAAGATGGAGGTGAAGATGGAGGTGAGTGATGGAGGTGAAGATGGAGGTGAGTGATGGAGGAGGGGCAAAGAAAAGGGCGCTAACAGGAACAGAGTTAAATGAACTCGAGGTAGTTTATCCTACCAGCCAAACATTACTGGGAGTGAAAGTGTCTAAAACGCCTACCAGTGAACGGCTTTGGGAGCGCCTGTTACAATGATTCGACACACACCTGCATTCAACGACATGTTTGTAACTGTCAGCGAGGTAAACAGTAAACAGGACGGAGTGTGCTTTCAGACCATTATACAAAGACATTTTTGATCCCTACGAACCTTACCTGGACAGCTTTACTTTTTTTTTTTTTTTAACTTTTAGTTTTTCATTGTTTTTAGCTGCAGCAGAGCTTTATCACTTGCCTGACTCTATCTCAAGTCTCCTCTGCACTAACGCCCTGGAGGATAGGAAGAATGGGGCGACTGAAGTCCCTCCTGGTGTGACAGCGCCACCCTAGAACTCAGCATCACACCTTGAGCAATTCCTTTAAGCTCACACAAGGGCTGCACACTTGAGCTCTTCGGGTGACGTATCTTTACTAAGACAGACTGTTGCCAGATCCTTCGAGGTTATGCCTTAGTTTCAATTCATCAGAGTTTAGTTTCTAAAAGTCTTAAGACAGAGCACTAGTAATACGTGGGAACGAACTGGCACAAACCTCAACTACTGGGTGGGGCTAGGCGTTATATCCCTCTTCAGGCACGCAGTACAAGGAACAACCTTGCACTCCGGGTACACTGGCTTGCATATATAGATTCTGTTGTTTGTTTACCACAGCCACACACACTGGAACGCAGCAGTCAGTCAGAGTTCCCCTTCCGGGAAATTGCACCTTACGGTTCTAACTTTGAGATGTCACGTGACACCAACCCCGCTCCCTCCTCCTTTTGACAATCACCAGCCTCGGTTTACAGAGGCGTCAGGCTAGAGGAACTGATTCTCCCGGGTAGTTTTTCAACGGTTACGCGGTCTCCAAACAAGAGCAGAAGCCGGAGCTTCTAAGCATTAAAAAACCACCAAAGAGTAACCATACTGAAGCCCAGCACACAGCAAGATGGGGCGGCTACTTCTCTGCGCTTGCGTGTCCAGCCACGTGATGCGCTTGGGGCGGGATCTCGCTTTTGGCTCCTCTTCCTCTTCAAGGGGAATGGACCCGGATGCGGAACAAGCCTTGCTGCAGCTGTAGGCGGAAGAGCTTGCAGTTGGCTATGCGCAGGGCTGCACAGCCTGTGCGCCGAAGATCGGATGGCAGGAGTGGTTTCGTGTGGTGCCAGGTGCCGGTGCTTCTCTTAAACTCCCGCACGTAGTCATAGTTGGTACCTAAACCCAGAGAGGGAGCAGAACTGAGCTGATGCGCTTGAGCCACTAGAACCAGTTCCCAGGAAAGCGCTGCAGCCTACTCACCCGTGTCGAGGTCTCCGATAACATAAATACTGGCTCCTATGGGGACAGCTCCATAGACAAAGGATGAGCTGGCAGGGATGCATAGGTTCTGATCGTTAAGATAGATCCACCTGGAAGCAAGACACAACAGACACAACTCAGGAAATCCGAGGTACCAATGACACACCTAGGAAGACAAACAGGGACAATGCTACTGGGCAAGCCACCAGCACACTGCACACTGCTATCCTTGATCCCCCACCCACTTACAGGAATCTCACTATTGTTACTGTCAAGACAGACAGCATAGGGACTGTAATGTCAGGGACAGTAGGTGAGGCTTGTTTGGTTCTGGTTTTGGGGTGGACTTAGGGAACTGCTGGATCCTGTGGAAAGGGCATGTGGCACTTAAGTGATGAGAAAACGGCCTCTTACCCAAAGCACAATGCTGCTGTTTTCTAGTCAGTAAGGAATGGGGATCCTAGTTGCTACTGCTCACCACGTCTCGGTGCCCTGGATCCTTTGAAGACTTAACCACTGCAATGGCGAGCATTTCCTTAAATCTAACTGTGCTGGGCATTTTGGCATGAGCTTCCCGGCCACTTTGAGTACCTTCTTTTGCAAAATGTCTATTCAACCCAACACTCAGGAGGCAGAGGCAGGTGGATCCCTGTGAGTTCGAGGCCAGTCTGGTCTACAAAGTGAGTCCAGGACAGCCAGGGATACACACAGAGAAACCTTGTCTCAAAAAACAAAAACAAACAGGAAAGTCTACTAAAAATTTTGCTCATTTTAGAAAACATACATACAAATAAAAACAAGACAACTCTTTTAAAGAAAGCATTCTAGGAAAAAAAAAACTGGACTAACCTTTGAGTGTCAAGGTCAGGAAAGACAGAGGCTATCACAGGCTAAGGGACGGCAAGGAAGCACAGCACCTGGTGGCAACCAGAATTCAGGCTGAACTGAGGCAAGGGACATGCTGGTGACAAGTGGGCGACACTGCAGGCAGTCTGTATTTTAGCTAGTACTGCACAGCCTCACATCTGTGTTCTCACCAAGTTGCATGTTAACATTAGAAGCCCACTGAATGGCTTATGGGAATACCTTGACTTTCTGAAACGTTTCTACAAGTCTACTGCGAACAGAAATGACTCAGTTCGTGAGGGCATTTGCTGTTTAGCTTATCCACTCCACTGTGATCCTTGGGCTCCACATCACAGAGTCACCTCCTGCAGAGGTTGTTCTCCAACCTTCGTATGAGATAAATAAAATCAAGGCTTTGCCATGCAGTAACGGTCACTCAGGAAACTGACCCGTTTCCCACTAACAGCTCACACGCATGCCAGAGCAGAGCCACTGCCTAAGCAGCCCGGAGGCGTCACTGTCCAGGACGGTACATGGCTTCTGTGGCACCTCAGCTGCCCAGCAGCTCAGAGAGAGCCAGTGTAGAAAGTGGGGGCACTCTGCTGTCAAATACCAACAAAGATCACCACTCACTTCACCAGACTCTTCCCCAACTGGTATGAAACAGGCAGCTTATTTAAAAGTCCAAGGAAGGAAGGAAGAAGATAATTTGCCCAATATTATAAAACAAAGCTAAGCCACCACATCTTTCTCTCTTTCTCCTTCTCTGTCTCACCCCGCCCCCTTCCTTTCTGTGTCTGAGAAAGGACCCCCGCTGCTGCTCAATTTGCTAAGCTGTGTGGGGTGACCTTTAACGTCTGTCTTTCTGCTTCCACTTATGAATGTTGGATAGCATGCCCAATTTATAGGGTACAGAGATGGCCCCATGGCTCCATCGTGCTCTCTCCTGAGCCACATCCCCAGCCTACTATCAGGTGGTTTGCTGGGGCTAGAAGCGTGGAATTTGCCTCACATATGTACACACATGTACTCAGTATGTGCTGAAGTTGGTGGGCACTAGAAATTCTCCTGTTTCCGTCTTCCATTCTGCCATGCCCAGCCATTTCTAAGTGAACTGAATGGAGGAACAGGCTTCACATGCCTGCATTTTCTGCCAGTTCCCCAGGGATACAGTGGATTTCTTATTTTTGGAGGGCAGGAGAGTCCCACCAAGAGGACCATGGGAAGGGAGCTTGCACTCAGTTCTAAGATGTGGCAAGAGGACACAGCAAGGTGCAGGAGGAGAGAAGGTGGGTGTCCAAGAGACCCCTTGTTGAATGTGAAAGGTAGAGGGTGGCAATGACATGAGGGTGAGAGAATCCAGAGGACCCTGTCAGAGTGTGGGGACAACTGGGAAGAGGGCAGAGAGATGAACACCACAGGGGCACAGGAACTACCAGAGGAGAGGCGCACTGCCATCTCCCTGTGCCATCTCCCTGTGCCATCACTCTGTGTTATCTCCCTGTGCCATCACCCTTTGCCATTACCCTGTGCCAACACCGTGTACCATCACCCTGTGCCATCTTCAAGTGCCATCACCCTGTGTCATCTCCCTGTGCCATCATCATGTGCCATCACCTTGTGCCATCTCCCTGTGCCATCTTCCTGTGCCGTCACCATGTGCTATCTCCCTGTGCCATCTCCATGTACCATCTCCCTGTGCTGTCACTATGTGCTATCTCCCTGTGCCATCACCACATGCCATCACCCTGTGCCATCACCATGACTTGGGAGCAACTTGTGGCCTTTTTTCTTTTTTTACAGTCTTTTATTTTTAATTCAGAAACCACAGAAAATAGTAAGATATGGCATTTTTCCAGGAAAGTTTTAATCTAAAAATAAGGAACAAAGACAGAAAAGATAAGCGATCACTTACAATCTGAATGGTCTATAACCTAACACAGACTGCTCATCTGGCAGCAGTTTCCACAGTGTGCAAAAAGCGCACACCCGGGAGCTCTGCAACATGCTGGGGAGGGGGGTTTTCTGCCAGTGTTAATGGGAACATAGCCAGGTCAGCAGGGTGGGTGCAACAGGGGACGCTGCAGCCAGAAAGCCTGTGTCTGTGCTCCCTGTCCTCTTGGGAGACAGAAGACCACTGCCTGAGCCTTGTAGACTGTAAGGGAGCAGATGAAGCCCAGCAGCGACTGTGCAGCATCTGGTTCTGCTCATGTCCAGTGTTTTACAACTGTGCAAATGTCTTGTATGTCACTGACAAGAGATCTTGGCAACTGCTCTCTGTTTACAAACTAACACTGAGGAGGCTGGGAACATGAAGGTTGGAGATGTATGGATTTTATTTGAAACTTTTTCTTTCTTTTTTTCTTTTTTCTTTTTTTGAGACAGGGTTTCTCTGTGTAGCCTTGGCTGTCCTAGACTTGCTTTGTAGAAGAGGCTGGCGTCGAGCTCACAGTGATCTGCCTGCCTCTGCCTCCTGAGCGCTGGGATTAAAGCCACCATGCCGGGTGAAATTTCTTCTTAAGATGAAGCATTTTATTTATTTTTGTGTGTTTATGTATGTATTCATGGGCGACAGTGCACTTGCACATGGGTGTAGGTCAGTGTCATGCCTGGCCTTTGTGAGAGTGCTGGAGACAGAATGAAGACCCTGACGTTTAAGTAGCAAGTACTTTACTGACTGACACACTCCCCATGCCCCCTTTTTAATACAAGAATGGGGCTGGGGATGTGAGCACTGGTCAAGAGGGCTGGCTGCTCTTCCAGAGGACCTGAGTTCAGTTCCTAGCATCATGTCTGGTGCTCCTAACTCCAGCTCCTGGAGATCTCACAGCCTCTTTTAACCTCCTTGAGTATCCACACACATAGCACACATTCACACAGAAACAAAGAAATAATAAAGAGTAAGTTTAAAGCCAGACACGGTAGGGAGACAGAGGCCTCTGTGAGTTCATGGCAGGCCTGGACTATATAGAGAGTTCCAGGCCAGTTATGGCTAAAGAGTAAGACGCTCAAAAAAAAAAAAAAAAAAAAAAGGTGGGGGGGAGAGACACAGAGAGAGAGAACATTAAATTAAACAAATAGGAGTTTTGTAGTTTCCTACTTAGAACAGGTGGTCAAGCTCATCAACAACAGATGTGGCACAGGCTAATTGGTAGGGACACCGTGCTTCTACCAACACAGCATGTCCCAGGACAGCTGGGAAGTGTTACAGTCAGACTGAGTCCCACCCAAGGCAATAGGCAGAAAGAGTAAAAACGTAAGCAAATGGCTGCTGACAAGTTGCAGCTCAGCTGACTACGCACAGAGTCAGTCATCAGGAAAGAGGTTTGTGTCAGTGTTTTATCAAAAGCCAAATGTGCCGCTAATGCTTGTTCATCAAGCGGGACAGTCTGGGCAGAAGATTAACACAGTCTTTCCCACCTCCAGCAGTGGCATATCAAACAAGCCTTTTGACATCCCCTGCCCACTACCACACAGCAAATACGTCCGAAGCTGCCTCATTTTCTGTCCGGTAAATTCCTCTGACAGTCTACCCCTAATGAGGGGAAGGCATGTCTGAAACTACCCAGGATGGGAGCATGTGACAGATCAGGCATTTACATGCGTGTCTCAACGCCCTGTATCTGTTCATTACTCATATACAACCCCTTATCTCAAAGACAGGAAATGAGACATTATCTTACAGCACCCCCGTCTGGTAACACAATGGAAGCACATATTATTACACATGTAGCAGGGGTCCCTTAGGATCTGAACAGGTCACTGTGCTTAGGAACACGAAAGTGTGAGAGGAGGGTGAAACAGCACTACCACAGGCTCATGCCATGGTCTGTCAGGCATTTTGTTTGTCTGTCTTTTTTTGTTCGTTTGTTTTCTGAGACAGAGTTTCTCTGTGCAGCCTCGGCTATCCTAGACTTGCTTTGTAGACCAGGCTGGCCTCTGAACTCACAGAGATCCACCTACCTCTGCCTCTGCTTCTCTGACTGCTGGGATTAAAGGTGTTTACCACTGTTAGGCATTTAAAAAAAGGATTTCCTTGGGAGGCAAAGCAGGTGGATTGTTGTTAGTTCGAGGCTAGCCTGGTCTACAAAGAGAGTTTCAGGACAGCCAGGGCTATTATGCAGAAATTCTGTCTAAGAAAAAACAAACAAAAAGGCTTTTCTTTTTACATTTATTTTTTTACTGTGTGCGTGTGTGTGTGTGTGTGTGTGTGTGTGTGTGTGTGTGTGTGTGTGCAACAAACTGTGTAGAAGTCTGAGGACAAGTTGTGGGAATAATTTTCTCTTTTTATCTTGGGGGTCCTGGCAATTGAATTCAGGTCATCAGGCTTCATCTGATGACCCACATTTCTGGTCCCTGTCAGTGTTTTAGTATCTTAGACACTGACACATGATAGAGCATCTGATGCCAGGCAGGTTTGATGCTGGAGGATAATATGGGTTGTCCACGTGGGATCTTGCCCGACAAAGTCAGAGAGATAGGGGGTCAGGGACAGAGAAGCATGTGTGAGCCTGGAAGAAGATGGTCAAGGCTTTCTCTGGAGAGTGGTAGTTAACTGTAGTTTTGGAAAAGACCAGGCTAACTAGATGGACAAAAGGCCTTTCAGGCAGAAGCAGCCTGGAGCTGAGCTAGCCAAGGGTTCAGTATGGAACCTCTGGGCAGACAGCCCCAGAAAAAGCAGATGAAGCTCTGTCATAAAAGGGTACAGATGGCCAGGTGTAGGGGTGCACACCTTTAATGCCAGCACCTGGGAGGCTCTCTAAGTTTCAGTGCCAGCTTGGTCTATGTATAGAGGACAGCCCAAAGGACATAGAGAGGTCCTGTCTCAAAAGAAAGAAAGAAAGAAAAAAAGAAAGAAAGAAAGAAAGAACAAAACTGCCCTAAAAACTAGTGACCAATTATAAGCTAGTAAATATCAAATGAAAGTCGGGCATGGTGGCACATGACTTTAATCCCTGCACTCGAGGAGGCAGAGGCAGGCGGATCACTGTGAGTTCAAGGCCAGCCTGGTCTACAAAGCAAGTCCAGGATATCGAAGGCTACACAGAGAAACCCTGTCTTGGAAAAAAAAAAAGTAAATATCAAATGTGGGCTAAGTTCCAAGTTCTAGGTGTTTTTTTAAGTCATTGTTGTGGTTTAAATGAGAATAATTTAAATATATTTGCATACTTGGTCCTGGTGTCTAGTTGGTGGAACTGTTTGGGAAGGATTAGGAGGTGTAGTCTTGGAGGAGGTGTGTCACTGAGGGGTAGGCTTTTGGTTTCAAGAGACTCTGGCCACTCCCAGGCCTCTCCCTCTTCTTCCTCTGTCTCCAATTTTTGGATGAAGATGTGAGCTCTCAGTTACTTCTATCACTATGCCTTTGTTCCACCATCATGGGCTCTAACCCTCTGAAACTGTCTGTCCAAATAAATGCTTTCTGTATGTTACCTTGGTCAACATGTCTTATCACAGCAATAGAAAAGTAACTAGAACACTCACCAACTTCTGAAGTCACTGACAAATATCTAGCATGCACTGGACATACCCCTTAAGGAGAAAACTCAGTGAGGTCACTGGAATCCAAAGCTAAGACACGGCTCTGAAAGCGTGAGGGAGAGGCCAGGAGGGAGAGCCTCGAGACTGACGCACAGGGAGAGAATGAATGTAGATGCCTTGAGACTGATTACCTCTTAAACTCGTCATGATAGAACTCAGACTTGCAGGTGACCATCTCGCTGCCCTGGATGTCCTCTCGACTTCTGACACCTCCAAATACATACAGCTCCATGGCAACACCACAGGCCACCGCTCCAAACCTGTAGGGCCACAGAACACAGTTGCTGGCTAGAACTCAGGACCTCAGCCCCAAGTCCTCCACTACTGTTCTTTGGTTTGTTGGTCTTTTTGAGACCTCAGGGGAAGCTGGAACTCACTATGTAGACCAGACTGGTCTTGAACTCATAGTAATCCTCTTGCCTCAGTAGTCTCCAAGTGTTGTGAAGAAGGCATAGTCATCATGCTCAACCCAACTACTCTTGTCTTTGTGTGTGTGTTTGTGCACGCGCATGTGGAGGGCAAAGTGACAGAGTCAGTAGTGACTCCTTGTCCTTATTCATTAAGGCAAGGTTTCTCAATTGAACCCAAAGTTTGCCAATAGGGCTAGTCCAGCTAGCCAGCTTTAGGGGCTCCTTGTCTCTGCCTTTCTGGTGCTAGGACTGTCTGCCTGACATTTATTTGGATACTGAGGATCTGAACACTGGTCCTATACTTGTGTAGCACACCACACACTTTCACGCCAAGCCATCTCCCCAGCCTTTATTGCTTGTTGTATCCGCAAATATATGCCAAGCTCTGAGGCCTCACACATCAATAGTCACATGCTGTTGGGCACACACACTCTGCCTCACCTCCTCTCTTTCAGTGGACATATGGCAGTCCACTGCTGGGTCCGTGGATCGTAACACTCCACAGACTCAAACAGTTTTCCATATGATCCTCCGCCCATGGCATAGATTTTCTTTTTCATAGCTGCATAGCAGCCAATCTGGAAGGAAAAAAAACAAGGGTAGGGAAAGGTACCATTTGTCATTAGAACTGGATGGATGGACAGCAAGTGGCCTAGAGAGCATGGTCACACATGTAGGACAATTTCTAACTCCTAACAGCAAAATCATCATGTCTTCTTCTTTTTTTTTTTTAAAGATTTATTTATTATTTATTCAGTCTTCTGCCTACACGTAGGCCTGCACACTAGATGAAGGCATTAGATCTCATTATAGATGGTTATGAGCCACCATGTGGTTGCTGGGAATTGAACTCGGGACCTTTGGAAGAGCAGGCAGTGCTCTTAACCTCTGAGCCACGTCTCCAGCCCCAATCATCATGTCTTCTAACATGACCCCAGAGGACGTTGGAGATATGTACTGGAAAACCCCAGAAAGGTGGGGTTGTCATCCCTCTACAGCAAAAGAAGGTAGTAAGTCTACTTTTCTTTACCTTTCAGGGGGCATGCTGAGCATGGAACCCAGAACTTTGAACATGCCAGGCTAGTGTTCTGCCATTACACTGGACCTCAGTCCATAATCAAATTAAACAAACAAACAAACAAACAAAAAACAACAACTTTTTTTTTTAACCTAGCTCCCTTCTTCTATCATGTGGATTCTGACACATCAGGTCATAAAGTGTGGCAGCAAGCACCTTTACCCTCTGAGCCATCTTGATGTCCTTGATCTCAGAATGATCTGCCTGCCTCTGCGTCTCAAGTGCTGCATGCGCCACCACTGCAGGGCTAATTACTTCCTCCTTTCATCAGTATTTGAGCTCCCAAGAGTTAAGACTCTTGGAACAATAATGTGCTCAATTTCTGTCACAACTGTTTAGTTGGCTGGTGTGGTGGTTTGAATGAAATGGCCCCCATAGGCCCATAGGGGGCAGCACTATTAGGAGGTATGGCCTTGTTGGAGGAAGTGTGCCACTCTGGGGATGGGCTTCGAGGTCTCATATGCTCAAGCCAGGCCAAGTGTGAGTTTTCCCACTGCTGCCTGTGAGTCAAGATGTAAAACTGAGCTCCTTCTCCAGCATCGTGTCTGCCCGCATGCTGCCATGCTTCCCACCATGATGATAATGGACTAAACTCCTGAAACTGAGCCAGCACCAATTAACTGTTTTCCTTATAAGAGTTGCCATGGTCATGGTGTCTCTTCACAGCAATGAAACCCTAACAAAGAAGTGCACACAGTAAGAAAGACAGGCTCTCCACAGCACAGACGAGAGCCTTGGCCACAAGGACTGATGGGGACAGTTCTGCATGAAACCAGAGGCTACATGAGAGAGGCTCGCAGGAGGAAGCCACTGCGGGTTTTCACTTGGAGAGTAAGTTAGGAATGTAGGAGAGATGCAGCTATTCACAGAGGAATACTGCAGGCCCTGCCACACAGCCCCACTGCTCAGAGAGAGACAAACACGCACACGGGCCCTCTCCTGCTGTGATGTGTGACCGCTGACACAGAGGCAAGCTGCCAACAGAGACAGAGCTCCAGAGCCTTGATCCTCTGAGCATTTCCAGTTGTGCAAAGGCATAATGAAGAAATGAAGATGTGCACTTGGGACTTTGCTCAGAAGTCAAGCACTACGTGAGGCCCTGGGTGTGATCCTTCCCACAGCAACAATCGACCCCAGAAAGAGACACTGACTTAGAAGGCAGCTGCAGCGGACTACGGCACTCACCTTTCTAACCATGGTCAGGTCGGGCTGCTTCGTCCAGGTTTTTGAATAAATATCGTAACACTCCATGGAAATCAGCTCCCGGTCGCCATCTTCCCCGCCGAGGATGTAAAGCATCCCGTCTATCTCCACGATTCCAAAGTTGTGTCTCGCCTGGAAAGATATCACAAACCTCTGAGGGCGGACGTGGATACCCACGGTATTTTATCCCTGTGTTCCGGCAGAGCAGAGCCTTGCTCACACTGCTTCTGCTTGGAACGCCTCCTCACTGTGTGTGGCTTCCTTGGCACCACAGACAAGAGCTGGGCAGTCCTCAGGACCAGGGACAAAAGATTCAGGCTTATCCATGGAGATGCTGTGCTTAACCTACAGAGCTCAAGAAGTGCACATCTCTCCCAGGACAACTGGCTCAGCATCACTGTTGCTGTGCACTTATGGGCAGGCAGGTTTCTGAGGTGACTGTGAAGGATGACAACAGCCATGTGTGTGGACTATCTGTGGCCAGGATGGGCAGCAGGGAACACAGGGTGTGTCAGAGTACCAGGAATTACAGAAGCCTGGGGTGCATAGCATTCACCCTCAGTCCAAACAGAACATAGGAGATTCTGTGGAATCTCTGTAGAAACATGCAAAGCCACACAAAGCCTCTGTACACACTTTGCACAATTTAGAGAGAGGAAGGTGGTAGGGAAGGCATCTTGACATGGAGCAAGCAGTAAGGGAGCTAAGGAACGGGTCCTAGGCCTCTGCAGGGAGGTGGTGCTGGGCAGGAGGCCAGGAGGAGGCCCGGGAGGACAAGGCAGGAGAGGGAGGAGGAGGAGAGCAGGGCTCCAGGCAGGGCAAGGCCGGGCTGCCTCTTCTTTCCTTACATGGAAACTCACACTCAATAAAAATGCCAAGGAGGAAAGAAACACACCCCAGAGACAAAGTGCACCATACCTCATTCATGGGTGGAAGCGCGGTCCACGTGTTGGCATCTGGGTCATACTTCTCTCCCGAGCTCAGTGTCTGCTTATTTTCATCTTGGCCCCCCAACACAAACAAAAATCCTTCTGCAAGAAGCACAGGGGATACACAGGACACCCTCAGCAGGAACCACAGTGCAGAGGCCTGGCATTTAGAGCTACTGTCCCCAACCCAGATAGTTTTCTTGCTACTTGGTGACAGAGCCAAACTTATTAGTCACTCTGGCCATTTTACACTAGTCAATACAGTCTTTGAGGTGATTCTCACCCTGGAGGAGGAGGAGAAGAAAGGTGGTACCACCCTTCAGGTACCAGGCAGCTCAGGGCTAACTCAATTCATTACATTATTCCCTAGCTCTGTAAGTCTCAGGTAGCATCTGACCTACAATCCACATCTATTCTAAAGATCACTAGGATTCTCAGCACAGGACATTTGACATTCAAAACAGAATGCAAGACTCACTGTTGAGCCTGCTGTTGGGGTAGTGATGGAGATAAGTTCAGCAATAGAGCCCGTGGCCAGGGCTGGCAAGGTCCTAAGTTTTATCCCCAACATTGTACAATGAGGGGATGAATAAATCAGTGGGCCAGCTGGACCACTACTCAACTTTCTTTTTTAAACTTACATTTGACTCCATATACACTCTCTTGGTAAGTGCAACTCTCAGCCTCATCAAAGAAGCTGCGTCTGCAGCAGTTGGAGGCAATTGTGGAGAGTACAACTGGCCAAAATGCAGGAAACAAATGACCATGGGCCACACCTCAGGCTCAGGGGACATTGTGGTAGAGAGGGTGAGAAAGACTGCAAGGGTCAGAAGGCCAGGATGTCTGCTGTGAGACAGTGTCTTTTAGACATGCTTGGGCAGCTGTGTCAATGAACTCTCAACAGATTGGTTGACGACACAAGACCATACCAGTCCACACGCCAACATGGATGGGGGAAAGTTTCATAAGGCCCAACATGCTTCGAGCTGAAGCACCAGAGGCAGTGAATGGATACTGAGGAGAGTCAGCTTCGTTAATGATGAGCACCAAATAGGTTCCTGAATCCTAAATGGTCAACCCTAGACACATATAGGCAACACTAATTGACTCAAGATTATATATATAATGTATACACACACACACACACACACATATATATATATACATATATACTATAGAAGAAGAGGTCATTAGTTGAAGGAGGGTTATGGGACATGGGAAGAGCTGGAGAGAACAGAGGGAGAAATGACTTATGTATGACATTCTCAAAAAATTAAAATGAAAAACAAAAAACTAGAGTGGTCAGGCTCATGCCTTTAATCCCAGCACTCAGGGAGGCAGAGGCAGGTGGATCTCTGTGAGTTCAAGGCCAGCCTGGTCTACAAAGCAACTCCAGGGCAGCCAAGACTACACAGAGAAACCGTGTCTTGGAAAAAAAACAAAACTAAACTAAACAAAGCCAAACCAAACCAAACCAAACACTCTAGAATGTGTGTATGTGTGTACATACATGTGCATGTATACATGTCATGGATCCCGTTCGAGTGTTAGAAGACAGCTAGCAGAAGCTGTTCCTCTCCTTGCACTGTGTGAGTCCCAGGGACAACTCAGGCTGTCAGGTGCAGTGGCAAGTGTCTTTTCCCACCTTGGCCAACTCAACTGATTTAAACCTCCTGCTTGTCTAGGAAACTTCAAGCTTGAACTCAATTCTGGAGCCTCCATCCAAGCCCCAGACTGCCTGTCACGCTGAAGGCACTGATCGCTTCTATGGGTAAGAGCATCCAGCAAGGCTCTCAGGCACAGCTAGAGATCTGGTCCTATGGAATAAGAGCAGAAGCAAACACTGGAAACGGTGCTGCAAAGACTTGACGTCCTGGGCACCCAGAGAAACCAAGCGGCACCCACTACAGCTCTGAGAAACACACTACTACTAAATGGCAAGACTGCTAAGAGCAGAGGCAACAGGGAAAGACACAACAGATGAGGGGGAAAGGGGACGGGGCAGGCAATATGGCTCAGCAGGTCAAAGAGCTTGCTGCAAAGGCTGACAACCTGAGTTTGATCCCTGGAACCCATATGTCACCACCAGGTGGTGTCAGAGCTCAAACCCAGGCCACTCTACCAGTTGAGCTACACACCTTAGCATTAAACTTCTTCTTGAGACTGTATGCAACTACATATTTCTGAATTTACTATGTAGACCAGGCTAGTCACAGACTCATAGAGATCCTGCTGCCTCAGCCTCCTGAGCGCTTTGATCAAAGCTGTGCACCAGCACACCAGGCACAAACCACCTTCGTCTGTCTGTATAACTCTGAAATGGTGTGTTACTTGGTCAGGGCTCTGCAGGAACTGAGTGGAGTACCTGCTGACAGAACGCCATGGTTAATTCTTGGCATGCTCAGAGGAGCCAGCTCGATCCACAGCTGCCGGTTAGGGTCGTAGAGAGGGCACATGCATCGCATGGCGGCTGTGGGCTTCCGTGAACTAAGGAAATACAGAAATGATGCTTTATTTACAGTTCCGCTCACAATAATCACTGTAAGTTTCAGTACTTTGCAGATGGTTAAACATTTTTAAAAAGTCAATTACTATTACACTTTAGACATGGAAAATTACCCTGCATTTTTTGTGTCTTGTGACTCCCCCTTCCCCCCTACCCCTTCCCCCTTCCGAAGGCCCCTGCCACACTCACACTCTTTCTTCCCCTCCAATGGTCACTATGCACTCTGAGTAGCCCCTTGGCTTGAAGCTGGCCAGCATGGCCTCCCCCTGCTGTGGCTGGCTGAGCGGGATGTTGCTGCACTCTTTGACGATTTCTCGTACCAAGGGCTCATTCAGCATCTGCTCCCGAAGGTAGCTGGAGTCCAGCCCTGAAACCCACAGTGCTGACATGACGTCCTTCATGTGGACCTGCAGATGGGAGGAGGGGGACAAGAGAGGGATGACACACTTTCTGACTCGTGGCAGATGGTGCCTGCTAACAGTCTATTAGCACACACCGTCACTGTCAGTCCTGCCTAAACATGCACACTAGGCCCTCCTCGCCCTTTCTTCTTTAAAACATTATTTTTATTTGTGTGTGTGTGTGGGTGTGTGTGTGAGAGTGCAAGTACCTCTGGAGCTGGAGTTACTGGCTGTTGTGAGCTGCCCAATGTGGGTGCTAGGAACTCAAGTTGGGTCCTCTGCAAAAGCAGCAAATGTTCCTAACGGCTGAGCCATTTCTCCAGCTCCCCCTTTTACAATAAGAAGTATTGTTTAAAATCACATACAGGCTGGGCAATGGTGGCACAGGCCTTTAATCCCGGCACTTGGGAGGCAGAAGCAGGCAGGTTGCTGTGAGTTCAAGACCTCCCTGGTCTACAAAGTGAGTCCAGGACAGTGAAGGCTACATAGAGAAACCTTGTCTTAAAAAACAAACAAACAAGCAAAAAAACCAACAACCCCCAAAAACAAAATCACGTGTATTGTGTAGGTGACTGGAGAGGATAGAAGAGGGCATCCGGGAGTGGTGGCGCACGCCTGTAATCCCAGCACTCAGGAGGCAGAGGCAGGCAGATCACTGTGAGTTCGAGGCCAGCCTGGTCTACAAAGCGAGTCCAGGAGAGCCAAGGCTACACAGGGAAACCTTGTCTTGAAAAAAATCAAAAAGAAAAAGAAGAAGAAGAAGAAGAAGAAGAGGAGGAGGAGGAGGAGGAGGAAGAGGAGGAAGATGAGGAAGATGAGGAAGACAAGGAAGAAGATGAAGAAGAGGAAGAAGAAGATATGGAGGAGGAGGCAGCAGCAAAACCAAAGATCACACACACACACACACACACACACACACACACACACACACACATCTCCAGAACTGTATAATAAGTTGGGCAGTAGTGGCACATGTCTTTAATCCCAGCACTTAAGAGGCAGAGGCAGGCGGATCGAAGTGGAGTTCGAGGCCAGCTTGGTCTAGAGGCGAGTTCCAGGACAGCCAGGGCTACACAGAGAAACTCTGACTCGAAAAACCAAAAAACAACCAATCAACAAAACAAAAACCCAAAGCAAACAACCCCCACCCCAGAACTGTATAATAATCCTGCGATTATCATGGTTCAAAACTGTCTCACAGCTTTGGGTATTTTGGTCTCAGTGGCCTTCTCTGACACTTGGGCATGCTCTGGGTGATTTGACCACAGACCTGATCTCAACTAACTACCCAGCCTGGCCTCTGTGGGAAAGAGGACAGTCTTGAGTAACTTAAAACACACTTTCTTACTTTTCTCGGAGAAGCCAGACGAGCCAAAAGACAAAGAACTGCCATGTTCTCCAGGAACCAGGCACCTAAGGCAAGAGGCACCCAGTGCAGGTGGAGGAAAAGCAGTGTCTCCTAGCGGCCTCTGCGAGCATCACCCTTCCTAAGTTACCTAACGGGGAACAGACTATGAGGTGGCCTCAGTACTGCTAAGACCATGAAAGTGGCTTCTGAGTGTATATCCTTAAGAGTTTACAGAATTTGAAAACCACAAAATAACCAATAAGAACTGAGTCCGACATTGCCAAGAACAATGCACAATGTGATCATGCATTCCAAAATCTATTCTCTGAAGCCAACCGAGTACATTTCTGATTTTGAAACAAGTAACTGGAGAGGAGAGCTGAAAAGCAGCCACGTTCCATGTTGGATCTCAATGGGGACCCTCCACCTGCCGTCACTCCTAGACCTTCTCTGTTCAGCTTTTGTTGTCACTTGTTTATCATTTTCAGACAGAATCTCATATACCTCTGGCTGTCCTAGAGGCTGCTCTGTAGAGCAGGCTGACCTTGAACTTAAAGAGATCCACAGCTGCTTGGTGCTAAACTGAGGGCACTGCACGGCAGCCACAGAGCTACTGAAGCACACCCCGGCCCCAGCAATCGCTGTGTTAGCCACAGGCATTTCACACAGCCTGCACTGGACCTTTTGTCCGTCACAAGCCGCACGCAGCCATATTCACTCCTGCCAGAGTGGGAACATTTCCCTGGTGCCAGCCCGAGGTTAGTGTAAACAGTCCTTCAGTGGTATGAAGGTCTGCTGTGACTGGCACAGATACAGGCATCTCCTGCCTGGCACAAACACGAGGGACATTACCATTCTACCAGACCTGAAGGGTAGCTGTAATTATTCCAAACACCATTGCTATAGCTGCTTTCTGGCTATAGAGGAAAACGTTTTATGCTTCCCCGGAGCTGCCCTCCTGTGCTGTCCCTAGCATTACAGCACTAACCCTGCCCCGAAAGGTTCTCTTCAGTGGCTCTTCATTCCTACTTTTCATCTTAACTGTTGGTGCACAGTGCACTGTGATGCAAAGAGGAGAGAATGGGAGAGTGAAAGAAAATGAAGTGGTGGTGGCTGTGCAATGACAGTGGCAGAGGTAAGACAGTTGAAAAGGCCCATGAAGTGACCAGGACTTGGGTGCAGGTGATAACAAAGGCTGTAAAGAGCTGAAACGGAGAGACTACGGGCCCTGTCACGGGAAGAGTGCCAAGAGCTGGTAAGATGCAAAATCCAAAGGTCTCGGAATTCCGGGGCCTGAGAGCCATAATGTTCACCTCTGCATGAGCTAAGGGTCTCAACACCTGAGGCTCTTCAGGAACTGTGGCAGCTGTAGGAAGGAACCCTGCTGTTCACTGTTGCTAGAAGCCTAGGATTTAAAGCCTGGTATTTAAAGCAACCCTCCAACCCCCCACCCCCGAGCAAGAAGCCTCCAACCTGAGTGAGCATCTACAGCTACAAGTCTAACTGAATACCCTAGACAAACATGTTCCTGGATCTCAGGGCTGGAGTGTGAGCCTTTGGTTCTGTCCAGTACCTAGGCCTTGGGCACTTAGGACCCGGACTGCCAGCACCGCACACGTTCCTCCTTGCCACCTGGGTAGACCAGAAGGACCCCTGCTAACAGTCTTGAGAGACCGACAGCTTTAGTAAGAGACCACTTCTGTACCTATCAAAAAAGTAAACAAGCTGGGCATGGTGGTGCACGACTATAATCCCAGCACTCCGGAGGCAGAGGCAGGCGAATTGCTGTGAGTTTGAGGCCAGCCTGGTCTACAAAGCGAGTATAGGACAGCCAAGGCTAAACGGAGAAACCCTGTCTCAAAAAACCAAAAACCAACCAACCAACCAAACACATCAGTGAAAAGGAAACCCAAGGAGTGCCCCGAGTGGCAGGTACCTTTCTCATCTCTACGTCATGCGCTATCCACCGAATCACTGCCTCGAACACGTATCTTTCATTGCCAACGTTCAGCTTCTCAAGAGAGATCACTTCTTTGAGCTTCTGTGGACTCAGCTCCAGGAACTCCTCTGTGTTGCTGACATCTCGGAAGTGAGTCTCCAGGTACTCGGTGGCCAGGTAATGCACGTGGTGCAGGCAATAGTGCAGGGCGAAGTCCCGGATACCGATGCAGTTCTCGGCGGCAATGCAGCCCTCCAAGAACTCACAGCACAAGGTTTTAAGGTCCGTCAGCAGAAGCAGGTCGGCTGCCTGTACAACATCCTGGATCGTGTCTTCATTTAGCCTGATCTGTAAGAGCACCACAGACATTTTATAGCTAGATGCAAAGACTCAAACCACCAACCTAGCAGTCTGGCCCACAGGAGATTCTCAATTTTTTCTTTTCTTTTTATTTTTTTTAAAGATGTATTTATTTATTTATTTATTTATTTATTTATTTATTTATTTATTATATATACAGTACTCTGCCTGCAGGCCAGAAAGGGCATCTGACCACACTATAAATGGTCGTGGTTTCTGGGAATTGAACTCAGGACCTCTGAAAGAGTAGTCAGTGCTCTCAACCTCTGAGTCATCTCTCCAACCTCTTTTTCTTTAATCTTTAAAGACTTATTTATTTTTAATTATGTGTATGTGCCCATGAGTGCAGGTGCCTCAGAGGTCAGAGGTCAGAGGTCTGAGGCACTAGATCCCACTGGAGCTGGAATTACAGGCAGTTGTGAGATGCCAACATGGGTGCTGGGAACTAAAGTCAGGTCGTCTGCAGAAGTAGGAAAGCACTCTTCCCACTGAGCCTTTCTCCAGCCCCCAACTCCTAATGTTATTGATCAAAGATGGCTAAGTAGTGTTGACCCTATACTGCATATCTTTCAAGAGTTTGAGGCATCAAGTGACCTTCTCTCGGCAGATTTGTCTGACTTTTTTTTTTCCTAATACAGTGTCTCTGCTCAGTTTTGTTTGTTTTCTCCTTTCAAGACAGGGTTTCTCTGTGTAGCACTGTACCTTGTGGGTGGGACCACCCTTGGGCTGCTGGTCCTGGGTTCTGTAAGAAAGCAGGCTGAGCAAGCTGGTAAGCAGCAGCACTCCTGCATGGCGTCTGCATCAGCTCCTAGCTCCAGGCCCCTGCCCTGTTTGAGTTGTTGTCCTGACTTCCTTCAGTGACCGAACTGTGATGTGGAAATGTAAGCTGAATAAACCCTTTCCTCCCCAACTTGCTTTCCTCATGGTATTCTATCACAGCAATGGTGACCCTGACTAAGACAGTAGGTGTGTACACTTTATATCTCCGTGTGGGTGCATGCATGCCACGATACCTCTGGAGGTCAGAGGGCAACTTCCAGGAACTAACTGATGGTCTCTTTTTACCATGTGGGTCTGGAAGAATGAACTAGGTCTTGAGGTTTGGCAGCAAAACCTTTACCACTGAGCTGTCTCTCCAGGCCTCCTCCTCCTCCTATTTCTGTTTTTGCAGCAGAGGCTTATGCATTCCAGGCAAGGGCTCTACCACTCAGCCACATCCCCGGACCCAGGAATATTCAATTCAGCCAGAAGACAGGGAACAACTGCAGACTATCCAAATACAAACCCGCACAACCCACTAGACCACATGTTAACTAAACCAAACGGCTAGTTCGGGAGTTTATCATAGCTTAGTTGCCACCTGGATTCTAAAGTTTAAACTGGGACAAATCCCAGCAGTCAACCTGCAGGCAGTGCTCAGGCTGCAGTCAGAGCCAGCACGGAGCATGGCCTCGGTGGCTCGTCACTTGCTGTGCTCATAACTGCACTGACTGACCGACCAGGCTGCTCAGGTGTCTTGCTCCTCCCTGCTGTGTGGTGTTTCTAGGATTGTCAGGGCTATGCCAAAATGGCTCTAACTTCACTCACGCTAGCAATCACACATATGCACACCCAATCCCTTGTTAGGGAGGAGCTTCCCCAAACTATGTTTTCATAATACTATGAAATCACACCATACACTGCACCAGGAGTAGAACCCCCAGGGTGTGGACATGTTGAATGCACTTAGAAAAGGCTGGCAACACACCACAGACACTTAGAACACTAGTGGGAAGAACAGATCTTTCAGGAAAGGGGAGGCAGGGAAACAGCGATGACGAGGAATGGTCCAGTGGAAAACACAGCGGGCAGGAGCCTGGAGGAAATGAGGCACAGCACACACTTTCACAGACCTAAATGGACAACACACTATTCTGCTCTATGGCCATAGATACACCTGACTCGAGTCTTTTCTATTTGTTTGTTTTTAATTTTTGTTTTCTTGATACAGGGTTTCTCTATGTAGCCTTGGCTGTCCTGGACTCCCTTTGTAGATCAGGCTGGCCTTGAACTCACAGAGATCCACCTGCCTCTGTTTCCTGAGTGTTGGGATTAAAGGCATGGGACATCACACTTGGGCTTGTTTCCCCCCCCTGTATTTTACTTTTAAAAAAATTAATTAGTTAATTAACTTTACATTCCAACTGTAGCCCCCTCCCTCCTCTCCTCCAGGTCGTACCCTACCTCTGTCTTCCCCCTATCTCCCCTCCCCTCCATCTCAGAAAAGGGGAGCCCTACCACCACCAAGCCACTCCAGCACATCAAGTCACATCAGGACTGAGCACATCCTCTTCCTCAGTGGCCTGGCAAGACAGCCCCACCGGGGAGATGTGATCAAAAGCAGGCAACAGAGTCCTCATCAGAGACAGTCCCTGCTCCCCTTACTAGGGACCCACACGAAGCCTGAGCTGCTGTGTAGGGCCTAGGTCTAGTCCATAAACAGTCCGTGGTTGGTGCTTTTTTTTTTTTAATTAATTTATTCTTGTTACATCTCAATGGTTATCCCATCCCTTGTATCCTCCCATTCTTCCCTCCCTCCCTTACTCCCCTCCCCTATGACTGTGCCTGAGGGGGACCTCCTCCCCCTTTATATGCTCATAGGGTATCAAGCCTCTTCTTGCTACCGTGGTTGGTGCTTTAGTCCCAAAAGCACCCCACTCCCTCCCAGGTTAGTTGGCTCTGTTGGCCTTTTTTGGAGTTCCTGTCCCCTCCAGGTCCTTCTATCCTTCCTCCCACTCTTTTACAAGGCTCCCTGCACTCTGCCCAATGATTGCCTGTGAGTCTGAGCATCTGCTTCAATCCATTGCTGGGTGGAGCCCCCCAGTGGACAGCTATGCTAGGCTCCTGTCGGCAAACATAGCAGAGTGTCATTAATAGCGTCAGGGGTTGGCTCTCTCTCCTGGTGTGGGTCTCAGGTTGAGCCAGGCATTGGTTGGGCATTCCCTCTATCTCTGCTCTATCTTTATCCCTGCACATCTTGTGGGCAGGGTAAATTTTGGGTTGAAGTTTTTGTGGGTGGGTTGGTGTTCCTCTTCCTCTACTAGGAGTCCTGTTCAGTTAGAGGGTGGCTTCTTCAGTCTCTATGACCCCTGCTGCTAGGAGGCTCAGCTAGAGTCACCCCCATATACTCGCAGGAGCCTACTCTGTCGTAGGTCTTTACCTCGTCTCAGAGATGCCTCATCCTCGGATTCTCTTCTCTTAGCAATCTCTCTGTCCTTCTGCCCCTGCTCTCCCCACAGCTTACTTGTTTTTTTTTTTAAGATTTATTTTTATTTGTGTGTGTATATGTGTGTGACCAGAAGATTCCCTGGACGTGGAGCCATAGGTGCTCGTGAGCCACCTGGTATGGGTGCTGGGGACTGGAAGGGTAGCAAGCTCTCTCAGCCACTGAGCCATTCTGTATCCCCACTGAGAGTCTTAGGAGTCCTGTACTAGAACCTAAAATAAATAAAGAGGACGGGGCTGGGGAGGCAAGGAAAAGAAAGCAGTCTAGTTGCTTACTGTTTCTCCAGAAACAACGTGGCACAGAGAGCAGAGTGAAAGCAGGAAGATAGGGCAACAGTAGGGTGAAGCGCAGGGCGGCCAGCACTCAGATATTCTAATAAGGGTAGCTTTCTACGTGAGATGCCTCTTATGGCAATGCCCCACAAGGAACTGTTTCTATAGAACAAGCCTCAGTCCCAGAGAAGCTGCTATCTCCGTGTGACAGAGAAGGATTTGGTCTATGACCTAACTGTGTTGCTCCTTTGGGGACAGAGTCTGGAAGAACATCACCAGGGAGATGCCAGCAGGTGCCCCTGATGGCAGAAGATAGCATGGTAGTTCCGCTCTGAAAGCTGGGACGTCTCTGCTAGGTCTGGCCCCTGGGTCTCACCATACCTGCCCACTGAAGATGTAATCCAGGATCTCTCTCATAACCATTACCGATATCCCTTCAAGTTCAATCTTATAAGTGGATCCGTCATCTTTTGGAGGATTATAGTTTAACTTTGTCCTAAGAAAGGGAAAAAAAATGTAAAATTTCTATGAACCCACAGAAACAACTACAAGTATTTATGCACTAAACACTATAACACAACACACCTGAGTAGCAAATACACTTCCACTTAGGGAATTTAGCTTCAGATCTATATACACAGGGTTAGTTTAAAACCATTGGTCTCGCCAGGCACAGTGGCACACAACTTTGATCCCAGTGCTCAGGGAGGCAGGGGCAGGAGGATCTCTGTGAGTTCAAGGCCACCCTGGTCTACAAAGCGATTCCAGGACAGCCAGGTCTACACAGAGAAGCCCTGTCTCCAAAAGCAAAAACAAACAAACAAACAAAAAAACAAGCACAGACAAACAAATAAAAAGAATAGGACTGCCTTCCAGCACAGACAAAAATGCCTAATAAGCACTCAAGAGTGGAGAAAGGCGCCTCAGACCAAGATGTATCATTTTGCTGCTTAGGGATGCTGGAAACGAGGATGGAATCTTCTAAATTATCAGAAGGAAAAGAGGCCGAGAAGGAAGAATGAAGGTCAGAATGGCTTCCTACTTTACAAACAGATATAACAACAGGGAGAAGGCTTCCAAATTCTGAAGGAAAAGAATTTCCAAAGGATAAGGCAGGTGTGTGCCACAAACTTTAAATCCCAGCCCTTGGGAGGCAGAGGCAGAGGCAGAGGCAGGCATTCTTTTGTAAGCTCCAGGCCAGGAAGGGTAACTTACATACTGAGACCTGTCTCAAAACAAACAAAACAACCCCCCACCCCAGCAAAACAATAACAAAAACCAAAACAAAGGTAAGCAGGCAAGCAAACAAACAAACAAAATCCCAAAGAGATTTAAAGCAAAAACAAAACAACAACAAAAACAACAACAAAAAATCTTTAAAGCTGGGTGTAGTGGCATACACCTGTAATCCCAGCACTCAGGGAGGCAGAGGCAGGTGTATCTCTACAAGTACAAGGCCAGCCTGTTCTACAAAGTGAGTCCAGGACAGCCAGGGCCACACAATTTAAACCCTGTCTCGAAAAACCTAAGAGAGAGAAAGAGGGGGGAGGGGAGAGAAGGGGGTGGGGATTGAGAGAGATTTAAAAAGAAAAATCCAGGATAGAATAGAGACATTTTCAGTTACACAAGGTCACCAAACAACATGCAAATCTTTCTGAGCATGTGGTTGGGACACACTACCAAAGTAAACCCAGAAGGAAGACACTGCACATGAAAGTGACAGACGTGATCGTGTCATTGTACTGGATATGTGATTGTACCACTCAGCCTGGGAGAGTGGAGGAAGCAAAGGTTGATGGTAAAGAGCAACCCCTGGATCACAGCACAGGAGACCCCTGGAGATGTCGCTGAAGGCTCTGTAACGCAGGTATTCAGACAGTTTTCTTCCCTCTGGTATTTAAATCTCGACTCCAGTTTCCTCTGAGCTAACGTTTACTGGGCCTCTGCTTGCGACACCCTAGGGTCTATCTATATGCCTGGTACTGAAAATGAAGCTTCAGACAACCTTCAGTCGAGAGATAGTATGAACAATACCTGAACCCCCAAATGCACTTTGTGCAAGCATGTCTCCTAGCAACCTTTCATTGGGGAGTCATGGCTGACACCTGTCAGTCACTATGCTGGTGGCATTGCCAACTCAGCTCCCAATGCACACTCTGCCTGCTCTGTGAAAGTGTCTGGGTCTCTTAAAACATTTTTTCCCCTCAACTGGGATAATGGTAAATGTTTCAGAAGAGGGCAGTGGAAACAAAACAACAAAGAAACAAGACTGAAGGACAAGAGAGCTCGCTTCCTGGTTCTGAGCTACCACCTGGGAGGCTCCCACAGGGCAGGTCTCTCCTAGCTCAGGCTCCTGCACTGTCTGGCTCTCCAGGGGCCACCTTCAGTCACCTGCCCAGAGCAGCTTTCCCGAAGACCTTAGAAAACCAATTTCCAGCAAGTTCCACCAGTGTGGCTTTTACATCATACCGTGAACCACAGGCATGTCTCCTGCTCATGGCTACCCCAATCTCCTGTTACAATGAATGATTCTTTGTCGTGTTTGTTTGCTTTTCCAGACACGGGTTTCTCTGTGTAGCCTTGGCTGTCTTGGACTCACTTTGTAGACCAGGCTGATCTCTAACAGTGATCCACCTGCCTCTGCCTCCCAGAGTGCTGGGATTAGAGGCGCGTGACAGTGCACTGGGCTCAATGAAGGCTTCTTATATTAAACTTTCTTTGATCAGGGCCAGGGAGACAGCTCGGGGGTAAAGGAGCCTGACCATCTGATGGACAGATAGAAATGACTTCTACAAACTATCCTCTAATCCCATGTGCTGGGGCACACCTATCCACCCAGCCTCTACCCCTCACAAAATAAATAAAATGAAAACATTAACAAAGACCAGAGAGTCAAAACTAGGTAGTGGTGGCAGCAGCACACAGCTTTAATCTCAGCATTTCGGAGGCAGATCCCTGAGTTTGAGGCTAGGTTGGTCTACACAGTGAGTTCCAGGATAGCCAGGGCTACACAGAGAAGACCTGTCCTAAAACAAAACAACAGAGAGAGATGACTCTACAGTGACGAGCATTTATTGCTGGCAGAGGACCTGGGCTCAAGTCCCAGCACCTACATGGCAGCACAGTACTATCTATTACCTCCCGTTCCAGGAGATCCAATCGCTTCTTCTGGTCTCCTTGGGCACAAGCTACATACACAGTGCACATACATACACGAAGGCCAAGTATTCATAAACCTTAAAAACAAAGCCCCAAACGTCATGTTCAATCCCTGTGTGGCCTGGTAAAGAAGAACAAGGCTATTAAAGATGTGCTCTCCGGGTGTGGTGGCGCACGCCTTTAATTCCAGCACTCGGGAGGCAGAGGCAGGCGGATCGCTGTGAGTTCGAGGCCAGCCTGGTCTACAAAAGTGAGTCCAGGACAGCCTAGGATAAAGAGAAACCCTGTCTCAAAAAACAAAAAACAAACAAACAAACAAACAAACAAAAGATGTGCTCAGCTGTGGGGAAGCCTTTTCACCTTAATGTTCAAAGAAGGCCTGCAGACAGCAGGGTGAGGGAATTACAATTTGTTTTTCAATGAATATACTGTTACAGTTTTTCCCAGCAAGAGGGGATCCAATTTCAATTGTGTCACATTCTCTGAACAGGTGGTAGAACACAGCTGACTAAGAGGAGAGAAAATTGACCAGCTGAAATATGTCACTTCATACATCTTAAAAATGTGGTCATTTCCAGAACTTATGAAAACAGAATTATATACTCCACACATTTGAGGTTAAATAACAAAACTACATTAATTATGGTTTGAACTCACCTGTCCTTCCATACTACACCCGCCCCACCTCCCCCAGCACTGTCTGAGCGGACCTAGTTGCCGTCGCCTGAGAGACTAGTTTCTGGGCTAGCTCCTCCTCAGCCACCCATTCGTAGATACTCCTCCTAGGGTGGGCATCATGGCCACCCTCGTCAAGACTTCTACATTTCCCCTTCACTATGACAGTCAAGTTCAAAGTCCGGTGTGTGTCTCTCCTTCCCTCGACAAGGTCTCATGTATTTGTAGCTGGCCTCAGACTCACTCAACGATAACCACAGGCGTCTGACTCTCCTGCCTCCACCTGCTGAGTGCTGGAATCACAGGTAGTGCTTCCATGCAGGGCTTCCGGAATGCTGCTAGGCAGACACTCTGCCAATTGAGCCATGGCCCAGCTCCTGTGCTGAGCCCCCAAGCCCAAGGCAAGACTTCTTCTGATCGCTGTGGTCCTACTCAGCAGGGTTAGAAAGAGGAAATGATGCTCTTCAATGTCCCCCTACAACTCTTGTGTTGCAAGGACAGTCCCCACTGCAGCCAGGGCCTAGGGCCTTTGGGAGGTGACTGGAACATGAGGGCTCTGACCTCATGGGTGAGCCAACCCATTTATGGCCTCACAGCTTTACGGGTTGGAGGAAGGAGCGTTTCTTCAGCTTCGCTCTGACAAATATTTCTTCTGACGTTCAGCCTCAGCAACCATGGACTGGGAACGTGAGCCCAAATGCACCATTCCTCCTTTTAAGTTGAGTTTCTCGGGCATTTTATCACAGCAGTTGAACGTAACTATCACAATGTTCAACAAGTATTTGTTAAACATCCTGAACTGTTAAATAGTTTAAGGACTGCCAGAAAAAAACAAAACAAATTAAACTGCTAACAATGACTTCAGGGGCAACAGAGCTGAGGGAGAATCAGTTAGATTGGCAAGACTTTCGTTTTTTCTTTCTTTTGTTTTGTTTTTCAAGACTGTGTAGCCTTGGCTGTCTTGGATTTGCTTTGTAGACCAGGCTGGCCTCAAACTCACAGCGATCCACCTGCTTCTGCCTCCCGAAGGACTTTATAATTTGATCTGATGCTTTCTTCTGCCTTCTGTGCATCTATGGTGTACATACATACACGCAGCCAAACACCCACACGTAAAGGAGCTATGGAAGGGGTTCAATGGGACAGTGACAAGCAGTGACTCCAAGGGGCTTGCATCGCTTCTCTGCTGATGCAAACACTCATTCCTAATAAAGGAAACACATTCAGGCCGAACACAAGGGAATGTAGTGTCCAAGGAGTCGGGGCCCTGCAACGGGGTGACTCATGGCATGATTCACACGGCTGTAACGATTTGTGTCACCTGGAACTCTGTGACCACGAGGCAGGCCCTCTGAGGTGCTTGGAAACAGCTTGTGCTAGCACTTTCTGCCCCAAACTAGTCATTTGTTCTTTTGGAGCATTTGTTTTACAGATGATCCCCTCCCCAACCCTGACACTCCTTTTTCTGTTTTTGTGAGCTTTGGGAAACCACATAAAAGTGGTTTAGGGCAGTGGAAATCCTGTGTGTGACATTGTACTAGCAAACACGTGTATTGACACTTGTGTAAAGGCACAGAATACATAAATACCCACCTGAGGGAACTTACTGTTAGCCATGGTCTGGGCCACTGTGCAGTGTCAACACAGAATTATAAGATATAGCAAACGTACCATTCTAGTGGGGATGTGAGGGTGCTAGGGGGCAGGGGCCTCACGGAAGATCTGGCATTCTTTGTATTTTTCTCTCCCTTCTGCTGTGAGTTTAAAACTACTGTAAGACTTATGGTCTAGTGTTTTTAAAAATTAAGAAAAAAAAAAAAGTATCTGAGCCAGGCAGTGGCACACACCTTTAATCCTAGCTCTTGGGAGGCAAAGGCAGGCGGATCTCTGTGAGTTCGAGGCCAGCCTGGTCTACAAAGCTAATCCAGGACAGCCAGGACTACAAGAGAGACCCTGTCTTGAAAAAAACGGAAGAAAAAAAAAAGTTTTATTTTAGAATAGCTTTGCACACATGGCTGCAGTGCCCACAGAGGCCAGAAGAGGGCACTAGATTCCTGGAACTGGAGTTACAGGTTGTGAGCTGCCTGACTTGGGAGCTAGGAATATAATTCAGGCCCTCTGAAATGGAACGACATACTCTTAACAGCTCAGTCATCTCTCTAGTCCCTAACATCTGTTTTGTGTTGCCTGCCCACCCCAGAGATCTTCTCTAGTTCCCACTTGAGGCAGTATCTGTTGTTAACATTTCAATCAACAGACAGTACCCTCAGACACAGATCTTTAATGGCACTGTCTCCAGTAGGAGCACAGCAGCTAGCCTCACAGTTCCTCCCACAGGCACGGGAGAAAAGCATTCACACTGAGGTCCCAAGAGTGACAGCACACTCAGAGGGAAGCCTGAGCAAGGGGGTGCTATGCACTGGGAACTAGAGACCCAGGCAAGCCCCGTGCACAGTCCCACCACATCTAGATGAGTGTTCCCTGCAGCCAAGCCACCATAGGGGACTGAGAAGGAGCAACAGGGCTGGTGTGGGAGCTGCCCCTGTGACATTAAAGAAAAGGAGGGAAAGAAACTGCACCAGGCTGCTGCCCTCTGTATGTCATTTTTATAAAGCACTTTTACATGAATGTGTGTGCATCTGTGTGTGGCTAAGTGCATGTACCCACAGGTGTCTGCAGGGTACAGAAGAGAGTGTTTGGTCGCACAGAATTGGAGCTACAGGTGGCTGTGAGCCTCTTGACACAAGTGTTGGGAATGACTTCAGGTCCCTGTAAGAGCAGAAAGTGCTCTCAACCACTACACCGTCTCTGCAGTTCCTAAGTTGCATTTTAATTAATTAATTTTGCTTTTCGAGATAGGGTTTCTCTGTGTAGCCTTGACTGCCCTGGAATCATTTGTAGACCAGGCTGGCTTTGAACTCACTGAGATATGTCTTCCTCTGCCTCCCGAGTGCTGGGATTACAGGCATGCAGCACTGTGTTTGGCTCCAAAATGGCATTTTAAAAGGATGGCATCCTAACATGTTGTGTGCTGATCCTTCACTCTGATTCTCCTCTATTAATTTCTGCTATATATATAGTGTTTATTTACCTTGAAAAACTTCCCTCACACAGATCCTGTGAGTTACAATTTGAATGACTTCACGAGTAGTTCCCTGGGCTGACCTCCCAGAACCGTCTTGAGAGCTGCTATAGACAATCAGATATCTGGGTCTCACCCTAGACCAACTGGGTCAGCCTCAGGTTGCATAATAAATATAAGACAGACCCTGGCTCGGCTGGTCTGGCCCTGCTGCCTGCTTCTAGGGCCCCTCCCCCACATTTGCATGCTCTGGTTCTTTCCAGCTAGGCGTGCCCCAGCACCCACAGTGGCAGCCTGCACACCCACTATCACCACCTCATCCCTGCTTTTATTTTTCTTCACAGGATTGCTTATCTCCTGTCAGCTGCCGTGAAAACAGACAGTTTGCCCCTCGCCTGTGATGTCAACACAGCCAGCCCCACAGGATCTAAAATTATTCACTGGGAATGCCTGTGAAGAAGGATCAACTAGACTAGGACAATTGAGGTGGGGAGACCCTAACCCTGGATGACACAACTCCATGGTCTGGGGTCCTGGACTAAAAGAAAGAGGAATTAGCTGAGTACCAGCATTGTCCTCTGCCACCCCCCCCTCCCCCATGCCTCATGTTCCTGCCACAGTGCATTCCCTCCTGCGATTGAGCCCAAGTAAACCTTTCTTTCCTTAGCTGCTTTGCCAAGGGCTTTTGCTACATCGATAAGAAAGTTAACTAATACACTGCCCTATCCCCAGCAACACTCACGGTGCTTGACACATCATAACTTGCCATGAAGCACATGAAGGGGTGGGAACTGATGGGTTCCAATCCCACACAATCAGTGACAGGAATAAAAGGACCACAGCTGCTTGGATAGGGCATGAGTGGCCACGGAGCGGCTGAGAGCATTCACCATTACTTGTGTTGGCGTGCCCAGAAGGCAATGTCCTCCCACAGCAGGCCAGGCACACCGGACAGTCTAGTGTCCCAACACTTAACGATCAGCTGGGCCAATGCCCTCACATGGGAGCTGCACAATGAGGCAGGCTGGGAAGGAAGCTTCTATTTGGGAGTTAACTAGCCATACCTCAGCTTTCTGTGCTCAATGTCCCATGCTCACCATCATCAGTGGCCTGCGGGGAAACCTGAACTTACAATGCTGTATAGGCTCCAGAAGGCTTCTAGAGCCCAGACCTCAGCCTGGGTGCTGTTCTGAAGATGGAGAGGCCTACGGGTCCTGTAGAGGTTCAGAAGCAGCTCTTGCCCCAGCCGTGGTCCCACCTCTCACGACACCCTTCCCAGGCTGTGATACAGGGGCAAGGGTGTTTTCTGCTCTCTGCCTGGCTTTCACCTTGAAGAAGGAAATATAGCATTGGCTGGGCTCTCAGGCAGCGCAAGAAGATATGTGCTTGTCTTTGACAGTTAATGACTTGAAGGAAAATGGAATTTACCTTTATGAAGGCCATGTTTTATGGAAAGAGGTTGTGGAATTCGGCGTGTATAACAATGCAATAGAGGGTTGGGGACAGGGTTGTTGGTAAAGTGTCTGTCATAGAAGCAAGAGAGCCTAAGCCTGGATCCTTAGCACCTATGTGAAAGCCATGTGTGGTCATGCATCTGTGACCCATGTGCTGGGGGTGGAGCCTGAGCCTAGATCCTCAGCACCTATGTGAAAACCATGGGTGGTCATGCATCTGTGACCTGTGTGCTGGGGGTGGAGGGTGGAGGCAGCTAATAGGTAGAGCTGAGAGATTTTTTATCTTAAAAATGTATTAATACTTTCATTCTTTGACAATGTCATACATACAATGTGTCTTTTAAAAAAATTATTTTTGTAAGTTTATTAGTGTTTTGCCTCATGCTGCCCATGGAGACCAGAAGAGGATGAAGGATCCCCAAGAATTGGAGATGGTGATGAGCTGCCATGTGGGTGCTGGAAACTGAACCTGGGTGTTCTGGAATGAACAGTCCATGCTCATAACAGCTGCAGCATCTCTCCAGTCCCTATACAATGCATCTTGGTCAAATCCACCCTCAAATCCTTCTAGACCCACAGTACATGCTCCTCTCACCTTCATGACCTTTCTAAACAATAACAACAACACCTTAAAAAAAAACCCCAATAACAACTGAGCCCATTCAGTGCTGCCTGCATGAGGCCACATCCCTGAAAGCCATGACACTCCTCCCCCAGCAAACATCAACTGCCAATAGCTCTTCAGCTTGGACAAAGAAGCCCCTCCCGTCTACTCTGGCATCACTGACAGGCTTGGCTGGATTGTGATGGTCGCCTGTCTGTCTTGTCCAGAAGACAGCACTCCACAGCCCTCCTCCTAACCCTCCAGCTCCTAGACCCTTCCTTCTGCAAGGTTCCCTGAGCCTTGTGGGAGTAGACAGAGATGACAGATCATGTCTGGAAAGGTAAGGTGGAGGGCCACAGGGGATTATACACAATGCTGCCTCCTGGTCTCCAGAAGCACATGTGTGTGTGCATGCACACACACAGAGTAAGCTACACACTGCACACCCACACACATGCACGTGCACACACACACACAGAGTAAGCTACACACTGCATACACACACACACACACACACATGCACGTGCACACACACACACAGAGTAAGCTACACACTGCACACACACACACACACACACACACACACACACACGTGCACACAGAGTAAGCTACACACTGCACACGCACACACAGGGCAGCTGTGGGAACATCTGTAGTGTATATAGGCGTTTGGGCACAGGGAGGGAGCAGGCAGCACACATGGTATCACCAGAACCATGGGAATGAAAACTCACAAGCGACGATGACTCCAAGCAGAAACTGCCACCCCCACAGAGAGAGACACACACAGCCTGTGACCCCAACAGTACAAACTGCTTGGCTCAGTCTTGTGCAACTAGCCCTTCCTTGTCCCAGTGAGCAAGTGAGGTATTGCTAGAACTTCCGGGAGGCAGCTGGTACTTCCCAGCCTCCAGCAGTTACGGCAACAGCACTTCTGAACAGACAATGTCAACACGATCAAATGTGGTGTCAGTGCTAGGAGTTTGCATTGTAACTCACTCGTGTCAAACATTACAGTCTCCAGCTCCCTTCTTTCCAGCCTGCTCACTGGATGGTCCCCTCAGTAAAGAGTGCTGTTTCTGTTGAGCCGTGTAAGACAAACTAATAAACACAGGAGGAATAAAGACGTTATGACGTGTAGGTGAACGCCGAAACCTCCAGACCTGCTGCCTGCTTACAAAGAGAAAGCTGCACAGGCCAAGAGATGGCTCTGTGACCCAACTCAAAACGGCTAGTGCTGGGACACCACTGACACCATGAGGTGCTAGCTCTGAGCCACCCAGGCAGGTGCACTTTTACCGTGGCTTGTCATCAGAGGCTGACCTCAGCCCAAGTCAGGGCACCCTATGAAGCAGCTGGCAAGTTCTCACTCAGCAGCCAAGTCATGACAGAAAGGAGAAGCTGAGGAACTGCCCAGGTGGACAAACCCAGCTGTGAGGCTTTTCTTCTGTCTTTTAGTGGTATTTGTTTTTGTTTGTTTGTTTGTTTGTTTGTTTTTCGAGACAGGGTTTCTCTATGTAGCCTTGGCTGTCCTGGACTCGCTTTGTAGACCAGGCTGGCCTTGAACTCACAGCGATCCGCCTGCCTCTCCCCCCCACCCCCCAAGTGCTGGGATTAAAGGCGGGCACCATCACCTCCAGCTTTTTAGTGGTATTTGTATGTCTGTCTCTACATACGTATGTATGTATGTATGCATGTGTGTTTACATGCACCACCTGTGTGCAGGTACTCACAGAGGCTAGAAGAAGGTTCTAGATCCTCTGGAATTAGAGTTGCAGGCCACTGTGTGCTGCCTGAAGTGGGAGCTGGGAACTGAACTTGGGTCTTCTGCCGTAAATGCTCTTGATAGCTGTGCCGTCTCTCCAGCCTCTGTTCCTTGTCCTTCTTGACTCCAAGAAAGCTGAGCCCGCCAGTTACCTTGTACAACACCCTTCAAGTCAGGGTTGGCTAATTTACATGGTCACGCCGTGATTGTAGGTTTGGGGCAGGGATGCTACAGGAAGGTAAAGGTGCCCTTATCTACTGGGGTGAACCTGGCTCCTTTGGCTAAATGGTTCTGAGAGGGTTCTCTGCTGTACCACTAGTTTTCCTTTCATACGTGATAAACACATCTGAGATAATTTGGGAAAATATAAAAATCCATTTCTCACAAACTCTTGCCTAGTGGGCTCAGTACCCACAGCACCACTGTGGCTAGGATGATATCCACACACACCCCCTTCCCCTCATCTCTGTCTCCCTCACAAAATACACACTAGGGGCTGGGCAGTGGTGGCGGCGCATGCCTCCCCCCCCCCCCAAGATAGGGTCTCTCTGTGTAGCCTTGGCCAAATAGTTTCCAAAATCTAATCACGCCTCTAGTTTTAGCTTCCCACTCAGGAATCTGGGAGCTGGAGGAGCAAGCACAACAGCTGACACAGGCGTTGCCATGTAGCAGTGCCTTAGCAATAAATGGCATATGCCTTTAATCCCATCACTTGAGAAGCAGAGGCAGGTGAGTTGACATGAGTTTGAGACTAGCTGGTCTACAGAGTGAGTCTAGGATAGCAACTACTATACAGAGAGACCCTGTCTTGAAAAACAACACACACACACACACACACACACACACACACACACACACACACACACACAACCACGGGTCTCTTCTAGGTTGCCTAGCCTGGCTTTGAACACATGATTCTCTTGCTTCAGCCTCCTGAGTGCTTAGCTTTAAGAACATTCTATTCCAGTTCCTTTAACAGATGTTAACTGAAATTCTTTTGTAAGAGTCACGTTGCATCTCCTCTCTCCCACTTGTCAATGTGTTTGTTTATTCAGTCAGTCACAGACACTCGGAAGGATGGCTGCTTTATCTGACTCTTGTCTAGCTCGGCGCTTTGTTGCTAACCTGCTGTAGCTCAGCTGCTGGAGCTGGCTCTTTTGGTCCCTCCCTACTTTCTGGCACAAGGCACTTCAGGCATAAGGTAATATGTTTCCTGCCCTGGCACCAAGCCAACTGGGTCTCTGAAGACACTGGCGTTTTAAATGTTATCTGATTTTACTCTGGAAACCTCCCTCTGGCGGCAACAGGGTGGAAGACAGATGGAGACTGAGCATGGAAGGAAGAGCAGCAGTTGGAGCCCAACACGGCCTGGGGCCAATAGAAGCTGGAGCCCAAGTGGGCAGTTATGGCGTGGAGGAGACAGGCTCCAGGAAGCAGAGAGTAGAAGCGATGCTTTGGCACTGATTAGATGCTGAGGGAAAGTGGGAGGAGGCCTCTTTGCCAACAGCTCTCAGTTCTCCTGGGGAGCCTGGTAGTATATTAAAGGTAATGGAAGAGACAGGACAGCAAGGTGGCTCAGCGGGCAGAGTACTTGTCTTCCAAGCCTAATGTCACGATTCCATCTCTGGAATCTGTATCAAGGTAGAAGGAGAAACCCAACTCCACAACATTGTCCCCGATCGCCACATACGTACTGTGGCATGTGCACCACCCCTCATATACATGCCCAATAACAAGAAGAATTTGTAAAAGAAAATAAAATTAAAAGGAAACAAGGCTCTGGGGAGATGGCTCGGTAGGTAAGAATACTTATTCTTCCAGTAGGAAGACATGAGTTCAAATCCTGAGCATCCACATAAAAGCTGGACATGGCTCCATGTGCCTGCAAAGCCTAGTGTTTGAGGGCAGAATCAGGTGGTACTTAGGCCCTGGCTTCTATGTGAGATACTTTTAAAATATAGACAACAACAGATGAAGAAAATAGCTGACACTCTCTCCTAGCGCACGCGCGCACACACACACACACACACACACACACACACACACACACACACAGGTATACCCTACCCATACCCCATACACAAAAGGGGAGGAGAAAAAACGCAGAGGGAGGAGTGTGACCACCAGGGTTGAAGGTAGCCATGTATAGGTATGTGACCTTCAGGCTTGGGACAGAGGGGAGGGTAGCAAGTGTCTTGGCACAGATAGTGCTGTTGTGGGGGGAAAGGCAGAATAAGGTCAGAACTGTATGCTTGACCACAGTATTGGGAAAGGAAGGAGGAGAGCCAGAAAGCCAACTGTGGGGAAAACAGGACAAAAGATGTCACTGGACCGTAGAGAGACTGAATGTCAAGAAAATGGTGGGCAGCGATAGACAGGCCAAGTAAGAGAAATGTATTAGTCTTCACTGGATCTGAAGATTACATTTTACAACGCCTCAAAGAACAGGTTTAGTGGAGCTATGGGATGTACATCTAACTGCCAAGTGAAGACAAACAGGAGGCAGGGGACACACAGCAAGAGAGCTGGCTCCTCAAGCCTTGGCTAAGAAGCTGAGACCAGACACCATCAGAAGAGACAGTTGCTCTGCTATTCAATGAGGCACGCCTGAGGTCAGGCATGTGAAGACTAGGGCATGCTTCCGGCAAGGAGAGGGAGCCAGCAGAGAAGGAAAATTAAAATGACATGAGAAGGAAACAGACAGAAGACAGAACAGGAGGCTTGAAGAACAGGTGGCAGCATCCAGCCTGGAATGAAGAAGATGGCAAGCATCACACAAAACATCAACAGAGAACTTCAGGCGGGTGATGGCGAAGAGCATGCTTTCCACACAAGTGTAAGGACCAGAGTTTGGATCCACATATAAAAAGCTGAGTTTAGGGCCGCAAGTGCCTGCTATCCACGCTCCAGGAAGGTGGAGACAGGAGGATCCCAGGTGTCCACTAAAGCTAGTCTAGCTGGGGCTCCAGTTCAGAGACCGTCTCAAAAGATAAGGTGGGAAGCAATAGACACCCAAGTCAACTTCCGGCCTCTGCATGGCACATCTGCTTACATGTACACGTGTACACACACACACACACACACACACACACACACACACACACACACACACACACACACTCACACACCTCAAATAAATAAGTAAAGGAAGGAAGAAAGTAAGTAAGTAGAGAGTGATGGCGAAGACACCTGATGTTGACCTCTGGCCTCCATACTCATGCTCATACATGTGCAGGGCACTGCATGTGGGAACATGTACACACAGATACACAGAGAACCGCGATGACGTCTCTGTCCAAACACTTAAGGTGCCAACACTGTAACAGACAGGGTGGGAGATTCTACCTTGCTGCCTTCTTCTGTTAAGACCTTTGAGCAAGCAGTGCTGGTGTTTTAAAAGTGTGTTAGGACAAAGAGCAAGGATATGCAACAGAGACCACAGGACACCTCAAGCCTACATTTCTGACCCTTGCAGGAAAGGCCTGCCAGCCCTTGCTGTGGACACAACTGACACGATTTTCAAAGTCAGTCTAGCAGAGAGGCAACTCACTTTCTAAAGTGGAAGTAACGGTGACGGGAAGATGAGCGCCATGTCACCGGTGCTCTTACAAGATGGCATAGTCTCCCCGGACAGTGGTTATGTTTCACCCAGCAAGAGCAAGTCCAGCTCAGTCCTCTACCAAAACCAAGGTCCTCAGGGTCAGCTCACCGATACCCACAAGACACAAAGCAGAGGGACACCAACCAAGAGAACGGGAAGCAAGCACATGGGATGCTGTGTGATATGTGACAGACAGCACCACGAAGTGATGGTTATGTGAGCTGGCCGTCGTGGCTCATGCCTGCAGAGAGAATGAAGCAGGAGGATTGCTGTGAGTTGGAGGCCATCCTGGGCTATGGTGAGAGACCCTGTCTCAAACAAACAAACAAATAAACAAACTGCATCCAACAGGGTTATGGGCGTTTTTTATTGCAATAGAAAGATTTGCTGTGAATTAAGTTCTAGAGAGAGCACGGACACCAACAGTGTGCACACAGCTGTGACCCAGTACCACACTAGCTCACCACTCACGCTCAGAACTAAATTGAGCTGGACTCTCATGACACTGTCCTCTTTTTGCATAGGAAATATATTTTCTCAATTTAAGTATACTTGTAGTTTCCAAAGTCAGTCAGTAACATTTATATTTTCAAAGGCAAAGCTGGAAAATGCACGTTAAATTTCAAGATGAACTCCAAGGCAGGATGGTGATCTGGCAGTTTTTGAAGCAAACTCTTCTAGAATGAAACAAGCCAGACACCTTGCCCTGTCACATGCGGCCTTCTGAAAACACACACAAGAGAGCTGCATGCATGCTGAGATGCACCAACACTTCCAGATTTTCTACTTGGGAATTTTATCTTTAAATGCCATTGAAAAGGTCCTCACTGACACTGAGACCTCATGCAAAGGGTTATGTTAAAGGCACACGTCTTTGCTTTGACCACTGTGTAGGAATGACACTTATTTTTTGTAGTTCTAGAGGCTGAAAGGCTAAGCCAGGTATCAGGATGCTCGCTCAGGCTCCTCCTGGCTTCTCCATGCAGCCTTCTTGCCTGTCTTTATATAGGAGGGACAGAGGAACAGAGTGGGGGTTGGGAGGGATTTGGGCTAACTGTTCCCTCCCTTGTTAAAAAAGAGCTCGTGGGTTTCTTCTTTGTTACAGTATACAAATGGCACTAAATACCACAGACACTTCACATTCCGGCAGCGGGTTCAAATTTCTCACTTTCCATTTTCTCTTTCCAAATGGAGCAGCGAGGAGGAGGAGGAGGGTTCATGGCTTTGCAAACACAGCTAGCCTCCTGAGTAAAGACAAAGGGACAGTAGCTGGTCCGTGAATTTATCCTTTCAAAGAAGTTCAGAGCAGAGCGCTATATGAGCGTTAAGGGCTGTCTGTTGTGATGTTTTGAAAGGAGACAGTCTGCGCAGGACCAACAGAAGCTCGCGCCTCACACACTTGGAGGTGGCTCCAGGATCAGCTTCCATTTAGCAGCATTGCGCTCCAGCTTCAAGCCACTTCTTTGCTTCTGGCAGTTCCTTAATTTATAACCCGCTGCTATAACTGTCTCCAAACAACTTGAAGCTGCACATGGCTTTCCAAAGTGTTGTCAAGGGAATGAATGCTGCTCCACTAAGCCCCCAGCCTTGCTAAGACAACAGCTCTCTCACTGCAGCTACTGTTTCTGAATACAGAGTTTGGTCTTTTCTCCCAGGCCTCCTGGCATGAGAGCTGAGCACGTCATTGAAGACAGCACAACATCACGACTCCCCCATAAGTTACTCTTTGTGGTATGATGGCTACTCTGTCCTCCCTCCACAGATGTATACTCAGCCACAGAGAGGAATGTTTTGGCTAAAGGTGTCATCTTACAGGGTGGTACACACAGCACCTTGAAGGCCAGCATCAGCACTTGCAGGTTACACCAGCCTAACTCAGATGCATGCAAAGTCCACTTATGCCTCTAACACTTCTGGTCCAGATACAAAACGATGGGCTTTCAAAGCAGCCAGCCCAGGGGGCTGGAGAGATGGCTCAGAGGTTAAGAGCACTGGCTGCTCTTCTATAGGTCCTGAGTTCAATTCCCAGCAACCACATGGTGGCTCACAACCATCTAAAATGAGATCTGGTGCTCTCTTCTGGCATGCAGGCACACATGTGGGTGGAATTCTGTACAAATAATAAATAAATAAATCCTAAAAAAAAAAAAAAAAAAAAGATAGATAAAGCAACCAGCCCACCATCTGTTCCATTCTGCTAGACAAAGCAAAGCTGAAGCACTCTGCCACACACTGGAGGAGCCCATGCGAGCGAAGGATGAGTTGGCAGTGCTGGAAAAAAGTTGTCAGACAGAGGGATATTTGAAGCAGCCCCTGTGTGTGTGTGTGTGTGTGTGTGTGTGTGTGTGTGTGTGTGTGTCTACACATCTACATAAGTGCACGGCAAATGGATATTTTAAGCAGATCTGTATGTGTGGTGTGGTGCACACTTATATACACCTGTGCTCTTGTGTGTGGTGGGCAGAGGCCAGCAGATGTCTTTCTCAGTCACTCTCCACCTGATTTTGAGGGATGAAGTATCTCATTAAACCTGGAGCTTACCAATTCAGCTGACATGATTGGAAGTCACCTGTCTCCACCTTCCCAGGGCTGGGCCTGGCTTTTATGTGGGTGCTGGGATCCGAACTCAGGTCCTCCTGCTGTACAGCAAGCACTTTGCCTCCTGAAGCAGGTCTTGGAGGATGGCCATGAGTTTACCTGCCTACAAGGAGCAGGAGGTCCAGAAAGGCAGAGACCAGTCACATGCTTGGTCAGGAGCCACACATGCAAAGGGCGAGGCTCTGAGGGACTATTATCTGCCAGCTCAACACCTGCTCTCCTCGCTGTCTGTTTTAGGGTTAGGTCCCCCACCCTGCACGGAAACAGCAGCCAGCTCATTCCTCCCCAATCCCTGACATCAGCCAGGCTTGGGGCCTCACCCTTGCCATGGGGTGAGAGCCGCACTCTGCCCCTTGCCAGGCCTCACACAGATGGTTCTCCACCGCATTCCAGGCGCCACTCTGTAATGACAACAGCTAAGGACTGAATGAAGGCCTAAGCCAATGAAACCTGCCTTCCAGAACACTGTGCCTCCCTTCCCTTCACAGAAGCCGGGCCCAGCCACATGTCCACTTGGTACCTTCTATCCTGCACGGCTCTATCCCCACAGGTCCATCTCCCCACTCTCCACAGCTTGCTCACACAGGGCTTCCTTCATTTGTGATCCCAGGGAGGAGTCCTGAAACCTTCTGCTGCTAGAAGCACCATGTGTTAAACAGCCTTTGTTCTACGGGTTACTAAAGCCCACCAGGAGGTCCTAACTCACCCCACCCACCCCCACCCCCATCAGGGATGTGAGCATCTTCCACAGGTGGAAATGAAGAAGTCATCAGCGCGGCAGGGGACCATCCTGGCACCTCCTTTTCCTCTCCTCCAAGTCCCTTTGCTCCATCTACAGCCAAGCCCTCATCCAGGGTACCCTACTTTCTGTCTGAAAAACTACAGTAGCCTCACAAACGGCTCCTGCTTCCACCCAGACTCCTCTAACTGATTCTCAAGTGACCTTTAAAGAAAGGTACAAATAAGACTATAGATTCTCTTCCTCAAAACCTGTCAGTGCCACTCACAAGCCTTCAACAACACTTCCCCTCTAACTGGAACTGTTAGGAATGTGTTCTCTTGTTCCTCCCGCTACTCTGCTACCTCTCAATACGGGGAACATATAACCTTATCTAGAAGTAGTGTGACCCCAGTGTTCCTCTGAGCCCACAGCCATGTGTGGGCCTCTGCTCTTAAGATACCCTGCCCTGATTGCTGTTCTGTCTCTAGCACCTGTGTCCCCCTGCTCTTCTGCTTACCTCGCAGAAGTCCTTAGAGCACCCACCCGCTTCTTCTCTGCAATTATAGGACATCTGTACTGTGCCTTCCCAATACAGACACCACAGATGCTGGACCACTGCCTGCTTGGCTCAGGGCAGAGCTGCACATCCTGCTGCAGCATACCAGGCAGGGGTCTCTCCTGTCACTTAAAGACAGGTGCGGGTGGGTGTGGCAGCGCACGCCTTTAATCCCAGCACTGGGGAGGCAGAGGTAGGTGGATCTCTGTGAGTTCGAGGCCAGCCTGGTCTACAAAGAGAGTCCAGACCAACCAAGGCTACAGAGAAACCCTGTCTTGAAAAACCAATGAAAAATAAATAAATAAATAAATAAATAAATAAATAAATAAATGTATGTGCTTCAGTTATACATGAACCTCACAGTGGCTGGCCAATGTTTAGAGTGAGATTTCAGAAGTGTCTACCTTAGTGAACAGAAAACTGTTTCCTTCATTATCTCTGACCGTCTGACCCTCTCCTAGACCCTGGGACCACACTGTGAAAAAAATGAATACACAAAATAATTTGAAGTCTTAGGTATGTGGTGGTGTTGTTTTTTCTTTTCTTTTTTGTTTTTTTGAGACGAGGTTTCTCTGTGTAGCCTTGGTTGTCCTAGACTTGCTTTGTAGACCGGGCTGGCTTCAAACTCACAGTGATCCACTTGCCTCTGCCTCCCGAGTACAGGGATTAAGCGTGTGCGCCACCAAGCCCAGCTGTTGTTTTTCACAAGTGCCCCAGAAGTGGGGGGGGGGGGCGGGGGAGAAGCAGCCTAGGGTTCCAAGTACCCAGTCTTAGCTTTGAGCCTGTTTTGTGGAGGGCAGTGAGTGCACACCAAATGGCAGGAAGGATGACCCTGTGTGCCTAGGAGGGCAGGGACCAGCAGGCTGCATCTGCTGAGACTTGGGATTACTTTCCGGATATACTTGCTGATGGCATGGATACCATCAAGGCCCTTCTCCATTAGCTGCAGCAGATAAAAAGCACAGGGCATTTCAGCAACTTTAGACAATGCTTGCTCCCTAATTGTGACGGGCAGGAACAGCTCATCAGCACATGTGTGAAAGCAATGATGACATTTCTGAAGAATGTTCTGACTGCGATGGTGGTGAGTACTGTCCTCAGCCCCTTTTCTACCCTCAGGGAGGCCAAGGAAGCATACAACTTCTTGCTCCTGGGCTCCATGGCAGGAGAAGACAGCATTGTATGTCGCCATGCCAGTAGCATGTGTTCTAAGTTTTATGTAGAGAACAGAGTTGGTCTCTCTGCCCAAGCAAGGAAAGCTGCTGAGGAGGCAGGAGAGCCCAGTGAGGAGGCACACAGCAAAGAGAAGTCTGAAGGCTGCTGCTCAAGGTCAAAGGAGCCACACCAGAAGGAAGGGCGTGGTTACACACCTGTAATCCTGACACTTAGGAGGCGGTGGCCAAAGGAACCTAAATTTGAGGTTCTTCTGGGCTACAGAGCTGAGATGCTGAGATCCTGCTTCAAGACAAGATAGGGAGGGGCTGGAAAGATGGCTGGGTGTGGGCTGGAGAGATGGCTCAGTGGTTAAGAGCACTGACTGCTCTTGCAGAGGTCCTGAGTTCAATTCCCAGCACCACATGGTGGCTCACAACCATCTATAATGTCATCGGATGCATACTGTATACATTAAAAAAAAATGGCTGGGTGTTAGGATTGCTAGTTGCTCTTCCAGAGGACAGTTTTAAGTTGCTACCAATACCTAGCTGGGTGGTTCATGACCACCTGCCACCCAGCTCCAGGATCTCCAAACTGTGCGCAAGTGCACACACAAAGATATATGAAAATAAATCTTTAAAAATGACAACAAACAGTCCTATACCAGCTCCCCTGGAGGAGTTCAGGAATGTTCCCTTTACTGAGAACCTATGTGGTGAGCAGGGGTTCCTGCCGCCTCAGATTCTGTTGCTGAAGTTCAAGCTGGACCCCAGCCCTGCAGAGAACAGGGCAGAGACGAGTACCAGCGACTCTTCCCAGGATCTCACGTTTGTCCGAAACTCCACTGTTCTCCATGGGTCAGAAGAGAGGCACCCCCAATCTACTGCCCTGTACAGTGCAGTGCGGAGACTCACAGTGTAAACAACTCAGAAGCGTGGGGATACCTTGAGCCCCACAGTAAAGATGATGCTTACTTCTTTAGAGGCACAGGCGGCTGGTTACAGAAATGCTAACAGGACTAGAAACACATGGTTTAAAATGTATCAATTTATAAGCACTGAATCCTCTTTCAAGTGTTCCTGAAAAGACAGGGGAATGCTTCTGGGGAGAGTAGAAGCAGGAACAGCCATGGCCAGGGGAGAGTCCGCCTCCACCAGCATGCAGCCTCTAAAAGGGGAAAGAAAAGACAGCCCCCCCCCCCCCAGCTTCTTAATTTAGCAGATATTTTTAAAGCAGTCTCACCATCTTCCACTTAGGATGCATACTGCCCAGCAAAGCTTTGCTGTGTGTGCATGTTGTGTACACCTCTGTGGTGCGGAGGAGTTTGTGAAGGAGAGAGCTGCACTTCCGGAGCCTTTCTTCAGATGTCGTCTAGTAGTCTTTTCCTTGTCTTTTTGAGAAAGCATCTGCAGTTCACCTTTCAGCTGGAGTGGCTCACCAGCCAGGCCTGGCCACTCACTTGCCTCCACTAACTCCAGCACTGGGCTTACACACGTGCTGCCACACCCTGATTATATGTGGACGCTCGGGAAACCAGGTCCTCAGGCTGGCACGGTGAATACTCTTCCCCACAGCGCCACCTCCTCAGCCCTTGGAGCTTTCTTGCTCGCTGTCTGTCTATCTGTCTTTCTTTCCTTTCTTCTTCTTTTTTTTCATGAAGGATCTGTTTGTTTTACACAACAATATATTCACTGTGGCAAAATCTTACTTCACCTATGTATTCTTTTCCTAACATCTTTAATCAGAGAAAACTAATCAATCCTTTTGTAAATGTAAAATGGAGAGTAAAAGGGAGGAATACAGTTTGCTTTTCCCTCAAACCAGCCGAGAAAGGAAAATGTCCGATTTAGGACATTTTCATATACATGAGATATCTTGGGGATGAGACCCAAGACTAACGATGAAGTTCATGTAGTTTTATATTACTTTTATGGTTTCTACCTTTAATGCTGACCCAAATAACATGAGGCCGGAGACTTCAAATTTCCAGCCTGCATGTTTCCCATGGTCACTGTGTGACAACAGGGGACTTTTGTCACTGACTTCCACCGGAGATGGGAACAGCAAACCTTACTAGCCCGTGACTCAGTCAGCCTAACTCTGTGCTGTGGCTAGGCCTGCCCGCTTCACCTGCACCTTCGCTCTTCTCCCATCTCCAGGCTTCTCATGGCTTAGGAGGCACAGAAGCCATAGGAAGCACTTAGGTTCCTGGCTGTAACCAGAGCCTGCCGTTTGTCACACCCCACGCCCCCACATCTCCGCCTT
Source organism: Acomys minous (assembly GCF_964271855.1). NCBI lineage: Eukaryota > Metazoa > Chordata > Mammalia > Rodentia > Muridae > Acomys > Acomys minous. The sequence continues at coordinate 11,356,112 of NC_140496.1, forward strand.
AAACCAGAATCCTCACTCGGAAATTCTTCATTTATATTATAGCTTCAGTACACAAAATGATAGCCTTTCTCCTCTGGAAGGATGAGGCGGCTCCCTGAGGCTTGCTGCCTGTTACTCAAACCAAATGTCTCCTTATTTGTCTTAATTATGCTTTCTTTATGGATTATAAAGAGGTTGTAGGTCCTTCTTTGATAGCAGGAGAAGACCGATTAACCCTCCATCCACACAATAGGTAATGTGGGGTTTGACTCCTAAGGCTTCAGGGCTCCTGGGTGGAAAAGTACTTACTAGAATCTCAACTGTGAAATGAGAATTACTGTAAAAATGATGAAGGAGACTGATGGGAAAATCCAAACTATAAGTAAAGGTCACAAGAGTCGGGGTAAAAGGAGATGACTCAGTCGGACAAGCAGCACCAATCCCAGCTGAGCTTTAGCACTAGGACTCTAAATAATGTCCGACTCCGGACAGCAACGCTTCCCTCTATGTCCCGGCCACAGCCGAACAAGAGTTGTATTGATTTGTTTCTGCATTTGAAACCGTCCTCTTAATCAGGGCATTCATGAGTACTGACTGTGGCAATCACTGCTGTACACAACAAGGACGTGGAAGGAAGAGCTCCAACTTAGAGACAGAGCCAGCTTACAAATGCTTGGTTTCCACAGAAGGCCAGGCCAAACACTCCGGTGACCTGAAGGGGATCTGAGGGAGACCACTGCTGTGATAGTCCTTCTGGAAAATTCACATATGAATGGGGTTTGGCCAAATAAGAAAAAGCATTTTATTTTTACAAATTGCACTTGGTCGTTTTTCTATTTATTTGTGTGTAAGCTCTTGTTCATGTACCAGAGTATGTGTGTCAAGATCAGAGGTCATGTTTTAGGAGTCGGTTCTCTCCTACCATGTGTAGGCCCCAAGGATCAGACACAGGTCGCTGGGTTTGGCAGCTAGTGCCTTTACCTGCTGTGTGTTTTAAAGCCCTTAACTCTTAAGATCTTCAGGATAGACTTACTCTTTCAAGCAGTTGCTAGGAAAGCCTTATAATAGGCAGATAAAAACATGTTAAGACCTAGAACCATTAGAAGATAAAGGCTCAATTTATTTCCCATCACTGCAAGATCCTGACAAGAGATGGGTATGGTAACATGAGCCTCACAGAGTGGTGAAGACTCAGGCAGAGCCTCAGAAGCCAGCTTATGGAAAGAACCCTAAGAAATGCAGTAGGCAAGCCTGGTTCCTCAGAACCCTTCCAGTAATCACTCAGGAGCTGCTACAAACTCAAAGCACAGGGAAAGGACAGGAACATCAAAGAAAACAAAAGCCTGTTCAGAGAGCATCACTGCAATGCCTTTGGTTCATAGCGGGGGCCTGAGTGGATGTGACTGCCTGAGTGAGTGGCTCAGCTTTAGCACCAAGGGAGCAAAGATGGCTTAAAGGCCACTTAGTTACTTGTGTAAGTGAATCAAGAAAAAGGGCTTTGGGAACTACCAACATACTCTGCATACAGTGATCAATACCAGGGGATAATACTTAGATCCCGGGGACATTAAACTCTCAGACATCTCTAAAATGGGTGGTGCCAATTTCTATGCTACGGTTATGGTGAAACGTGGCTCTCCAGTAGAGCTCATGTTAGCCTCCTTCAGTAGTTTCCTCTACACTACCTATGAGTCAAATCTCGGATTTAAATGGCAAAAAAGCATTGTCAATAATTAGGCCTGGAACATGCCCAAGTTAACAGTATGACATAAATGCTCCTTATGACACAATGCTACTGGCTGCATTCATATACAACACCCACCAAAGCCTGCAAGGCAAGGCAAGGGAGCATTTCTGCACCACTGTGCATATACAAGGACATATACAACACTGGAAAGTGACAACCCCTCCACCACACACATTTAAAGCAAAGCAAAAGAGCTGCAGAGTTGCATATTACATGCACTTTGCTTGGCCTTGGCCTCACATGGCAACTTCAACTCACAGATAAGGAAGGCAGGTCCTACAGAAGCTAAAGTACCCTCACTAGCCCAAGCAAAAAACAAACAAAACCATTTCCATTGCAAGCTGACTGGTCAAAGGATTTCAAAAGCTTGGGGGACCTCTACTAGCCAAGACTGAATGCTAAACAATATCATCACAGGTGCCAGAGATGTGTAAGATCTGGAAAAGTGCACACAGGACAAGGAGCCTGTACAGAGCCACTTTAATGTCAGTTGACAAGCTGGGCTGGATTGAGACAAAGCCTCAGACAGAAAGCAAGGCAAACTCCGCAGGATTCCAAAGACATTTCTTACAAGCTGAAGGAGCCGTTCCCTAGAGAAGTCAGAGTTGCTGAGAAAGGAAAGAAGGGGAGCATCCTAGCCATGGGTATAGTCTTGTCATTTTCTAAGGCTCTCAGCTGCACTGAGGTCTAGTTTTCCCAACAAGCTCTAAGTAAATGCCAGCCGGAATGAGGCTGGGAAGGCAGCTTTCCATCTGCAGAGCTGAGTGACAGATCACAGAGCAACCTGCCCATATCCCCTGAGCATCATGACATCACACTTCAGGGTGCATTCTGCATAGGCCCAGCCTCCTCTGTCAGCCTGCTATAAGGGATCTGTTGCTGAAACTGAGTTTTCTGGCTTATTCCTTTTTTAACTGAAGATCTTTCTAGCATGGCATGCTTGGAATGGCTATTTATTTATTTTATTGTTTTTTCGAGACAGGGTTTCTCTGTGTAGCCTTAGACCAGGCTGACTTTGAGGTCGCAGCAATCCACCCACCTCTGCCTCCCAAGTGCTAGGATTAAAGGTGTGGGCCACCATGCCTGGCCAGAATGGCTATTTATTGAGAAGACAGACAAATACTAGACCAAGGAAAAGCACAAGGAAAGACCAAACCAGTAAATTATATTGCAAGACTTTTGAGCAGTAAGTAGAAAATATGTCAATCAAGTTGCCTTAATTTCTAGAACGACAAAGTTGGGCTGGCTTCCTAGGCTACACACCTTTACCCCTCCTGTGACATTTATTCTATCTAGGCTAAGAACATGGAACAAATTCATACTTTTAGATTTGTAGATTAAGTACATACAAACCTAAATGTGTTTTGTTTCAATGTATTTTCTAAAGTGTCATTTCAATAGCTACATTTTAAAAGTCCAGTAGGATTGTTATCAGAAGTTATTGAACTGGGGGCTGGACAGATGGCTCAATAGTTTTATCAGCACTGGCTGCTCTTCCAGAGAACACAGGTTCACCTCCCAGCACCCACATAGCAGCTCATAAACATCTGTAACTCCAGGGGATTCAACATCCTCTCTAGTCTCTGCAGGCATTTCACACATGTAGTGCATAGACATACATGCAGGCAAAACACCCATATACATATAAAAATAAACAAACCTAAAAATGTTATTAAACTGTAAGAGCAAGACACATTACATGTAAGTATGAATTTATCTAAGAATAAAAATATTCTAAAAATAAGTAAAAACAAAAATTAAGCTGTTTTAAGCAGTTATTCAGAGTACTTTGAAATACCCTTGAAACTGATGACCTAAAAACACCACAAGAGCTGGGTGTGGTGGTACATGCCTTTAATCCCAGCACTTGGGAGGCAGAGGCAGGTGGATTGCTGTGTATTCGAGGCAGCCTGGTCTACAAGTGAGTCTAGGACAGCCAAGGCTACACAGAGAGACTCTGTCCTGAAAAACAAAAACAAAAACACGAAAAACAAAAAACTCCAACAAACAAACAAAACACAAGAATGTTCTAGTATTGCAGTAGTCAAACAACACAATGTGTCAATAAACAAAATTTGATTTATTGATAAAATACTAACATTATTTTCCCTACCAATTGCAAAAATGGTTGAAAATGAAAATTATCAATCTATGACCATGCTTGACAAGCATTTAAACCAGTGGTTCTCAACCTTCCTAATACTAAAATTCTTTAATATAGTCCCTCATATTGCGGTGCCCCCCATTATAAAATTATTTTTGTTGCTACTTCATAACGGTAATTTTGCTACCATTATGTAAATATCTGTGTTTTCTGATAGTTGCCTAAGGGCAACCCTATGAAAGGGTCATTTGACCCACAAGTTGAGAACCACTGATTTAAATGGTAACATAGTATAAGCCGTCAAGCTTAATTCCCCCCCCCCCCAAATACAGCCAAATCCAAGCGATGTTGTCATCTGGAACAGTGGGGTCAGGAGACTATGCATAATAAAGCACCAGTAACCTTGACTTACAAGTTGATAGCATCCTCTGAGACATGATTTTTCTACTTGGAAAGTGACAGACAGCCATGGACCACAGGAGATCTGGCCTAACCAGTGGACAGACGTGTGGAGTGCTGTAGAGTATCTGGAACTCTTTACACATTTCTTCTGCCTTGGAGATTAAATGACACAAAACCACACTGTGCCCCTCATTTGTCATATTAGTGAGCTGGCGCCGAGATTAAGTCATCCCCCCGATGACTCTCAGCTAAGCAGGTAAGAGCAGAAACACAAGCAAAGCAGATCTCCACGTGCCCAGCCCAACACTCTTCTCAACCAGTTAACATGGAACTTTAACAAAGCCAAACCTCAGGTATCCAATGAAAGGAAGGTGACAATTCATTCAACACCCCTACTCTGGCACCAGGCACTATTCCCTCTGTAAAGGTCCCAGCAAGAAACAAAAGAAAAAGCCTTGGCTTTCTGAGTTGACACTGAGGCTGAGATAGAGACACACAATAAAGCAAAATACAGGGTCCATTGCAGTGCTAAGGGACATGGAGAAAGACGGAGACAGCAAGTGGTTCAGGATGTGCAACTTTAGAGCCAGGTGCCAACAATACTGCATCCATGGTAGTTTTCCTAAGCAGTTCCCAAACAGGGACTACTCTGGATACGGGAAAGGTCTGGCTTGGAGATCCAATTTGATTGATTGCCCTGACCTCTGAACTGCCAGCTACAAGCGAGACAGTGATCTAATTTTCACATTAACAAAGACACTTGACCCCCCTAGTCCACAAAGAGCACAATGTTACAAGGCAAGGCTAGGACAGAAGCCAGAAGTTTCAAGGGCACTTCGATTGCTTCTGGGTTCAAAGGTCTCCAAGAGCAAAAATTAAGGGACAGTGTATGTGCCGAGTTCTGCTGGGACAGAGCTGCTCCAAGAACGGCATACACATAATTTTCCACTTTCTGACCTGCCAATTCTAGTGACATTGTCTACCATTAGTCTATATTTAACCAGCTTACTGGGCACTTTCTCCAGCTTTTAGCGTCCCCACTCCCGATATTAAAAAAAAAAAAAAAAAAAAAAAAAAAAAAGCAACCCAGTTTGCCTGAAGGAAAGTTGCTAAAGACAGCAGCCCTTCTTGCAGATTCCGACCCGTTGCTGTAAGCTTGGTTTCAACCTTTTTCTGGCTAAGGTTTGTGTCGCTAAAGTTTTACAGCGCCCCCTTTGTGGTTACAATGTCTGGGTCCTCGATCGCAACCGTATCCAAAGAATGACCGTCTTTTCAAATTCGCAACAGTTTAACCAGTTTGTAACAAGGGAGTGGCAAAGTGACAGCTGGACTACGAGGGTGGGGGTGGAAGGTTTCCCATCGAGATCTTACAGGGTTCTCCTTCTGCCCACACCGCGGGTGTTTGGCTTTCCCCGCGCAAAACTCGGCTCGGCCTACTGTGCGGTGACTCGGAGGTAAACTTCTGCGGGGCTCGGCGGGCCGGGCGGGGCCTGTTGGAGCGAAGGGGCGGCTCTTCCCGGAGCAGCCCCGCCCTGCTCGGCCGGCGCGGGTCCCAGGCCTGCCTGTACACCGTGTTTAGGATTTTTGCAGACCTCCCGGGGCTCCCGGGGCCCCGGTGATCTTGTTGGGGAGAGGGCCTCTTGGAGAGGCCCATGGGGTCCGAGGGTCGCGGCAGCGGGGGCTTTTAGCAGGCCAAAGAGAGGGAGGGATGCGGAGGCGATGGGCGGCGGCGCCCGCTCACCTGATGTACGGGCTGGCCGCCGCCAGGATATTCTTCTGCACCGGGATCTCCTCGCCGTCGAGGACCAGGTGCGCGTCGCAGAAACGCGCCTCCTCCCGGAACGAGCTGAGCGCCCGCAGCAGGCGTGCGGCGTGCTGAGGGTCGGACACAGCGCTGCCCTCGGCCATCGCGCCTCCGGCTCCTCCGCCGACACCCCGCCGGCCCGCCTGAATACCGCGCGCGTCCCCGCCGGCCACTCCGCGCGTCCGCCCGCCGGGACTCAGTGAAGCTCTGGAGTCAGAGCTGGAAGCCCAGCAACGCGCCTGCGCCATCGGCGGCGCGTGCAGCCGGCGCCTTTAAGGGTCCGTGGCGTTGCATCATTTTTCCGCGACGCCCTCTGTGCCCCGCCTACTTCGCAGCAGCCAATCAGAAGCCTCTTTCCTCCGGGGCTGTGCTCCGGTCAGCGAGCGCACCCAGCAGTTTGCCCTTAGAGCGGGAAGAAGTGCTCAGCGGGTCGGTGGAATCGAATTCGAATCCGAGTCTCGGTCATCTGCTAGTAACCAGTGTGAACAAGGGTGAGATGCAGAGTGAAGGCGGGGACTTATTCCTTTTTGCGGGAGCTACGCCTTGCTAGGCTCCGGTCCATTATTCCCAGGCAGAGTCCGCAGGAAGCATTCGCTGAAGACGTCGCGGATGAAGCGAGGGAATAAGCAGTTTTGCAAGGCTGTGGCACGGAAGTTGTTTACCTTCTGCAGGGTCTGCGGTTGGGGACCAGGAACAATGGAAAGGTTTTAAATAGGGCTATAAGGGCTAAGGTATCGAACGTTACTAAGATCGGGGTGTTTAAGGCAGATTGATGCTAAGATTAGATGATGCGCTGAAAGCAAGGATTCTGTGGTATATGCAAACTTCCCCCTCCACCCCCCGCACAAGACTACAATTGGGAAGGAGAGGGAGTCCAGTTAACTTTATGGGTGTCAGTTCCAATCTTTCAGGAAAGATGAACCCTGAAAGGCTGGGAAGGATAAAAGCCAGATGTTCAAATGGTGGGCTCAGGCTTCCTACACAGGCAGATCAAGGCTGCGAGACCCTGCAGGACAAGCCTCATATTGTTTGAAATCTCCTTGGAAGTTGCTGAAAGTGCTTGAGAGTGGAGAAAGTAACTGCCTCTGGTGCAAACATTAGCTGCTCAAACCTCCAGGAGATTAGGTTTTATGAGGACCAAGGACCAAGAACATTTGGGTAGCGGTCCAGGTAAGGCAGGATGGAGCTTTTACGGTACCAGCACAACTTCCCTTAGTCCAAAGACCCCAAGGAAAGTCTTGTCTTCACCCTGGAAGCAGCCAGAACTTTGGAGTCACTTGTAGGAAGCAGAGAGTATTAACTGTACTTTCAGGGCAGGAGACCAGGTGAGGGAAGGAAGTTTCGAGTGGAAGATCCACCATATCCAGTTCCCATGTCAAATACAGCTCCGCATCTATGAGTACAGTGATAGAAATATCTGGAATCACTGGGCAAGGGGTGCACACCTTTAACCCCGGCACTCAAGAGAGGCAGAGGCAGGTGGATCTCTGTGAGTTTGAGGCCAGCCTCACCTACAAAGTGAATCCAGGACAGCTAAGGCCACCCAGAGAAACCCTGTCTCGGAAACCAACCCTACACCCCCACCCCCACCACCCCCGCCCCAACAAAACAAGTCTAGAATCTGTGTCAACACCAAGGTCTGGGGAAAGCAGAGGGGAGTCTAGGTAACAAGGAACTGTGGGTTGCTAATTAGTAAAGCTGGCAGTGGGCTGTGTTAGTATATAACACTTGCCTCTGTATTTGTGTCTATTGAGAAGGTATAATAAAGTAATGCGAGCCTGTCTTCTCTGTAATACTGACATGGTGCTTCTGGGCACAGTCGGCACTGCTTTGTTTAAGCAGTTGCTGTGTTTGGAACATTGCTCTATGAGACACTTAAAATACTTTTTTTTTTTTTAAATCCATATGACTCTGTAACTTCTGTGTATATTGAAGCTTGATACAATTTCTAGATGCCAAGTACTTGGTAGCAGCGCGTTTGCTACATTGTGCTACTTACTTAGGGTTGGATGGGTGGTGGGTGGTGGTGTTTTATTCTTTCTTTAGGTGTGAATACCAAGCATGGCATAAATGTTTCCTGGGTTGTATTTTTTTTTCCTCTTGTGCATTTTCTCTCAATCAAGCTGCTGTCAAAAGTGGATTTTGTGAGTGGGGGTGGGGATGGTTCGGTCTATAGAGTGCTTGCTGTGCAAGCATGAGGGCGTGATGTCTATACCCAGCGCCCAGGTAAAAGCCAGGTGTGCAGCAGTGTACAGTTGTGATCCTGGCTGGGGTTGGAGAAAGCACTTCGTGGTAAGCAAGAACATCCCTGAGACTTGCTGGCCAGCTAGTTTAGCCAGAGTCAGAATCCTAAGGAAGCCTGTCTCAACAGTAATGTAGGAAAGTGAGTGAGGAAAGACACCTGATGTCAGCCAGCCTCTTCAGATGCTTGCACACCTACCTCCCCGCCCCCAAATGATGCATACGCCTGGGAGAGCTTTACACTGTATTAGTTGATTGTAATGGTGGTCTACTCTTCCAATGGCAGAGGTTCTAAAAATAACAGCGCTGGAAATAGAATGGTGGTCAGTTATCTGAGGATGAGAGGGTCGTCCCCACAGAAGCAGCTGGGAGCGGGTGAAGACCAGGCAAACCCTAACTGGGAGAGATGAACCTCCAGTGTTTCCATCAGGAGGAAGGAATGGCATCAGTTGGGGAGAGGCTCCTAGGAGTTGTTATCAGGCGGAAGGAAGGCGGTTACCACCGGAAAGGTGCACCTGCTCAACAGAACACAACACCGCCTCCACTGTTTCCAGTCGTCCCCACCACTCAGTCGGCTTGCTGAACTCTGAGTCACCCTTGAAACTCAGCTCCAACGTGACCGTCCATAAGCCTCCTCCTTGTCCTGTAGTTATCACACTGTGCTTTATTAGTTTATAGTGGTCCTGGGATCCAGCTCAGGGCTTTGTGTATGCCGGCCAGTTGCTGCAACATGGAGCCAGCTCTCCATCCCAGCCATTCTGACCCCCTGGCCTACTTCATTGCTGTACTTTCTTCCTCTGGTGGGTCGTGAGTCGTTCTAAGGAAGGGCCAGTGTTGGCTGCACCCGTGTTCCTGCGACCTGCCTGGTGCCCAGCAGATGCCCCACTTCGTGCTTTCTGTAGCAAATTAGGTAAGAGAGCAGAGTGATGTAGGATGCTAGCTGAGGAACACATCCCCTCAACCGCAGACAGTTGTGACATGGGATTAAACGGTAGCAACTCATCCCACTTAGGGGAAATAGTCTCATGGGTCCACTGCCGAGATCTGGCCTTAATCCCATCTTGAAGATTATCAGAAAGCTATCACTGCAAAAGGAGTTGCTGATCCCACTAATAACACACTCACAGGAAAATGTGTCCTGTTGAGTTCAGGTGTCCCACAAGTCTTCAGCCTGGTGCTAACTAAGGGGTAGGAGGAGTCCTGTGGGCTGAAAGAGCAACTCCCCCTTCCCCCCACCCGCAGGAGAGTACGCTTGGTTGTGCTTCGGAATGCCTTGCAGCCGTTCTTGATATTGCTCAAACTGATCTGTCTTTGATATTAGTTAACGATCATCGAAGTTGTGCATGCACTGTTATTGTTTTCCAGCATTCCATAGGTATCAGATAGCAGTAATTGTGAAACCTGACGTCTGAGAAAGCCCATACTGCCTGGCCAGTTTCAGTCTCTGTTGACAACACTGAGCGCACATCCGCCCTACCTCCTCTGCTCTGCTCTCCCTCCCTCCCAACACCTCCCTCCCTCCCTCCCTCCCTCCCTCCCTCCCTCCGTCTCTGCTCTCTCCTCACAGCAGGTGCATGCTGAGAGCAGACAAGCCTTTTCTGAGTAGTTCCTTAGTCGCTGCACTTCGCTTTATGTCTTTACTGATCGTGTATCGTGTTTACAGTTGAGAAAAGAGAACAATTTCCATTTGCAGAAAAAAAATAATATTAAAAGCTTTCTCCTGTTGAGAACTGATCTCTCAGGAGAAGTCTCCCCTTGGGAATTTGGGCTTTTATTTTAAAGTGACTGTTAGCACAAGACAGTAAATACTGTCACACGAAGAAGTAATTGGGACTTTGAAAACATGGAACTAGGCAGGCTCACTTTACTGAAGAGAAAAATCAAAGTCCAGAGGAGTCAAAGGCTCCGTCAAGGTCATTTGTGAGACTGAGTGAAGGCAGAAATAACTGAGGTCAGATTTCTGCCTTCCAGCCCTGTAAGCTTTGCCATTCTCAAAGGCTGGCTCTACTTGTTTGGTTGAGACGGTCTCTCTGATTCATTTTAAGGTAGGCTTCGGACGTTTTATTGGGTAAATCTGTCATTTGTCCAAATCCATAGATAGCTCTTTCTGAAAAGCCTAAGTGCTTTCCAAATTGCTGAGTCAGAGAACAGGTCAGTGTTTATGAAACTCGGGGGTTGATTCTGTATATTTCACAGCACTCAGAGAAGTGTCTGGGAAACGAGGGAGCTAATTAAGTTGTAGTGAAACCCCATGAAGGTAGAGACTGTCCTTGTACCCCACCCAGGATTCATCACAGTGCCTGACACACACACTAGGTGCTCTGCACAGATTTGCTGAGTGAATACACGTTAATAGGGATGATGGATTATTTTCTCACCCGTAGCAGATAACTTCAGGTGCTGTTTCCCACAATTCTCCACTGACCTCCAAACTGGCTTATTCAGTAACCTGCCTGACGTCTCCACTGGGATAGCTAATGGCCATCTGCAACGTGTGACCAGGTACAGGTCACAAAATCACCTCCTGAGGGTTGAAGAGATGGCTTAGCACTGGCTCTTGGAGAGGACCAGGGTTCCATTCCTAGCACCCACATTTTGGGTCACAGCCATCTGGATAACTCCAGCTCTAGGGGATCTGACACTGTTTTCTGGGCTCCCCAGGCACTGCGTGCACATGGTGCCCAGACACACACACCAAAACAAACCAAAACAGACCAAACAAACAAAAAACTCAAAAAATAAATAAAACTTTCTAAAGTTACAAAAATCCAATTTAACCCCTCAAACCTAATTATAATTCCTCCCAAGTGTGTAGTACATTGATAGTATTTATTTACATAGTGGCAGAAAATGAGGTCTTTTTAAGGACGGGGGTGGGGGAGGATGGAATCCAGGCTCTTGGGCGCACAGGCAGTGATATACCACTGATCTGCATGCCTAGCTGTGTCTGAGGCCCTTCACTTCACTCTCCAGTAAACTCCACAAACTCCCAGGCAGATTGCTCTGTACCCAGGCATTTGAGCCTCACCAATACCTTTTGGTCCACTACCACCTAGCCCTTCCGCCCTTCTTGGGAGTCCTTCCTCTTGGACCAGGTCATCAAATAAAGCCACTTTGGTTTCTGTAGCCTCCTATAGCTTTCCATCCATTAGGAAGAAAAAGTGCTGTACAGATCCCTGAGTGATCTATAGCCTACACCCTAGGTGACCACATCCTCCTAGCAGTCCCTCCTAGCCACACTGGCCATCTTGATCTTCCTGGAACAACTCTAACTCACCCCCCCACCTCAGGGCCTTTGCGTCATCTTATCTCTTAGTCAGGAAGTCCACTGACATTTTCGTTTTGCTCATTCGTTCTACTTTGAGCTCAGGGATATTGCCTCCCTCACCTCGCTTCTTCTCTCTTCCATATACTTAACCCCTGCCTAAGTTATCAGCACACATTTGTGCATCCTGTGTCCTTTCTGGTTATTGGTTATAGAGGCTTCACAGGATTGGTTTATCTTAGTGTCCCTAGACCCTAAAACAAAGCTGGAACAAAAGCCCATGCTTTAGAAAGATGGCTTATGGATAGACTTCCCTTTTCCTTCCCTGCTCCCTAACCTAACTCTGCACTCCGAGGATGCTGGGTTATTGAGAGTGATTCTAAGAACTTGTAAATCTTAGATCGCAACAGCTCCAGGCATACGTTACCTTAGTGATTTCTTTCAAACTAGGTCCCATGCTAGACCTGCTGCAGGATAATTGATCCCACTGTGGACGCCGAGATTGTGAACTGTAAAAACCTGTTTCTCGTTTGGTGTGGTTCGGGCCTAACACACACCTTTTAATCCAAGAACTTTCTGTTTATTGTAAGTGGGTGATTATGGTGTGGCTCAGCCTTAGCAGACACCTTTAGTCCAAGAGCTTTCTGTGCACAGGATTTAATAAAGTTAACCATAAATCAAGAGGCAGAGCAAGAAACCAGCTGACAGGGATTAACTAGATAGAAGGGACTTTGAGAGAAGGGTGTTTAAGACATCATGGAAAAGAAGGAGCTCTTTAGCTTTTTGCCTTTCAGCTTTTGTCTTTTTCCTCCTGAGCTAGCAGGCTTGTTGGCCTTGCCTTCTGGGACATGAGCTGAACAGGAAGGTCAGCTCTCTCTGCCTCTCTGAGCTAGCAAGTTTTCACCCCAGCATCTGGCTCCTGAGTCTTCATTGATAACATCCAATGTTTGGGATTTACATTTCTTAAAACAACATAGAAACTTTTTTTTTCCTGTTAAGGCATATACCACTTTGCAGCTTTGTTTGTTTGTTTGTTTGTTTTTGAGACAGGGTTTCTCTGTGTAGCCCTAGCTGTCCTGAACTTGCTCTGTAGACCAGCTGGCTTCGAACTCACAGATCCACCTGCCTCTGCCTTCCTAGTGCTGGGATTAAAGGCGCGTGCCACCACCCACCTCACTATGCAGTTTTTACCCAATACTTTTGCTTTGGTTTATAAGTACATGAACAATATATATATATATGAGGTACTCAAAATTTGTTCTTTAGCAAGAATTCAAGCTACTTTGTTGGGTGTATGGTGAGCTGTTGTATTCAGCAGTGTTTCTGTGGTATAAATGACTCCCACAACTTGGGTATGTCCAGCCATCTGAACTCATTTGCATCCTCCTAATGGTTCCAGACTGGACTGCCTTCCTACTTCCTTCTGGGTCTCAGCCTTGGAGGCTGGGGAATTTTACATAGAATTGTTTTCCTCTCCCTACAGAGAGCCAGACAAATGCCTTCTCCTCCCGAGATAGGGCACTGACCAAAGTGACTAGTCCATCAGAATGGGTGGAGTCACTGGGGTTACTTGCAGAACGTGTGTGATGGGTTACTTACAGGAGCATGTGTGACCCCAAAGCAGCTGCCAATCCGAAAAGTCTCACCTGAATGTGGATGTGACTTCCTGTACAAACGACCTGGTTCCTCTCCACCACCATCACCGCCCCCCCCCACTCCAATGAACTTCTCATACTCTGTATAGCATCTCTGAAACCATAGGCATGGGGGCAGAATTGCATACGTCTGGGAGGGGGGTACAGAAGGGAGGGGCCAAATCTCAAGTGAGACTCTATGATACTCCCCTGGCGTCTATGGGGGAGTGTCAGTAGGCTGGCTCTTGGCTCCTGGGTAGTTAGTCACAAGTACTCTGATTAAAATGGTGAGTCTGTTATTCTCAGGACAGTCTTTAACACATCACTATTTCTACGAACCTGGGAAAGCTGAGGCATTTCCCCATCTGGCAATAGTGAGCGTAAAATGGGATGGAGCCAGTGAAGGCTGACAACAGGGTCCGGCTCACAGTAGATCTCAGTATGCTGCGTCGTTCTTCTTGTTACCATTATTTCTATGCTACCCTGCCTTTGGTTTTGGGGGGATCTTGCCTAGTTTGGGAAGTATTAACCTCTAGTCTAGTAAAATATCCTTTCTCCATCTGTGGAAGAACCAGCACTGTCCCCAGGGCTGAGTTGACATCCACGCCACCACCCCCACTCCAGACTCAAATTCTGGGAGTTGGGTGAACTTTATCTCTTTCCTAACTCCATCACATACATTTGCCTTCCGTACCAGCTCTTTACATTCTGTAAAGATACTCCGTTCTAGCTCTTTTATATCATGCTCCATGCCTTTATTTATTGACAGAGTCTCATGTATCTAGCCTTGAATTCATAAATATCCACCTGCCTCTGCCTCCTGAGTGTTGAGATTAAAGGCATGTGCCACCACACCCCACTTCTTTATCTATAATTATGCATGTCTCTGAGTGACTACGTGTAGTGAGAATTCTGGAATTTTGGTTTTTTTAGAAACACAGAAATGTAGCCGAGCATGGGCTTTAATTCCAGCACATGGGAGGTAGAGGCAGGCGGATTGCTGTGAGTTCAAGGCCAGCTTCGTCTACAAAGTGAGTTCAGGACAGCCAAGGCTACACAGAGAAACCCTGTCTTGAAAAACCAAAATCGGGTCCTGGGGTCCTCCTCAAACTAAGGCACCAGCCAAGGAGAATATAGGCAGTAAACTTCGAACCCCTACCAAGACCTAGCCGACGAACAGGATATTCTCCACCGTTGAATGGAGAGTGAGATCTGACTCTCACACGAACTCTGGTGCCCCTTTTCTGACCACGTCCCCTAGATGGGGAGGCCTGGCGGCACTCAGAGGAAGGACAGCAAGTTACCAAGAAGGGACTCAATATTCTAAGAGCATATATAGGGGGAGGAGGTCTCCCTCAATCACAGACATAGGGGAGGGAAGAAGGGGGGAAGTGGGAGGAATGGGAGGAAACGGGAAGGGCTAACAATCGAGATGTAATATAAATAAATTAATAAAATAAAATAAAAAAGAAAAACTAAAATCAACAACAACAACAAAAAAAGCAAACAAAACAAAACGAAAACAAGCAAACAACCCCCCCCCACAGAAATATTATAGGAATATGCTTTAGTTTTAATCCCAGGTGTGGGGAAGTGGGGCTGCATTGGACTGATTGATTTGCCTCCAGCTAGCTGCCTTGTGCTCTAGCAGGGGCATGGTCTTACGAGCTGCAGAAGTTACTGTGGTTGTGTGATGTTTGGGATTCTGGGAACTTTTCAGAGGGCACATAAATGCTAGAGCCCTTATAGGCAGGGATGGGGGGGAAGAGGGGTGGGGAGTGGGGGGGGGTTGGTGGTTCAGAGGATTGTGCTTTGTAAGTTCAAAGAGAAACATGAAAGGAATTAGATTCAGATCTCTCTCTCTCTCTCTCTCTCTCTCTCTCTCTCTCTCTCTCTCTCTCTCTCTCTCTTTCTTTCCTTCTCTCCTATCTAGTGATAAGGGGGTGAAACCAGGGGAAAAAGAATGGGAAAAAGAAGACTGTATAATGCAGTTAAAGACCAGCTCCAGCTATGTGCCCATGAGCACAGATGCCCATGGACACCAGAGGCATGGCATTCCCTGCCAGGTGGTTGTGAGCCATCTCCTATGGATGCAGTGAACCAGACTTGGGTCCTCTGCAGCAGTAGCCAGTGTTTACCACTGAGCCATCTCTTCAGCCCCTCACCTTCTGATTTACTTTCAGACATTGAAATCATCTCAAGTATTTGCAAAATCCCATTAGGTGCTTCGTCCACATTCTGCTTGAGAAACCCTCGTTCTCTTTGTGCCTTCCTGTGCTTTCTTTAGAGGGTTTTTGTTTTGCGTGCTCAGGCCTGTGATGGACCTCAGATGGCTGCATTTCCTAAACTCTAACTCAATCCTGCAGGGACGAATACACCTAAATGTGAGATTCATTCAACCAAGGTTCTAAATGTTTACCCTTGTGGGAGACCATATGCAATTAGGGTCAGCACTGAATCTAAGGAACTAATTGGCGACTAGGGGAAGGAATGTCAAGAGAGCAGTAATTTTGTTGGTTGAGATGATGTGGCCTGCTTATTCAGATTTCGGTGTGCCTCTGGGAACACAGCAGAGAGGTGCCATCAGTCACCCTGTCTCTAACACATGTCTGTCAGCCCCCATTCACCCTAGGTACAAGTCCAGGACAAGTTGAAAGAGTTGGTTCTCTCCTCTTGGAGACTGAACTAGGCCATCAGGCTTGGCAGCAAGCATCTGTAGCCGCTGAGCCATCTCACCAGCCCTTTCCCCCTTTCTACGTCTCTACCATCTTTCATGCTTAACCCTCTGGACTGAGCCTCCTGGAGCTCTGAATGGAACCGTGAACTCCCCTGGCTGGCCTCACGTATCTGATTTGTCTTCCTTCCTGGTATCTGTCCCCAAGGCTGGACAGCTCCAGCATCACCTCACAGAGCCCTTCCACTCAGTCCCGCTGTCCCTGAACTCTTCCCCTGGAGTCTAGCTGCCAGGCTCAAGTCTTGTTTCTGTCACTTTATAGCTCCTACCCTGGGCATGCGACTGCAACAACTTGAGCCTTGGCCTCCTAGCTGGAAATAACTGGCTCACTTGGATCCCACCTGACTCACCGCTGGTCATGTAGTTCACATCTGGAACACTTCCATGTTCCACTGTGGAACTTGCTTGATGTGGAGCCGTGTCCTGCCACTTTGACAAACACACCCCAGCCCTGGTTATACCTAGTTATACCTAGTGTACCCAGTTTTCTTTTTTTTTTTTTTTTTTTTTTTTGGTTTTTCGAGACAGGGTCTCTCTGTGTAGCCTTGGCCGTCCTGGACTCACTTTGTAGACCAGGCTGGCCTCGAACTCACAGCGATCCGCCTACCTCTGCCTCCCGAGTGCTGCCCAGTTTTCTTATTACTGTGCCAAAATGCCTGAAACAAACAATGAGGAATGATTTATTTGGCTCACAGTCTCAGACTCTGTTGTACAGCTGTGTACAGTACCATGCATGACAGCCACTATGTGCCACTGTGTCCAGCACCTGGCGAGTGGTCAGTACATGGTAACTTTAAAAAGTACAGCCACAGGGCCAAAAAGGTGGCCCAATGATTAGGAACACATTCTGCTCTTGCAGAGGACCCTGGGTCAGTTCCCAGCATCCATATCAGACCATGTATAACCACCTGTAACTCTAACTCCAGAGGATCTATGCTCTCTTCTGCCCTTCTCAGGACACACACACACACACACACACACACACACACACACACACACTTTAGAATAAAAAGTAGGGGCTAGAGAGATGGCTCAGAGGTTAGGAACACTGTCTGCTCTTCTAGAGGTCCTGAGTTCGATTCTCAGCAAGCACATGGTGGCTCACAACCATCTGTAATGGGATCTGGTGCCCTCTTCTGGTGTGCAGTTGTACATGCAGACACAACATTGTATACATAATAAATAAATATTTAAAAAAAAAAGAAAAAGTAAGAAACATTAAACCAAACAAAAAGTGCAAACACGGAGAGAGAGCTCACAGGTTAAAAATGTTTGCTAAGCGAGCATGAAGAACAGACTTGCATCCCAAAGATCCACCTGAGTGCTAGGTGGGCGGGGTGGCCTGCCTGTAACTCAGGGCTGGAAAGGAAGAGGTAAAGGAGTCCAGAGCAAGCTGGCTAGCAAGACCACCCGTGTCCGGGTTTGACAAAAGACCCTGCCTCAATGAACAAGGTAGAAAAGTGATGGCAGATAACTCCGACATCAACCTCTGGTCTCCACATGTACTCAAGCACATATGCGCCTGAACCCACACAGGTGAGGCCACACGTGTGCAAACATGCACGCCATATACACATGAGAATAAAAAAAGAAACAAAAAGCAAAACGAAATCCCCACAGTGACACCTGTGATATTAGTGACTGCAGCTTGAACGTCTCTCTTTTCACTACCCTGGGAGTTTCTCAAATAAGGGGTCATTAAGTCAGTCTCTCTATAATTACCACTTCCTATGCTGCCGATTTGTGGAGCTTCTGGTACCTCCCTGTGCAGGGCCCGCAGTATCCATCACACTGCCCAGTCCTTCCTTTACATATCAGGCACTCCGTTCCACGGTCTACAAGACTGTGTCCCAGAAAACCACTGATCCACAGCTGACTCAGAGAGTAGCCAGGGATCTTGAATACTATTATTTTGGAAAAGTTTGTAAACTCCCACACTCCATCAGTGCCACTGCCCATCTGTGCGCTCCAGGATCTACATAAAAAGCCCTGCAAACATTCAATGAATGGAATCAGTCAAACCCAAGAGACTCAGAACCTATGCAAGATGCAGAAAGGAGCATGGGTTTAATTGGGCCATGATGGTTCTGCACACGTCCCTCCAGGTCCAGTCAATCGGCGCTGGAGATAGCATCTGGGCTGATGTCTGTTTTCAACGTCTCCCTCTTGGGAAAGAGTGGTTTCAACATCAATAATTTGCACTTTGTAGCTCCCAGGTGTGCTCTTTAATCAAGACAATGCCGTCCTTCCAGAGGAACGGGTTGTCACTTTTCACAAAATTTGTCCCATTTAATGAACTTTTTTGTTGGGTGCCTAATGAACTGTTTTCTTTGTTACAATCTTAAGCTCTTAAAATGGTGTGCCAAGAGTCTTGGAGGAGTTCCTCTATGGGCAGACATTGAAAGCTTGGCCTCTCCAGCTCCGTGTCTGAAGAGCAGGGACCACAGGCAACCATCTGAATCTCCTGAGGCACCTGACTTGGGAAGGCAGGATTTCACCAAGTCATTATCTGCTGTGGTGGCGTTTTATGCTGAGTGCTGGGCCTTGGGAGGCATAAAGAAGGAATTGGGTTCAAATCTGGTCTCTAGGAACTTTTAAACATCCCTGGCCTGGGATAAGACACAGACATAAATAATAAACAACTGCTTTGGCTAAATGGGTTACATGGTAGGGAGTGTGGCAGTGAGTGACACTGAGATGCGTCCCCTTCCCAGAGCATCTCTCATACCTAAAGATGAAGAGGTTCTTTAATATTAACACAAGCATTGAATGCCATGACAAACACTGTGGGATTTTCATGCATGTCATGCTAGAAGGTACCTGCCTTCTCCCCTCTTCTATGCCAGTGGATATTTTCTGACAGTTACAGGCAAAGTGTGCCACCCATGTGTGACAGCATTGAGTTCCCGAGACAAGTGCTCTCTACTATGACCCGTGTGTGTTTGCTCAAGCAGCCAGATGAGTACCCTGGTCATGATTTTTGTATGTATATGCATGTGTGTATGTGTAGGAACCCTTGTCACATACATGGTAGTTTTTATGCTCATGGTGGGAAAATGGGTGATTCTGGAAAGTGTACGGATGGATGGATGATGGCTTCCTGATGATGGATGGATAGACAGAAGATGGATGGACAGACAGTGGATGAGTGGCTAGACCGTGGATGGGTAGGTGATAAATAATGGATAGTTGGATAATAAATGGAATAGAGAACAAGACAGTGTGTCACTTCATAATAACCAACATATATCTATCATTAACACAGTGCCATCCTATCCTTGCACATCGCACCAAAATCAAAGACAATAGAATGATCCCAGTTTCATCTGTGAAGAAAACTGTAGCCTCAAGCAATAGCATCTTACACACATGGGGACTGGCCAGCTTGAGCTCTGAACTGCCACTTGGCTCAACATCTTCAACACAAGAGCCGGGGAACAGCTGTAGGCTGTAGGGAGAAGGCACACCAGTGAAGCCACCACCCTTCCTTCTGGAGCTGGGGACTGCCAGTTAACTTCAGCTAGATGTCACAAGCCAGTGCTGGGCTAGGGCAGAAGAGCTTCTGCGGAGACTCTGCCATGAATTCTGCTCTTGTGCACAGGGCAAGTCACGAGCTATTTCAGGAAGTCCATGAGAATCCTGCAGCTCTCCTGTCACCTCAAGTGCCCAAGATTCCTTCACAGGGAACATCCTTAGTCTAACTGAACACAGAAACCCAAATGCAGAACCTCCAGGAAGGTTGGCAGAGGTGGGGGGTCCAGGGCATACTTGGGAATGTAGCACAATCAAGTTGCAGCCAGGGCCACTGCATCATTCCAATCCCATAGTCATTGTCGAAACTTGCATGGCCATTCCAAGACAAACCATCACTATTTCTCTAAGACCTCTCTCAAGTCTTGGTGGAGAGAACACCTGAGGCCCTCTGTTTCACAGATCCAGGGCGCTAGAGTGTTAACAAGGTGCAGACCAGTCAACAGGATAATCCACAGTTTAGAACTGACTGGCTCTGAGCGGGCAATATCTTAGGGTCTTGAATGTCAGGAAAGGCCACAGCAGGGAGAAGATAAATGGCATCAAGTTTATACGTTCACCAACACTTGTATTGAGAACGTTCTGTACTCCAGGCCCTGGTCTAGACTGCAGCGTCTTAAACTACAGGTTGCAATCCCCTGTAGGGTCGTGAAACTGAATCAGGAGCCCGGAACAATTTGGCAACAATAAATGGTTCTGGAAAAGTCAGCAACCAGAAACTAGTTTGAAATCAGAAGGGTAATGAGCCTGAGGCATTTCTGGCTTCCTGTTGCATGGTGGGATTGCCTCTGCAGCCTCAGTTCTGAACACACACCAGCACACTCTGCACTGCACATGTCACTCAGATGCCAACTGAGAAGCCTGCTTCAAACACCTCAGCTTAGATTCAAGACCAGGGTATGCTATGTACTGCGGTGTTTTACTGTATGTATTCATTTCCTGCTCTACTAGAAACAAGACTTTAGGCGTAGAAAGCAAAGACAATACTTCCTCCCATCGTCCCTCAGCTTGTATCAAATTAGTCTATCTTTTGGATTGGATTGTGTTACAATGTTTTATAGTGGAAGTTTTGGTTTCTTTAAAAACTCAGTTATAGCTGGGCATGATGGCTCACATCTTTAATCTCAGGGCTTGGGAGGCAGAGGCAGGCAGATCGCTATGAGTTCAAGGCCAGCCTGGTCTACAAAGCGACTCCGGGATAGTCAAGGCTACACAGAGAAACCATGTCTTGAAAAACCAAAAAACAAAACAACAACAACAAAAAACCCTTAGTTATATTATGTAAACATGTTTTTGTTTTTATCCCAAGTGTGGGATATGGAGTTGCTTTAGTTTGCTGATAATTAACACCTGCAGGATGTGGTCTATGCAGGCTGGAGTCAGTGGAATTCCGAGGACTCTGGGAGACTATAAATACCAGAGCGGAGAGAGAGGAGGGGACTTCGAGGAGATGGATGGAGGAGGAAGAAGGCTGCTTGGTCGTCCTGCAGCATTTGCCATTTGCTGGGCTGGACATCCTGACTGAGATTATTATTTTCCCAGAGAATCCGACCACCCTAACCAGCCAGAACTAAGTCTAAAGAGGTCTACGTCCCCTGTCCCTTCTAACCTTCTTCTCTCCTACCTAGGGTTGGAGAGGATTGGAAGGGAGGTAGAGGCTTAAGGAACCCCAAATAAAAGAGAATTGAAAAAGTAGCACTGACAATGCTTTGTTTTAAAATTTTCTAGGGCTGCGGAGCTGGCTCAGTATAGGAGTGTTTACCACTCAAGCCCTGGCTCTGGGTTTGGATATTTAACACTCACAGGTGTGGCCACATATACCTGTCACCCCAGCACTGGGGTGGGATGTGCAGGCTCTTTGGAGCTTGCTGGCTGTCAGCTTAGCTGAAAAATGGTGAGCTCCAGGCTCAGGGAGAGACCCTTTCTCAAGAGAATAAAGAGATGGCCAGAGCTAGGTTCTTGTGGTCACTTGATCCCTTCCCAGAAAGACACCCAGGTGCTAACTGCCAGAACCTGTGGGTGGGACCTGATTCAGCAAAGGGACACTGCAGTGGTGTCCAAAGTAAAGATCTAAAGGTGGAGACACATCCTGCACTATCCCAGCAGGCCAATGGAGTCACAACTGTGAGGTGGAGGAGGATTTGGCCATGAGAGGGAGAAAACAATGTGCCCATGGGAGCAGGGGCAGAGTGTGAGGTGTTAGGACACAAGTCAGAGCATGACTGTGGGTTAGGAGAGTTTCTCCCAGAGCCCCCAGACAGAAGGTGTCCCACAGTCTCCTTGCTTTTTTATCGTAAGACTCACTTTTGGATACCTGACCTCCAGAATTGTAAGGGAGTCAGTGATCATTGCTTTAAGCCATACCCAGGTCTGTAGACTTTGTTTCATCCACAACAGAAGACTTTCCCTCCTTCCAGTAAAGTGCCTCACCTAGCACAAGCTAGTTTGTCAGTTTACACACACTCTTGTTGTGGTAAGGAATCTTCATCTCCACCTAGCTGAGAGGCTGCCTTAGCAATGTGGACAGTGCTCTCACTCCCACGTTAATTCCTAGGGTAAGGTTAAAAGCCCAGAGCCAGGCCTGGGGCCTCACATCTGCCCCAACCAAATGACAGGATGCAAACAAAACCAGAATGTCAAGTGACCTTCACCACTCCCAAAACCACCCGAGGCTCTCCCACTTAATGAAAAAGACAGGAATTATGGGGTGTCAGTTGCTACCACTAATACTACACTGTGGTAGAATGACTTCCTAGGGGAAATACTGGAAAAATGTGTATGAACTGAGCATAAGTATTATAGATATTACCTTCTTCAGGCCCTTGTGAGGAAGACATGAAGTTGTTAAAAATCTCTACCCATGACTGTGGTTTACATCCTATTTCCTGGCCTTGAACTGAGGCTTTGCTTGGTACAGCAGAAAAAAAAAAACTTTTAGGAGGGAGGGAAGAAGATAGAGAGAGACAGAGACAGAGACAGAGAGTCAGAGTGTCCCCCATGGGCGTGTGTATTGGCATACTTGGTTCCCTGTAGGTGGCACTGTATGGGGAGGGGTAGGAGGTATGGTCTTGCTGGAGGAAGAATGTCACTGGAAGTGGCTTTGAGAGTTTGAAAACTCACACCATATCCAGTTGCTCTCTGCTCTGTGCTTGGCATTCAAGACGTTTGCTCTCAGCCGTTCCTGCTGCTATGTCTGCGGCTTGCCGCCATGCTTCCCCATGTGATGGTGGTGGACGCCTATCCCCTGGAGCTGTAAGCCCCAAACAAACCCTTCCTTCTGTAAGTGGCCTTGGTCATGGTGTTTCACCACAGCCACAGAAAAGTCACTGAAATGATCTGGAAGGTGCATCGAGTCCAGAGGAGGCAGACAGATAACCACAGGCTAATGAGGAAGGCAGACCCTTTAACTCACACTGAACATACAAATTAGCTGTAGATATAAAACCAGGGGCAAGTTTTCATGGTCACGAGTTAAACAATGGCTTTTCGGATTCACTGCCAATGTCATGGGATTTAAAAAGAAATAGATAATTGACACTTCATCTAGATTTTAAAGAAGGGTTTTGTCTTGTTTTGTTGTACTTCAGAGAACACTGTCAAAAAAGTGAAAAGACCACTAACAGAATAAGGTCAAATATTGGAGAATTATATCTTTGGTGAGGGCCTGAAACACCTAATATGTAAAGAATATTTTTTTTTTTTCTGTTTTTCAAGACAGGGTTTCTCTGGGTAGCCTTGGCTGTCCTGTACTCACTTTGTAGACCAGACTGGCCTCAAACTCACAGAGAACTGCTGGCCTCTGCCTCCCTGAGTGCTGGGACTAAAGGCATGCTCCACTACTCCTGGCAAGAATTCTTTTAAAGCTTTATTCTTACTGCTTTTAAGTGTGTGTGTGTGTGTGTGTATGCACATGAGTGCGGGTGCCTTCAGAGTCCAGTAGATGGCGTCAGATCTCCTGGAACAAGAGTTACATAAAGCTGTGACCCATCCCATGTAGATAGTAGGAACTGCAAGGGCAGCAAGCACTTTAACCACTGAACCACTTCTCCTTCCCACCTTGCCTCGAGGACTTCTTAGACTCAACAATAAAAGGCCAATACCACAGAAAATGGGCACGAAGGGTGGTGTGAGTAGGCATTTCTCCAAAGGAGACTTCATGTTCACAGTCACACCAAGATGCCACTTCACACCTGTGAAGGTGGCTGAAATAAAAACAGCAGGCAGGGAGGATGTGGGCGCATTGACACTTCCATGCTGTGATTGTCGGAGTGCCACAAGCACGGTGACTTTGGAAATAGCCTAGTAGCTCTGTTGGGAGTTGGTGAGGGGATCCCACGATGCTAGGCATAAACTTGCTCTAAAATCCATTGATCCACTGATTGGATAGTTTTGGGGATGATCAGACCTTCCAAACCAAAATACAATTGTAAACTCCCTGAAGTCCCAGGATGAAGACCCTCTACACCAGGTTGGCTACTCTGTCTTGGAAACCAGCAGCAATCGACTGGGCTTTCTAGAAGGCCAATATGGTCAAGGCCAGCTTGTTGGATGATTTTGAAAAGAAGTATAATGCCATGAGGATTACTGTGCCCAAGGATAAATAGATGCCCTGGTGAACAATGAGGAAAAGAAGGAAGTGAAGAACTGTGCTGAGGTTGTGTCTAAATCTCAGGTCAGGGTCTAGGGAGATGAGAAGCTGCTTGAGAAAAATGAAGTACATGATTCCTTCCGATCGGATGACCACAGATGACTTGAGTCTTTCCAGAAACCAAAGGAAACAAGAACTATACTTGTATGGTTCTCACCTGTAAAACAGTCTAGGAGGGAGCACCAGCCCTTAGGTTACAAACCCTGGACATTGAAATTTTAAAAAATTACATAGTTTGGTCATTCAAATAAGAACGGCCACCAGAGGCTGATAGATTTGAATGGTCATTTGAGAGTGGCGCTACTTGACAGGACCTGGGAGGTGTGGCGTTGTTGGAGGAAGTCTGTCACTGTGAGGGGGTAAGCTTTAGGGTTTCAAATGCCCAAGGCAGGTCCAGTGTCTCTCTTTCCTTGCTGCCTGCTGATCCAGATGTAGAACTCTCAGCTACCTCTGTGGCACCATGTCTGTCTGTGTGCTGCTTCCTGCCATGACAGTAATGGACTGAATCTCTGAACTATAATCCAGCTCCAAGAGAGGGTTTCCTTTATAAGAGTTGCCATGGCCTTATCTCTTCACAGCAGTGGAACATTGACTAAGAGTAAATGTTAGTAAAGAGGGAAGATAGAAAAAAAGAAAGAAAGGAAGAAAGAAAAGAAAGAAGAGAACAGTCTAGTAGTTCTTCAGCATGTTAAAACATAGTTTCTGTACGGTCCAGCAACTTCATAGTTGGTATATACTCAAGAGAAAGGATGACACATATCCACTTAAAGCTGATGCACACTGCTGGGTGTACAACTTGGTGGTGGAGTAACTTCCTAGGATGTATGAGGTCATGGCACCCTCTCTTCCTCCATCATCGACAACACTTGTGAATAAATGTCCACAGTAGACCTGCTCACGCCAGCCCAAAGAGGAAACCACCCGAATGTTCACCAACGGATGCACAGACAAGCAAAGTGTGATACAGTCACACAGTGGATAATATCTGTCATAATAGTACTGAACTAGTGACTCCTGCCAAAACACAGACAGACCTTGAAAACATTATGCTCAGAAGCCAGCCACAAAAATAAAAACAGGTCTGGAGAGATGGCTCAGCAGGCAAGCCTGACAATTTGACTTTGGCAGGAGAAGAGAACTGACTTTCACAAGCTGTCCTATGATCAGCATGTACAAACCCAGACACAATCAGAGAGACAGACAGACAGACACACACACATGCATGCACACACACACACACACACACAAATAAATAAATGAATATAATAAAAAATTAAAAATCAACATTTCAGGCTGGGAGATGTAGCTCAGTTGGGAGAGGGATTGCTCGCATTCATGGGTTCCAGTACCACATACAGTGTGCTGTCATACACCTGCAATTTCAGCACTTGGATGGTAGAAGCAGGAGGATCAGAAGTTCAAAGTCACCCTTGGCTATAAGTTCAAGACCAGCCTGAGCTAAATGATACTGTGTGTGTGTGTGTGTGTGTGTGTGTGTGTGTGTGTGTGTGTGTGTGTTTTATGATACTGTGTAAAAACAAAGCAAAGCAAAGCAAAACAAAACAATGCACCATTCTATGTATAAGAAACTTTCCCTCTATACTCCTTCCAGACCCGCCCTCTATCTCCCACTCCTCCCCTTTTGTAGCCCATGGAATCCAGTTTATGCAGCTCATTTACTTCTGGTTGTGAGGCCATCCACTGGATCGTACTCAAGTATCAAGAACTACACCCTAAAGAAAGCCACTCTCCCCCTGGAGCAGCCATCAACCTCAGTAGTTCCTCAGCTAGGAGTGGAGACTCATAAGAGCCTTCATTTTCCAAGTTGCAAAGCTGACTGGCTTAATCTTGTGCAGACAGTTTTTGTTGTTGTTGTTGTTGTTGTTGTTGTTGTTGTTGTTGTTTTATTTTCCCCAGACAGGATTTCTCTATGTAGCCTTGGTGTCCTAGACTCACTTTGTAGACCAGGCTGGCCTCCAACTCACAGCGATCCACCAGCCTCTGCCTCCCAAGTGCTGGGATTAAAGGGGTGCACCACCACACCCGGCTCCAGACAATTTTTTTAAATAAAGAAAACAATACCAATCATCTGTATACCAGGCAAAGGATAACTCTAGGCTTTTATGTAAACTGACCCATCAGGGTCCTTGTTACAATAGGGGAGGGGAATTGGAAATGACCTAAAGTATAGGATGGTAGGTAGTACCCATGCTGCCATGTCCCAAAAAGGGAGTATTACGTACCCGTGAAAAGAAGGCCAAGACTCATTAAGTGCAAAGAGTGGCTGTTTTTCAAGTTGGTGTGTTGCTTATAGATAGATGGCTGGCCTGTAGAGTCTGTACCAGACAAGCCATAGAAAACACACCAGCATGCTTTCGCTGGTTTACTTTGGGTCACAGGATTCAGGGTGTCTTCCTCTTTGTATGTTAATCTAGCCAGGATTTTCACAATAAACACACACTCCCTCATCTTCCTCCTCCTCTTCCTTCGCTCTATACCCACTTTGTTCATCCATCCACATCTGCCTTTATCCTAGTCTCGAGCTGCAGCCTCCATCTGCAGGAGTAGCGCTTTTGCAGGTCCCCCAAAGAGCCTCTCAGGTGTCTCCAGAGCCCATCCTAGATGTTTCTGCCAGTCACTGGGAAGAGGGAAGCCTTGCTCATCTTTAGCCTGCCTGGATATAGGGCTGCATACCTCTCCTAGGTCCTGTGGCCAAGAAACTGCTCTTCTCCTTGGCTGGGGTTCAGCCTTGAAGGATGCTTGTCAAGATGGCCGTGTATTAGTGGGCAGGAATTTAAACTTTCAGAGGGAAGAGGAAACACCCCAAGGTGTCTCGTAGCTGTCAGATGGTGTGCACGGAACAGAAGGTGAAGGCTTTCTTTGTGTGTTTCCTGATATGACACAGGAAAGATTCTGGGCATTTAAAAACCACTCAAGAGGGGGCTGGAGAAATGGCTCAGAGGTTAAGGGCATTTGCTGCTGTTTCAGAGGACCTGGGTTCGATTCCCAGCACCCACACGGCATCACATAACTGCCTGTAACTCTAGTTCCAAAGGCTCTGGAACCTACGCAGAGACACACATGCAGACAAAACATCAGTGCACATAAAAATGAAGATATATTAAAAAAAATAAGTGTTAAGAAGGGATCAAACATGTTTCAGCTTAACCTGGGCCTGCAGTCTACTCAAAGCCCTGCACCAGTAACTTTGGTCCTGAGGAAACAAGTATGAATCAATACTGCAAACATGGCTGAGAGGCACGAAGGTTCCCAGGTGACACATCTAGCTGGTCCCGGCGCTGGACTCACACTAGAGAAACCTGCTGTGGCCACAGCCAACACCTGTGAACCTTCCCTGCACCTGGCGCTCCAGACTCAGAACACTCCAGGAAGTATCTCTTGGAGAAAGCAATAAACAAACCCAGAGATACTTCTCTCCGGGAACTTCCTGGTGGTTTGTTTTGCCCACCCACACGCTTCATAACCAGGAAGTCCAGGAGGACAAGGGTGACTGTCCTGTGGTCCTTTGGAGAAAGAGCATTCATGGAGCTCTCAGCTAAGTGGCCTGGCCTTTGTATATATGAAATGTAATAGGATTATAAAACACTGGACCCAGACAAATCAAATAATCCATCATCAATCTTCAGTGCTTTTTTTTTTTTTTTTTAAACAGAACAGGATTTGGTGTGCCAGCCTCCCTTACCAGTATGGCATTCCAGCTGTCATTTTAAATAAGGTCAACAAACAAGTGGCGTTTCCTCCCTGAAGAACTGGGCCCTTTCTTGAGATAGGGTGCTGTTTGGCAACTGAGGGCATGGAGGTGGAGACACAACCACCTTACATCCCACTGTACCCTCAGACACTTGAAACAGAAGCGAGGGTGGGCGAGTGACCTGTCATATTTGTCACCTCCTTTCCACTCCTGCCACCCCGAACCAGGCTCTGATCACGTCTTCTTCAGGCCCCTGGAGATCACATATCTAAGTTTCCAGGGCTGACGGGCTGAGATTCCTACAGGAGATAGTGAGGAGAGGCTCCAGGGGTCTTCGCTCTGTCACTTGCCTCATGCACGCAGACTAGAAACTTGGGTGAGATGGACCTGCTGAGGGGTGACAGAAGGGACTGGGGGGGAACATGCTGGGGTGCATGTGGGGGCGCAGGAGAGATCATAGACTGGAGGGGAGGAAAGGCAGTGGATGAGAGAGTGTGTTGGGACTGGGTTCTGTGTGGTCTGCCTTTACCTCTCTCAGCCACTCTTTAGTGAAATGTGTGTCTCTTGGGGTGTTGTGGAGTTGAGTCTGTTTGCTAGGGGAACCCACTGACTCACGCACTCACACACTCATGCACTCACTTACCAAGTATTTATTGACTATGTCATACCAGGTGGTGTTAAGGTGCTACGGACAGAGCAGTGAAAGTACACAGTCTCCAGAGGAATCTCCACAGGGCCTACCTCAGGAGAGGTAGCAGCGCCCCACATTTATACGGTCTTTCTTTCCTCCCTCCACCCTTCCTCTCATTCTCCTCCACCTCCTCCTCTTCCTCCTGTCCCTCTCTCAATTAAAGTCTTACTCTTTAGCTCAGGGTGGCCTCAAACATACGGCAGTTCTCCGGCAACAGCCTCCCAAATGCTGAGATTACAGGTGTGGCCCAGGATACTGGTTTTTATATAACATTTCTGAAGTGACGAAATTCTATAGATGGTGGTTGCCAGGGTGTAGTAGGGACAAGAGGTTAGAGGGACAGTCACTTGAGGACCTGTGCACTGATGGGCCATGCCTCATCTTGACTGTGATGGTGAATAAAAGAGGACACTATTTTTTATACATGTGACAATGCCAGAACTACACATATACGTGTATGAATATAACCTGTGGGGACTTAACCTGTGCTCTAGGTACCCACTAGACACTCAACGTCAGGTTCAGATGGCTACGGGGCTCCCAGAGATCAGGCAGGAGGCCATTTGGCTTGTTTCTAACTTCCTCCATCCCAGTCACTCACTGACTCACTTGGGGACCTCCTTCCCCTCTGCCCTATCTGTCTGGTCCACCTTGAAGTGCATACAGCTCAGGGTATCTCCTTTCTCTTTAGATGATGACATGGCTTACTCTGGTTTTCAGGCCAGCCTGGTTTTGGTCCTCTACCCTGAACTCTGGCTCTTCTGCCATGCCTTATTCAGGTCAATGCCAGCATCCCCTCCTGTAGAGAGCGGTCCCATAGAAACCTGTAGTCACTGCTCATACAGTCGGGCCTCTCACAGGCCAAGAAGGGTGAAGTTCTGCAGCCCTACTTTATGGGCTCAGAAGAACTGGAAGACAGCCACATAAAAATCAAATAAGCTCTGAACAGACTTTCAAGTGTTTTTTTTTTTCTTTTATATTCTGTTACTTCTTGCGTGGGGTGACCACAAAGCAACGTGCCCTCCTAGTCACATGACTTAGGAACAGGGAATGGCAGCGAAAGCCAGAAGGCCACACCCACCCACAATATGGTTCATTAGAAAGGTGGGGAGAAGAGAGGCAGATGGGAGGAGGAGCAGTGATGACCCCCTCATCTTTTCTCCTGTTTGTGGCTACTTGTGCCAGGAACAATGATAACACGGCTAACATAATTGTTGATTCATGTTCAAGGCCTTTTTCAAGTGGATGTGTGTGTACCTCTGTGTGTGTGCACATTGAGTACACGTGCTCATACAAGTGTATATGTGTAGACTCGAAGTGGACAGTGGGTATTTCCATTTCCCTCCATCCTGCTCCACTTCATTTTCTGAGACTCGGCCCCTTCCTGTTTGCCAGGTGTGCTGATTTGGTTAGACCTCCTGGCTACCAAGCCCCAGAGACCCTCCTGCCTCTGCCTCCTCAGATCCTGGCCTATAGTCACGTGCTGGCATGCCCAGCTTTTCCGTGCCTAACCATGGAAGGGGGGCAAGGTGCCTGAACTCAAGTTCCCATGTTTGTGTGGCCAGCTACCTCACCGACTGAGCCATCCTCCCGGGTCCTCAAGGCCTCTATCAGAAAAGAAAAAGCTTTCTTAAGTATACTAGCACTGACTGATAAATACTTGATCTTCTGACAAGGGTTCTTAGAAAAATGGAATTAGAGCTGTCTCTGTGGTTTATGGCTGTCTTTGCACAAAGAATAACAACACGATGGAGCGCATGGCCACCTCCACCCAGAGAAATGAGCAGGCACTCACTTTTCCCGTTGCTGGGACGAGATACTTGACAAGAGCTACTTAAGGGATGGAGGGCTTGCTCTGGCTCCACAGGTGGGGAAGGCACCAAGTCCAGAGTGTAAGGCAGCTGGTGTCACGTGGCATCCACGGTCAGGAAGCAGAGCAAGATGAATGCTGATGCTCAAGTGGCCTTTTCCTTTTTATCCAGTCTGGACCTCAGTTTATGGGATGGGGCAGGATCTAACTTTCAGGTTGGATAGTCCTTTCCCAGTTAACCCAATAAAGACACTCACAGCCGGGTTGACAAGTGTCAACAACAGCACTTACTGTCCTTGGGTCCTACCAGTGAAATCATTTTTTTTTAAGTTTTGGTTTTTTTGTTTGTTTGTTTGTTTGTTTTATTTCCCCAAGACAGGATTTCTCTATGTAGCCCTGGCTGTCCCTGAACTCAGACCTGCTGGTCTCTGCCTCCTGAGTGCTGAGATTAAAGGCACGTGACACTAGGCCCAGCTGTGAAGTCATTCTCACTGTGCCCCAATCCTGGTGCAGTCTGTGGGGTGATAGGGTCATCTGAGTTCTCATTCTCTTGCATCTCAGCCAGCGTCTGCTTCACTGCACTCCCGTCTGCATCTGGGATAAACAAGCCATGCAGGTCCAGGTGCATGTCCGCATCGACAGAGGCGCGAGCCAATTCCGTAAAACTTTTGGCATCCAGAATAAGTAAAAAAGGCCGCTTTTGGGGATCAGTAGAGACGATGGCTGATAAGATGACTCCTACAAGAAGACAAACAAAACCCCCGTTTAATTTCCATTTGCGATTTGGACAGTGTAATCCAGGGCCTTCACTCAGGCTAGGCAGCTACTCTCCTTATGGGTTGCATCTTGGTCCTAAGAGATACCTAACAGTGTCTAACTATAGTCCTGAGCATCCTCCACCTGCAGGGGTCCTTTCTCAGAAGTGTCCTCTTTCAACTCATTCCTGGTCCAAACAGGTGGGAAGAGAATATATGAGGTTCTGTGTTGGCAGAAGATAAACCCAGGACCGGAACCGGAAAACCCACTTCCGAGATAGTTGCTTTGCCTCGCTGAATATTCGTCTCTTCATCTCGGCAGTGAAGATAATTCCCACCAAACTCCAACCTCTTGGGCTGCTGTGATGATCAGCAGGGTAAGTTCTGGATACGCTTTGTTCGTTTTCATGTGTTTTGAAGAATGGCTCCTCTTCTACTGCTTGAAACCTCTGAGTATGGAGAGACCCAGCCAGTTCCGGGAGGACATGTGGGCTAAGGTGTGCTGCTTTGTTGATCTGATCCGGGACTTCTTGAACTGCAAGAACATTTGCATATCTATGCTGTTGTTGTTTTGTTTTGAGACAGGTCTTGCGATGTAGCCCAGGCTGGCCTTACACTCCTATCTGCCTGCCTCCACCTCTCAGATGCCAAGATTACAGGCTGCGCGCTGCCATGCCTAGGTTGCGGCGGCACTGAAATGAGCCCAACTCATCTCCCGGTTATGTTGGTAACCCCGACTTTTGTCTGTAAATTCAGGTGTTCCCCATCCTCTGTGCTCACTTTCAATGTACAGCAGGTTAAGGAGACTTTTAGTAAGTGTCCAAGATTCTTCCCAAAGGGCCAGGGATGAGGTATCTGAACACAGGTGACCTCAGATTGGCCTGAATTCAAATCCAGTCTTTGCATATGGGGCTCGTGACTTTGGCCAGTTTGCCTCACTCTTAACCTCCTCTTGATATGAAACGAGGACAGTGTCACTCCACACCCATGGAGAGAAGGCGTGAGAAGCAGTTGCCCAGCCAAGCAGGGGATCGGCCTTAGTAGGAGTGGATGTTAACAGCTCCATACCTTGGAGATGACAGTGACATGGGATCCCCCTGCCTGTGTGCCAGGCCACAAGCAGAAGGAAGCCAAGGCCAGGTGGAAAGCCACTCCCTCCCACCTGAGGGAAGAAGCTGGCAGTCTCAGTGGGATGGCCTGCCTTCCCCCGCAGGTGTGGGCAGCCCCAACCCTGGCTTGGCTGGGTGGTGTCCCCGCCCATAGCTTATTACCATCCCTAGTATCCCCAGGGCTGTAGGCAGGGCATTTTTGAGGCAAAGTGGGGGATAAGACAATTTGGCTATGTGGAAAGCCACATTTCCCAGGTGCTGTGAAAATTTGACATGCTTAAGAGAGGTCATTTGAGACTTGGGGCCAGCCCTTGCAATGCATTTAAAAACTAAAGTGGCATGTTCTGAGAGAGTGTGTGTCTTATTCAGTGGAAAGGATATGAACTTTGTGTAGTGGAGAAATCAAACCTTGCCCAAAGAAAGTTTGGCTTTTGTCACAGTCTTACCTATGAGAATGTTTTTTTAGAGGCTATGGGCTATGACAGGTAGTGTATTCTAACAATTTCATCCACCCATCCATCCCTCTATCCATCCATCCATCCATCCAGTCTTCTGTCTGCCTTGTCTGTCTGTCTACCTACTTAACTACCTAACTTGTTGCTGTTGTATGTTTTTGTTTGTTTGTTTTGTTTTGCTTTTGTTTTTTGGTATTTTTGTTTGTTTGTTTGTTTTTTGTTTTTGTTTTTCTTTTCTTTTCTTTTTTTTTTTTTGAAACAGGGTTTGTCTGTGTAGTCTTGGATGTCCTGGACTCACTTTGTAGACCCGGCTGGCCTTGAACTCACAGCGATCCACCTGCCTCTGCCTCCCGAGTGCTGGGGTTAGAGGTGTGTGCCACCACACCCAGCTGCTGGTTCTTTTGTTTTTTTTTTGAGACAGTAGTTCAAATTCTCTGTGTAGCTCAGGATGATTTTACACCCCTGATTATCTTCTGTCTACCTCTGAGATGCTGAGATCTCAGGCATACCCACCACGCCTGGCTGACAATGTGCTTTACGATGGGGCCTTAGGCCACACGGTCTCCGAGGAGATGAGCACTGAAGGTCATCCACTTAGGGTGTCAGTAATGTCAAGTGAATGAGCCATAGGAAAATCTCTGGCTATTAAGGCTCAGGCAAGCTCCCGGAAATGCTTGGATGTCAGAGGTTAACACTACAGGTGACATAACAATACAAAGATGGCAAGGAGCTCTGGGGATCCTAGTGTATTACAGAACCTGGTGGTGGAAGCAAGTGTGGTTTCGGGAAGTTTCTAATGTGGTAGCTTTGCCACTGACACACCTAGACTTCTTGCCAGGCAACCCACCTGTGGGATGCCTCTGTTTGAAGTGTGTTCCCATGGGCTCCCTTCTCCCACTCTTACCATCATCTTCATCCTTGGCACCTGGCGTGGGTACAAACAGGGGTTCCGCTGGCCAGCAGTACTCCTCACCCCACTTTAAGGAGGACCTCGTGAGAACATCGTATTTTAGTATCTGTATATGCAGAGGAGAGAAAGATGGGGTCCTGTGTCTGTAAGCACGCTGACTCCTTCAGCACAGAAGGGCATGACAGCCTCTGAGGGGAGATTAAGCCCTTAAGCCTACACTTGTCATATCCCCTTGGAGTGACATCTGTCCCAGGCAGCACAGCCACAGAAAGGGAAGAGCCAAACTTCCTCCAGCAATGTCAAACACAGGTTTCCACTCACAGAGAGCTCAGAACCCACAGCCCTGAACTTTTCTGGCATTTGGTACTATATCACAATGTTTCACATTATATAAGTAAGATGCTTAATGCCACTAATTAAAATATGATATACAGTTCTTTTGTTGCTTTAAAAGTGAAAGCCCTGGACTACAGCTGGAGCTGGGTGGTGGAGCAGCTGCCCAGAACACCTGAGGTTCTGGTTTGAGTCCTAGCATCCAAAACCGGAAACAAAGCAAAACAACAACAAAATCCCCATAAGTTCTCATAGGCCTGTTCCTGAGGGGTATAGAATTAGTGGGAGTGGCTTGGGGTGTGTTTGTTTGTGTGCATATGTAAATATGCTTGTGAATCTTTTTGTACTCTAGGTATTTTAAATTTTAAATTATTTTTAATTTATTGTTTTATTTTTACTGTATGCATTTTAAGTGTATGTGTGTTGAGGAGGTGGGACATGCATTATTGCATCATGCCACAGCATGCATGTGGCAGGCAGAGGGCAGGGATTGGTTTTCTTCCTCTGCCATCTGGGTTCTTGGGATCAAAATCAGGCTGTCAAGCTTGATAGCACATTCCCTTACCCACTGAGCTGTGTCATCAGCTCCGCATCTTTAAAATGCAAATAAAAATATTAATCTGAAAGAAAAGTGGTATCTGGCCAGCATTTCAGACAGCACCGGGCTATAGGAAATACCAACAAATGGTTACTTAAAAAACAAAACTAGCCGGACGTGGTGGCGCACGCCTGTAATCCCAGCACTCGGGAGGCAGAGGCAGGTGGATCGCTGTGAGTTTGAGGCCAGCCTGGTCTACAAAGCGGGTCCAGGACAGCCAAGGCTACACAGAGAAACTCTGTCTCAAAAAACCAAAAAGAAAAAACAAAACAAAACGAATCTTCCAAGTTCCCATGACACCCTGTCTGCCGGAGTAGGCAAGCTGACAGCTGCAGGCAGTGCTCCCTGGTGATTCCTTTACCCTCAGAGCCTACCACAGTGTGTCACATAGCTGGGGCTCACCACGTACAAATGGAACACAGCACTCATACTTCAGGATTATCCCAACTGCCTTCCCTCCTGAATCCCTTCTCCCAGCCTTAAGCCCCAAGGAGTCTGCTTTGAAGACATTAAGTTGGGTGCAGGGAAAGCCAGGCTGCATGCACAGGAACGCCCAGGATATAGGGGTCAGTACCTTGGTCGGGACTGGACTCCACTGAACTTCAGCAGCAAAGATGTAACGATATGGCTTCCCGTTGTGAGCATAATTTATCCGAGGGAGCTCTAGGCCTTGAGAGGACAGGACACTGATGAAATCCCAGCACTCGGGTGGGGAACTTCCTCTCCATGCCAAACTGGGCCTTGTTCCATAGAAACAGTTCCCAAGTACCACCCTGACCTTGATTCAGACCCAGATTATACCAAAAGTGGTCACAGGCTAGGGAGGGACCTCTGATAATGATGTTGTCCCTGCCAGGAGCTTCAGGAGTGAGGTGCCATAGGCCAGCGGGCTGTAAATGCATAAGTACCTGTAATTATCCATGATAGAAATCAGAGAATACAGATTTGAATCAGAGGCTGCTGCAATTTTTAAAAGTCTCTCTAAAAATACTCTGTGTGTGTGTGTGTGTGTGTGTGTGTGTGTGTGTGCAAGCACACGTGGCTATGAAAAGAAACTTCAGAAGCCATTAGGAGGAGTGTCAATGTACACTGTAAAATGAGTATGGTACCTGGGGTGGTACCGTCAACTGGGCAAGCACTAGGGGATCCTGAGGCAACAGGCTTGCCACAAGTTCAAAGCCAGCCTGGACTACAGAATGAGACCTTGTCTAAAAGGAGTAAAATAAATTTGGTGAATCCTATTAAAATCTTTGTAAAAAGGAAGTTTACAAAGGATTTTCATAACATGGAAGTGTCCATATGGTAAGGTAAATGTAAAAAGGTTGACTATAGAATTGTGTCTATTATGTCACAAAGAGAAAGTTTAGAAGCATTGTTGGGGTTGGTTTTGCCTGCCAGGTAACTCTATCAAGCAGTTTTCATTATTTCTATTACTTAAAAAAAAAAAAGATTTATTTATTTATTTTATGTATATGGGTACACTGTCTTCATGCACACCAGAAGAAGACAGGCCAGAAGAGAGCATCAGATGGCATTTTAGATGGTTGTGAGCCACCATGCGGTTGCTGGGAATTGAACTCAGGACCTCTGGAAGAACAGTCAGTGCTTTTTAACCTCTGAGCCATCTCTCCAGCCCCTCTGTTACTTTTTTCTCCAGTCACTTTTGTTTTGTTTTGTTTTTGTGTTTGTATGTTTGTTTCAAGGCCAGAGCTCATAGGGTCCATGCTGGCCTTTAACTCACTATACAGCTGAAGATGACCATCACCCATCTCCCGAGAGCTGGCATAACAACAGACATATAATTTGTTTGTTTTTTGAGACACAGTATGTGACTCACAGCAATCCTCCTGCCCCAGCCTCCTGATGCTGGGAGGACAGGCATGCACCACCACGCCCAGCTTCATTGTAAATTTGGAAGTATGAAACGCAGATGTCTCTGCGTAAGGTGTTGTGTCATGCCCCTGTGATACAGTGAGCACAGGGACTCAGCCCTGTGGGACAGTGGCACTTCCCAGAGAGCTTTGGGCTGGCTCCGGTTTAGGGTGAGGGCTCGTTGGAATCTGGGATGTTTCTGAGCATCCTCCAATGCCAGCACCCCTGCCCCACATGTCATCAGGGCTGAGGAACATGGGCCCATGGGTGTGGCTCCTGTGCTATGGCTCAGCATCTCTCAGGCCCAGTGAATCAATAACACCCACTTTGTAGGAATTGTGACAGTGTAAAGGGAGAGACAGGAGCCTACTCTCCTGTTTAAAGTATCACAGCTGTTTGCATCCATCAAGTATGTATGTCATCCACACAGATCAGAAGCGTTGGAAGCTATTTGAAAGATCCCCAATTTCTTTTCCTGGGGTCCCAAGAACTTTTCCTGTTTTTCCATGTCCTGCATAGAAGGAGGTATTACAGAGAGGTCTTTGGGGACCTTCCGTGAGAAAGGATGTGCCTTACCTTCATAGAGGACCTCGGGCTGGCAGTAGACACTGCCGTCTTTCTCCTTCAGGGCTGTTGCTCTTGTAGATGCCACCTTGATTAAATTTGAGCCCACTTCTGCATTCTTAAAGGAAAAAGTTAAAAACAACAATGAGGAAAAAAAAGGTGATTCCCGCAAACCCTTGCTTTACCATATCTTCTTGAAAGGAGCTTCAAAACATAACACATGGGTGGTGGTGGCGCATGCCTTTAATCCCAGCACTCAGGAGGCAGAGGCAGGCAGATCGCTGTGAGTTCGAGACCAACCTAGTCTACAAAAGTGAGTCCAAGATAGTCAAGGCTACACAGAGAAACCCTGTCTCAAAAAACCAAAAAACAAAAGACAAAACAAAGCAAAACAAAACAACCCCCCCCAAAAAAATAACACATCGCTTGGCCTTTCTGTAACCATAGGAAGCAACTATTTCATTGTTGTTATTCTAAGTTAAAAAATAATGAGGGTGGCCCATCTTTTTCCAGAGGATCTGAGTTGGAATCCTGGCACCACAAATTGGCTCATAAACATCTGTTAACTCCAGTCCCAGGGGATCCAGTGCTCAGCTCTCCTGGCCTCCAAGAGGCACTACACACAGATAAGCACAGACAAAAATGCAAAGCACCCAAACAAATTAAATAAATTAATTTAAAAATACAACCATCATTTAAAAAAATAATGAGGACTGGCAACAGTAACAGACTCTCCCAAGGCCACCCAGCTGGTGGGAGGAAAAGTCAGGACCTGTCTAGGCTCCTCATCTTTCTAGGTGAACAAAAATATGCTCCACAGAGTAAGTTCTCCCTTTTTATTTATTTATTTATTTATTTATTTTTTTATTTTTTTTTGAGACAAGGTTTCTCTGTGTAGCCTTGGCTGTCCTGGACTCGCTCTGTAGAGCAGGCTGGCCTCGAACTCACAGAGATCCACCTGCCTCTGATTCCATCAGTCAATGGATGATTGCAGAGGCTACAGTAACACACGTGCCTAGGATGTAGCAGTGAGAGAAAGCCTTGGAACAAATTGCCTGTGCAGTCCAAGCTCAAGCACACATGCTAATAAAATACACCGGGACAAGAGTGGGAGAAATCTGACAGCCATGAATAACAGGACAGGGAGTGGGGGCTTCCCTATTTTCCATACACTAAGTGTGGGACTTTGGGCGAGTGGTTAGCCTCTCTGTGGTCCAGTTTCCTTCTGTGTCTAATGAAGATAATAGTATGAGCGTCCTCAGCTGATTGCAGGTTAAATGACCTCCCCTGCCCAATGGTTTGCAGTAGGGACCTAGATAAACACTTTCCTTGATGGCGTTGTTCCATCTACAGAGTAGACCTATGGAACACCACTTCCTCTCAGGTTCACTCCAAGCCCTCAGTGAGGCCCTGAAACCTGCATAACACTGAACGCTTTGTGTAAGTGTTGCATTGATCTGATGAACTGAGACAACCGCAGAATGACTACTAGGTGGGTAGCATATATAGAACGGGTACATTGTACAAGGTGATGAGTTGTGTTCTGAGCAAGTCTGAGATCGTGGACTGTTCATCAGAAAAGCATGCGACTTTACCCTTAAGAATAACTTAGGGCTGGAGAGAGGGCTCAGTGGGTAAGAGCGCCGCTTGCTCTTCCAAATGGTCCTGAGTTCAATTCCCAGCAAGCAAATGGTGGTTCACAACCACCTGCGATGTGATCTGATGCCAATTTCTGGTCTACAGGTGTACATGCAGACAGAGCACTGTATACATAATAATCAATCAATAAATATTAAAAAAAAAAAGAATAACTTCTTAAGTGGGTGGTGGCAGCACATTTGTTTCTTCTTTTGGGGCCTGTGTACGTGTCTGGTGTGTGCATGCTTGTGCATGGAGGCCAGAGGCTGGCCCTTGGTGTGATCTTCAATGGCTTCTCCACCTTATCTTTTTTCACACGTTAAAGTTTTTAGTTTTTTTGTCTTCTTAGAAACCCACACCACACAGCAGCAGAGCTCCCTTAGCTCTTTGTCAACACCAACAGTGGCCTCTGCAGTCTCCCCCGATCCTCCTCATCCTGTCCTTCAACCCTTTCAGTGTTTCCCGGAACTCTTCTGGTACAGTCTGCGTTCAGTCTCATTTCTTCCTCGCATAATCCAAAGACTGGCCCACCACGCCAAAGCCTATTATCTTGCCGCCCACCAAAGCGGATTCTGAATTCAAATACAAAGATAACAACTGGTGTGGTCTTGGGCTTGGTGGCTCCTTTTCCTGTATTTCTGTCTTTGGTGCTGTTGCCGCCTTCCCAGGGTGAAGGATATCAATGACCACGTGTTTCCTCTGAAGCAAAGGGTTAGTCATAAACTTCCTGGTGAGGGCTGTTACAGGGTTACTGTGCCATTCAAGATGGTGGGTCCTTGAGCAGCTAAGGAGGAAAAGATGACTCTGACCCCCCCCCCCTTTTTTTTTTTTGAGATAGGGTCTCTTACTGGATCTGGGAGTCAATGGCTAACTATACTGGCGTCAGAGCTCTGCTTGTCTCTGCCTCTCCAGTGCTGTGATTACAGGTACTCAACACCATGTTTGCATTTCAAGTGGATCCTGGGGATGGAACCCAGATCCTCATGCCTGTGAAGTAAGCACTTTATATCCTGAGTCATCTCCCCAGCCCTCTCCCCCCTGCCCCCCCCGCCTCCCCCCCAAAAAAAAAAACAAAAAAATGAAAACAACAAGCTATCTTAACGACAGCAGTTCTATTGCTGGGCAGGAGCAGCTTACCACATTGCGTAGCTGAACTGAAGGGTCCTTAGAGGTTACTCAGCTAGTTCAGTCCCTCGATTGTTAGAAGAGGAAGTTGAGGCCCAGAGATGCAAAGTGACTTGTCGAAAGTCACACAGAGAGAAGCAGCGCCCGGGCCCATGGCTTCCCATTGAGATTCTTCCAGAAGCAAGAACATTTTGGACAAATTGCAGGGTGGGGAGGGGAGGGCTTTTAGTTCGAGTAGATTTTAGTTCGAACATCTCCTTCCCTGACCACGCAGTCTAAACCTGCTGTATCCATGAGGCTGCAATTATTTCATTATGCTTTGTCCTTCTTTGTGGTCATTTTCTCCATGATGTCAGAGACCAGATCTTGCTCACTGCATGACACCTGGCACCCAGGAAGTGAATACATGATTTACTAAGCTTTCCCCTCCCCACTTCCCCACTTTCAGTGGCCGAGAGACCAAGACCATGCCTGCTTTGCAGTTTGGTTGAAGAAAACCCAATGAAATCAAATCTATGAAGTAGCCGTGTGCTGGGTGGCACTGTAGTAGCTTATACTGTGCGGGCACCTTGCTGGGCACGTGACAGCAGCACTCAGTACCGCCCCCCTCCCCGCCCAAGGCATGTCCAGCCTTGACTCCCAGGGAGTAGCTCTCTACAAAAGCTCCAGCCAGAAACTGGTCAGACTGGTTAGAAGAGAAACTCTTTGAATTTTCCACACACAGCAGTAACCTAACATGACTCGGCTGCTTTTAAGAGCCAACCCAGCTCAGCATTGAAAAGAAATCAGCCAGATTTCAGCCAAAATCCCACAGGCTTGCTCTGCCACTCTGATGCCAGAGGGGACTTGCAGGTAGAAGCAGGGAGCTCAGAAACCTGCCCACCTGTTGCCAAGGCAATAGCGGC
Source organism: Acomys minous (assembly GCF_964271855.1). Taxonomy (NCBI): domain Eukaryota; kingdom Metazoa; phylum Chordata; class Mammalia; order Rodentia; family Muridae; genus Acomys; species Acomys minous. The sequence continues at coordinate 11,396,678 of NC_140496.1, forward strand.
TTCTGTAGGGAATTGGAATTCATAATTTGCTCCGTGAGTTTGAATAGACGTTTGACCCCACTCGGCTGGCTTCCCTATCTGTAAATGGGGTGCTTGGTGAAGCACACTGGTTTCCATCTGACTTCAGAAAGGTATGATTACGTAAGCATCTGGTCCTGGGCCAGCGGCATTAGAATTAACAACAGACATTAATTCAAATCCTGACACAATCCCCGGGATGGGTCTTTGCTGTTGGGCAAGTTACTTTCCCTCTTACCTGTAGACTCCGGGATAGAGAGTAGCTCAGAGGGCTGTGATGTGAATTGCAACGCAGTTAACAGTTCTTACAATTTGCAGGGTGTGGAGCGATAGCCCCGAGTTGAGGCCCACAGGTCCTGTGACTAAATGCAGCAAGCTAACTAGGACCAAATTGCTTCTCCTGCCCAGACACATGGCCTTCTATCACGTGGAATTGCTCTGTCTAACACACTAGGACTGGAACCAGCCTATTTGAATGATAGCAGCTCTTATTGTTTTCTAGAAAGAAGAGAAGGTTTATTATGTTCCCATAGTTAGATTGTTGGGTTCTTTAAAGATGGGCACAGTTCAGTCCCTCAGTCTATAGTAAAGGAAGCCAAGTCCCAGAGAAGAAAACCACACTGAGAAGAGCCACATGTAGCTACTGAGACTTTAAAATAAGGCGAAGTGAGATGGAAACTTCCATGGACCCTAAGGCTAGCCACGTTTCCCAAGCTCCAGCACGCTTGGGGTTGGTAGCTACTGTGATGGGCAGGGAGAATATTCCAGCAGTATCGCAGGCTCTGTCTTTTAGGCTGAAAGAAGGAGTATGAATCGAGAAGTCTAGGAGCCTTTAGCTATCAGCCAGATGAGGTGGCCCAGTGAGAGCCTCTCACTCCAGGATCTGCCTGGAGCTACATAGATGCCTCACCCAGCACCCTAAGTCCCAGCCAGTCCCAGACACCTGACGGGCACACCAGCAACAGCCCCTGTTCTTAGGAGGACGGAGGCAGACTCTCAAACAAGTTGGTATCCCAGTTAACCGAAGAATAGGTAGGTGAGATGGAAAGATGTCTTTCTTGGTAGGCATGACCCCTTGGCCCTTCCAGCTTCTCATCTCGTGGAGAAGGGGCCATGCCAGAGACAGAAGGGACAGGATGAAGCCTCTAAAGTGACAATCTCAGAGCAGGGCATCCCTTTGCCAAACAAAGTCTCAGAGCAGAAAAGCTATTTAGTCCAGGACCCCACACTCAGCACATCCTCCATGGAGGCTGCTTTGTTTTATCCTCATATTCACGCCTGCCTTTTTAGACAAATCCCAAATCTGCCAGTGCGGGATCCAAAGTCACCTCATGTGGGTCTAAGTATGCCTCCTTCCATGACGGCCTCTGACCCATGACAGTGAATGCTCACAAACCTATGCCTACCATGCTGTGGCGCCCTTCAGGATGAAGGGCAGGGCAGCTGCCCCATTGTCTGGACTTGTCTAGGTTCCTCCCTGCCACTCCTCCCCTGAAGAGCCCCACCTCAGGTGCCTGTAGCACTACATAAACAGCTGGGGGTGCTGGGGGCCCTTCCACACTGCCTTCCTTTGACATCAGCTAGTTTGAGCATCAGGGGTGATCAAATGGCTTTAGACCTCTGAAAAGAAACCCCCCCCCCCCAATTATCTCCTCTGGGCATAAGGTACCACTCCCTGGGACGTGCTAACAGGAGAACCGTGTCCTCTGAGAGATTTTGCTTCGTGTTTTCCATTTATTCATTCATCCATTCATGCATCCAGGAATTCATTCATTCCCCAGTTCCCCCCTGCTGTCTAGGAGCCTGTGTCTCAGCAGCAGGAGGAGATGAAAGAAGCTCATCATACCAGAGATGAGTGTCACCCTAGAGGGTGCCTCAGTGTACACACGCCCCTGAAGGGGGTGATGGCATAGAGACCTGAAGGATGAAGAGCTCTCTAAGCCCAGAGAACCTCTTCAGCATATATTATGACCACTAGGGACACTCAGCTAGGGAGGCTCTGCTGACACTAGTCCGAGCATGGGCTGGGAAAAAAGGCTGCAGGTGACTCCAAACTGCAACTGCGGAGAGCGGGCAGCACTTCAGAACAGGCCAGTGGGGCTGGCAGAGGGGACACTGATGGGCAAAGGCCCCTGGGTAGAGGCCTTTTGAGAAGGGAGAACTTTCCTAAGCCAGGGTTAGGATGGAGCCAGGCCCTCGGAGCAGGGTGTGTGTGGCTGTGTCCACCTACCCAACTTTCCCATTTGTACATCCAGGTGGCTGAGTGACTTGAAAGCAAGGAAGCCATCTTTAAGGGACAATAAACAGCAATTAAGCAGCGTGGCCAGAGCCGCCCATCCTAGCGTTTGCTCTTCTTAGCCGATTTCAAAGCACCTGGGTGGCTACAAGGTAGCTCTTAAAGACATACATAGAAACCATTCAAGCTTGGTTCTGAGGAAGTAGCCATTTTCCCTGTCTGATCAAAGGGTGTAAACTCTTAAGCGGGGACAGGGAGAAGGCATGTCTCCCTTCCTGTGTCAGCCCTGGGCTGAGGTTAGCCTGTGACTCATGCCCTGGGTGCCCTGTGACACCTGATCTTCCTGGGCCGGAAGACACTTTTCAGTGCTGCATTGGATGGCTTAAGGGGTACAGAGGCCAGGGCTGGTGTGATTGTATGCTGTGCTACTCATCACTCAAAAGCCCTTATCATGAGGGTGGGAAGTTAATCTTTCTGATACTTTTAAGTCCCCCCACATCTCAGCATTTCTTCTTTGCTGTTGTTTTCTTTTCTTTTCTTTTTTTTTTTTTTTGAGGTTGTTTTGTTTTGTTTTGTTTTGTTTGTTTTGTTTTAGAGACAGGGTTTCTCTGTGTAGCCTTGGCTGTCCTGGACTCGCTTTGTAGACCAGGCTGGCCTTGAACCCACATCAATCTGCCTGCCTCTGCCTCCCGAGTGCTGGGATTTAAAGGCGTGCGCCACCACGCCTGGCTCAACATTTCTTACTAGAACTGTGAAACAACTGAATCTATGGCCTAAGGCCTCATGTTTGTTAGGTAAGAATAAAATCATGCGGGCCACAGTGGCACATGCCTGTAATCTCAGCACTCAGGGAGGCAGAGGCAGGTGGATTTCTGTGAGTTCAAAGTCAGCCTGGTCTACAAATAGAGTATAGGACAGCCAAGACTACACAGAGATATCTTGGTTTGAAAAACCAAAATAGTAATAATAGTAGTAGTAGTAGTAGTAGTAGTAGTAGTAGTAGTAGTAGTAGTAATAATAATAATAATAATAATAATAATAATAATAATAATAATAATAATAATAATAATAATAGGGGCTGGAGAGATGGCTTAGTAGTTAAGAGCACTGACTGCTCTTCCAGAGGTCCTGAGTTCAATTCCCAGCAACCACATGGTGGCTCACAACCATCTATAATGTGATCTGATGCCCTCTTCTGGCCTGCAGGTGTACATGCAGACAGCGCTGTATACATAATAATAAATCTTTTAAAAAAACAAAAACAACAACAACAACAACAACAACAACAAATAATAATAATAATAATAATAATAATAATAATAATAATAATAATAATAATAATAATATCATTGAGCTATACTGCAGTCCTGTCCTGGTTTTTATATTTTATTTTTATTTCGAGGCAGGGTCTCACTAAGTTTCCCTCGCTGTCATTAAATATCCAGGTCTTCCTGCTTTGGCATCCTGAGTAGTTGGGATTATAGGCTAGCACCTCAGATCAACTTGCCTGGTTTCTTTCCCGCCATCTTTTTACAATTAAAACAACAGCAACAACAACAACAACAACAACAAAAATTAAGGTCTCACCAGGTAGCCTACCAACCTAGCCTTGACCTTGCAATTCTGCTGCCTTAGTCCCCTGGGTGCTGGGATTATAGACATGTGCCAACATGCTCAACTGGTGGGCACCTTTCTTTCCTGTTTAGTGTCATAGTCATACCCAGAGTCTCACCTACTAAGCATTGTTCCTATACCCTTTACACCCTTGTGTTGGCTAGTTTTATGTCAACTTGACACAAGCTAGAGTTATCTGAAAGGAAGGAACCTCAATTGAGAAAATGCCTCCATAAGATCTGGCTGTAGGGCATTTTTTAAAATTAGTGATTGATGGGGAAAAGTCCAAATCCATGTGGGTGGTGCCATCCCTGGGTTGGTGGTTTAGATTCTATAAGAAAGTAGGTTGGGCTGGGTGTGGTGGCACACACCTTTAATCCCAGCACTCAGGAGGCAGAGGCAGGCAGATCGATGTGAGTTCAAGGCCAGCCTGGTCTACAAAGTGAGTCCAGGACAGCCAAGGCTACACAGAGAAAACAGAGAAACCCTGTCTCGAAAAACCAAAAAAAAAAAAAAAAAAAAAGTAGGTTGGGGGGCTGGAGAGATGGATCAGCTTTTGAGAGCACTGGCTGTTCTCCCAGAGGTCCTGAGTTCAATCCCCAGAAACCATATGGTGTGGCTCACAACCATCTATTGTGGGATTCCTTCTTCTGGCGTGCAGATGTACAAGCAGACAGGCTACTCATATACATAAAATATGTGAATAATTAAATAAATATTTAAAAAGCAAGCAATCAGACTGAGCAAGCCAGTAAGCAGCACCTTCCATGGCCTCTGCATCCGTTCCTGCCTCCAGGTTCCTGTCCTGTTTGAGTTCCTGTCCTGACTTCTTTCAAAGATTAACTATGATGTGTAAGTATAAGCCAAATAAACCCTTTCCTCCCCAAGTTGCTTTCGGTCCTGATGTTTCATCACAGCAATAGAAACCCTAACTAGGGAAACTCCAGGTCCAAGTCAGGCCTTTGGAGGAGGCAGCCCCAGTTGGAGCTGCAGACCTCTGTGTGGATCGCATTTGCACACTCTCCTTCACTTTACAGCAGGAAGTGCTGCTTTCCCTGGTGTGCGTCTTGTTCCTTTTCGCAGGACTTAATTAGAAGTTTGTGGATTAAAACAACAGCAGCAACAACAATGCTGTGGATGTAAATTCAGAGTGACATGAGATGCGGCATAAGCCATTGCAGAGACACATAGAGCAGTGTTAGAAGAGATTTCTGAGTTTGGAGACTTGGGTATAAATCTTCTGCTCCCTGGACAGCAGTTGGGCTGGATCCCTGTACTGCAGAACCCAGAAATAAGGGTGGGAAAAGGCATCCTGGGCTGGGGAGGACTGTCCCCAGCTATAAGGCCCACTGGGTGAACAACTGAGTTCTAGTACCTCCGCAGTTACAGAGACGCCACTAGGACTGGTTTAGGTTCTAGCCTTGCACTGTGGCCTGGGACACATTCGCTTAATTCTCAGTTTTTTTTTTTCATCTGTAAAATGAGGCTCCCAACTTTTCCCATAAATTGCCTTGGCCAGTAAGCAAAGAGATGAAATGCAGAGCGAAGCACCTGGCACACGGGGCTCCTTCGGTAAATGGGAGCTGTCACATTTTAATTGAGCTCAATTTGGTTCCATTTAAATTAATTATATCATGAAGTCAGTGACTTCTGGGGCCAGAAGCCTCCTCCTCCTCCTTCTCCTGCTCAGAGCTGTGACAGCCGGGGGCCCTGATGGAAGAGGACTCCTGAACCAGGGGGTCACACACAAAGTTAAGAACAATAATGAAACAGCAGGGAGCTCGTGCAAGCTGGTGGTGCTGAGTCCCTCCCGTGGGCCATTAGCTGAATACTTACAATGAGAGCACAGACAGATGTCTAGATACATAGTTGGTATAAAAGGCAGAAGGCAAAACGGTACACACACACTTGGCCACGTGAGAAAATGAAGTGTGAATACAAACCGCGACATGGGTGAAGCGAAAACGCTGCTCGGGAAGAGAAGGCAGGGGTGGCAGGCTGTGTGCTGTAAGATTCTGCCAACATAATGCATTTGGATGGGTGATGCCTTTTAGGCTGGGAGGAGATCCATGGTTGCCTGGTGCAAGGGGAGAGTTCCTGGGACATGATGGCTAAGGGGTAAAGAGTATGGGGTTTCTCTAAGGGTGGTAAAAATGTTCAAAATTGAGGGTGGGGATGGATGCTCAACTCTGACAATAACAAAGGGCAATTAATTGAACACTTTAAATGGATGGAGTCTATGGTGTGTGGATTATATCTTAATGAAACTAATAAAAAGATGCAATTAAAATATACATGTATATTTGTGTATGCATGTATGTATGTATGTATGTATGTATCTATCTATCTATCTATCTATCTATCGAAAGTGTATCCAGAGAGATTGGAATAAACACAGTGTTCATCTTGTGTGGTGGGTTTAATGGGGGTCATTTTTTTGTTTGAGACAAGGTATGGCTATGTAGCCCAGGCTAGCCTCAACTTCCTCTGTGCTGTCAACACAGCCTATGTTATCACTCCAAGCCAGATTTAAAGGGACCTTCCTTCTTTCCCTCCCTCCTTCCCTCCTTCCTTCCTTCCATTTAGTTACATTTCCTAAAGTTTCTACAGAACAGAACTGCTTTTAGAAAATCATTGAGGTGCTGGAGAGGTGGCTCAGTGGTTAAGAGCACTGCCTGCTCTTCCGACAGACTGGGGTTCAATTCCCAGCACCCACATGGCAACTCACAACTGTCTGTAACTCCAAGGTCTGACACCCTCACACCAATGTATATAGATTAAAGTTAAAATAAAATATTAAGAAAAGAAAATCCTTGAAAAAGTTTTTTTCAAAGAATAGTTCAGGACTGGGATGCGAAAGGATATATTTGTTGCTCAGTTGTAAATCATGTGTGAGGCCCTGGGTTCTATTTTTGCACTGCAAAGCAAAGTAAAGCAAAACAAACAAAAAAAAGAAATCCCAGTTCATTGTGAAATTCAATGTCAACAAACTTTCTGCCCAGGGCTGTGCAGAGAACAGAGAATCCTGGGAACACGTTACCTTGTCCACATGGAGGGGCACAGCGAACCTCCTGAGGGTGGGCACTGAGGTAAGCCTGGAATTCTCCTCAAAGTCCTGGTTCAGGTTGGCCAGGTAGAAGAGATCGTAGAGGCTGCTGTCCTCATAGGCGATGACGTCAAACAGAACACAGCCGTCCTCCTCATAGGCATTGACGTGATGGAATACCACCATGGGGTCTGTGTAGAACTTGGTTGGCACCGGCTTCCTGGTCCTCTGGTCGATGATGTGAATGTAAGTCTGAAAGAAAATGCCCACCCAGGGGTCAGCCCACCCTCTGATGTGCTTGGCATATCAGAGATCACAGCACCTAGGCTTGCCCTAGCTTGTGGCCATATGAACATCTCTTTCCCCATTATGAGCTCTGTATGCACCCCAAAATGCCAGGTAGTGCTATTTCCAATGGCCAAATTACGGAATAAATCAAAATGTCCACCAGTAGATTAAATTTTTTTCAAAATTACAATTATATATTTTGTGTATGGATAGATGTATGTGGATGAAATTAAAAGGTGAATAGGCGATAAACACAAAGTATACAATACGCTTGAATGAAAGTATCATTATAAATCTATCACTTTATATAATGAATATTGCCTAATAAAATATTAAGATAAAGGGGCTGTGAGGATGGCTCAGTTGATAATGTGTTTTCTGTACAAGCATGAGGACCTGAGTTTGATTCCTAGCACCCACGTGAAGAAGCCAGGAGCTGTGGTGCACACCTATAAGCCCAGTGCTTGGGACTGGAGGCAGAGACAGCTCGAGGGACCCATGGTTCTTTCTGGCTGAATAATCTAGCCAAATTAGCAAGCCACAGGCCAGGTAGAGACACTGTTTAAAAAGAAAACAAGGTAGGTGGTATCCTAAGGTATGACACCTGGGGTTGACCTCACTGCGTTTGTACATATGTGTGTGTGTGCTTGTGTGAACATGTTTTTTTTATAAATCGTACCATGCTGTATGAGGCATTCTGTTCTATTGATCTATTGATCTACTGATCTGCCCACCTACCAATCTACTGACCGGCCTACCTATGTATCTATCCATCAGTCATTCAATTTAGCAAGTACACTCCTGAGCATTTGCCACCAAGGAATTAAAACGCGCGCGCATACACACACACACACACACACACACACACACACACACACACACACACACACTTACATTAAGTAAAAAACAAAACAAAATCCTGCCAGACTGGTAGGCAGGCAAAAGCTCCAGTGAATGGAACTGCCCTGCTGTGGCATGCAGACCCCAGGAGGCTGGGCAGCCTTTGGGGAGGGCCCCAGGAGTGCACCGCTGTGCTTCCAGCGATGGGCAAGCGAGCGCCCTGGGAACAGTCATGATGGTAGAGTGTAAACAGCAGGCTCTATCTGAGGCTGCAGCCCTAAAACCCTAACTTCCTGCTCTTCAGTCCTTTTTTCCACATATTGCATTACAGAGCACACTTCCCAGGGCTGCTAGTCACAGTCACCCCACTCCATCATCAGGGGTACAGGGGAGTGGGCCCAGGTCTGGTTAGGGAGCTACATCTGCCCCAGGTGGCCCGGCTATGTGTGACCAGCTAATAGTCTGGGTGGTAATGAGCTAGTTCTACAGGTTGGTTGTCTGATACAACCTCTCGCTGTCTCTCTTTCTCTCCCCTTGTCCCTCCCTCTCCCTTCCTCTCCTCTGTCTGTCTTCTCTTTTCTGTGGTAACACAAGGCCTTGTGCATGCTAGGTAAATGTTCTACCACCAAGCGACATCCCAGGTCTCTCTGTCTTCTCTCTTTCTCCCCTCTCTTCTCTCTCCCCTTCCCTCCCTCCCTCCCTCCCTCCCTCTCTCTCTCTCTCTCCCTCTCCCTCTCTCTCTCTCCCTCCCTCTCTCTCTCTCTCTCTCTCTCTCTCTCTCTCTCTCTCTCTCTCTCTCCTCCCTTTCCTCTTCTCTCAGCTTTCTTGGGCTGTTCTGCCTTAACATATCTTAACATATCTTCTCTGTGACTCCAACTCCAGGTCAGACACTTGGAGTTTTATGAAAACGTTTACTTCTGGAGCTTGGGATGCTCTAGGCCAGGGCCTCGCCAGAGCCATGGATTCAGACTCACAGGTCTCCAAGCTCCTGGCACTCTCTCTGAAGATGGCTGCAAGGGGACATTCCACCTGAGTGGCATCTGTGCCCTGCTCTTTCCTGATACAAATACAAGAAGGCCTTCTGAACACACCAGGTACTTCTTTAGGAACTATAGTGACAGTGACAGTGACACACAGTGGTTCTTTTTAAGGACTGTACATGTGAGTGGAGGGGAACCCACAAGAAACAGAAAATCTAGGGGCTGGAGAGATGGCTCAGAGGTTAAGAGCACTGACTGCTCTTCCAAAGGTCATGAGTTCAATTCCAGCAACCACATGGTGGCTCACAACCATCTATAACAAAATCTGTATACATAATAAATAAATAAATCTTAAAAAAAAAAAAAAGAAACAGAAAATCTGTAATGCATCAGCGATGAAGGGCGTGTTCAGGTAAAACGAGGTAGGGGTGGGAGATGGAGAAAGTCATTGTGGAGTTTCCTGCAGGCTTGGGGAGCTAGACCAGTGAGGGAGGACACCATCTGATTCCAGGAGGACGGGGAAGACGTGGAGGCCCTTGGCAGTTGGACCTCAGAGAAGACATCCAGAACAAGCAAGGAGTGGGAGAAAGGTGTGGCCTGACTGAGGGTGGAGCCCTTGAGTGATTAGAATCAGGCCTCCTCTACCTCCTTCTTCCCCTGAGGAGACACAAGATGGCGTTATTTGTACTTGTAAATAAAAGTGGGCGTGACGGTCCAAAACCTCTGTTGTGGACAGTCAATGGATGATGGTGACTTTCTCCAGAACTTGAGGGGGGGGAGGTGAGAGTGGGAGGGCACTGTGGGGCAGAGATGAAGAGGAAGAGGAGGAGCAGGGGGAGGAGCAGGGGGAGGAGCAGGGGGAGGAGGAGGGGGAGGACGGAGAAAGATAGTGGAGGGCCTGATGGAAAAGGAATTTAGAAAATATATATTATTTTGAGATAAGGCCTCATGTAGGCCAGGCTGGTGTTGAATTTATGTAGCTGAGGATAGCCTTGAATTCCTGATCCTCTTTGTCTGCGTCTTCTGAGTGCCGGGATTGCAGGCACACACCACCACACTGAGTTTATACAGTGCTGGGGATTGAGCCCAGGGATTTGTGTGTGCTAGGCAGGCACTCTACCAGCTGAGCTACACCCCTAGCACAGTAAAGCAGTTTTTCCATGGGGTTTTCTAACTGAATAGATATAACACCGAGAATTACTGGACATTTGTGGAAAGCAGCAACAGAAAATAAAGAAAGAAATTCAGTGGGGTGGTGGTGGCACACACCTTTAACCCCAGCCCTCGGGAGGCAGAGGCAGGTGGATCTCTGTGGGTTTGAGGCCAGCCTGGTCTACAAAGCAAGTCCAGGATAGTCAGGGCTACACAGAGAAACCCCGTCTCAAAAAAAAAAGTCATAATTACATACACATGTGTTAAACATCCAGCCATGCATGCACACTCATGTATACACTCATCTGTACATACATGGGACACTCATGTGCCTCCAACTGAAGGAGATGTTTTCACTCTACATTTGTGGAGCCCAGTGCCATCCTAATGTCTAAGCTCACTCATATCTAGGACCCCCTCCCAAACACTGTATGATGAAAGCAGATGTGCTGAAGGAGCTTCTCCAGAGGCTGTGTAGACCCCCAGCTCTGGTTGTGGACTTAATCCCACAGTGGCTATGCATCCAGGGATGCTTTGGTGGGGGCTTTGTTTGCCCAGGATCACATCCTGTTCCCAGGACAGTCTGCATTCGGAAGTAAGGATGCCCTAACTCAGGACCACTCTAATGAACCCATCCCAATAGCAAACGGATGGTGACGTCTGCCTGCCGAGAGCTTGAAGAAGAGCAGTTAAAGTTCCCTCAGGGTAGCATCTCTCAGGGTAGCCTCCTTCTCAGGGCTCCTGGGGCGGGGTAGAGAGAGACAGGAAGGCCTCACCTTGTCCTCCTTGTCGAATGCCATGCAGGAAGCCCAGCTCACCCCCCTCACGTATGCTGTGGCCATCTTGAGGATATCCAACTTAAAAGGCTGCTCCAAAAATATCACATAGTTCTCCGTGACTCCAAAGCTGTGGTAGTAGCTGGGGGAAAGGAGTGAGCGGGAGGGAATGGAGCAGAATACTTCAGCACGCTTCACAGGGCTCTTCCCTTTCTTCTTGGTGCCTGCAGAAGGACCAGGGTAGCGTTATCACCTGCACCGCGACTGCGTCCTCAGGAGACCCTTCGATGAAGAGCCCACAGGACCAGATCTTGAGAGACGCACACTAGAGCCTACCGGCCGTGGTGAATTCTGGGGTCTCCAGCCTGAAGGACCACTCTCTCTCTCACCCAATGGTCTCCCTTCCAACCCCGGGGACTAAACCGACTCTACAGCTGCTTTTACAAACACAACTTTATATGGGACATTGGCCACACCCACTCCTGCTTCCAGGAGCATTAGCCCAGGTGAGCCTCAGTGACAGACACCAGAGGGTTGGTTCTCACACGGTCCTTCCGCAGAAGCTGCGGACCCCTGCTGCAGACCCATGAATGTACGCACTCATGAATCATGCGGGGATGGTGATCAAATGCAGAGTTTAATGTGTTCCCGGGGCAGGGCCCTAGACTGCATTTTCTAGCAAGCTTCCCAGGGCCACCCTTCCCACAGGTTTAAGCCCTTGTGTTTTGTGGGGAGCCAGCATACACAATATATCCCACAGGGTTTCTGCCCACTTTTCTTAATACTACCCGTAAGGAAACACCCAGCTGCCTGCTGTGATGACAGCTGCCCTGTGCCTCAGGGCTGACATAAGTGTGCTCACTCGGACAGGCGCAGAGGACCACCTGAGCTGTCACTGCTTCTAAACATTGTCCTTGCTTCTTCAGACAGGGGTTCTCACTAGGACCTGGGTTGCGGGGAGCGGGGGGGGGGGGGGGGGAATGGTCTGATGTATTTTGATGTTAATTACTGCTTACTGTCTCTGTGACCCACCTTTTGTTTAATAAAAAGCCATCCCACCTGGGCAGGCAAAGGAGATAGGTGGGGCTTAGAGAGAGGAATTCTGGGAAGGAGAAGAGAGATCGCCATGAGGAGAAAGGAGAGAGACCTGAAGGGAGGAGAGGAAGGCCGCCATGGGTTAGATGGAGGAGAAGCACATGGCCCCGCGGCGTGGATGAAGAATCTGGCCCAGATGAAGAACATGAGCAAGTATTTGGGATTATGGATGGGAGGTAGCTTGATAGAGGTTATTAGAAGCAGATGGCATGGGATTGAGACAGGGATCCCATGCCTGCCCCACTATGGGAGGTAGTTTAGAGGATTGATATCTGCCCTGCCCCAGGTTAACTAAGGCTATTTTAAAATATAACAAGTGTCTGTGTCTTGATTGATTGCTAGCTGGGCCTACAGATAATACAGATAATTTAAAAACAATAGACCTGGAATCCACACATTCCACTAGTGAGCCCCAGGAATTTGCCCGTCTCTGTCTCTCCAGAGCTAGGGTTACTACAGGTATACTACAGGCTTTTTATGTGGGCTCTGGGGACCAAATGCAAATCATCATGGTTACAAGGCTGGCATGGTGCTGACAGGACCATGCCTCCATCCAATGATGAGGGATTTTTTTTCCGTGTACTTAGCAATGAAGCTAAGCTGTAGGATACCCATTTCACAGATGGGCAAATAATGGTCTATCACAATGATCCAAGTCTTAGCCTTTTCTTCTTCCTGTGTTGTTAGGAGGAAAAAAAAAAATACCCAGAAAAGCAAGCAACAGGACATGGGGCAGGGTGGGGGTCCATAGCTGCCCCTTGTTCTAACCACAGTTCACAGGTCTCTGCTGGCACTCGGGGCTGTGGCTCTGTGTGTGTGTGTGTGTGTGTGTGTGTGTGTGTGTGTGTGTGTGTGTGTGTGTGTGTGATCTGTCTTTTGAGTCCTTTGTAAGCATGAATCAGCCCTGGGCAAAAGGCCTTCCCACCCAGTCCTAGGGCTGATTTATAATGAGTTCCCTGTCAAGGTCCTTGCCTCTCTGCTGCCACCTGTGCAGCAACTGTGCAGAAAACAACTGGCAGGTGGGAGGCAATGCTGCGGGGGTTATGGGTTAGTTTTCTCCACAAGTGAAGAGGAACACAAAGCAAACTGAGGTGGAAGGCCCAGGTCTGGCATATAGAGCTCGGGAAATGCCCCTGCCTCTTTGCATAATGCCAGGGCTCTTGTAAGCCGTGTGACCAGCACAATGTCACCTAAATTTTCTGAGCGTCACAGTCCCCTGTGATAATAGGCAGCAGATAAGATGCCTAGAAGACCCCAGTCTGATAACTTTAAGATGCTCGACTGGACCACACACATCCTTCATCAGCTTAAGTAACTTGAGTTTCGCTTAATAATATTCGCATCGCCTTTTGACCTGGGGGTCAGGGTGGGGATGGGCTGTGCTTCCGGCTTCTGGCAGAGCTGGGTAGTTTTCAGCTGGCTGTAGGAGTAGGGAGCAGGCAGGGACTCTCAAGGTCACAGAGAGAAGCTTGTTTCCTAGGCCAGAAGGTCAAGTCAAACACCCTTTAAGGCTTCATCTGCTGGGTGTGGCAACCAGGAGGGTCCTAGACAAACACAGCTTGGGAGCCTCACCCTCTTCCCCCTCGGGAACATGCAATCAATCACTGGCCTGGGCTTTGCTCCAGGACCCGGCCCTACGAGGAGGAGGTCCAGAAGGCCCTGGGAACAGGGTGTGGCTCTGGAGTGGATCCCAGCAGGGCTGAGCACCCCAACAGCTCTGGGAGCCTGGCTGCAGGGTGGCACCATCTTGGCATATAAAACGTGTGTCCGAAGACTTAAAAAAAAAAAAAAAGAAAAGAAAAGACTAAACTCGGGCTGGAGAGATGGCTCAGAGGTTAAGAGCACTGTCTGCTCTTCCAAAGGTCCTGAGTTCAATTCCCATCAACCACATGGTGGCTCACAACCATCTATCATGAGTTCTGGTGCCTTCTTCTGGTGTACAGGCACACATATGGGCAGAATACTGTATAAATTATAAATAAATAAATCTTTAAAAATGACTAAATTAGTATCTAGAGAAAGGTTCGAATAGGCTACATAGATGGATTGATAGAGGATTGCATACATGGGTGGGTGGATGGATATGAAGATAAGTAGATTGGTGGTGATATGGGTGGATGGAGAGGCGGGTAAATGAGTAAGTAGATGGGTGGATGGTTTATGACTGGATGGGCAGATGCATGGGCGAGTGGTTGGTCAGTAGATGAGTGCGTAGATGAATGGGTGGATGGACAGATGGGTGGATAAATGGATAGTTGGTTGGATGCGTAATTGAGAGGGTAGGTGAGTGCAGTGGTAGGATGGAAGGGTAAATAGGTGAGCGGATGGGTGGGTGGGTAGATAAAATAGTGACTCCATGAATTGGAGCCTAAAAACCAGGAGGTTAAGAGAGTGATGGATTTCTTTTATCCAAAATAATCTCAGAAATGTCTCTTTCACGTCAAAGGAAAAGAACCAAGCTCTTCCCAAAAGAACTCTGGAGTCACATAGATGACAAAACTGAACTTAAGGTCATCTGAATAATCCATGGAGGAAGGTCCTGCATGGAGTAGGGTGCCACAAGCACAGGTCCAGACTCTCCTGGGCTGTCTTTGCTTTGTTAGTTCCCCAGAGTCACCTACCTGGTGCTGTGGCCGGGATCTTAAACATCACGTACTTTGTCCTTCCCTTGTCCACAATGGACGTGCCCATGTTAAGGACGTTTCCAGCCACGTCGTAATGAGGGTGTGAGGTAGCCAGGTTTACAGCCACGTACTTGCGGTAATCAACCTGTAAAATACGATAGCCACTCCGCTTTGTGAAGAGGGGGGGATGGGACCCCATGAGCTCTTGACTGAGCCCAGGCCTAGCAGGAAGGTGGATCTCTTTGCCTATCTCTTAATTGGGGGGAAAGGCATAATCTGCCTTTAAAGAGATGTCTACCTCCATGGCCCGATACGATCTCGCTCTACTTCCGTGGCAG
This sequence comes from Acomys minous, assembly GCF_964271855.1. NCBI lineage: Eukaryota > Metazoa > Chordata > Mammalia > Rodentia > Muridae > Acomys > Acomys minous. The sequence goes on from NC_140496.1 coordinate 11,411,685, forward strand.
AAGTTGGGGGGAGCTAGTGAGCAAGTGTGTTTTTTGTTTTGGGGGGTGTGTGTCTGTAACTCTCACCCCATACCCTGGTCTTGTCAGGATCGATCCCCAGCACAGAGACAGGGTGCCCCATGAAAGTAGGCTCTAAGGAATGACAAAGGCAGCTAGATTGCCACCTTCCAGCCAGTCTCAGTCACTGCTGGGTGCCACTTCTATTAAGTCATTTAAATTTACCCCTATTGTTGGAGTTCACAGAGGCAGAGACATGCAGCTCTCCAGGCCTCTCATGATTTTTTTTTTTTTTTTTTTTTTACTCTGGAAACAGAGGTTATAAAACCATTCACTTAACTCAGGAATTCTACCAAGGCTTTGAACGAAGACCCCTGCTCAGAACAGATCACAGCCAGAGGACAATCGGATGGCTGGGGGCTAGCCGTCTGTCCTTCTCCAGGATAGCCCAGCCAGACCCGAGTTAGGTAGGGCTCTGGTTTTTCTGCTATTTCCCAGGATGCATCAGTTGGGATCTGGCCACCTAGTTTACAGAGAACTGGACGTAATTTCCCAGCTAAGAAAAGTGTTCAATTTCGCAGATCGTTCAAATACCGATGACAACATTGTGGCTTTGAACAACCAGCTGGAGCAAACGGAAATGGGGTCTATTGATTTCACGGCAATGTTGGCCCAGTGCTTCCCAGGAAGCGGCTCAGTCTGCTGGTGCCTTTGCTCTCTGAGTAATACTGCCCTCTGCAGGTCACTGTGGGTAGGGCTTCTGAGTTGTACCATCTTCCAAACATATAGGAGGAAGTCCTAACCCCAGCGCTTGTGAATGTGACCTCATGTGGCAGTTGCGTCTTTGAATGTGTAATTATGACAAGGTGATGTCATACCATTTGAGAGTGGCCTGTGACCTCATTACTTGTATGTTTATAGGACACGGGAAATTGGAGCACACAGTCACAAAGGGAACACCATGGGGCTGAGAAGGTGGGGACTAAAGTGATATGTCTATCAGCTGAGAACACCGAGGATGGGTGACAAGTACAGGAGCTGGGAAACACATTGGATTTAGAATTGCGGGCCTCCATAGGTCTCTGTTATTTTAAGCCCTTTATAGTCTTGCATATGAGTGCAGTACCCAGACAAGCCAGAAGGTGGCATCAGATCGCTGGCGCTGGAGTTAAGTTTACAGCCTGGGTGCTGAGAACTGAACTCAGATCATCCGTCTGAATAGTATATAGTTTTAACCACTGAGCCATCTCTCCAGCCCTATGGGGACACACGAGAAAGGCATGAAAGATGGCTGCAGTGTCACTAGGTGGAGCCATCTTTGGGACTCTCATCATGCATGCGTCCCATGGGTAACTGAAATATGCTTAGGTAGCAAGTGCAGCCACAAGGATGGACACCGTGCAGCCCCTGCGTAGGCGTAACTACAAGCACCATGCTAGGGCAGCTGAGAATTGAAGGGGATCAGAGGAGGGGACCTTCCAGTGAGCTTTCTGTAGTCAGCTTGCCTTCTCCCTGGGAGTTGGGGGGTAGGTAAGGAACGGACACTGGCTGTAAGCCTATACAACCTTCTCCAACGTCTCTAGAGTCCGGGGGTTGATTTTCCTGATGTAGTTGGTCTCTGTGGTCGCATAGAAGTCGTCTCCACACTTCATGATGTTGATCAGGCAGTTGTCTGTGAAGTCGGGGATGGTGTGGGACAAGTAGGAGAAAGCTCTGGAAAGAAAGACGGTTGGTGTGGGTTGGCCGTGCCTGGCCGGCTGCAAAGTTTTGTTCTTCATGGCGAGCCTTCTCACCATTGAGTGCGGTCTGCTACAGCAACAGAGGAAAGACTCTGGGTCTCAAGGGGTCACCCGAGGAATCTGGAGGGCCCAGAGATCAGGTTCTCCCCCCCACATTCCCCAACCCGGAGTGAGCCAGCGAGCGAGGTGCTGGGGCAATGTGGCCACCTGACACTCCTCCTGAGTGCCCAAAGTGCAGGGGTCTCTTCAACTAGAGGCAGCACGAGCTGGTATGCTTACAACTGTTTTAAGCAGCCACACACAGATATCAGATATGAAGCTATTACACCCACCCCTCGCCCAAAGCTAGCAAAACAGTAAATTTCTTTGGTAGAATCTGAACCCTGATTGAGTACTTTGTTCAATAACTTATTTGTGGGTTTTTGTTTTTTTGTTTTTTGCTTTTGTTTGTTTTGTTTTGTTTTCCAGACAGGGTTTCTCTGTGTTAGCCTTGGCTGTCCTGGATTCACTTTGTATACTAGGCTGACCTCGAATTCACAGTGATCGGCCTGCCTCTGCCTCCCAAGTGCTGGGATTAAAGACATGCGCCACCGTACCCGGCTCTTGAAACAAGGTTTTATGTGTCCCAGGCTAGCTCAGACATGCTATGTCCCCAAGGATGTCCTTGAACTTGTGCTTAGCCTGCCTCCACTTCCTGAGTGGCTAGGCATGGCCACACACATCCCTGTAACCCAAAAGCTCTGTGAAGTGGACAGAGGAGGATTGCTGGGGACTTGCCGGCCGGTAGCTTAGCTCTAGGTTCAGAGAGAGACTCTGTCCAGACTTGGAGCACTGGTCATGTCCGGTTTAAACTTGTGCTGGGGATCAAAGCCAGGGCTTTGCAAAAACATTCTACAGCCTGAGCTACGATCTTTAGCGCTGGAATTAATTTTAGCAAAGAGGAAAACAAGCTCGTGTTAGTTCAGACACATGGCTCATTTCACCAAAAGGCAAACGACAAACAGGGAAAAACAACCCGAGGGGGTGTGGTGGTACAAGTGGATACAAGTGTTGAGTGGTGCTCCCCCTAGCGACAAAAGGTTTTAACTGCAGATTTTCTCCTCCAGGTGTGGCTTTGAAGTCCTTCCAGCCCACTCACTCACTCCCTTTTCTCTGCTGACACCTCCCAGCTCAGCCCTGGCTGCAAGGGCGAGTCGCCCTGCTCCAGGGACTGATGATGTCAGCCCCAGAAAAGCAGAAGCAGTTTTCCTGTCTTTGGCTAATCCGCCCTGAATCGTTCCGTAGTTCGCTGCCTGGAGTGTATCTGAAGGGAGATAGTGACAGCAGGCCTGACCCTCCAGCCAAGAATTTATTTGTTGCATGTGTAATACACACATCTGTTTCATAACCCAGATGACTTCAGATGTGTTCCAGAAGAATCTCCCCACCCTCCCATTTGTCAGCGTCCCACCCCCTGAACTGTCCTCTTGAATCTCTTTATGTTCCCTGCCATTTATGTGCCTTGCTTTAAGAAAAAGAGCCGGGTGTGTGTGTGTGTGTGTGTGTGTGTGTGTGTGTGTGTGTATGTGTGTAGGTACATGCACCCATAGGTATGCACAGTGAACTAGAAGCAGATGCGAGCTGTCCTGCCTCTCAGTTTCTACCACTCTCTCCAGAGGCAAAGTCCCTCATTACACCTGGAACAAGGCTGGCAGTCTACAAAACCTTGCGACATTTCACACTGCCCTAGGGTTATAGGCATGCTTGTAACAATGCTGAGCTCTTATAAGTATTCTGCGGACTTGGACTTGGGACTCTGTGCTTTCTCTCAACAAGTGCTCTTACTCACTGGCTGTCTCTCCAGGCCTATTCTGCTTTAAAACAACAACTTCCTAACTTATCATGCCTTAGATTTTATGCTTGGACATGAAATTCCTTTTCGGCCACACTGATGTATTCAACCAGACTTCTGGCAATGACATTTGGCTTGTTTTTAGCTTTTATCATAACAAATGACATAGCTAGGAATAATGTCTATTTGTCACTTCAGACGTGAGCATCTCTAGACAAAAGGGAGAACACACTTCTACTTTTGATTGATAATGGCCAAATACTCTCCTCCCAGCCAGGCAGGTGACCATATGACAATGTGTCAAGTGTTCTTCGCCTCTCTTGCCATCAGTGATTAAGAATCACACAGCACCTGTGGCCACAGGCTGGCCACATAGAGTTTTACCTACCCCAAAGAAAACTATTAGGGGAGAAAACATGGGCTGTTTTGACCATCAAAAATAAATAAAAAAAGCATGAATTTGTCAAGATTCAAAAGAGGACGTTACTTGGAAAAGATGTTTTTGCAGGGATCTGGGTAGGCCATTGTCCCGAACTCAGACACCACGATTCTGTTGGCTTCGATGTTGGCATTGTAGGTGTCGCTCTGCAAGTATTTGCTCCTGTAGAAGACCTCCCCTGAAACAGAAGCAGATGCTTGTCAGCCTGGCACCTTTGAAATTGATGTCAGCCACTCTAGGGGCTTTTCTGGGGGCCAGAGGGAGGCTTGTTGACCCAGACTAGCCTCCTTCGTGCAAGCGAGAAGAGATTTGGAGTGGAGAGAGAGAGAGAGGGAGAGAGAGAGAGAGAGAGAGAGAGAGAGAGAGAGAGAGAGAGGGAGAGAGAGAGGGAGAGAGAGAGTTTTCTTAGATGTGTGATCCCTGTAGGTTTCCCAGGCTCCAGTGGAGAGCTCCACACATATTCATGTATAGGCAGCACTAATTAGACTTAGTAGGTTATAAAACTAAAATAAGAAGCTGTGTGTGGTGGTGCACGCCTTTAATTCCAGCATTTGGGAGGCAGAGGAAGGTAGATCTTTGTGAGTTCGAGGCCAGCCTGGTCTATAAGTGAGTCCAGGAAAGCCAAGGCTACACAGAGAAACCCTGTCTCAAAAAAACAAAAATAGCTGGGCATGGTGGCACACATCTTTAATCCTAGCACTCAGGAGGCAGAGGCAGGTGGATCGCTGTGAGTTCGAGGCCATCCTGGTCTACAAAGTGAGTCCAGGACAGCCAAGACTACACAGAGAAACCCTGTTTCAAAAAACAACAACAAAAAATCAAAATAAAACAAAAAGCGAAACAAAAAATAAAAAAATAAAAATAAATAAAATAAAAGATAAGAAGGCAAGTGGGGAAGAAGGCTCAGTGCATAAAGGCTGCTAAGAAGGCTAATGACCTAAATTTGCTCCCCAGAACCGTCATGGTGGAAGGAGAGAGCTGCCTCCCCCCACTCCTTGGTGCATGTGTGCACACACACATACAAATAAACAAAATATAAAAGAAATATTTTGCCCCCCACTCTCTGCCCCTCACCATCTGCAGCAGGTAGGAGAAGGGGCTCAGAGGGCTGAGAGCAGGAGAGCTGTCCCTGTCCCTCACCAGCTGTAACACTAGGGGTAACAACCCCAGACCTTGCCTGGGCATCACAGTGGAGGTGGCCCTAGTGGTGTGGGTGTAGGTGAGCTGGTCTCAAGGGCATGAGAGTTGGAGAACAGGTCCTGTCCCTTGCTGGCTGCGGCATTGTGTGAGCTACCCAGGACAGGCACTGGTAGTGGGAGGGGAGAGGTGGCATGCCTGCCAACTCAGCTACCACCCAGGCCCAGATACAGAGCTTTGAGTTGGCCTACTCCAACATCTACCCCATCTATGGACTACTGGAAAATGTAAAGGGGCCGTTCCTGCAGATTTCAAGATGCAGCGTCTCCATGACACTGGGCAACAACAGGATATCTGAGGGGAGTCCTGGTGAGGCTCTAGTACTGATAATGTGGCCTTGAACCAGAGCAATAACTTATTGCAATGCACATTTACAAGGAAAGATGCCTGGACAAAAGGGCATACGGTATGGTACAATGTGACAAAGTATAGCCTTCATGGAAAGATGATGATGATGATGATGATGATGATGATGATGATGACTATTACTATTATTATTATTATTATTATTATTATTATTATTATTATTATTAATTATATTTTGGGTGGGAGGTTGCAAGGGTGGAGGACAGATACAAAGGGACGAGGGAGAGGAATGGAATTCGGAGCACATGATGTGAAACTCAGAAAGAATCAATAGAAAGTTAAAAATAAAGAAATGTTCTGAATAAAAATAAAACCTAGCCAGGCATGGTGGCACATGCCTTTAATCCCAGTACTTGGGAGGAGGCGGAGTCAGGTGGATTGCAGTGAGTTCGAGGCCAGCCTGGTCTACAAAAGTAAGGCCAAGACAGCCAGGATTGTTAGATAGATAAATAAATAAATAAATAAATAAATAAATAAATAAAACCAAAGTTGCCAGTCAACAGCATCATAAAAAAAAGTTATAAATACCTGAATGTAAAATTTCTTAACACACAAATGTACAAATGTGACGACAGATCGGTTCTCACCTAATGAGATAGAGGTATAGGGAGATTAGACACCTTAAGCCACACAACCAGTGACAGTAATGGATTCCTAAGCTGGAAATGAACATAGACATGGCCTCTCTTAGGCAAGGTCTGGACACAGCGATACAGTCCGATTGGCTCTTCTAAAAATAGACTCATAACAGGTGACATCTCAGTTAACATAGGGATATGGGGACTGTCCCATACAATGGCAAGCTCTTCTAACAACGCCAATAGCCTCTCCCCCTGGGGTGTATTTTCGTACCTTTCTCCAAAGGACTGAGTGTACATTGCAGTGGCAACCACGTTCATTTCCCACCTAAGGGGGAATGAGGAGCATTACAGGAACACTAGCCATCATTAGACTGCAGCCAGCTTCAGGCAGCCACCTCCCCACTTCCTAGGGTTAGCAATTTCAGTGAGATAAGATGCTGCGAGGCAAGCCAGATGTGGTGGCGCATGCCTGTATTCCCAGCACTTGGGAGGCAGAGGCAGGCGGATCGTTGTGAGTTCGAGGCCAGCCAGAGTTCGAGGTCTAAAAAGTGAGTCCAGGACAGCCAAGGCTAACAGAGAGACCCTGTCTCAAAAAACAAAACAAAACAAAACCAAAAAAAAAAAAGAAAGAAAGAAAGATGCTGCGAGGCATCTGGCAGCGGAGGTACACAGCACACGTGCTCTGATGGCTCATTTTCACTGACACCTTCAGAGTCACTTCGGAGACACACCTCTGGACACATTGTGGAGGGTTAACCAGGGAGGGAAGACCCATTCTGAAGGTGGGTTGGGATCATCCCATGGGCTGGGGGCTTGATCTGAGTGTTGGAGAAAGCGAGTTGACCATTCGTGTTTGTCTCCCGTCTTCCTGTGTGCATAAGCAGTGTGACCAGTGTGTCTCACACTCCACTCCTTGACAAGCTGTGAGCCCAACAAATTCCTTCTTCCATTTTAAGTTACTTTTCTCAGGTGTTTTGTCACAGTAATGAAAGTACCTTATGCATGTGTGTTGGCTGATGGAATTCTAGGTGGTCAAGGAAAACCCTGGAGGCTTCGTTATGGGGGAGCCTGATGTTGGTCCTCAGCCAAGCGCAGCACTGAACAAGGACCCACTTTAGAGCCAGTCTGTCCTTCTTTGGTCACTCTGGATGTCACCATCCACATGGCACTGGCTAAGGCTTTTGGGGCCCAGGATGCTTGGCTTGAAAGGTGAATTCTTTTCCCTTGAAATGTAAACTCCCAAGCCAGGCCGCCCATTTCCTATAAACACAGAGCTGTGGGATCCCAGAGCGCTGGAGGCCCTGGGAAAAAGGAGCTCTGAAAACACTCAAGACTGACGCCGGACCACGAGTGTGAGATTAAAATAACAGCCACTGTCCACCCTGCTCTCCCAAGGCCTCTGTCAGCCACATCCCATCTGAAGGGACACAGTTAACATAAATCTCATGGGTGGTGTCTTCAAGAACTGGGTCAGGTCTGATAGTTTTGGGATTAAGGTAGGGCATGTGGGTGTGTACCCACATATACATGGGAAACCAAACACACATGTGTGCACCAACACACTGACACATACCACACAAGTGCATGCACCCACATACCCCAACATCCACACACTCTGACACGTACCACACATACTTGTGTACATCCATATACCTCTGAATGCACCACACACATACACCCACATACTTTGACACATACCACATGCACTTATGTGCACCCACACACTCCAATATATACCTCACATATTTTGTACACCTATATACCCTGGCACACACCACAAATACTGTGCACACCTGCAACGTACACCACTTATATATTGCACCCTTACTACTCCAACATGTACCACACGAACATGTGTATACATACAAACACAACACACATTACACACAGACTTGTGTGTACCCCTATACCTTGGTATATGCCACACATACACATGCACACATTATAAATCTTCCATGCATGTTCCAAATACATTCTCACACATCACACACACACACACACACAAATACTGAAATGACTATCTTCTAGAAACACTCTCTTTGCGGAGAAAGACCTGACATCACTCACTGTCACTGCTTTATTTTGTTTAACTAATTAATTACTTTTTGGTTTTGTTTGTTTTTTTGAGACAGGGTTTCTCTGTGTAGACTTGGCTGTCCTGGACTTGCTTTGTAGACCAGGCTGGCCTCGAACTCACAGATCCGCCTGCTTCTGCCTCCCCAAGTGCTGGGATTAAAGGCGTGCGCCACCGCACCCGGCTCACTGTCATTGCTTTAAACGCAGCTTTCTATTTTGTAGCCCTTCTAGAGTTAAACAGAAGAACCTATTCTCTGCCCTTCTTTAGCTTCCGCCCTCTCTGCTCCTTCTCTTTTACCCAGTCTTTGCTAGATCTTGTTTTTGTTTTTTGAGACAGTATCTCACTATGTGGCTCTGGCTGTCTTAGAACCCACTATGTAGACCAGGCTGGCCTCAGACTCACAGAGATCCCCTTGCTTCTGCCTCCTGAGTGCTGGGATTAAAGGTGTGCAGTATCACACTTGGTCTTCGCTGGTTTCTAAGGCATTAACTTCTAGTCATCTCCAGCGGTGGCCACAAGCTATTGTTCTGGGTTTTTTTTTCTAACTTTTTAAAATATTTATTTTATGAGTGTGGGTGTTTGTCTGCATGCATATATGTGCACCACATGTATGAAGTTTCCATGGAGACCAGGAGAGGGCATCAGATCCTCTGGACCTGGAGTTATGGATGGCTAGGAAGCATCATGTTGGTGCTGAGAACTGAACCCAGGCTTCCTGGGGAAGTAACAAGTGTTGTTTACCATTGAGGTGTCTCTCCACCCCCTCACTTCCTTTTTTTTGGTTGTTGTTGTTTGGTTTTGTTTTTGTTTTGAGACAGGATGTTGCTGTGTAGCCCTAGCTGTCCTGGAACTCACTTTGTAGACTAGACTGGCCTCAAACTCACAGAGATCCACCTGCTTTTGCCTCTAAGTGCTGAGATTAAAGGTGTTTACCACTACGGCCATCTGCCTCTCACTTTCTTAAAAAACAACAACAAAGTGGGTTAATAAAATAAACAGTTTTCAAAGCATGAAACACCAACATGAAATGCCAGTAAACATATGAAAAGATGTCCAACGTCACTAGCCATCAGAGGAATGGAAGTCAAAGCTCGCTGAGATGCCATCTCACCCTAGTGGGAATGGTGGTCACAAACCAACAAGAGCTAGCCAGGATTCACACCTGTAGGGATGCAAAACAGTCCAACCACTATGGAAGGCAGTTGGAGGTTTCTCAAAAATGAAAGATAAGGGCTGGAGAGGTGGATTCACAGTTTAGCGTGCTTGCTGTGCTTACAGAGGACCTGCGTTCCGTTCCCAGCACCCAGGTGTGAAGGAGAAGAAAGAGACTGAAAAAACATGCATGTATTATGCCATTGGTTTGATAGGAATGGGGCCATAAGCCAAGGGTACAGCCAACTTCTGAACTCTTGCGAAGAGAGAGTGAACCTGTTCTCCCTAGAGCTCCCAGAAGGAAAGCAACCCTGCCAGTACTTTGGCATCACCCCCCTCTCCCGCCCGTGAGATCAATTTCAGACTTCTGACCCCCCAGAATGGAAAGAGAACAAAGGACCATGGGGGTCTGCCTTGTATTTGTTACCATGACAACAGCAAACTCATGCCCGGCTCTTACCATCTCTGATGGTGAAGCTGTGGAGAAGGGCCAGGCCATCAAACCAATGGTTGTACTTGCTATCTCCCACCGTGTGCATCCCAGGCCCGTTGCGAAGCAGCGTCCCCTGCAGCCATGCTGGAATCCTGCCTGTTAAGAGAGACACCGTTTAGCTGCCAGAGTCCATGACTAAACTGAAAAATCTTAAAAAGGAATGTGTACATCGTGAAAAGAAACTGAATACACAGAATGTACTATTACTCCTTGTCCGTCCATTTACTCCATGGTCATTTCTAGAAAAGGACCATGAGGGCTGATAGTTTGCTAGCACTGAGGACGACAAGAATAGATACAGTTCCGTCATCTGAAGTTGCACAGCGCTAGAGGGTGCTAGAGGCGGTGCTGCAGCCTGGTGCTTCGCAGACCGGAAGTGCCTCGCCTGGCTAAGAGCTTGGAGCGTCATCCTGAGTCTTGACCAGGGCATTTGCCTCACAGCATGGAAGAACATGGTAGAGGCTGGGAAGATGGCTCAGTGGGTAAAAGGCTTTCCACGCAAGCAGGAGGTTCTGAGCGTGGCTTCCAGAACCCTCATAAAAACTGAGGCAAGATGGACTGTGTTTGTGGTCCCAATGCAGGGGGTGGGAGTCGGGAAGAGGCAGGTGGATTCCTGGGGCTTGTTAGCCAGGCTAGCCAGCCAAACTGGTAAGCCACAGGACGGTGACAGATCTTGCTTGAAAAAACAAGGTGGATGGCGTCTCGAGTACCGACTCACAAGGTTGACTTTGGGGCTCAGTGTGTGTGTGTGTGTGTGTGTGTGTGTGTGTGTTTAGTTTAGAGGACAACTTTCAGGAATCAGCTTTCTTTGTCCGCCATCTATGCAGAGCAAGCCATGAGGAGCAAGCCGGTAAGCAGCACCCCTCCATGGCCTCTGCATCAGCTCCTGCCTCCAGTTCCTGCCCTGCTTGAGTTCCTGTCCTGACCTTCCTGTGATGATGGACTACAATGTGGAAGTGTAAGTTAAATAAGCCTCTTCCTCTCCAAGTTGCTTTGGTCGTGGTGTTTCATCACGGTGATAGTAACCCCGACTAAGACATCTGTCTTGTGCAAACTTAAGAGAGAGTTTGGAAGGATGGTGCAGTGGTTAAAAGCACACACTGCTCTCCCAGTTCCCAAGGACCTGCGCTTGATTCCCAGTACCCACTGTAGCTCAAAACCACCTGTAACTCCAGCCCCAGGGGAATCTAATACTTCTGGTCTTTCCAGACACCTGTACTTGCATACATATACCCACACACAGATACAGACACATACACGTGGTTAAAGGTAATAAAAGCTTCAAAAATGGAAATACACTCAAATAATGATACTGTAAATTTTTCTTTTATATTTGAATAGTCACCTAAATGTTATATATAATTTAATGTACACACACACACACACACACACTCTTTCTCTCTCTCTTAGAGTCGTGGATTGAATCGTAGAAAATATACATAAAACCTGGGAAGGCTCCCAACAACGTCTACGGCAGTTCCTCAGTTAGAAGTTGACCTGAGGGCCAACAAGATGACTAAGCCAGTAAAGACACTTGCAGCCAAGCCTGACAGCCTGGGTTCAATCCCTGGGCCCACATCATAGACACAATCAATCCCTGCAGGTTGTCCTCTGGTGTCCCGACTCACATCCCCAGTACTCTTGGCTGTCAGAGCATTCCAAACACTCTTCTGGAGACAACGAGAAGAAACCACTCCCTTCTCAGAGACTGCATTACCACGCATCTTGTTCCCATATATGGGCTTCTAAGCTTCCAAAAGCAGCTCCTGTTACGGGGGGGGGGGGGAAGATACCCATGTAAACACAGAAGTCTCACCTGTCACTCTGGCCTGGACTGGCTCTGGCTGTTCTTTTTTATTCCTGCCAAATATTATCTCCATGGAACCGGTGGGTGTGGGTGAGGACGATGTTACCCGAATAGACACGGCGTCCCGAGTGCTCAAGGCCTCCTGTCTCCCTGCCCTCAGCTCTTCTACATCTTCGCCTGTCCCTCTTTTTTCTGCTTCCTTCCTCTCTGCGGGTCAGTGTTGCTGCCGGAAGCTGCCGGGTGATTTATACAACGTTTGGCCAAAGGTCAGTTCCCAAGCCCTGTGTTACTGCTAATCTTTAATCCTTGTTAGTGCTTTCCCAACTCTTCCCCTCTGAGTTCACTTTTAGCTTAAACCAAGGGAGGCTCTGCTCTAGGCTGCAGGAGAGGGTTTGGTGCACTCGGCTGAATTCAGCCCAGCTTAGCTCATCATCCTGAGAGCTGGATGTGTTTAAGGCTGGAGCAGGGAGGACCAGTAAAGGCTCCTCAAGCTAAGGGACCATCAAATGCATCCATCACACGATTGCAAGGTATGGGCTGGTGACATCTTCACCATCCTCAAATACAGGGAAAGTTTTGCTTTTAACCAAGGGCCTGGTTCCTTCCTGCTCTTAAAAAAAAAAAAAGTCATATCAGTGTCACGTGCCCATTTAAAAAACAAAGACACAGAAGAAAAGGCTTTTTATCAGGGACCAAAGAATAAATGAAACACAAAACAACTTCAGGGGCTGGGGGATGGCGTGTTGTGTGAGCATGAGGGACTGAGCTCCTCACAGAAGCACCTACGCAAACCCCAGTACTGAGAGACAGAGACAGGAGGCTCTTTGGGGGCAGCCAGACTAGCCGAAAGCTTTCAGGTCAACTTGGGCTATCAAGATGGAGGAACCGTGGCTGTCTTTGGCGTTAGGATTTCCATGCGTTCACAGATCCTGAAAGATGCCATTGATTAAAATCTAACATTGCCCTTTTCCAGAGCCCTGGGTGGGAGTTGGTGCCCTCCTGATTCCCACTGCTCAGACTGACACCGTCAGCAGCAGGAGGCTGAGGTCAAGCTGCCTTCCACACTACACAACACACACAGCAATCAACACATCACAGGACACCTCGTGAATATGTACAATTTCTCTGTTTTATGTAATTGAATGAATTATAAAATTAAACATGATTTGGGGTTGAGGAGAATATTTGACTTGTATAATTCATGTTTTTTGTTTTGTTTTGTTAAAAAAAAAAAAAAGGCCGGGTCAGCAGCTTGTAGATAATCCCAGTGCTATGGAGGTGGAGGCAGGCAGCCCCCTAGCTGCTGGCCAGCCAGCTTAGCCTCCTTGGTGAGTCCCAGACCAAGGAGAGACCATATTTCAAAAGTAAATAGATAAGGTGAATGGTACTAAAGAAGACAGCTGCCAAAGTTGTCCTCTGCCCTACACACATGCTTACATTGTGAATGTACACCGGCTCATGTGCAACTGCAAGCGCGCACACGTGCACGTGCACACACACACACACGGAGAGAGCGAGCCATGGTGCTTGCCGTCACGTAGCCCAGCTGTGGAGAAGGGTGAGGGCTGAGCTGAGAGTTATTCAGGGTTTCAGAACGTTCTAGAACAGGCTGTGCTTCCTCCCAGCCTGCACGTTGCCATCACCTGGTGAGAGTTTGCAAAGTGCTGGTGCTGGGCTGAGCTCCACACCTACTGCCTCAGAATCTGAGCGGAGCCAGAGGCCAACATTTCAGTGATGCCTCTACTGTGCGCAGCTGGAGCTGAGGAGCCCATCACCCGGAGAGATGTGGAGAGCTTGCCTGACGCTGGGCTGGAGTTCCTGTGGGCCGGGGCCATGTTATTCTCTCTGAGCCTCTTTTTCCATAGCTATTGAAGTAGGAGGTAATGCTGTCAGAATCCCGGGGCCCATTATCTCTTCTCTTTTCTTAGAAGGCATTTCCCTCTGTCCCACATTTCCAGTAAATCCCATGATAACCCTACTCTATGCTGCAGTCATATTCAAACACTTGTTTGCATGCCAGAATTATTTATCCCAAGCCGTAAAAGCCACATCCTTGTACAGATGGCTGGGATGCACCAAGGGCTCAGAGAAAAGAAAGTTCTGTTGATAGTGCTAAGCTGGCTGAAGAGCAAACCAGACAGCCTGTACCTGTAAGTAAGGGAGCAGAGGCATTTGTGGCTAACAAATGGTGGGGGTGGGGCCAGTATGTCTTAGTCAGGGTTTCTGTTGCTGTAATGAAACCCCATGAGCAAAAAGCAAACTGGGGTGGGGGGGTGGGGGGGAAAGAGTTTGGCTTACTTTTCCATAGTCATCATCAAAGGTAGTCGGACAGGAACTCAAACAGGACAGCAGCTGACCCAGGGGCCATGGACGGGTGCTGCTTACTGGCTTGCTCCCCATGGCTTGGTCAGCCTGCTTTCTTATAGCACCCAAGACCATCAGCCAGGGGAATGGCACCACCCACAGTGGGCTGGGCCCTGCCCCATCAATCCCTAATTAAGAAAATGCCCTACAGCTGCATCTTATGGAGGCATTTTTTTTTTCCTCAGCCGAGGTTCCCTCCTTTCAGATACCTCTGCTGTGTGTCAAGCTGACTTAAAAATAGTCAGCACAGGGCACAACGTCAAGAAAGCAAAAAAGGAAAAAAAAAAAAAGAAAAAAAATGGAGAAGGGTAAATGTGTGTACTGGTCCACACATTCAGTCAATCATCGGTTCCACGAGTATGGGTCACCCCTGTCCAGCAGGAGCAGCTCCACACTGCAGGCAAAAGAAAGGGTGGGAAATCCTCAAGCCTGTAAGTGCACAGAGAGTACAGGGGCCACGACAACACGTTTACACAAGGACTAGCAATTGAGCCAAGGCCTGGAGGATGACTGGGCACATCCCACTGGAGAAGAGGAGGAGGATGGTCCAAACAGAGAAAGAGCTGAGCTGCCTCAAGTGGCCCCAGCACAGCCCCACACACAGAGGACTCTGACCAGGAGAGGTCTAAGTGTTGCTTCCTGTGGGGCTGGGGCCTGCAGGAGAGGATGGCTGGCAGGAAAGGAAGGGAGGGGAGAGGAGGGCTGTCAGGTGAAGGCTGGACTTACTAAGAGGAAGTGAGAAGAATAGGGGGTTGGCATTGCACGGAAGTGTCTCAAGCCGGGACCTCCCGTAGGCTTCTTGGTGTAATGTGTTGACTTATTCCTGAGTTATGTGGATCGGCAAGACGGCTCAGTGGTGTAAATGCCCTTGTTTCCAAGTCTTTGTTCAATCCTGGGGACCTACATGATGAAAAGAGAGAACTGACCCCCAAAAGCTATCCTCTGAACTCCGCATGCGATCTGTGATGCATGCACGTGTGCACACATCCGAGCACACAAACGCCCACACACTTGTAATATAAAAATATTTCCTGAAAAAAAAAATGTCCATTCAATCCAGACAGGACCGTATGGTTCTAGCTTGGTGAATCAATGATTTTAGGAGTGTGGGTGAGCCCCAGCTGCACCTTTAAAAAGCCCCATGATGCACAGATGAAAGCTCCCCCAGGATGCTTAGACAGACTCCCCACTACAGTTAATGTTCCACCTCCTGCACACCGAGACCACACGCAACAGGAACAGAATTCCATGTAGCTAGCAGGAGGGTGCAGGCAGGAGGGAGTGGCTACAACTTCAGGTGCAGGGGTGTCTAATCCCCCCCCCAACCGATTCACACTCAACGACCTATCCTCTGCGCAGGTCGCATCTCGTCCCACTCATCCCATGAGTTTTTGAGGAAGCCACCGAGGCTTGGCTGACTTGTGTGCCTGGGGTAGGGAATGTATTCTGTGGTGGAGTGGAAAGTTTGAACACGGGAGCACCTCAGTGATGTGGGCAGTGGGCAGGGGGTCTGTGTCTCCCATTTCATGGGGCAATCTATGCCCTCCCCAACCTCCCCACCCCCAATAGAATGGATTCATGAGGTTAACAAGCAAATGAGGAGGGTTGGGGAAGTGGCTCATAGCAAAGTACTGGCCATGCAAGCGCGAGGACTCAATTCAATGCCTAGAACTCACATTTAAAAGCTGGAGGCGGGGCTGGAAAGATGGCTCAGTGGTTAAGAGCACCAGCTGCTCTTCCAGAGGTCCTGAGTTCAATTCTCAGCAACTACAGGGTGGCTCATAATCATCTACAATGTGATATGATGCCCTCTCTTGGCATGCAGGTGTACATGTGATAAAGCACTCTATACATAAAATAAATGCATCTTTAAAAAAAAGAATAAAAATAAAAATATAAGCTTGGTGGGAAGCCAGGCATAATGGTTCACACCTTTAATCACAGCCTTTAAACACCTTTGCAGGGTAGAGGCAGGCACATCTCTGTACGTTCAGGGCCAGCCTGGATTACATAGTGACTTCTAGGATAACCACAGGGGCAGAGACAGGTGGACCCCTGGGGCTCATTGGCAACTCAGGCTGGTCTATTTGGTGAAGTCCAGGCCAAAGAGACCCTGTCACAAAAATCAAGTGAAGCATTACTCAAGATTGACCTCTGGCCTGCACATGCATGCACTCCCTCATAGTTAAGCACATACTTACTGCTAAAATTCCTTCCATGGTGCGAAGATGTCCACAATGGTGAACTCAGGAGCCATTCCACCCAAGTCACTCTGGGGAACCCACGAGTCTATTGGGCTGACTTACAGAGCACTGGGAGAGAGGTTACAGTCACAGGCAGGAGAGTGGGTAACCTTAAAGCGCCACCCTGGAAGGTCTGCACTCAGTGTGAATGATGGGGTCCCCTCCTCTAATGCCCCTCTCAAAGACCTTACGTGCATTTAGGGCATAATTGTAAATTGTGGTTGGGAGGGGGGCTGGATGCTCACATAAGGGAATAACAATCCAACTTGCCCCCTCCTTCCAAAATGGACAGTCAACAAGCTCAGCTTTGATAATCTTTTTGCAAACAGCCGGATCCTGAAGATGGTGGCAAATGTGATCAGAGGATAGTCCTATAGGAAAACACACACACACACACACACACACACACACACACACACACACACACACTTGAGGCACTCTCAGGCACCTAAGAAGTAAAAGCTGAAATCAGCAAGCTATACAAATTGTGTTATAAAACAACCGGACAGTCTTATTTTGCAGCCTTGCATCTCTTGCTAGAAGCTGTTGCCCACAGCCAGCGAGTGTTTCCCTGAAGGAGATAGTGTTATCACATCTAAATTACTTTGCAGTTTTCCAATTAAGTTAACTTCTAGGTGGTGCTGCTAATTAGCCAGGGTGATAAGCTGGGCAGATAATGTGCCCATCTTGGGTTTCAGGTTTAAAGGTGAAAGGCAAAGTCCCCACCGAGGCAGCAGCTGCCCTTTTGGAAGGAGAACAGTGTGTGTGGCACACGTGCGTGTTCAGTAGACAGTGAACAGACACAAGTGTGTAGCTCACCGTCCTGTGTCCACTGGGTCATGATCCATTACAAACTGGTCAGCTAAAAAACAGGAATTGCACACACCCCCCACCCCACACATCCCCACCCCTGTTCTAAAGGTCATGAGTTGGAGATCAAGGTATTAACAGGGCCATGCTTTTGGGAGGGTTTGAAGAATTGTTCTTTCTGCTTCTCAGGGCTTCTACCTCATGTGTGCCATCTCGGTTCTCCTTGGTGTGTAAATGCAGTGCTCTAACTCTGCCTCCATGTCCATGTGGCATCCTTCCCTCCATAGATATGGAGGGAAACTACAGCCAAGTTTCACTATTAAGGCTCTGGCCATGGTACTGGCCTTTTTACTCTTGCATGCCTCATCTTAACTTTGCAAAGTTGGTCCCAAATGATGTCACACTTTGAGGCACAACAGATCTTCCTGAAGAACACAATTCAGCCTATAATGTTGAGGAAACAAAGGCTGTGAAAATGGGTGAAGGCATTGGTAGGTTGACCCTTGCAGCCAGGTGCATTTGGCTTCTCCTGGGCTCTCTCTCCTGCTCTTTGAAAGCTTGCTGATGTCTTCGAATGATGGCAGAACAGAAGAGATCAAGCTGCTGTGAGGACAGGAAAGAAGAATCAGTTAGCTCTTGTGAGAGGTTAACGGGCCTGGGGGAAGAAGTCACCGTTGAGGCTGTTCTGGGGAAAGATTGTGGGCACACGAGTGAAAAAGCCCTTGACAAGACACAACAGCATGTCCAAAGGCTAGAGTGAGACCAAGTGTGGCAGACCTCTCTGTGGTGGGTGACAGGGGTGGCTGTAGCTTATGTGTGTGCTGGGCTACTGATGAGAAGCAAGGCTTTGGCTCTATAAGACTGTGACCCCCTCCTGTCAACTCTTCCTCCAGTGCCAGCTTCTATTACATTTTCTCTCTCTCTCTCTCTCTCTCTCTCTCTCTCTCTCTCTCTCTCTCTCTCTCTCTGTGTGTGTGTGTGTGTGTGTGTGTGTGTGTGTGTGTGTGTGCATGCTGGACACAGGTGTGTCCAGTTAAAGTCCAGAGGACAAAGCTGGGGGTCATTCCTTGGGTGCTGACCACTTTTATTTTTTGTAACATGGTCTTTCTCTGGCCTGAAACCTTCCAATTTTGCTATAATGTCTGGTCAACATGTGCCAGAGATCTGCCAGTCTCTATCCTGGGCGCTGGGATTGCAAGCAGTCTTCACCACACCCAACTCCATTCTGTACGATTGGTCTTCCAAAGTCCAGGTTGTCCTGTGAAATCTGCCAGCAAGCTAGCGAGTCTGAAGGACTTCATCTACACACACGTGTTTATTAAAAAAACAAAACAAAAAAGACGGGTTGGTGAGAAACACCCCTTGTCACTTGTCTTCTGACCCTCACACAGGTGCCATGTCATACACACACACACACACACACACACACACACACACACACACTCTGAAGGGTTGAAGAGATGGCTCAGCAGTAAAGAGCACAGTCTCTCCCAGTACCTACATGGTGGCTCACTACTGCCAGTAACTCCAGTTTGAAAGAATCTGACACTCTCTTTTGGCATCTGCGGGCACCAGACCCACATGTGGCACACAGACACAAATGCAAGCAAAACATTCATACACATAACATAAAAATATCTTTTTTTTTAATGTTAGAAAATAAGAGAATTCCACTCACCATTCCAACGGCTGAGGCTAGTATTAGTTGCTCCCCAGAAGATGGCTTCCAAATACTGAATCAAAGAAAACAGGAAGGCACCCCAAACATTGCCCAGCTGGGACTCATGCTTCCTAGGGCCAGTCTGCCAGGAGGAGTTCTCAAGTGGGAAGGGTGACACAGGCCACATTGGGGGAACTAATGAATTTAAATGTAGCATTGAGTTCATGGTGAGAATCACAGGGGTGCTCAAGCCAGGTGGTCCTGGTGTCCCAGTTCTGGGGATACGCCTATGTGGACATGTCACTCCACTGTCTATCAGAAGTAGGTTTCAAGACAAGAGATTTCTTCAGGGGTAAACCCAAGTGATCCCAGCAGGGTGCTGAGGGAGTGAATCAAGGCAAGTAATTACAAGTAACAAAATGATGACATGATTAGCTGACACTGTGACATTATAAATGGCCTTTAGAAGATGTTGTTTGCAAGACTTTGTCAACAATGGCAAAAAGACATTAATGACACATTGTTAGGCCCATACAGTAACTCAGCCTGCTTGGGGTGCTCCCAGGCTCCAAGGCGTGTATGGCTGTGCCTCGGGTGAGTCTCGAGGGAGTCAGGTTCTAGTGGTTCCCTTTCTCACTGCTGTGACAAGGTACCTGATAAAAGTAACTTAAGGAAAGGAAATGCTCATTTTGGCTCACAGTTGGAAGGGATACAGTCCATCATGGTGGGAAGGCTTGGCAGCGCAAGCATGAGGCAGCTGGCCACACGACATCCACAGTCAGGAAGCAGAGAGAGATGCATGCCGGTGCTCAGCTCAGTTTCTCCTTTTTACCCAGTCTGGGACTCCAATCAGTGGAATGGTGCTATTCACATTTAATGTAGGTCTTCCCTGCTGCCAACTAACCTAATCTAGATCCTAGGTGAGTCCAGATCTTGTCAAGTTGACGGTGTTAACCATCACACACTTCCCATTGGACACAGCTACCCAGCACCCACCTCTGACTCTCGCTGGTCATGTTTGTGTTCTCCTGAGAGATGCTGACTTCTGGTCCTTCTATCCTGTCACATCTGAGAAGGGAGGCCAAGAGCCCCATTGCTTGTCTGCAGAGGAGAGGCCTGGGTATTACCACGACAACAGCCATGACTAGGATCCTTATCAACAAGGAGAAGGCCTTTGGACTACGCCAGATGGAAATGCAGAGCCACGATGTGGGACACGCACCCTTGTGTCTGGGTAGCACCTATCCTCAAGAGATCATGTCCATGAACCCCCTTCTCTGTGAGGCAAACATGTTAGGGTGATGAAGGAACTCAAGAAATAAATAGGTTTCTGCAGTGGGTCCACCAGTGGTTTCTGGGTCTCCTCCCACATAGATTATTTGCAGTAAACCTGAGCCTGTGTTGGCTTCGGAGGAACCCAAGCTAAAATGAATATCATGGCTACAAGGAAACACTGGCACCACAGGGTGCACATATTATGATGGTTCTTTTGTGTGTATGTGTATCCGAATGCACATGCGTGTGGAGACCAGAGAACAAGTTTGGGTACCACCCACCTCTGTTTTTCTTTTTTTAGACTAGATTGGAGTTTTCTCAGTGACCCAGAGTTCATAAAATAGGCTAGGATGGCTCCCCAGTGAGCCCTGGGCACCTACCTGTTTCTGCCTCTCCAGGGTTGGGATTATAGTCATGTATAGGGATGTATTGCCATGCCTGCCTTTTCTACAAAGGTGCTAGGGTCCAAGGTTGGTCCCCGTGCTTGTCAGCAGAGCACTTACCAGTGGAGACATCTCCCCCTGGCGCCTTGTTAGAGTTCTTTTTATGGACCCAATGTTCTATTTAAACCAAGTGAGCCGTCTTTCTGCTTTTGTGTCACTGAGTCTACCTACAGGCTCAGCTGGCTGACCAGGCCAATAGAAATATGCTCAGATGAAGCCACTTGTGTCCTGACTACTAGAACTGTGACACAGAGGCTAAAGGACATCGAGAGCTGGTGAAGCCACCAAGATGAACCCCAAGGCTGGCAGCCTACACTTTATCAGAATTCAAAGAATTCGCAAATGGAATTTAGCCTGCAGATTCTCGCGTGCCATGGGAAGTCCCCAAGCACATCTCGTTAGAAGTATAAACTAAGCCTTTACCCAGGAGATACACTATCACTGCGTGCGGCCTTTCACATAGTGTGCTGCTGGAAAGCACTAGAAGTTTGGCCTCCGTAGATAACAGGGCCATTTCTGCTCAGTCTGCATTCCAGCCCTTGAGTCACCCGGTGACACCATATCCTGTCCCGCTCCCGCCTCTGTCCCTCCTCTGTCTGGCAGCATCACTTCTCGGGGGCTCTCTGAGAGGTTTGTAGAAATGGGCGTAGAAGGAAGGATCATCCCCAGAAACTGAAAGTGGACCAAAGTGGACACCTAGTGACTCCTCCGGTGAGCCAGTCACGGGATCGACGGGGTTAAAGAGATGCTGCTGTCCCACCCCCCAGGAAGCGGAGCCTGCAGGCTCTCTAGCTGAAGATGGAGGAAGCGATGAGGTCTATTCCTAAAGGGGCTGCAGACACTTGACAAGAGGAGCAGGATGAGGTGCGTCCAACACGTGACCAAGGATAGCTGCAAATGTAGCCCAACATAGCATCCTAAGCTTTGGGGCCAATGAGATGGTTCGGCAGTAAAGGAGATGACTGCTTAAGCCTGATGACTTGAGATGGAGTCCCTAGAAGTCACCAAGTTGTCCTCTGACCTCTACATGTGTGTGGTGACATGTACATCCACTACTACTACTACTAAATTTAAGGCCAGCAAGATGGTTCAGTATAAGGGAATTTCCCACCAACTATGACAGCCCAAATTCCATTCCCGGGGACTCACATCATGAAAGGAGAGAACCAACTCCCCAGAGTTGTTCTCTGACCTCCATATTCAAGTGATAGCACACGCATGTGAGTGTACACGCAAAGCATATAATAAATAAATATACACTTTAAAATACACAAATCGGGCTGGAGAGATGGCTCAGCGGTTAAGAGCACCAACTGTTCTTCCAGAGGTCATGAGTTCAATTTCCAGCAACCACATGGTGGCTCACAGCCATCTATAATGTGATCTGATGCCCTCCTCTGGCCTGCAGGTGTACATGTAAGCCATGTACATACATAATACATAATAATAAATAGATAAAACTTAAAAAAATACACAAATCTACAAAAGTATAAGCTTGCTTGAAGTGTTAAAGTATTACATGCTTTTTGTTTTTTTGGCGATTTTTTTTTCTTTTTTGACACAATTGTGTAGTCCTTAGTGTGAGCTTTGTTTTGTTTTTGTTTTTTTGGTTTTTTTTTTGTTTGTTTCTGTTTTTACAGGATTGGGGAAAGAACTCAGGGCCTCTCACTTGCTAGGTGGCAAGCCTTCTACATCCCCTGCTGAGTGTGAACTTTATAGACTACAGAGTCACCTTACAACGTCAAAAGGTTGTATGTGCCTATGAGTACACCCTGGGACATCAGTGAGCCCAGGCAGCCTGATGCTCTGTGAGACAAGCCAGACACAGCAGGTGACAAACTGCAAGATTCCATTTGTATGAAACATCCAGGATGGGCAGATATACAGGCAGAAATGTGGATTCATAGTTGCGGTGGGGGTTGAGGTGGGGAGACTGGAGACAAAAGGTGGTAATTGCACATGGGGCTGGGGAGAGAGCGCCGTTGGTCAAGCGCTTGCCACCAAAGCATGAAGACCTGAGTTTTATCCCCCAAACCCACATCAGCGCTGAGGGCAGCGACACGTGTCTGTAAGTCCAGCATGGTGCAATAGGAGGATTCCTGGGGGCCACTGGTCAGCCAGTCTAGCTCCTGAGCTCCATGTTCAGTGAGAGATCCGGTCTCAAAAACTAAAGTGGAGGGAAAGCTGGAGAGATGGTTCGGTGAGTGAAGGCCTGCACGGGAGAAGGAGAGGGCTGAGTCTGATCCCTGAAACCCATGTAAAGGTGAAACTGACCATACACACACACACACACACACACACACACACGGCAAGGCATATAACAAAAGGTTTTAAGATGGAAAGCTGGGGCAGCGGGAAAGGCTTGGCAGTTAAGAGCACACACTGCTCTCCCAGAGACCTGACCTTACCTCCTCCCATCTGGCCATTGGAGCACTGGAATTAAATATGCACACCATCACCTCTGGATTATTGTTAGAGTACTAGGCTCAAACGCAGGCTTGGGCGGCTTGTGTTTGTGTTTTTACACCCTGAATCATCTCTCCAGTCTCAGGAAGCAGTTCTTGAGTTAAGCCTTAAAGGATAAGAAGGTGGGCAGGAAGGGCTGAAATATTTATTGTCAGAGGCCAGACTAAGCAGAGCCTTGTTGGCAATGGGGAGGCGTTTGAATTTTAGCCACAGACCCTGGACACACACCCGATGGCTCAGGGGATGGGTAAGGGTGAATAGGTCTGCATTTTGAATAAAAGGTTATTGGATGACACGAAATAAATTTTGTAGGGATGTTTTATCCTCCTGTAGGTGCAAATGGTGACATAATGAGACAGAAGGGGACCCGACCTGTCTGTTCCATCAGATTCTGAACACACCAGGGAAAGACGGTTATCATCTGGGCACAGATGCCATTCCACACAATAGGACTGCATGTGGGTCCCACTGTGTATGTGTGCCATGCCATAACTAACTTTCATGCCAGTTTTATCATATGCCTCCCACATGCTGATGGCTTTTCTGGAAACACTGGGCACTCAGGTAATGGAAAAAAGAATGGTAAAGAAGCTACCAAACAGGTATTATAGCAAATTCATCTTTATCTAGAAGAAATTTGAATATGAATTGGTTTTCAAACAGGCATTGAGCAAAGAGCTGGCTGAGGCCAAAACACAGACACATTCACCCGGAGTCTTTTGTCTCATAAACAAAAGTTATTATTTGTCATGAAGAGGGAAGGGAAGATGGATGGTGGGGGGTGCTGGGAATGGCAGAATATGAAGGAGTGGGGAAGAGCTCCATCCTGCATCCCCTGCAACTGTCCCAGGATGAGCATGGCAGGCTTGGTGCTCCTAGGGCTCGCACTGAGCACTGGGGCAGCTGTGGCTAAGTCAGAAGGAAGCGGGCTCTGCTTACGGAGCCAGGTGCTCTTCAGAGACGCTTGTTATGAATTCCTGCCACTGGGACATCCCTTCCAGGGTGCCCAGGGCTGGTGTGAGGGGCACGGAGGCCATCTGGTCTTCATTCGGGATGAAGACACTCAGCGGTTCCTGCAGAAGCACATTACCCAGGACAGAGAATGGTGGATTGGACTCACAGGAACCTCAGCACCCAATGGCACCAAGGGAGGTGGGTGCTGTGTGGCTGTGTCTGATGGGGAGTGTGTGATAAACATCCTATTGCTGCCTTGCACCTAGAGGCCCCCGGGGCAAATTAACATGTCCTAACTCTCATGGCCAGGAGACCATCCTCTGGAGTTGTTCAGTAGGCCATGTATAACAGTAGTAACAGCAGAGGAGCTGGTCTAAAAACCTGTTTGTCATCCTCTTGTTCTGGGGTCTATGCTCTCTGTGCTGTGTCTCTGTACATTCCAGAGAAGGTCAAGTCTTATGCCTGAACAGTTCCAACCACTTCCTTTAGGGCTGTAGAAACTTCTGGAGCAATGCAAGGCCCTCTGTATGAGCTCAACCCATGCCCAGACCTCCTGCTCAGGAGGCATTTCCTGTAAGTGTCATGGGACACTCTGGGCTCTGCATCTTGCCACTCCTAATGAGCACCACCTTTTATGGGTCTCCCAAGATGGTGTCCAGGGAGGTCTGAGCGTTTGAAACTAACGATGAGGACACATACCCATTCTCTGCTGTGGGGAAGAGAGGCACTGACTGAGCTCCTATGGCATAGTAGAAGTTGAGTTAGGGCAAACTCTCCGCTTAAGAGAGGCAGGTAAGAGAGGATTCTTGATGTACCTGTTTTCACTCAGGCTCTGCGACCTGGCTGGACACTACAAAGGTGAACTACAGCAACTGGCAGGAAGGGCATGCCACACCTGCCCCAGGGACCTGCGGCTACATCAAGAGTGGCTCTCCATCCCAGTGGGCTGCCTTAGAGGATTGTGCCCGGCCCCTTGCCTTCATCTGCGAGTTTGGTAAGCTGGTCCTGTGGGGGCTCTCCCTCCCTGCCCCTCCATCTCTATCTGCCTATCTGCTTCCTTGATTGATCCTCCCATCACTATATGTTTCTTGTGGTCTTTCTTTCTTCCTAACTCAGTTTCTCCTTTGTGCCTCTTTGTGGGTCTCTCCGAGTCTCTTACTTCCTGTTCATGTGCCTTGCCTGTAGATTTCCTTTGACACCATCTTGTTTCCGTCTCTGGGTCTCCCCCACCCCAGCCTGTATGATGCTCTGTATCTTTCTGGGTCTCCCTTCTTCTCTGGGTCTCCTCTGCTCTCCAGTTGGCCCCACTCCATCCTTGTATCTCACAGATCTGGCCTAGCACTTACCCAGCTCTTGTGTGTTCCTAAGTTGTCACCTTCCTTTGTTGCAGGGGTCGGCCGCAGCCTGGCCTGTGAGGGCCACAATGCCACCATGCACTGTGGCTCTGGAGAGGTCATCCAAGTCCAGGATGCTTTCTACGGCCGGCAGAGCCCCTATTTGTGCACCCAAGGTGTCTGGCCTCCCTCAGACCTGGAGGGAGAATGTGGCTTGGTCGGCGTCAAGGATGAGGTGGCAGGTAGGACCCCAGTGCTCCACAGCTCTGGCTGAACCAGAGAGCAGTTTCTGGTTTTTGAAACACATCAAAGGGGCCTGGAAGATTATGATGTTTTTCGGACATGGCCTGGGCCTCCTCCATGTGGGGAACCAGTCAGTCTTTGTCTACAGCACTAAGCTCTTGACCAGGACACTGAGGTAGTCCTGGCCATCAAACCTAGCTTCTGGGGCAGGAAGGCACCCCTCCTGGGCACAGAGAAGGTCAATTTAGTTAACCCAAAACATTTTAAATTTACAGAACATTTCAAAGCTACAAGTGAGAATAAAGACAGCTCGATTGTGTGGCTTATGTCTGTAATCCTTGCATCTGGGATATGGAGGAAAAGAGGATCAGGTTCAAGGTCATCCTTAGCTACTTAGCAAGCTCGGGTTACACAACACCCTGTCTCAAGCAAGCCAGCAAAGAATAAAGAGTTTTGTGATAAACTCCCAGAGGGCCACTGCCCATGTAATTACCATGTTAATACCATGTAACTTCATAGCATTAGCTTAAGATTATTCATAAAGAATGAACATGACATCACAGGAGCTTTTCCCTGGGCCTATTATTGCTACAGACGTGGTGGTTACTAGCCACACAGCTGGTCCTCAGCTCTGTCTTCTTCCCGTGCATCTCTGAGCCTTGTGTGATCTTCGCTATGGAAATGGTGCTGTCTTCTATGTGTGTCTTTCCGTGGCTCGGGTTTTGTGGTTGGTTTAGGTTTACAGTCAGCTTCTTGCAGCATAGTCTTAAGGTTGTTAATGAGATGTGGGGTTCAGATTGTTCTATTTTTAGCTTGTCTCTTATACAATTCCCACCCCCATATGTATGTAGGGCCAGAAGACAACTTAGGTGTTGTCATTTCTCAGGGTTCATCTGCCTCGTTTCTCTTGAAGCAGGGTGTCTCATTAGAGTTGAACTCACTAGGGTAGACTAGACTAGCTATCCAGCAAGCCCCAGGGATGTGCCTGTCTCCGCTTCTCCAGTGCTAGGATTATAAACATGTACCTCTATACCCTGCTTTTTCATCTGGGTCCTGGGGTTGAACTCGGGTCCCCGTGTTGGCATGGCAGGCACTTTACTGACAACATCGTCTCCCCAGCCACTGGGACAGACATTTCTGATGCTATGTCCTGAATATGTGGCACTTTCCCTACAGCTCCCCCTACCCCTAAACCAGACCCCTCCTTACCCCATCAAGTACTCAGGGTCTTCCTGGGGATTACAGGGGCTTCCTGGGGTCTCCTGTGAAGACCCCCAGGACCTTCTTATATTGAGGACATCAGGGAATCTTTTGGCTGCCTACCTGTTGCAGCGACCACTTTTCAGACACCAGAGACCTGGAAAGGCAGGTGTTCTCAGCTCTTCAGCTAATGAGGCCATAACAGTGCACATGCCCAGTCTGGGAGCCCCAGGCCTCAGGTCCAGCCTCCCAAGGTGTGCCTGTTAGCAGTCCCCCTCTGAGGCTCTGTCTCTAACCAAAGACCCCGTGACAATTATGGGGTGCAGAGTGTTCTCTGAGCCTCCTCCATCTGGGGAGAGCATGTCTCTTCTCCCTTGGAACTCTTCCTTGCCCACTCCCCTGGGAGCTGGCATGAGGGTAGAAAACTATTGAAATCAGCTTGTACTTCTCAACATCTCTCTTTTGAGTTCTAGCACTCTGGCACTGTGTCCTCCAAGATGGAAGGACTTCCACTGGACAAGGTGAGGAAGGCTTCCTCATCACACTACAGTGGAGCCAGGCTGACTGCTTCCTCAATGGTTTAGCTCCAAGTTTTGGAAACAGGGCACAGCACACCTCAGAGAGAACAGTGGAAGGGAACCTCAAACCTCACTGGGAAGGGGGAGAGAACCTGGCAGGGCCCCCAACACCTGACTGTATCTGAGTGCCCAATCACTTTAATCATCCAGTGGCCAATAAACATTTATTGAGGACCGATTGTGCTGTGCTACCCTGAGCTGTAAAGATAGGACCAATCAAACTGTCTGTGGTCAAAGAACTCAGAGTCCAGTGGGGAGACAGATAAATGCCGCCATGGAAGGGAGCAAAAGGCACTATGTATTTACTCACGTAAAACATGCTTTATACGGGGGCTGGAGAGATGGCTCAGAGGTTAAGGGCACTGACTGCTCTTCCAGAGGTCCTGAGTTCAATTCCCAGCAACCACATATAATGTGATTTGGTGCCCTCTTCTGGTGTGCAGGTGTACATCCAGGCAGAGCACTGTATACATAATAAATACATTTAAAAAAAAAACATGCTTTATATCTTCCACATGCCGGCTGTGTATGGGCGATCCAAGAGCACACGGAACCTTTAAAACCCTCCCCAGGCCCTTGGAGGCTAGTGGTGTGGATGCTCATAGGAATCTGCAGCCCGATGAAGAAGCATCCCCATTTAGGGCTCATTGGGAATGACTCGAGAGAGCTGGGGGTGTAGCTCACTGAAGACGGCCTGCCTAGTATGTGGGAGGCCTTAGGTTTAATTCTTAGAACCCCGCTTCCCATAGACTCTCAAAAACCACAATTCAAAAGAACCAATACTTGGTTGGATGCAGTGGCCCATACCAACAGGTCCAGAAACTCAGGAGGTAGAGAAAAGAGGATTTTTTTTTTTTTGAGGTTGAAGATTAAGGTCACCTAAAACAGCAGAGTGAAACTCCACCTGCCTCACTTTCCATATTTTGAAATCAATTAGCTGTGGTGGTGCACCCCTTTAACCTCAGCAGAGGTAGGTGGATCTCTCTGAGTTCATGGCTAACTCAAGGCTAGCCTGATCTACATAGAGAGACCTGGTTCAGCCAGGATGACCTAGTGAGACCTTGTCTCAAAAAAAAAAAAAAAAAAAAAGAGGGGGGGGGAATGTAGAAAGGAAGAGAGGAAGGAGAAAGGAAGAGGAGGAAGGAGCAGAGGAAGAAGGAAGGGGGAAGGAAATCAATCAATCAATTAATATGTTAGGTCACTAAACAGGGTGGATTAAATTTTTCTAAAGTCCTGGAAGTTCTGAGAAGCCAATCAGTTTTTACGGTT
The DNA here is from genome assembly GCF_964271855.1 of Acomys minous. Classification (NCBI taxonomy): domain Eukaryota; kingdom Metazoa; phylum Chordata; class Mammalia; order Rodentia; family Muridae; genus Acomys; species Acomys minous. The sequence goes on from NC_140496.1 coordinate 11,440,203, forward strand.
CCTAAAACTGTGGGTGTGATGAACCAGGCCTTAAAAAGCCACTCACAAGGCACAGGGTCTTTGCAGATAGGCTTAAGGTCACTGGTCACCTGACTTGGGGATGGAGAGGCTGGATTGTCCAGTTGAGAAAAATGTAAACACAGGAGCCCCTCTAGGTGGCAACAGCAGAGAGCTGGGGAGGAGAAGCAACCGAAGTTCCAGATGTGGGTAGAATAGCTGCACTGCTCTGGCTTGGAGAGGCCACATTCAGGGAGGAAGCATTTGACAGGACTGGACTCTGCCTCCAAAGTGGCATTGGCTGTAGGCTTTCCCGGAACCCAGAGAAAGGAAAGCAGCCCAGGCCAGCCCACCCGGAGTTTTGACCTTTAGAACTGAAGGCCAAGAGTCTGTGTTGTTTCAAGCCACTGTTTGAGCAGCTGGAGATGAGGATGTGTCCAGCACATGTGCATGGACCAGGGAGTCAGGAACATGAGAGTACTTGCAATGTGGGACAGAGTTGAATGAGGGGGACTCGTGGGCAGGGTCAAGGGTCCACTGACTGGGTGACCCCCGGAAGAGTGGGAGGTAAGAAGCTACCAGGAAAAGCGCAGGTGGGGAAGGGAGTGTGAAATGTCCTATAGGAAGGTGGAGTTTGGTAGTATAGAGAACTCCAGAGTGCATGGTGTGAAGACAGGAAATCCACCTGGACTTTTTCCTATTGGGTAGGGAGGGGGGCTGCTAGGCAGCGGGTAGTGTGGGGTGTCTCAGGTGTGGGGCCTGGGACTTGGTTTTAAAGGCACCCCCAAGCTACTGTGAATGCCTGTGTATGCTAGAACAAACAGGGAGGCTAAGATCTGAAACCTAGGTGGGGGATGCAGGTGGCACATTTAAGAACTGGAAAGACTTTAGACCCAGAAGCTAGCCTCGTGGTACCGCTCGCTGGCGGGAGTCCAGGATGCTGTGATGCTTCTGGCTTGGACCACTCTGTGTCCTGAGGTACATAGGGCTAAAAGAGAGACCAAGAGAGGAAGAGTCCCATGTGGAGAGAGGGGGGAGGGGGGGAAAGAAAGAGCAATGTTAAACTGGAGGGCTGTCGAGTAACAGACATCAACTCTCTAACAGTTACACAGGTCAGAGTGCAAGATCAAGATATCAACAGGGCCAACCCCTCCCCCCCCCCCCCACCAGGAAGGCTTCCCAGCCCCTTCTGGCTGTTTTCTGCTATCCCTTGGTGTCCTTGGCTTTGTGGAATCATCACTTTCTCTTTCTGTTTTACAAGCCGTAGACAGAGAATCACTAGCCCCTGGTTGCTGTCAACGCCATGATTGATATCAGCATAGCAAACAGGAAGAAGGGAGGAATCCCAGCCCAGGATGGCATCTGGGGACTCGGGGTGGGGGGTGGGGTGAGGGGTAGGGTGGGGTGGGTAATGTGTCTTCCTGGCTAAACAACTCCCCAGGTACTTAAATATGTCACAGCCCAGAGCAAACATAGGTGGTTTCCTTGTCATCTTAGCTCAGGGCCTGTAGGTGCCAGGAAACATTTGAGCGGATGAAGTAACACGTCTGTGATGCTCTGCTGACTTTGTGTCCTGTTGTCTCTCACGCCGTTCCCATCTCTGCGCAATGTGGATGTCTCCCAGGCCAGTGTCAAGGGCTGCAGGCATGCCAGGTGGCCGCAGATGGTTCATACTTTGGAGACCCGTGCCCCATGAGGGGCAGCTACCTGTGGGTGCAGTACCAGTGTCTGGAAGGTGAGTCTCCAACTAGGTGGACATGGGGGGGGGGGAGGTTCTTATTTCTGCCTTCTGCCAGCCTAAAATCCCCCTCCCCAGGTGACAGATCTGATGTGTGAAGTGAACTTCCCCTACAACAACTCCCTGTGGCCATACACCGCTGCTTCCTGGCTTGCTCTCTTGGAGACATTTGCACCCATGCATACACACGATTCCTTTTAAAATAGAATTTTTTTTTAAAAAAATTTTTTATTTTATATGTATGGACGCTTTGCCTTTCTCTCTCTCTCTCTCTCTCTCTCTCTCTCTCTCTCTCTCTCTCTCTCTCTCTCTCTGTGTGTGTGTGTCTGCGTGCAATATGCATGTGGTGCCTGCAAAGGTCAGATGAGGACAGTGATCACTAGAATTGGGGTCACAGTTGCTGTGAGCCTCCATGTAGGAGCTGGGAACTGAACCCAGGTCCTCTGTAAGAGCAACACAAGCACTCCTAAACGTCAAACCATCTCTCCAGCCTTAACATGAGACCCTTAAAAGTCACAACATAACCCGTATAATCACAATTGGTAAACATTTCATTAAAAAGAAGGGAAAATTCTTCCCTTCAATTTGACAGCTCTATTTCCCCTAAGGAAATCCTGTTAATATTGTGAGGACATTTTTTTTTATCTCATATTTTTGGTGGTGTGTGCCTAGTCTCTAACGGCTGAGCCATCTCTTCAGCCTGACATTTTTTTTTCTACACTTAAAAATGCTTACTGACATGGCTATGAGAAAATATATTTGCATTTTGAACTAAAACATAATTGTATGAAACATATTAATCTACAGCTCAACATTTTTTTTTCATTATATAAACACAGCCCAGACGCATCTCTTAAGTCCCTCCCTTGTATTTTGGAGGGCGGGGTAGCTTGGTTTCATGACCCCACCGAGTTGAAGCTGGGCCTTGACACCAAGGCATGGCTGTGGCGCTGTCCACCAAAGCACGGGCAGTTCAGCAGTGGCTACACCACACTGAAGACTTGACTTCCCCTCCCCCTTGCAGCCCTCCACTACCCATGGCTCTCTAGTAAAGGGTGGGGCCCCAGGAGACTCTCTCCTCAGCCCGTGATTGAATGCCACTCACTCAGGGCTGTGCAGGCTACTGCTGCTGTGTGAGCCCTAGCTTGACACGGACCTGGCATCATTTTCCGAGACAAAGTTGCTAGTAGCTAGGGTGCTGAGTGTGTTTAAGTGCTGGTAGATAGCACTGAACTACCCTCCTAAGCTGCATCAGTTCACTTTCCTACAGAGACGGGTGAGAGCACCAACTTCCCTTAAGGATGAGACGCCGCACTGTACCATCCTGTGACAAATGACTCAGAAAAGCAACATCGGCCCAGGGCATGAGCAACAAGGACCTGAAAGGAAAAGATGAGTCAGAGTGGGCCGGGTGCCCAGCGACATCTAGCATGGCAGAGTTGAGGCTGTAGGAGGACAGGTACAGGAAGGGGACGGTGGCAGCCAACAGGCTTTACTCACGGCATTAGTTGGTTTGTCATGTCTGGGTCAAACAAGATGGAGTTTGCCATTCCCCATCTGGGAAGAGCAGGCTGTATGTGTTGGCATCAACTTCTGTTTGACGGTTTTGCTGGTGGGCTAAGCGTGTCTTTTGGAGATCTGCCAGCCGCTGTGTGTCACTGAAGTGTGTGACTTAGGGCAGAGGAAAGATGGGTAGGGTGTGGCCACAACATTTTGCCCTGTCCCTGTGAACCAGTGTGTTCTGATCATAGTTGTCCTCTGATTCACAAAGAGGGAGTCAGTGCCCCAGGTCATGTACTCACAGATCACCACTGCACCCTGTGTGCCCCTCACAGGACCCAGCTGCACCCTCAGCACCCCTCACAGGACCCAGCTGTACCCTGAGGGCCCCTCACAGGACCCAGCTGTACCCTGAGTACCCCTCACAGGACCTAGTTGCGCCCTCAGCAACCCTCACAGGACCCAGCTGCGCCCTCAGCACCCCTCACAGGACCCAGCTGCACCCTGAGCACCCCTCACAGGACCCAGCTGCGCCCTGAGCACCCCTCACAGGACCCAGCTGCACCCTCAGCACCCCTCACAGGACCCAGCTGCACCCTGAGCACCCCTCACAGGACCCAGCTGCGCCCTGAGCACCCCTCACAGGACCCAGCTGCACCCTCAGCACCCCTCACAGGACCCAGCTGCGCCCTCAGCACCCCTCACAGGACCCAGCTGCGCCCTGAGCACCCCTCACAGGACCCAGCTGCGCCCTGAGCACCCCTCACAGGACCCAGCTGCGCCCTCAGCACCCCTCACAGGACCCAGCTGCGCCCTCAGCACCCCTCACAGGACCCAGCTGCGCCCTCAGCACCCCTCACAGGACCCAGCTGCGCCCTCAGCACCCCTCACAAGACCCAGCTGCGCCCTCAGCACCCCTCACAAGACCCAGCTGCGCCCTCAGCACCCCTCACAGGACCCAGCTGCACCCTCAGCACCCCTCACAGGACCCAGCTGTACCCTCAGCACCCCTCACAGGACCCAGCTGTACCCTCAGCACCCCTCACAGGACCCAGCTGCACCCTCAGCACCCCTCACAGGACCCAGCTGCGCCCTCAGCACCCCTCACAGGACCCAGCTGCGCCCTGAGCACCCCTCACAGGACCCAGCTGCACCCTCAGCACCCCTCACAGGACCCAGCTGCACCCTGAGCACCCCTCACAGGACCCAGCTGCGCCCTGAGCACCCCTCACAGGACCCAGCTGCACCCTGAGCACCCCTCACAGGACCCAGCTGCACCCTGAGCACCCCTCACAGGACCCAGCTGCACCCTCAGCACCCCTCACAGGACCCAGCTGCACCCTGAGCACCCCTCACAGGACCCAGCTGCACCCTAAGCACCCCTCACAGCTGAGGCTGAGAGCCTGGTGGCGTTCTGGCTTGATCCAGGGAGTCCTCCACACAGATTTCAGCATCCAGGCGCTGGGAGGCTGCAGCACACAGTCACACAGGGCTATATGGAGTCCTGCCTGGTTCTCCTTGTCTCACTCCACCCGACCCCAGCTTTTGAAGTTCAAGGCTTACAAAGTTTACTATGAAGTGGTTTAGAGTTCAAGTAGACTTTCTTTCTTTTCTTTTCTTTTTTTGTTTTGTTTTTGTTTTTATAGACAGGGTTTCTCTATATAGCCTTGGCTGTCCTAGATTTGCTTTGTAGACCATGTTGGCCCTGAACTTACATTGATCTACCTGCCTCTGCCTCCCCAGTGCTGGAATTACAGGTGTGCGCCGCCATGTCTAGCTTTTCTTTCTTTCTTTCTTTCTTTTTTTTTTTTTCTTCGAGACAAGGTCTCTCTATGTTAGCCTTGGCTGTCCTGGACTCGCTTGTAGACCAGACTGGCCTCGAACTCACAGCAATCTGCCTGCCTCTGCCTCCCAAGTGCTGGGATTAAAGGCGTGCGTCACCATGCCTGGCCCACAAGTAGACTTTCTTAAAGAAGGTTTTTGGTCCGTCCTTCCTTCCTTCCTTCCTTCCTTCCTTCCTTCCTTCCTTCCTTTTTTAATTTGAATTAGTTGTTTTAGCCATTATAAAATAGATTTGGATCACTGGTTAAATAAATTAGGGTGTATTATGCAGCTGTTGAAGAGAAGAACATGGCTGTGGGACCATCACACACACCAATCTCTGTGATGCATTAGGCTAAAAAGTGCAAGAGTATGCACGTTTGTGTGTGTTTGTGTGCCTGTGGCTCTCTCTACAAAGCAACCCAGAATTGTGGTGACAATGCCTGCCACTAAGCACCAGACAGGGGTCTTGAGGAATATATGTGCTTTCAGGGAGTGCTTTCAGTTGGCAGAGTGCTTGCCTCATATGTGATAGGCCCTGGGTTTGATCCCCAATACCACATATATGCAGGTATAGTGGTACATGTTTGTAACCTCAGCATTCAGGAGCTACAGGCAGGAGGATCAGAAGTTCAAGGTCATCCAAAACTATATTTTGTATTTTGAAGGCTAGGATCTATAGACCCTGCCTCAAAAATTAAATAAAATTAAAAGTAAAGAATTAAAATAATTAAATGAATTAATTAAATTATAAATAATTATAAAAATAAGTTAAATAATAAATAAATAAAATAATAATTAAGATAATTAAAAATAAAGAAAAAGAAAAAATTTAAAAGGCCAGAGAGATGGCTCAGAAGTGGAGGCTGCTATGGCCTGATACCCTGAGTTCGATACCTGAAGGCCACATGGTGAAAAGAGAGGATTGACTCCTGCAGGTTGTCCTCTAACCTTCACATACGCACACATACATGTTCATGTATGTCACACACATGTTCATGTATGTCACACACATGATAGATGTTAAATAGATAGCTAGATAATAGCTAGATAGACAGATAGGTAGGTAGATAGATGATAGATAAATGGTATATAGATAGATAGACAGATAGATAGATATTTCAAAAGTAAAAATAACCAGGAGGCAGAGACAGGTGGATTGATGTGAGTTTGAGGCTAGCCTTGTCTACATAGTGAGTTCCAGGTTAGCCAGGGCTATGTAAAGAGACCCTGTCTCAAAATGAAATGAAACGAAATGAAACAGGATAGTAAAACTATAATACACTTTAAATGCCTTGTATAAAAGCAATGGTCACATAGGTAGAAGAAACTGACTTTTAAGGAGAAGCAAACATCTTTGGTTCACAAATTCACAAAACATCATGCTTGAGTCTGCAGGCTTGCGGCTGGTGGTGCCCGATGGGAGCTTCGTCTTTGACAATGTCACCATCTCCCTGACGTGGCTCCTTTCTCCCTACATTGGAAACCTGTCCTGCATACTCAGCATGGGAGACGGCCACACTCTTGACCCCTACTACCCACCCAGGTAAGAGGGACCTCAGATCTTTAAGACAGGTTGTATCAGTCAGCTTTTGCTGTATAACAAGCTACCTCCAAACCTAATGACTAGAACCATTATTTTCATTTCTCGTGGTTCTGGGGGAGGGCTGGATGGACTTCCCGGTTGGGCTGACCCCGGGGGTGGTGACTGGCCAAGGAAGGCCTCACTCTCTCACATGTCCCACGGTCAACTGGATGTCAGCTGAGGGTACATACTGTTCATCATCACACAGGCTGGCTGGGGCTTGATCCCATGTGGTAGAGGGGTTTTTAGGGCTCCTACAGTGTGCTCAGGCTCCATCTCAGCAATTCTGTGCCATCTTCACCTGACCTCTGACCTCCTGAGCTTTGTTGCACAGTGTTTTGCATCACAGTCCAGCCACTCTCGTCTGTGCGCCTTGGACCATGTCATCCCTCTCCAAGCCTCAATTATTTTGTCTATGAAAACAAGATGTTAGGGCTGGAATCTTAGTTAGGGCTTCTATTGCTGTGATGTTACACCATAACCCAAAAGCAACTTGGGAAGGAAAAAGTTTAATCAGCTTACCCTTCCACAGCACTGTTTATCACTGAAGGAAGTCAGGACAGGAACTCAAACACAGCAGGATCCTGGAGGCAGGAGCTGATGCAGAGGCCGTGGAGGGGTGCTGCTTACTGGCTTGCTTCACAGGGTTTGCTCAGCCTGCTTTCTTATAGAAGCCAGGACCACCAGCCCAGGGATGGCCCCGCCCACAATGGGCTGGGCCCTCCTCCATTGGTCACTAATTGAGAAAATGCCTTACAGCTGGATCTCATGGCAGGGGGGGTGGGGTGTGCCTCGTCTGAGGCTCCTTCCTCTCTGATGACTCTAGCTTGTGTCAAGTGGATACAACACCAGCCAGTACAGCCGATGAGAACGCCTCAGTGGTAAAGGACCTGAATTTGATTCCCCAGAACCCACTAAAAAACAAAAAACCCAAACCCTGCTAGGCATGGTGGTCTACCCTGTCACCCCAGTGCTGTGGATACAGGAACAGGAAGAGCCCTAAGGCCCGATGGCCAGCCCGCCCAGCGTACTTGATGAGTTCTAGGTTAATGGAAGAATCCCGTCATTAAAAAAAAAAAAAAAAAAAAAAAAAAAAAAAAAAAAAGGCGGACAATACCCAAAGAATGACATCTGAGGTTTTCTTTTCACCTCTGCATGCACCCACATACACATGTACATGCATGTATGCGTGCGTGCGTACATGCCTACACATGTCACCTCAGTACATAAGCAATGCTATCTCCCTAATACATGTCCTGGCAGTAGCTCTAAGCCTAAGCAAAAGTCACTAGAATTTTGTCTCCTTTAAGAGAAATAAGTCCAGCCCTCCACCCCCCCCCCCACCTGAGTGATCCAATTTCATCTGCTTTAATGATCCACTGGACCTTGAAATTACCCAGCCACGTCTGTCATTTTTATTCACACTGTGACAGTCCTTTCTCATGCTTTCCTGGTTTGGCCAGCAGCATTAGCACGTGAGTCACCGTGTGGATAACTGCATGGCGTTTTAAAAATTACACAGAAGCCGTACTGGGCAAATGTCATTGTGCTTCCCTCCCCCTTCCTCTCTTCCCCACTTTCTCCCTTTCCTTCCTTCCTTTATTCTTTCCTTCATATTTATTTCTTCTTTTAAAAACATTTATTTATTTGTTATTTATTTATGATGAGGGGCATGCTTGTGCCATATGCGCATGCGGAGGCCAGAGGACTATTTTAAGGAGTCAAATGTCTCCTTCCACCCTGTGGGTTCTAGAAACGGAGCTTAAGCCATGAGACTTGACAGCAAGTACCCTTACCCACTGCGCCATCTTATCGTCCCACCCTCCCCTTCCCCCCTTCTAGATAGAATCTCATTCCATACTTACTAGGTACCCCAGGCTGGCCTTGAACTTCATAGCCTCTTGCCTCACACCAAGTGCTTAGATTATAGGTATGAGCCACCATCCCTCCCCCCCACCTCCCCACCTTCCACCCCCCTCCCCCCCTCCCCCTGCCTCCCACCCCCCACCCCCCACCTCTCCCACCTCCACCCCTGTTCTCACTTGCTTGGTTTTTGCAATGCTGGGACTTGAACCTAGGGCCTCATGCATGCTAAATTAGGGCTTTACCACTGAACTAAGCACAGAGCCTAGTTGTGCTTAGCTACTTGTTAGTCTAAGAGGCAGAAACTCTAAGATTGAACCTCATTCCTAGCGTGGATACCTACATGAGCTGAGGGTAGAATCCAACCTCATAGAGAAGCAGCCCTGCTTTGGAAGCACCCTTTTTGTCTTGTGTTTGGTGTCCTTATCCATACATGTGGCAGGCTGTTCCCTTTCTCTGTCCCGGACAAGCTTCCTCATATCTGAGGTTGTATTATGGCTCTTATGAGTCAATTTATATAAAGCCGACTTTGTCCAAGCCACAGAATCAGGTAACCACTTGCCCCCTGCTGGTACAACTGGGGATTGACCGTTTTTTCTCTGCCCATTGGGAGTTGCCTCCATACCTAGGCTGTCTTCAGGGTGACAATCTTGTTGGGAGGACGCTAATATACAAGGCAACACAAGCCTTGGGGAGGACCAGATGCACACAGACCTCTGAGAGGCACAGAGGGAGGTGATGGCTGGTGAGAACTTTAAAGCTGCAGTCTCTGGGTTTGGGGGCAAAGACAGTGGTTTTTCAACCTTCCTAATGCTACATAAGTACGGCCCTTTAATACATATCCTCATGTTGTGGTGACCACAACCATAAAATTACCTTCATTGCTACTTCATAACTGTAATTCTGCTACTGTTATAAATCATAATGCAAATATCTTTGTTTTCCAAAGGTCTTAGGAGACCTCTCTGGAAAGGTCTTTTGAGACCCACAGGTTGAGAAATGCTGATCTAGAGTCAGGCCTGGCCTGGATCTGAAGAAGCAGGTTATACTCTGAATACACTCAGTCTTCCGGGTACTCATGGGTATGGGGGAAGACGAAAGGTTCTGGAAAGTTCAACAGTACCCTGGGAGGAAAAGCCATTAATGTTTGCCTGTGTGAGGAGTCTGTTCCTAGGAGAGGAAGGAGGGTACCATGAGTAGATACTGATGAGGTCAGGAGGAGGAGGGTACTGAGCCAGAGTAGAAGGTGAGGTCAAAGTGGAATGTCATGGGCGACACTGCTGATGCCACAGAGTTGCAGAGCATGTGCAGCTCTTAGTGCCAGGGAGTGTCAGTCACATATTGTCACTGAGCAGCAAATGGATGCTGAATGTCCCTAGGGGACACAATGTGAATCCTTGGGGTGAAGCATCTCCCTTCAAGCAAGGGGATTCCTAGAGACACACTCAATGGTGGCTCTTGGGGGGAACACACGCCATCTGCTGCAAAGGCGAGAAGACACCTCTTCAGGCTTGGCATGTGATCTGCAATCTTAATGCCGTTGCCACGGGGATGAAGCAGTGGCTTGCTATGCAAGCACGAAGACCCGAGTTTGATTCCTCAGAAACCCATGTGAAACAGCTGGACATAGTGATGCATGCCTGTAATCCCAGAGGCGGGGAGGCAGAGACAGGTGGAGGCCTGGAGCTTGCTAGCTACCAGTCGGGCCGAACTAGATGGACAGTTCCAGGTAATAGTGAGAAACTCTATATCAGAGCAAGGTGGGCTGGGCATGGTTGTCCATGCCTTTAGCTCCTGTACCCAGGAGATGTAGATCATCGTGATTTTAAGGCCATCCTGGTCCCAACCCATCCAGGGATATATAGGGAAACCCTGTTCCAAAATCAAACAAACACCAAGGTAGACAGAGATCTGAGCAACAACACCTTTGGCCTCCAGCTGCATGGTGGTGTACACCTGCAGCGCCTCCAGCTGCATGGTGCTGTACACCTGTAATTCTAGCACTTGAGAGGTGGAGGCAGGACAACTTTTGTTGTTGTTGTTGTTGTTTTTTAAAGGTTTATTTATTATGTATACAGTGTTTTGCCTGCATATGTGCCTCCACGCCAGAAGAGGGCACCAGATCTCATTCTAGATGGTTGTGAGCTACTATGTGGTTGCTGGGAATTGAACTCAGGACCTTTGGAAGAGCAGCCAGTGCTCTTAACCTCTCTCCAGGCCCAAGTACCAGAAGTTTAAAGTCATCCTCAGCTAGATAGCAAAACTTGAGGCCTGAACGACATTAGGCCTTGTCTAAAACTAAAACAAGATCACACAGATGAACAGGGGAAGGCAAAGCCTTCCGGGAGGAGAGCTACATAACGATTGGTGGCCTTGGAGTGAGACAAAGGAAGTGGAGAGGCCTCTGCATGACCAGTAGGTTAGGCAGGAAAAGGGGCAGGAGATGAGGGCACAGGCTGGGATCGAAAGGGCTGTGGGCCACACTGGACATACTAAGTTAAAATGAAAGGACAAGGTTGCCTATGAGTTTGATAAGTTTCTGTTCTGATGGTGAAACGGCAGTCGTGGTCTTTTACAAATGGCAAAAATGAGGCTGGGGAAGGTGGTCTAGAGCAAAGCAGGAAGGCCCAGAGAAGGGGTTCCATGAGCCAAAGTGGAAGTCAGTAGCAGAAAAGAACTTTCAGAGGCTGGAAAGATGGACCAGCCAGTAAAGAACTTGCAATGTGAGCCAGGTGCAGTGGCGCACCTCTGTAATCCAGCACTTGGGGATGCAGAGGCAGGTGGATCTCTGTGAGTTCAAGGCTAGCCTGGTTTACAAAGGAGTCCAAGACAGCCAAGGCTATACAGAGAAACCCTATCTGGAAAAAAAAATACAAAACCAACCGACCAACCAAGCAATGAAACAAACAAGAAACCAACAACAAAAACCAACCCCCAAACCAAAAACCAAACCAACCAAACAAAAAGAACTTGCAATGCAAGCATGAGGACCTGAGTTCGATTCCCAGCATCAACATAAAAGGTCAGGCATGATGGAGTGCACTTGCAAGACTCCCAGGCCTGCGGAAGCTGAGGCAAGAGGACCCCTGGAGCTCACCGGACTCTTGAAGAACAGCTGAGATCGACACACACACACACACACACACACACACACACACACACACACCAGTAAAACAAATAATTGTTTTCAAAGGGCTGGCAGCTGACACTTTTCAAGGCTGGCCAATCCTATTTCTGATCTGCAGCTGAGCTGTTACAGTGTGACCTCTTCTTCCCTGACACAGACAGCAGGGTGTGCTGTGTGACATCTTTTTCTTTCTTCTGTCATACTTTTATTATTTTTTATTTTTTGAGACTAGCTTCAAAGTCACTATAGAGCAGAGGATGACTCTGAACTTCTAATCTTCTACCTCCCCCTGCTGGGTGCTGGGACCACAGATGTACTCCATCACAGGCAGCTAACAGAGTGCTGGAGATCACACTCTGAGCTTCATGCAGGCTAGGCAAGCCTTCTCCCATCTTGCCTTTGCAGAGCCAGGGAGTTGTGAATGCGTGCACGCTTCTTAAAGCTTGTGTTCCTCTTATCGCCCCTCCCCACAAGTGTGTCCAGCAACGTGACCCACCAGTTTACCTCTCCTGGGGAGTTCACTGTGTTTGCTGAGTGTACCACCAGTGAGTGGCACGTGACTGCTCAGAAGCAAGTGGTACTTGAAGACAAGATGGAGATGCCCCGTGTCACTGGGTGTGCCGGCCTGTCTGCATCTGGAGCCAGCCTTCTCTGTCAGGCTGTCTTTGGGGAACCCCTGTGGATTCAGGTGGATGTGGATGGAGGTGAGTCTGTAGGATGGAGCAAGTTGAGGCAAGTGGGAGGATCCGCGCCCTCCAGATCTATCTTGTTAACCAGAGGCTTTAGTGTCTTAGCTACCATTGTTTATTTATTTAATACCCATGGTGTCTTCACAGCGCTAAGCACTTGACCTGTACTGGCCCACTCACAATAGACCCCACATTAATTTACCCCACGTCAGAAGGCTAGTGAGGCAGTATGAACCCCCATATTCCCAAGGCTCTTTCTGTATGTCCAGGGGGCGGATTTCAATAAGAAGAGGTGGGACTGGGAGGGTTGCCAGCTGGGCCCAAGCCCATCTCACACCGCCAGCACTGACAATGAGTGTGGTACCATCCTGTGGCCATGAGGCCTGGCAATGTCCTGCTGTGCACAGGGATACGACCTTATCAACAGTTCCACACTCTGATTGGACACAGTGTCTCCTAATTAAGGAAGAGGCCATTTTGGTTGGTTACAACATCTGCTTTGATTCATTGAGGTTTCCACACTGATTGGTCACAGCATCCGTTCTAATTTGTTACAGAAATCACTCCAATTTGCCACAGTAGTCCTTAGCACATCCATCCTGACTGGCTGGTGCTTAGACAGTTTCCACTGATATTTTAAGTAGCACCACTTCTATGCACAAAGACTCCATGCCTTATGCACCGCAGCCTTTTCCCACAAAGCACAGTCCAGGTAGAGGTCTGAGATGAGCCCTGTTGACATAAATTATGCCGCGCAGAGCTAGGATGATGGTGACAATAACGTGGAGAATGTTGGTGGTGATGGTGATGGTGGTGACGATGATGGTGGTGACGATGATGGTGGTGACGATGATGATGGTGGTGATAAAGATCATCAAATGAGTAACTATCTGACTCAGCATGATCTCCTTCACTCTGAGAGTCTTTTCTTAAAAAAAAAAAGAGATTTATTTATTATTTATATAGTATCCTGCCTGCATGTGTGCCTGCACACCAGAAGAGGGCACCAGCTCTCATTACAGATGGTTACGGGCCACCATGTGGTTGCTGGGAATTGAACTCAGGACCTTTGGAGGAACAGCCAGAGCTCTCTTCACCTCTGAGCCATCTCTCCAGCCCTAACTTGTGACAGTCTTAATGTGATCGTGATGGGCTCTGACAGCACACATGTGACTCCTCTCTGTTCTTGTGTGCCTACTGCCTAATGAGGGCTGATATGTGCACCTGGGGTAGAGTAAAATAATCTTTCGTTGATTTATAGTCATCTTGCAAATATAAATGTGTATCAGCTCTTTGCCAGGTGTGGAAAAAGCAGGGATACACATGAAAGTTAAGGGTCCTGTTCCTATAGGGCCTTATGCTATCAACATCATCACCAAATGATCATCACCTCCATTATCATCACCATCATCACCAAATAATCACCATCATCACCACCATCACCATCATCACCACCATCATCATCACCACCATCATCACCATCATCACCAAATGATCAGTGCCACCATTATCTTCACCATGATCACCATTATTATCACCATCATCGTCATTATCAGTGCCTCTTCCTTCTCCTCCTCTTCCTCTCCTTCCTTTTTCCTCCCATCAGTATCCAATGAGAAATATATTTGGCTTGGCTTCAACTGGAAAGAATATCATTTGTTACTGGACATGGTGGCGCACGCCTTTAATCCCAGCACTTGGGAGGCAGAGGCAGGCAGATTGCTGAGTTCGAGGCCAGCCTGGTCTACAAAGTGAGTCCAGGACAGCCAAGGCTACACAGAGAGACCCTGTCTCGAAAAACTGGGGGGAAAAAAAGAATACCATTTGCTGCACACCTCGCACTTTCAGCCAAATATAATGTTTGGCATCTATCTAGGACAGTCATATGCAGACGGCTAGGGAGGCCCCACCTGTGGAGAACAGGCTGAATTCCATAGAGATCTATCTGGCCCAGGAGGTCATCGATGGATGTTGAAGGAACCACTTCCACCCTCTTTGGCTAAAAACAAGACTTGAAGTTCATTCTCATGCATCAAAATCCTTGTGTCCACTCAGAGGTGCCTTTTTTAAGTTTCCCACCCCAGGGATGTGGTTATCATCAAGATGGTTTAAGCATTTGCTATAAACTTCTAGGCTCAAGGGCACAAATATATAACAGCGAGGCTGTGGCTGCAACTCAGTTGGTAGCATATTTGCTATCTGAGAAACCCTGGGTTTGATCTCCAGTTCCATGTAACCTGAGCATAGTGGTGCTTGCCTGTAATCCTAACACTTGAGAGGTTCAGACAGGAAAGTCAAGAGTTCAAGGCCAGCCTCTGCTACATTAGGCCCTGTCTCAAAAACAAACAAACAATATAAAAATGAGCAGAGAGGACCCAGAAAGTAAAACAATAAAAAATTACTTATTAAGCCAAAACTCAGATATAATTAGCATTTAGGGAGGGTGGTCTGTCCTTATGTATTTCTCCAGACCCATACCTATGTCTACTGCAGAATCTGACATCAGAACTCAGTCTGCACGATCTCAGAATGCCACCTGCATAGTTGGTAACAGTCTTCCTCAATTTCCCTTACCCCACCTAGGAGCTGATGTGACTTACGTTGTGCTTTCGGGTAATATAACTCTGGCTGAGTTCACCACCCAGAGGGGCTCGCAGCCCTACAATCTGACTCTGGACAGAGAGATCCAGAAGCTGCTGGGCCCTGGGAAGTACCACCTGAAGATCCAAGCTGTGGGCACCACCTCTGCCCCCTCCGGGACCGTCACTGTGCACTTTGTGGAGCTGCTGTCAGGGCTGCAGGCCTCCTGGGCTTCTGACCATGTGGAGCTTGGGAGGGACCTGTTGGTCAATGTCTCGGTGGCTCATGGTACCCTGGAGGAGCTGACTTTTGAGGTGGTGGGACTCAATGCAAACTTCTCCCAGAAGGAAGACAGTGTTGGGCGACCCTCTGGAACCTACCACGTGGCGGTTCCTGTTGAAGGTACTGGGCTTGGTAGCTCCCCACTCCGGCACCCCTACTTTTCCATTTCTCATTTGGCTCCATCAGGTTTTCTGTGACTCCCAAATGCAATGATGGCTCACCTGGCCACCGTGCCTAAGGCCCTCCTGAGTACTATCTGTCACCCTTAGAGTTTCTAGCTGTCTATAGAGGCGCTCAACCTGGACACTTCTTGTATCATTTTTGTTGTCTCTCTTTTTATTCTTTGATAATTTCATATGTGGATATAATGCATTTTTTATCATCTTCATCCCTCATCAGCCTCTTATACCCCTCCTACTCCCTCTGAAAACCTTTCCCCCAATACTTCTTCCTGTGTGTGTGTGTGTGTGTGTGTGTGTGTGTGTGTGTGTGTGTGTGTATTTATCCCACAGACTTTAATTAAGGCTACTTGTAGGACATAGGTTATGTCCTGAAGCATGGTCTAATACCACTGACGAAAAATGTCCTTTCAGCAACCATTAATTCCCTATAGCTTCTCAGATAGAGGTACAGCCTTACCTCTGATGTTTGGGACTAGACAATTCCTTGTCATTGTGGGGTTTACATTGCATACAGTAGAATATGTAGCAGTAGCCACGATTTCTACCCACTAAAGGCAAGTGGTGTGTGCCATCGTCCTGGGCTACGACAGCTAAAAATGTCTGAGAACATTGACAAAGGAATTCTGAGAGACACAGCCGACCCCATGGAGAACCACTAGGAGACAGCAGGTGTCTTGAGTGCCTCCCAGCACCAGCATTCCTAGAGGAGAGCAGGTTGAGGAAACTTCAGTCTGCTCTGGTGAGAGAGATGAAGACTGAAAGTGGAGATGATGATGATGATGATGATGATGATGATGATGATGGTGATGATGATGGTGATGATGATGGTGATGACGGCGGGGTGGGGAAGTAGGTCGGGAGAAAGCATCGAGACTATGCTGGATGAGGGATGCCTGGCTGGCACCAGCTGGGAGGTCACAGCACACGTTTGCCCTACATCTGGAATGGACTGACTACCCTGGCGGGTGGGTTGATACGATTTTTAGGCTGTGAGTCTTGGGTAGCCTAGGACCCTGCCCACACCTTCCCTGGGGCTCCGACGGGTGCCAGGAAGGAGGTGACACTGGCAGGTGTGAGGGTCTCAGGCCTTCTGCCAAGGACCTGGCATGAACCAGCAAAGAGAATGGCAGATTCCACAGGAGAGTCACTGGGGCTTTGCTAAGTGCTGCCCACTACAGCCGCCTCATCCTGCAGAGACTTGATGGCTCCTTCCCCACGCTCTTCTCCAAGAGTCTTGCTCGGGACAGGAAGGAGCCAAAGGGTAGTGAAATGAGAAAACACACACCATGCTGGGGCTTTAATCCTCACAACAAGTGGCAGACATATCCAATATGTGGTCCGGGATAGATATGAATGCAGCCCAACAGAAAGCTGTAAACTTACTGAAAATATTATGAGATTTATTTATTTTATTTTCGGTAACTCAGTTGCTAAGTTCTCGGGTTGAACTTTGCAGGTGACACCATGTCCCAATGCCCTAAGGTGGGCACACCTGCTGACTTTTGTCGCCCTCTGCTCCAGCTGAAGCTATTCATTGAAGTCTATGCCTTCTTAACTAATAGAATCGGGACAGTCCAGTGGCGTTTTGGCTCATTCTCATATTAACAGATTTCCTTTCTCCCTAAGGCCAGATGATCTGGGCCTCTCCGGTAAGAGGGAGGACACAGAAGGAGCAAGTCAGGACTTCCACCCTGGGTGGACATGTTTGAAATGGCCTCTGTTAGTAGCCTCTGTGGGCTCCTGAGACCAGCTGCTGGGCCCCTCAGGGTGGTGAGGGTGGTACCCCCCCCTTCAGCTGGCTGCACATAGACAGCATCTTCCTCTCCTTGCTCCCTCACCATCCCTCTCCCAAAGGCCCACATCTGATCCATAGACAGTTCTTACCCATCCTTGGTCCGTGTATTTTCCAGAAGCAGAAAGACATCAATCACGTATTCTTGGCCTCTCTCTATTCCCCACCTTCATCCCCATCACGACTGATCCCAGAGGGCATGAATAAGGAACCTGCCTACGGAGCTCTCCGGCCTCAAAGAACCTTCTCAGCCTTTGCAGTGTAGCTCTGTCCCACTTTCATCTCATGCACCGTACCCCACTCCAAGCTTGCTATGTCCCTGTGTCATGTTCTTTCACCTGTGTGTCCCCAGAGCCTTGACTGGTATACAGTAGGACTCACCAGTCCTTAAAGGCTGAGAGATTCCAGGGCTGCACTTAGGCAGCCAGACAGGCACATCTAGACAGAGCCGTCTCCTCTGTGCCACAGAGTTTGCGACAACGCCAGTGACTCTTTCCCTTTGCATTGCAGGTACTTTTCTGGTCACTGCGCATGTGCGGAACGCTTTCTCAGACTTGAGCTTGGACATTGGAAACATCACAGTCACAGGCAAGGAGTTTGTACTCTCCGGAGTCCAGGGCGCGGAACCTGCCTGGGGGTCTAGTGAGGAGCCCTTCAATAAGCCTCCGGACACGGAGCCCATTCCACGGTCTCAGACTCCTCTGCGGGCTCTACAGCTACTGAACGTGCTTAGAGGTTCTTCCTGCCGTGACTCCCTGAACTGCACGGCACAGTGCTCAGAACGTAACGCTCATATTATCTCAGGCATTATATTTAGAGGCTATCTGAAGTACGGGAGACAGGCTGAAGCTTTCTTCACCTTCTGTGATGGCCTGAGGGTGTGGCTCAGCCGGTAGAGCTCTTCCTTAGCACACAGAAGCCCTGGACTCCCCCTCCCCGCCTGTAGGGCTACAAAAATATACAAGATGAGGGCTGAGGAGCTAACTCGGTGCGTCAAGAGCTCGCCGTGCAGTTGTGAGCACCCGAGGGCAGACCGCTAGCACCCAGGCAAAAGCCAGGCAAGGCAGCTGCAGGTCCATCACCCACAGAACCTTCTTATCTGTGTCCCTATCACCTGAGTGGTTGACATCTTGGGACAAACATGATCTCTTTGTTTTTAATTAATTATTATTTTTAGAGGAATCTTACTGTGTTGTCTAGACTTGCCACAAACTGTAGGCTCACATACTCCTCTTGCTGCCTCAACCACTGCGCCCCTCTCCTGCCCTGAATATGCGCCACAATCCTTGCATGACACTGCCTTTGACAATATTTAATAATGTTTCCCACCAAATCTTAATGCTTTTTGTTATTATCTTCACAGCCCCTTCCAGTCTCCAAGAACCGTCTGGAATAAATGCTGAAGCAAAGAACGTGAGCATCTTTAAAATATTCAGCTTCACAAGAAAAAACTATCCAGGCGCTCTGCTTTAACTTTTGGGTTCAGGATACTCACCCTGGGAGTCCCATGAGCTTTCTTCCATTTGAAAAGAGGCCCCAAAGCATGTTCTCTAACCACAACAGGGTCAGGTTGTAAAACACGCTGGGTTGTGTTGGCAGGCCTTAGCACACTTCTGTTTAAAAAAAAAATAGGAGAATCAGAAAATATTTCTTTTCTTTTTTTCTTTTGCTTTCTTTCTTTTTTTAGGGACAGGCTTTCTCTGTGTAGCCTTGGCTGACCTAGACTTACTTTGTAGACCAGGCTGGCCTCGAATTCACAGAGATCCACCTGCCTCTGTCTCCTGAGGGCTGGGATTAAAGGTGTACGCCACCACACCTGGCTTCAGAAAATATTTCTAACTAAAATGATAATGGCATGCAATCCACCCACATTTGTGGGCTGTGGCTGATGTGTACTCAGGGGAAATTCATAGCGGTTAGCACTAATTTTGGGAGCGTCTTCAGCTCCTTTCCCTTGACAATGGGCAGGCACTTACTGATAACAAAGACCTACTGTGTGTCTACAGTGTTAGAGAAGGGACACTAGGGGCTGAGGTGAGAGGTTGAAAAGGCAGATGTGGGGCTGGAGAGATGACTCAGTGGTTAAGAGCCCTGTCTGCTCTTCCAAAGGTCCTGAGTTCAATTCCCAGCAACCACATGGTGGCTTGCAACTACCTATACTGAGATTTGGTGCCCTCTTCTGGTGTGCAAGCTCACATGCAGGTAGAAAACTGTATAAATAAGCAAATAAATAAATATTTAAATAAATAAATACTTAAAAAAAAGAAAGATAGAAAGAAAGAAAGAAAGAAAGAAAAGAAAAGGCAGATGTGGTCTCTGCCTTCCTGAAGCTTAGGGATAAATACCCGGGAAGAAAGAAACTGAGTCTTGTGCATCTAATAGAAACCATGTGGACTGACAGCAGTGGTCAGAGTGTGCCCTCACAGGTGTGCTCAGAGGCGACACAAGGACTGAGAGGCTGGCTCAGTGGTGAAAGCTCTTGCTATGTGGCATAAACAGGACACAAGAGCAAGCACCTGTCATCCCGGTGCTCTGACAAGATGGGAAGTGGGGCCACAAGGATTCCCAGGAGCACAAAGGCCAAGTAGCCAGACATAGCCACGGGAGGATAAGAGCCAGCATCACAAACAAAGTGGACAGCAAAGACTGACGGATGACATGTCCTCTGACCTTCACAGGCTCAGGGCACACACAGGCCATCAGAGGTTGAGTTCCCCTGTAGCCTCATGTTATTCCGGGTCAAGGCTTGAGCAAGGGTACCCATAGCTAAGTTGTTTAGCTGGTCCCATCAGCAATTACTTCCAGAATCCACTTCTGGCCTGATGATTCCTCTGCCAGAACTGACATGCTCTCTGTTGCCTAGCCAGGACTGTCTTCTCTTCTTTCTGATGCTTCTGGGAGCCCATCCCATGGGGAAGCTTCTCTGTCTCCGTGGCAACCGTGGGCATCAGAAGCTAGTGAACCCTCAGAGGGACAGATACCTGGAGACTCAGAACATGGCTGGAGGGCACAGGTTCATGACTCTGAGACTTGGCTGGTCCTAAGCCCTGTGTTCTTTTTAGTTTTTCTTTCTTTGTGTGTGAATGTGCATGAGTATGTGGCGACCTGAGGACAACCTCAGGTGTTGTTCTTCTAGAACCGTCCATCTTGGTTTTGTTTTGGTTTTGAGGCCAGGTTTCTCTCTATCCTAGAGGTTGTCAAGTAGCCTAGTCTGGTTTGCCAGTGAGTGTAGTGAGACTTCTGGAAGTTTGGGTTCTAAAAACAAATTTTAAAAAATACAACACAAAAATATTATTAGAATACGTTTTGGTTGTAATCCCAGGCGTGGGGCTGTGGGGCTACTTTGAGGCAGCTGGCTATGATTTGCCTCATGCTGTAGCAGAGGTATAGTTTTGCTATCTGCAGATAGTTTCTGCGATTGTGTGATGTTTGGAATTCTGGGGACTTTTCAGAAGATATAGATCTGCTGAGGCCCCAACAGGTGGGGTCAGTGGTTTTGTGAAGGGAGCACGGGGTGAGTGTGTGTGTGTGTGTGTGGGTGTTGTTGGCTGTGGTTTGTTAGGAGTCATGCTTAAAGAAGAAACAAGAAAAAAAATTAGATTCAGAGAGCTCTCTTTCTCCCTCTAGTATTCTCTCTCTCCTATCTAGTGAGAGAGGGTAAAACCAGGGGTGAGGGACAGAAAAGGTGGGGGAAAGAAGAAACCACAAAGTAGCTTAGACCAGCTACAAGGAAACCCCAGAGATCCACCCGTTTTCACTCCCTCCAAGGCTGGGATTACAAGTACACATCACTGCCCTTGGTGGGTTTGGGACTTGGATTCGGGTCATCGTGCTTGCAAATCAGAGGCCTTACTACATGAGTCGCCTCTCCCCAAATCCCTCCGGCCTATATATTTTTAACTAATTGCCCCCTTCTTTTTCATCCTCTTACTTCCTCTAATTGAATCCCCTCCAATGAAACACAGGTGGTACGCTGTTTTAAGTGTCCATTAATGTCCCTGTTGTTCCTAGGGACAACAGGGGGTCACTGATGCTATGTCTCCCATCAGCAGCACAAGGCCTGGCCCAGGATGGCCTCTGTCCATACAGGTAACTGACTGCACAGTGAGCCCTAAGCCTACACTGGAGATAAAGCTAGTACCCAGTGAGTTTTAGGAACACACTCCGTGCCTCCTGAGGGAAAGCCGAGGGCAGGAGACCACCCAGAAGTTTCTCTGCTCTGAGTCTCACCCTGGCACATGCTGCTCTGGGGTGGGGGCAGGTTGGTGGCAGCACTCTACAGGGAAGCAGACTTACGGAGTGTTGCCTCACCGGTGGTCACTTCCTCTGCAGGGAGACAGTGGGACTCTGAAGGTGTTCACTGAGCCCGAACTGTTCGTGGATCCTTTCACAGAAGTCACACTGGGCTGGCCGGATGATGACCCCGGCTTGGACTTCCGCTGGTCCTGTGGTAGGTGGAGCCATTCTCCTGCCCGCCCTTGTCACCGATGAGAGAGCTTGCCTGTTCTCTCTCTTCATCCCTGTGTGTGTCACTGTGTCCGCCATCAGCCTGTGTACACCAGAGTGTAAACTGCAGTAATGGGTGTGGAGGCAGCAGCAAACCAAGGAGAGATGGTGGTGGCCCTGAGTTCAGGTTCATCCTCAGCTAGGTTCAGGGATATATGGGGTCCTGACTTGAAAATCCTGAACAACAACTACCCTCTCCATGATTAAAAAAACACGATTGATGTATTCATTTTTATTTTATGTGGGAGTCTTTTGCCTGTATGCACGTGTGTGCACCATGTGTGTGTGTGGTACCCACAGAGGTCAGAAGAGGGTATTGGACCTCCCAGAACTGGGGTTACAGAGGATTAGGGGCTGTCATGTGGGTGCTGGGAATTGAACCTGGGTCCTCTACAAGGTCAACAAGTGCCCTTAGCTGCTGAGCCATCTCACTTCTCTGCTGTAATATCTCCCTGTCCTTCCTGGTCGTCATCGTCAGGACAGCAGAGGGCCAGGGTGCTGTGGAGTCAGTGTTCATGCGTTTTCCCACTTCTCTGCTCTGATAAACAATGCTGCCAGTCTTTGTCTTCTCCTGGGGCTACTTTCATAACTGAAAATTTAAAAACTGGAGTAATCAGGGCTGGTGAGATGGCTCAGCAAGCCAAAGTGCTTGCTGCCAAGCCTAACAAGTTGATTTTAATCTCTTAGAGCACACACGGTGGAAGGAAAAAACAGACTCCTTCAAGTGGTCCTCTGCCCTCCACATGCACCCATGACATGTGCACCTGTGTACACACACACACACACACACACACACACAACAACTGGAGGTTGGGCATGGTTGCTCAGCCCTGTAGTCCTGGTGGCCAGGAGGCAGAAGCAGGAAGACTGAGAGTGTCAGGCTAGCCCTGGGCTGTGCAGCCAGATCTAGCCTCGACAAAACAAAACCACCATTAACAGAAAGAAGCCTTGCTAAACTAGAAAGTCCACATTTGTCTGCCCATCCCTCTCAGGACATTGCTGGGCGCAGTGGAACAACTGTGTGGAGAGGCACCTGCTCCACACGGACCGAAGGCTGCTGGTGCTCCATTCCTCCTGCCTGCCACCTGTCAACTCTGCTGTCACCCTGCACTTGGCTATCCTAAGGGACCAGGAACTGGAGAAAGAGACAGAACAGTGCCTCTATGTGTCTGCCCCACTGGAGCTTGGGCCTCAAATCAGGTGAGGCATCTGGGCATGCTCTTCATCAACCAGTACCACTCGGGGGTGGGACTTCTGGTTGGGATGGGACTTCCTGTCGGGGAGGGACTTCCAGGGTGGGTCAACTATTTCACCTGTGCTCCCACAGGGACGGCAACCTGGGGATCAGCAATAAATGGCATGACTGGACAGCAGAAGTCTATGACAACGTCTCCATTCGGGGGACAGAAAGAGCTCCACCGTAGAAGGTGGAACTCAACTGAGACTCAGAGAAGGGGAATGGGGAGGAGGAGAAAGAGAGAGGCAAGGCCTTGCAGGACATGCCAGATTTAGGTCGCTTACCCAGGAGTCTCTCTGGGCAGGAGGGGGCATGATCACAGCTTACCCCAAAACATTCTGCTCTCAGGATAGAGGGGGCTTTGAGGAGATGACGTAGCATCTTATAGGAGTCAAGACAGGTGCTTGAGGTAGCTGGGCCTGTCAGCTCGGTCCCTGCTGGAAGCAAATAGCTCGGTGTAGTCAGAACTAATTAAAGGTGGATAAGCATCATCTTTCAGGTGTGAGGGGACAGACGTGAAGGAATAGTGAAGGACAGCAGGCAACAGTGTGGGACTACAACAGGGTGGTGCAAGCCGCGCTCCTAGGACTGCAGAGGTAAGAGAGTGGAGCCACGGCCTTGACCAGAGCATCTTTGATCCTGCCACTTTAGCCCTTTGGTAGCCCAAGAATAAATAGCTGCATCCTTTCTGCAAACCAATGCTTTCCACTGGCGGAACCCAAACAGAATCCCAGAGGGCAGGGGCTGAGACTTTTGTTGCCTCTGCAGATAGATAGAGAAAGCTGGAGAATGGCCTGGAAGCTCTGTAGAAACCCACCCGCATGCTTGTACTAGGACAGACATTAGCAAGAAAAGAAGGAAGGTTGGAGGAGTCATGGCATTAAGACTGAGACGATCTGGGGAGGCATTAGACATGCAACAGATGTCAAAGCACCCTCTCAGGGGACCCAGGGATAGGGTAGGGCATCATATAGAAGGTTCAGGGGGCTGTGGAGACAACAGCTTATTTGATAAAACATTTACTATGCAGGTACAAGGACAGAAGTTCAAATCCCTAGCACTCGAGTAAAAAAGCAGCATAGTACCATGGCCCTATTAAGTTCAGTACAGGGGGAAGCAGAGACAGGGGGATCCCTGGAGCTTGCTGGCTAGCTAGTCTAGCAAAGCAAGTTATCTTCAGGCTCAGTAAGAGACCTTGTCTCAAGCAATAAGATGAAGAGTGAGAGAAGACACCCCAAATCAACCTTTGACCTCCATGTGATTATTGACAAAATTACAGACGTGTACACACACACACACACACACACACACACCCTGAAGCAAAAGCAAGAGAGAAGGTCCAGCGTTTGGATCCTGATGCATGTTTCATGTTCCATCCACCTACTCAGGAGTCATGTCACCAGGGAGCAATCACGCAAGCCCTCAGAGCCTGGCATGCTCTCAAGTGCCCCAGGGGCTCTGACAAGTCACTCTCACAGCTACCATATGAGTGCTATTAGGCCACAGCGCTGTCACTTTTATCAGCACGAAAGAGCATCTCAGACGTCATCTGGCTTTATCCACTTCCTTGGCAGCTAAGAAAAACCAAATCTTATAGTTTAAGTAGCTCCTACAAGGCAAGTCTTCCTAAGTGACAGGGTCAGGATTGGAAGCCATGGTCCTGGCCTGGCCTTCTCCTCCACACACAGCGAGTTTAGTGACAAGTGAATATGGTCATGTCCTGACTCTCCTCACCTGCCTGCAGACCAAGGCTCTGTCTTGGCTTAGGTTGGAGCACTCGTGGCTTTTATTTCATCCTTCATTTGGACAAAGGCCACGCCCCATCCTCTCCGCAGACTTGAGAACTGGACAAAGAGCAGGTAAGTGGTCAGGAAGCCCGAGGGACCTTTCTCTCTTTATTCTCTGTACCTGCCAGCTGTGAGAAGAACTGCCGGCCAGTGAAAGCTCACCAAGATGTTCTGCTCACAGCCACTGTGGCAGACGAAACCCCAGCGGCCACATTCAGCTGGTACTTAGATGCCTCCTCATCAGAGAAGGTGAGATGTCGCAACCACTCAGTGGAAACGGAGAGGACCAGACTAGTGTTGCATGCTGGGTCCTGAGCCAGGGTTGGGGGCAGCCAGGAAGATGAGAGGACATATTTTAAGGGGACTTGAAGGAATTTCTAACAGGTGAATGGATCCAAAAGAGCCAAGCCTATGGGGAGGCAGACACTGTTGCCCTCAGCCCGAGCCCCCTCCCAGGATGCATACATCCCCAGCTGCTTTTCAGGAGGCTTGTGGCCTACAACTGATGGACAGGAAAGTCTAACAACCCAGCACCCTTGCCCAAAGGAAGGACATTTTTGCAGCACACCTCTCATGGCCGAGGTCCCACTGGGCCACACTCCACTTGCTCACACTCCCTTCTCTGCCTGGTTTAGTTGCCTGGATGATTCCACAGTGAGTGCACCCTCCACAAGTGACCTGCATGCATTCCTCCTCCCTTTGTAGGTGACCTACACACATCCTTCCTCAGGCTCCTCCCTCCATAGGTGAGGCACCCACACATCCCTCCTAAGACTCCTCACTGCATAAGTGCTGTGCACACACATCCGTCCTCAGGCTCCTTTCTTGCACTCTGAACTCAGACAACAGACAAAGCGGGATACTGACTGTTTATTGACCTCCTGGGTAGCAGCAGTGCCCATCATTTGCTCATCAGAGAGAAATCTGACAGGCCCGGGGAGTTGGAAACCAGGGGACTGAGGATGTCTAGGGATCTACCTAGTAGACTCCAGGGGCCTGAGGGCTGTTCTCTTGCAGGCTGAGCCCCTCCCAGTTGTCTGCAGACTCAGAGGATTTTGGCCACGCTCGCTGACCCTCCTTCTCAGCAACTCCTCTATGCTGTTGCTGAACAGCAGCTTCCTGCAGACCTGGGGACCTGTTATTCGCATCCGGGTCACAGGTGAGACGCTGGCACCGTGTCTCTTGTCAAGGAACCAGGACAATCTTGGAAACACTAAAATAAGAGACTATGACCTAGCACGGAACAGGGTATATACAGACTTTCTGCCTGGGAGACTTTGGGCAAAGGATTTGACTTCTTGGTGCCTCAGTTTCCTCAGGGGTGACAAGTTGATCACACCCCCCCCCCCAGTCAACCTGCATGCCCTACCAGGAGAAGCTTAGTCATTGAAATGAGCTCAGTGTTCAAACAGTTACAAAACAAGGATGGCTGCACTTACTTTGTCTCTACGTTTCCTAAGTGCTAGGCTGGTGGGTAAGGACCACCTGTGCTGGCTGCTGATTCTATATTTCCTAACGCAGCCCACAGAGCACCCACAGCCAGGCAAACTGAGGTGGGCACCTGTTCAGTGGACACACCTGCTGCTCTACCTCAGGCCTTCTCAACTGAGTTAGACCAAGACATCAGTTGTAACCAATTAAGATTCTCCTTTGTGTGTGTGGGACGGGGAGGAGGGAGGAGACAGGCTAGAAAGATGGTGCAGCTGTTAAGAGCACTGGCTGCTCTTCCAGAGACAGAGTTCAATTCCCAGCACCCACATGGCAGCTCACAACTGTTTGTAACTCCAGTTGTAGGGGCCTGACACCTTCTCATAGATGTATATACAGGCAAAACACCAAAGCACATAAAATAAATAAGTAATTAAAAAAAAAAAGATGGGCTGGAGAGATGGCTCAGTGGTTAAGAGCATTGCCTGGTCTTCCAAAGGTCCTGAGTTCAATTCTCAGAAACCACATGGTGGATTACAAACATCTATAGTGAGATCTGGTGCCCTCTTCTGGCCTGCTAGTATATGTGCAGGCAGAACACTGTATACTTAATAAATAAATAAATCTTTAAAAAAAAAATCTCCTTTGCTCAGCTCTTGCTTCCAACGTGCTCTTTTTAAACTCTGTGACTGTGCCAGGCCAGGTATACATTGCCGCTGGACAGACAGGGCCTCGTGATGCTGAGGATGAGATGGAAAGAGATTGCTTCTGGGCAGGGTCCACCTGCTTCCGGCTGCCAGCTCTGTTCCTCCCTGGCTTCTGAGTAAGCTGCTCATGAAGTCGCTATGAGGAAGTTATTATTGGCTCTGCATTACAGATGACAGAGGTCAAACCCAAGGCCACTAGGACAGTAATAGCAGAACTCTAGCCCCCATATGTCTGAGTCTCCTCTCACTGCCTATTGTCTCAAAGTGAGTCCCTGGGGCCCTGCATTGGAGATAACTGTTAGATATGAGTATTTGGGGGCCCACCCCAGAATCTCCAGAGAGGCTAGAGGCTGTGGGTCTGCAGATGGCCCGGAAATCTTTGTTTAACAAGCTCCCCAGGTTGTGTTGGGTTTTTGGACACACAGTTCCCTAAACATAACGAAGCTTCACTTTCCAGCTCTGACCAGCCATTCCTATGGGGAAGATACCTACGTGATCAGCACACTGCCTCGACCTGAGGTCCCTGCCTGCACAATAGCCCCGGAGGAGGGTTCTGTACTGACGAGCTTCGCTCTCTCCTGCACCACCTCCACAGCCCCGCCCCCCGTGGAGTACTGCTTCTGTCTGCAGACAGGTACTAGCTAAAGACTCTGCTCTTCCCTCAGCCCCTAGGCTCATCTTCTCCACCAATGGGGACTGTTCCTGTCAGGGACCTGCATTAGAGTATGTTCTGTAATGGAGCGAGGCTGACTGGATGAGGGACTCCTAAGCCTTGGTCACCCCGAAACACCAGAAGGACAGCATGCAACCAAGCCCAGAGGACACAATGACTTTGTCTCAGTGTAGGGTATATGAAAGGGTTAAATGAATGAAGAGTCCCAACAGGTCATACCATACCAGGCCATAGTCCTCAATAGACACACACACACACACACACACACACACACACACACACACACACACACAGAGAGAGAGAGAGAGAGAGAGAGAGAGAGAGAGAGAGAGAGACAGAGAGAGAGAGAGACAGAGACAGACAGAGACAGAGACAGAGACAGAGAGACAGAGAGAGAAAGACAGAGACAGAGAAAGAGAGACAGACAGAGACAGAGAAAGAGAGACAGACAGAGAAAGACACACACACACACACACACACACACACACAGAGAGAGAGAGAGAGAGAGAGAGAGAGAGAGAGAGAGAGAGAGAGGGAATGAGAGAGAGAAAGAGAGAGAGCAAGAGAGAGCTGTGACTCCAACTCTTTGAGAGTCTGGATTTGGAGCTATCTGGGAAGACAGAGCCAGATCTGGCTCACAGAATCTTCAGCACTTTGACTGACCCTGACTTGTAAATGACAGCAGAGAATGACAGTGCCACAGGACAAAGAAAATTTCAAAGATATCAAAGAGCATTTTCTTTTCTTTTCTTTCTGCGAAGGTTCACGGAGGGTGACCATCAGAGATCCTTCCTACACTGCACGGCACCCAACACAGTCATGACAATCACAGTTTCAGAACAGCGGTGACTATGAAGGGGTGGGTGGCCTGGGGCAGCTCACTCCATTTACTATTCCATTTTGGTGGCCGTTGGTTCTCCCTGTGGACCTGGGCATTTGGGGACTGTCACACAAGCTCTGTGTGGGCCTTAGCCAAAGCAGAACTTTCTTCTACACTGAGGCACCATGAGTGGTGCTGGCTTACTCTGCAATACCCTGCCCTAGACACGACATGACATAGACAGTGTACCTTGACCAGGGAGAGGTGGGTGTAAGCCTTTCTGAGGGAGTATAGTTTTCATGGGGTGCCCTGTCAAAGAATGTGCAAATGCCAGGCTGCGAAGAAGGCAATGACTGGGTCTGAGTGTGGAAAGAAAGAGAGAAGACAAACAAGGCAATTAGGCTCCATTTCCAAATGCTCCCCCTCTCTGTACCAAAAAGGAGAGGCCATTTTCCCTCCACCTTTGTCCCCAACCCCCATCTCACATAGCTGAGCAACAAGGTGAGGAGGTGTGGCCACACAACAGTGAGTGTTCCGTTGCAAGCCAATAGTGTCATAATTGTCTGCACCCTACGCAACGACTGGAGACTCCTGTGGTGTGTGAATCTCCTTTAAGAGAAAAAAAATTTCATCCACATGCCAGGCTGCGTTCTGGATGCTAAGTGTGTAGCAGCGAACACAACGGAGGAAGTCATTACCTTCATGCCCTGTAGCATATAGTAGCAGAGACAACTGGTAAACCAAGACGTGTACCACCAGGGAGCGTTGTTTGAGACATAGGGACAGGGTGCTGTGAGGCTGGTGAAGGTCCGCAGGAGAGTGCTTGTCTGGAGTGCTTACATGTGTGAGACCCTGGATTCCACTCCCACCCCTGTTAAAACACATTTGAAAACTAAGGTGGGCACCAAGGGCAGTGGCTCATGGCTACAGTCCTCGCACTTGAGAGGCTGGGCCAGGAGGACTGCCTTGAGCTCCAGATCAGCCTGGGCTCCATGGTGAGTTCTAGGCCAGCCTGAACTGTAGAGTGAGACATTGTCTCAGGAAAACAAAACAAACTCAGTAAAATGACAAGCAAATAGCAACAAACAAACAAACAAACACAACAATGGGATGACTAGATGGCTCTGTGGGTACAGGTGCTTGCTGCTCTGGCCTGGGACTTGAGTTTAAGCCTCAGACCCACATAAGGGTTTTAGGAGAAAACTAACACCATGAAGCTATCCTCTGCACTCCATACATGTGCCATGGTATGTGGGTACTCCTCCTATCACTCACATGAACACACACACACAAACACACACACACACACACACACACACACAAGACTTCAAACCAAACCAAACCAAACCAAACTCACCCAGCTTAGTTTGCTGGTTCCTGAAGAGGCGTGCTCTCTTCCGAGGGGAGCTTTGGGGGCCTGTTTCTCTTCCTCTTGCTATTCCTTTCTCTACTGTCACCCCCTGACTTCTTTTTGTTCATACTGTAATTTGTTTTTTACCACATTAAAGAAACAAAATCACCAAACCCAAAACAAAGCACCTTTGGGCTGGAGAGATGGCTCAGCAGTTAAGAGCACTTGTAGCTCCTTCAGGGGACCCGGGTTCTGTTCCCAGCACCCACATGGTGTCTTACGAACGTCTGTAGCTCCAGTTCCAGGGGATCCAAAGCCCCCTTCTGACCTCCTTAGGCACCAGGCATGCATATGGTGCACAGATAAACATGGGAAAAACACCTATACACAAAATAAAAATAATCTAATTTTTAAAAGTTTAAAAGCCAAACCAAAGCAACAAAAATAAACAAAACAAAACAAAAAAACAAAACCAAAACCCACTTGAAAATGGTGTGAAGGTCCCTCAGTTTGTCATACACGTCAGGGAAATTATTCTGAAGGTACAGAACCCTGTGTGGTGGCCTTCTCCCAAACCCTGTGGGTTTCCAGAGTGGCTGGCCACACCTTCAGTAGCTAGGGCTTCTCTGTCTCTGTGGACATGGGTTTGGCTCTGCCCTCCTAATTGCTCTAATTCCATTTTACCAGGTTCCTGCCTCCACTGTGGCCCCAAACCAAGCCTCCCTGCTGTGTACCTACCACTTGGAAAAGAAAAGGATGGCTTTGTCTCGACAGTGGTCGTCTCTGTCACCAATCAGGCAGGAGACAGAGAGCAGACCCAAGTGGCAGTTAAGGTGGGTGGCGGTTGATGTTTCTTTACTGGGATGTGTTTCTACGCAACTGAACTACAAGAGCTACAAGGCAGCTGAGGGCACAGGTGATGAATTGCCTATTTGGTCATTTCTCCCACATATATTTACAGAGCATCTATCCCCCTGTGTGCCAAGTCCTGAGGATACAGCCACGGACACATGGATACAAGTGCTGCCTTTGTGTATCTTATGACTTAGTAGCAGGAGTATGGGGAGATCCTGGGAGCAGGGGCAAGAGGGAACAGAAGAGCTCAGTGATGAGTTAGGACAGAGATGAGCAGGCAGAGATCTGGGAAGGTGCAGGTGTGGCTAGGGGTGGAGGGATGGAGAGGAGGGAGCAGTGAGCAGCTAGAGGCGGACTATGGGTTTGCCCAAGCTGTGGGGGTGGAAGTCATCCGCTGCTTGGTACCATGAATGGGTCCAGGCACCCTCCAGCCTCAGGAAGTGTGAGCACTCTTCTACAAGGTCTGCTCTGCTCCCAGACCCATAACTTGAGGAGCCAGCTTCTTGAATAAAGACCACTGAGCTCATTTCTGGCTTCCCTGTCAGGTGGGACACGATGACACCAGTGTTGAAGAGGTGACATTCCAAAATATTGTGTCAGAGAAAATCACCACGGCTCTGCAAGATGAGAGCGGGCATGAACAGCTTCTCCTATTGGCCAAAGCTGTGTCCTCTGAGCTTAACCAGGAGGACCAGAGCCCAGGTGCTGGGCAGCTTAGAATGGGTGTCAAGAAGAAGGTGAGTGACATGGGTCCTTTAAGGTCTGCATGTGGCTTCTTGGGCTGGGGGTGGGGCTGGTGAATCAGTGTCAATTCCTGGGACATCCAGGGAAGGAAAGACCTTATTTATTAGTAGCCCACTTTCTGGGCTAAACTCCATGGAGCCTTCTGGAGCCTGATGGAAAGTTGAGAGCCTTGCTCCAGCTCCCTCACACCAAAGATGACAAAACTGAGGACCAGAGGAGGACAGTGAGTTGGCCCAGATCAGGCATGCCTTGGCAAGGCTGGGAACCTTCTCGAGCCTGTAGGGGAAATGTACTCCTGACTTTTTCTAGCTTCTAGAGGTCATGATCAGCCCTGGGCTAGGAGATCAAACTCGATATCCATGCTTTTGCATACCGAGTGCGTTTCTAACTGAGCTGTCACCCCAGCACCCCCTTAGTGTATTTTTGAAACCCTCTCCTCTCCTCTTCTTCCCACCTCTGTGTGCATCACCCATCTCCTTCCCCAATGTTCCTGCCCTTGCAATTACACTGTTCCCACCTGTAACTGCCAAACGATGTCCCCATTTGAAGGTGCTGGACTGAACTATATTTTCAGAATGATTTTACCAAAGCATGTTTTCTCTGTGGGGCAACATGGTCGCAGGTTTCTAAGATCCAGATGTGGGTATCTTTTGGCTGTTATTCTGTCAGCCACACATCCAGGTCTACAGAGCCTGAATGAGCCTGGTCATTCCTGGGACCCCAGATTCTCCCAAAATGCCTCCCCAGAGCCTTTGGAATTCAGCTTCCCTCCTGGCCTTTCTCCCTCTGTGCCAAGGTCAGAGAGCTTGTGCTGACATCACTGTCCCTGGTCACCACTGGCCTAGAGAACGTGCAGAGGGTCCAAGGCTTGGCTGAGGCGCTGAGAGAGGTGACTCACCTCAGCGAGGAACTCACCCCCGTGGCCCAGGTGAGAATTTCCCCTGGCTGAGCCAGGCTATTTGCACACATTCCTCCATGGTGTGGGGGTGGTGACTCATTAGGGGACAGATGATCAAAGAAGTCCCTCAGTTATGGTACTGTCCTGGGGCTACAAGACTTCTGCCATCTTTTTTCTTTCTTTCTTACTTTCTTTCTTTCTTTTAAAGATTTATTTATTTATTTATTTATTTATTTATTTATTATGTATACATTGCTCTGCCTGCTTGTACCCTTGTAGACCAGAAGAGGGCATCAGATCACATTATAGATGGTTGTGAGCCACCATGTGGTTGCTGGGAATTGAACTCAGGACCTCTGGAAGAGCAGTCAGTGCTCTTAACCACTGAGCCATCTCTCCAGCCCCCTTTTTTCTAAGAGTCCTTCCTGGGTGGAGCAAGGGAAGATGCTCCAATGCAGGCCCTGGTGCTTCACACTGGGCTAAAGGGCTGTGTGCTTGCTGCCCACTGGTGGGTCCCAAGTGTGAGTCCAGATATTGCTGCTGACCCACTGTGTATCACACTAGCATGCAGCTGCTGGCTTCTGCCATTCTAGCCTGAGGTCTTCCTGACCCTCAGAACTCTCTCCCTCTTGCTCTCATGGCAGGGGGTTCACTCAGTGCTCAGTGACTGGTGAGTCTGGGGCACAAGTACCTCAGTTTCTGGACACTTTTGGTGGGTAAGCCCTGTGCAGGACTGAACCTCAACAGGCTCGATCATACCTTCTGCGTTGACCTCTGACCCATCTGTCTTAGTTATGGTTTTATTGCTGTGAAGAGACACCATGGCGTGACAACTCTTACAAAGGAAAGCATTTCATCGGGCCTGGCTTACAATGTTCAGAGGTTTAGTCCATTATCATCATGGTGGGAAGCATGCAGGCAGACATGGCGTTGGAGGAGCGGAGAGAGTTCTACATCTTGGTCTGCAGGCAGCAGAAGATTGAGAGCCACAGAGTGTAACTTGGACATATGAGACCTCAAAAATCACCCCTACAGTGACACACTTCCTTCAACAAGGCCACACCTCCTAATAGAACCACTCCCTGTGGACCTATGGGGACTATTTTCTTTCAACCCCCACCCCTTCCCTCTCTCATGCACCCACTCCTCCAGAATGTTCCCAGGGGTCACCTTCAAATCAATGACTTACGACTCAAACTTTTGCTTCAAGATCCTCTTCCTGAAGAATCATAGCCAAGTACCATGTTCTGTGCTGTTGATGGGATGCTTCCGTTCCCACCCCATCTGCTCGTTTGTCTGTTTTATGCACACCTGCATAGACACACCCCTTTCTATATCTCCTATCCTCACTTCTGTGCATTTGTGCTTCCACTAATTTATCCATTCTACAAACACCTCTGGCATGCCTGGGTGTGTGCCACGTATTGAACACCCACACACGTGGACCTGCCCTCATAGTGCTTCCCAGCTACTGGGGCACCTAGACATTAAACAAGTAATTTTCACAAGCACATCTACAATTACAAAATTGGTATGTTATGTCCAACCACCCACCCTCCACCCCACTCTCCATCCGTCCACTCTCCATCCACCCCACTCTCCGTCCGTCCACTCTCCATCCACCCCACTCTCCGTCCGTCCACCCTCCATCCACCCCACTCTCCATCCGTCCACCCTCTACCCAGATATCCTTTCTCTATCAACCCCCTCATTCTTCATTTGTCCTCTGCCCATTTTTCATCTATCCATCCTCAATCCACCTATTGTCCACCTGTCATCCACCTTCCATCTGTCCCCCCACTCATCCATCCTCCGTCCATTCTCCACCCTGCTAATCAGCAAATGTTGCCAAGTGTCTGTCGTGTTTAGGACATTGTGCAAAGGATCCTGTGAAAGATTCAGAGGCAGACCAGGCTTCTCTCCCAGAAGAACCTCAATCGTGGTCAGGGGAGAGAAGCCAGTTTTAAGTCAGGCTGCTTGTGTCAGGCTTTGGTATAGCTCTTCCCTGGCTTCGGTCTCTCCCACACTCCCTTCAATACACTTCTTGTTCTTTAAATGGCGCCATCCCAGGCAGGGACTCACAGTATTTTTCCTTCTTTGGGTGATCCCAGTGGGAGGCCAGCCGGGCTCTGCAGCATGCCACTGAAGCTCTGTTGACAGCCAGTGCCAAGGTTCCTCCTGAGGATCATAGCCGCCAGGAAGCCACCAGGGCCATGCTTCAGGCAGTGGGGAGTGTGCTGGAAGCTTCTGTCAGCCATGGATCAGAAGAGCCCATGGAGGCCAGCAGCAGCCAGGTGGGTGCCCTGGGCCAGGTGCAGACCTCGTCCACACTGCAAGCCCAGCTCATGCCAGCGTTGCTAGGTGATTCCTTCTTGACAGCCCACAGATGAGGAAACAGGTGCAGAGGTTACAGTGCTTCTTGGAAGCTGGGAGGAAGGTTCTAGAATGTGGTGAGTGGATAGCACACAGAACAGGGGCGCTGCCTTCAGAGAATCCCACCTGTCACTTGGGAGCCAAGCCACCCATGTTCCCCAAGTTTCCTTCTCTCATCTGTATCTGGAGGCACTCTGACTTACCCCATCAGCTGTCCACTGGACAGGTTCTATGAACCACTTTGGGCAATATCCTACTTCCTGTAACCAAACTACGGAATGTCTCTAGCAGTCAGCCATGCAGAACAAGAGAGAAGGGACCTGTGTGATGCCCAGAGTCACCGGTGTCTTTCAGGGTAGCATCATGGCAGAGCCACAAAGCCTAACGGTAACTGCTCCACAGTCCTCTATCCCATGGACCACCTTTCCTATTCTAAGAGAACTGAAAGACAGGCATATGCAAAGATGTCTCACACGTTCAGATACTGAACAGACTCCCAAGATCATTCTTTATACACTAGTATATGCACACCCTTCCTAGCCTTGTTTGTCATCATAAGGATGTGTCAAACATTTTTTAAAATATTTATTTATTTGAGGGGCACACACGACAGAGCATACATGTGGAGGTCAAAGGACAACCCATGGGGACTGATTCTCTCCTTCTACCACGTGCGATGGAATTCTCACATTACTCGTGTGCACATGAATCCCTGGGGTGGGACTCGGGTCACCAGGCTTAGTTGCAAGCACCTTACCCACTGAACCAACTATTGGGTACCAAACACGTCCTAATTGGCAGGAATCTGGGCTTTGCCTGTGGTTCTTGGCTCTCCTGGAGCAAGACCCAAGCCATGCCTAGGCACCTGCAACACAGAGTCACACACACACACACACAC
Source organism: Acomys minous (assembly GCF_964271855.1). NCBI lineage: Eukaryota > Metazoa > Chordata > Mammalia > Rodentia > Muridae > Acomys > Acomys minous. The sequence goes on from NC_140496.1 coordinate 11,475,636, forward strand.
ACACACGCACACACACACACATACACACACACACACACACACACACCACGATGGCTCTTTATATGGACCCCGGAGCTACATTTCTCGAGAGGCCTGGTTCACCTCACCAACATGTGACTTTCCTGAGTCATCTCCTTTCTGTGTTCTCTCCTCTCTTCTGCCAAGGGGAGGGGAAACATTTGCTTCATGGAGCTGCCGTAAGGGTGGAAGAGCCCACAGGAGTCAGGCGAATGGTTTGGATTTTGTAGATGCCTGCTTTGCCTATGACCTACAGGGCTGTCATGGTCTGTCACTTCGCTGGCCTCTCCTAGTCCCTGCTAAGAGTCCCATGCTTACCTGGTGACAGCAGCCAAGGGAAGCTGTGGTGACGGCCCATAGTCCCACAACATAGAAGTAGTGTTCTGCTTCCGTTTGTTCCAGGCTCTCATTGGGTCCCAGCTGCTTCAGATTGTGGACCATTTGCAGACTGCTCTTCTACTGGGGACATTGCCAGGGGGCCTTCCGGCCATCCTGGCCACGCCCTCCATCTCTGTGTACACAGACAGGTACTGAGCTGCACTGTACATGCCCAAGAAAATTGATGCCCTAACCCTCATCCCAAGCTACCCAAGGCAGGGTCCAGAAGCCAGTCTTGGGGCTGGAGAAGTACTGGGACCTGAGCCTGGCGTATGGGTGTAGTAGAATCTTCTCATCATGGTAGGTATTTGTATGGAGAGCTCAGGCCAATGTTAGAGTCACCTGAACTGTGCAGGTAACGGGGCTAATGAGTGGGACCACTTCCCCACACACGCAATCCTCACTGTGTCCTGGGTGGTCCTGGCTATCCCATTGTCAATGGAAAGTCTGTGGCAATCCCAGGCATACTTGCCTTGAGATTTCCCAGGAAGGTTTGTGTCAGTGAGCGCTGACTGTGGTTTCAGGATCCTTTCTGTTGTGTGTGTTTTCCAGGGGGAGTTGCTTTGATGTATTGATGTATTTATTTGTTGAGGCAGGGTCTCTCTATGTAGCCTTGGCTGACCTATGTAGATCAGGCTGGTCTCAGAATTGCAGGAATCACTCTGCCCCTGCCTCTGCACTGGGGATGTAGGCAAGTGAGCCACTATGGCCAGCCTGGGGCAACTATTTTAATTCACCTATACACAGAGGGAAACAACAGAACAAAGAAATAATGTCACCCAAGTCTAACTTGGTACTTAATGAGGTTAGAGCTACAGGATGTAGGCAACATATGGGTGGCTACAGCATCAAAGGAAAGAGACCCATTTCTCAGCAATTATTACCTGCTTATATGTCTTTGGGGATGGGAGGAGACTTATGTTTCTCTGGGCCCCGCAAGCCTTGTGAGCTTTCTTGTGGAATGTTAATGGGCCTAGTCTTAGGGTCATTAACTGATACAAGATGGTAAAGAGCATGTCCAACTAGAAGAAAACACACACACACACACACACACACACACACACACACCCCTCAGTGCTACTCCCTGGCCAATAGGCAAGATGGAGGCTCCTTGACTCCTCATACCAGGATTGTTCTCTTGGGTCCCAGCGGCAGATTCCATAAGCAGAATTCAGCTCTGAAAACATGGCCCTCCGATCCACACGGGGGCGCCAGCAGCTTCCGATGTGGCTTCTGTTTGAAACACAGAAGCTGCTAAACACAAAGTACAGCCATCCCTGACAGTAAAGTGGAGCCCACCCTCCCTCTCCCTGCACAAACTGGGGGTCCCTCCTCAAACACTGACTTTCTTCCTTTTCTCACTCTGTGCTCAGAATTCAGCCACGGAATTGGCAAGGCTCGTCAGTGCATACTGCCACCAATGACTCTGTGACCTTCACCCTGCCTGCCGCCTCTCTCCACCTTAGGGAGGACAGCCAGGAGCCTGTGGACATAAGGGTAACCCGGCAATGCCTCCTGGGAGACAGTCTTTATAATGTGTCAAGTGCTGACCCTTGTACTTGCTCACTGATGGTGCTAGTAGCCACGCCCCTCCCCCATCCTTTACAGATGAGGTTCAGGGTCTTACCAGAGCCACAGCCAGGAACACAAGTGGATGCAGACCCCCCTCGGCTCTGCACACACAAATCCATCCTATTCCAGCAGGCTGCAAATTTCCTCCAGCGGCCTTGGCTTCGTGTGTTGATAGTGAACCTCTCCAGACTTCCCTCTGTAACTAGGATGTAAAAGACCAGGGATCCTTCCATCCCACATGAAGGCACATCTGATCCCCCTGGATACTGGTGAAAACAGACCAGCATCTTTCTCTTAGACACTTCTTGCCGCCCCTGGTACCCATGGGGTTAGTTTCTAGAATGCCGTGAGCATGAGTTTCAAAGCTGTGGCTGCTCAGTCCTTTATATAGCGTGGTAGAATAGTCATGCAGAAGGTACGCACAGCCTCACATGCGCGCGCGTGCGCGCACACACACATACACACACACACACACACACACACACACACACACACACACACGGGAGGAAAGAGGGAAGGAAGGAAGGGAGACTCACTATATTGAGTCTTGGCTGGTCCAGAATTCACTATGTAGACCAAGCTGGCCTTGAACTCACAGAGATCTGCCTCTATCTGCCTTCTAAGGGCTGGGGTTAAAGGCACTGCCACCATGCTCAGCCTAGACCTCTGTGTATATGTTAAACCAAGTCAGGGTTGCTTGTAACAGTTTTTATACAATGTAAATGCTAGGTAAACAGTTAATGCTAATGTGTTATTTAGGAGAGAACAGCAAGGAAAAAAAAATCAGTACCCATTAGTACAGATGCAATTTTTTTCCCCAAATATTTTCAGTCGATATTTAGTTGAGTCCACAGTCATAAAACTGAAGGTGTGGAGAACTGATTCTGTCAACTCTAGGGGAAGAAAGACGTGCTGATACACAGGGCCAGCCCTCTGAGACCACATCTCTAGAAGGCATCATCAGCTAAGGGGGGGGGGTGTCCTGGGCCCTGCATCACCCCATAGAGCAAGGGCTGCTCACTAGGATCGCGTGCTTCCACAGGGTCTGTCACCCCTCATCAGTGCTTCTTGCACTTGCCTTTCAGATGGTGAGTTTCTCACAGAACCCCTTCCCTTCCGGAAGCCGGTTTGATGTCAGTGGAACTGTGGGTGGACTCCGCCTGACCAGCCCCAGTGGCCATGCCATCCCAGTGAAGAACTTGTCGCAGAATATTGAGGTAGGCCCCACGATGTTAGCAGCAGTTGGGCGGCACTCGGCCTTCTCTTCAGCTTGGTTTGAGCCAGTTGTGAGAACAGTGGTTAAAGAGAGAAACCACTCGGAGTGCCCCTTGCACTATTAAACACTGGATTCGACTTAAAAGCATGCACATATGACCATTCACACATCTCTGGTGTACGACAGATTCTTCTGGGGTTATAACCCTGTAGCATGGGATTCTAATCACGGCACAAACCAAGTGTTCATTTTAAAGGCTCAGACTACAGCCCCCAAGTGCTTTTCCTTTAAACTCCAGATGGTTTTCTTTAAAGTCAAACAAGAATGCTAACATGCCACAGTGCAGGGGGTGCTTGGGTTCTTTTAAGAGCTTATTCACTTTTTTCTAGTCATCTGCCATTTCCTCTCAGTGACTAGTTTTCAGGGATGCCTCCATCATCACCCATGTATGGGACCCATGCATGTGCCACCCGGAACTTGGCAGAAAGATGCAGTTAAAGGCCTGGATATGGGCTGTTATAGCTAGGTTACCCAGGGGCCCAGTAGAGGCACAAGCGACCTCGAGAAAGGAGAGCAGGGTGGGTGGGCATTGACTGCTGTTGATGACGCAAGGCGAGGCTGGAGTGATGGGAGGAAACCTAGCCCCAGGTGGCTAGTGGGACTGGAAGGATGGAAAGACAACTTCCCCACCCAAACCTGCAGCAGAGAACTTTCTGTGCATCCCAGCCCCATAACACCACAGGCCTTTGGATGTTCATCGCGTGTCCTGCCCCATGCCTGAAATTGTTTGTTTCTGAAAACAGATCCTGCTGCCCCGAATTTCAGAACATAGCAAGCCAACGATGCTGAGCCTGGGCACCCCAGAGGCTCTGTGGGTGAATGTGACCGTAGGGGATGCAGCTCTGGGGATCCAACTGCACTGGGGACCTGGAGTCCCACTCACACTCAGGCTGGGCTATGGCTACCACCCCAATGAGACCAGCTACGATGCCCAAACGGACCTGCCTCCTGTGGCTGCCACAGGTAATCAGCCTCCTCTGATGTTTCTTGAGTGGCCTCCTGGGTGGGGCCAGCTTTCGGACTAAGATACACACACACACACACACACACACACACACACACACACACACACACACACACACACACACCATATATACCATATATATGTGAACAAGGCCAGGGAGATGGCTCAGTCATTAAAGTATGAGGGCCAAAGCTCCATCCTCAGAAACCACACCAAAAGCTTGACGTAGTAGCCTATGCCTGTGATCCCCAACCTAAATGGGGAGGGATCAGAGACAGGACAGTCAGGGGTTCACTGGCTGTCAGCCTAGTGGAATCTGTGAAGCTACAGGTTTCAGTGTAAGACCTTGTCTCAAACAAAAACCAACTAAATCAAACCAAACGAACCAACCAACCAAACAAACAAACAAAAAAAACCCGATGGAGCTGGAGAGACGGCTGAGGAGAGCACACACTGCCCTTGCAGAGGACCCGGGTTCGGTTCCCGTCATTCATGCTGGGTGGTTCACAATCCTCCTGGGGACTCCAGCTCCAGGAGGAGCCCTGCCTCTGGCCTCTGTGGGCACCTGCACTTGCAGTCACATACCCCTCATCAAGTTCAGGCAATTAAAAATCATAAAAATGAATCTTTTAAAAAATAAAATAGGGTGGAGAAGCACTGAAGAAGCCCAGTGTCAGCCTCCAGTCTCACACATGCATAATGTATATGCAAGAGCATACTGCATACACAGATATAGACACACAGACACACAGACACACACACACACACACACACACACACACACACACACACACACGTAATTAAAAAGCAAAGACCAAACAGCCTGCCTTCTTCAGCAGCTTTCATGGGCTAGTGTTATTGGTAAACATTTAGTACATGCCATGGAGATGTGGATGAGCCCATAAAGAACCTTCCAAAACCAGCTGTAGAAACCTCCACATTCCAGACATGAGCTGAAAGGCTCAAGCCAGGTGCCAAGCAATCCTAGTAATTAGGAGCCTGAGGTAAGAGGACCATTAGGGCCAGCCTTGGCTACATAGCAAGTTTGAGGCCAGCCTGGGCTACATAATACTCTGACTCAAAACTACCAAACAAATAAAAATTCAATAGCCAGTCTGATATCACATAGCTAATAAGGAAAGGAGTCAGTCTCGAGCCCTTCATGTCCTGCCATGTCCCTGCTCACTGAGCAAGGAGACTCTGGGGATTCCAGGTAGCAGGTTTACATCCCGGCCAAGTCACCTTGGTGTCCCCTAATTTCATTGAGACTAGAGCCTTGTTTCCTGCAGGTAAGCCCCCCACATGGATCCTGGGCCCGCAGGATCTGCCCTTCGGAGAAGGAGCCTACTATTTGAGCGTGGTCCCCAAGGATGACCTGGAGTCCACCTCTGGCAGGAACCTCACAGTTGGCATTACCACCTTCCTGTCACATTGTGTATTCTGGGATGAAGCCCAGGGGACCTGGGACAACTCTGGGTGCCAGGTAAGGAAGTAAAGAATAAGCTGGGGAGACCTGTTGGGCGTGTCTACTCTTGTCGGGTCCCCTTTGGACTTCTGGTACAACATCTCATGCTTTTTTAGGGTGCTCTGCCTATGCCATTTCCTGACTCAGAATGCTCTTCTTGCCCACAACTAAGCCTGTTTTCCTTGAGAAAACTTCAGGGCCCTAACACGGTCTGATTTCCCACTGTAAACTCTGTGCTCTCCACACTTTACCCTGCTTGGCAGTATGGTCCCCAGCCTGTCCCCTGAGGTCATCTAGGGAGCCAGGAGTGCAGGAACAACTGATCATTGAATAAGAATAGGAGTGATTCAGAAGGCTGCCCACTGTGTGCCTGGTGGGGTGGGGGGGAGGCACGTGGCCAGCCAGGGTGTCACTTCCCAGAGAATGACCTCAGCTGTATCCTATGTTCACCTTTACCAGCATTATCTCATCAGCACTCAGCTAGCTCCAGGAGACGTGTTGTTCCTATTTCACACAGGGGAGGAGACAATGGATCAGGATACTTGATGGACCTGCCCTGCCCCCACCCCCCCAATGCCACACACATCATGTAGAGGACCTGTGCCTCAGAGCCAGATCTGACTGTGGCCAAATCATCACCATGACAACACAGCTTCCCCGCAACTGTTGAGATTCAGAATGACCTTGTTAAGTGTGACCAAGTTTTTACCCACTCCGCCTCATGGAGCTGAGGGCCCAGTGACAGTGCCCTTGAGGGGGACTTGGGCTTTGAAGCCATCAGATAGGACCATATTGTCCCAACCATGAGTTATACAGGCTGGACCTCCCATAGATTTTCTTCTTACTTATTTCTTCCAAGAAAGTTCTAGTAACCCCCATCCCCAAAGTAGCTCCTGGCCTCCCACTCCAGAACTCTCTTCCTGGGGGCCCTTCCAGCTGCCTCCTTCATATTATTGCCCAGTGTTGGACTCTTGTCATCTCATGCCCTTCCTGCCTCCATGTAGAATCCAAATGCATCCCTCCTCTCTCTCCATCTATGAACAGAGCATCTTCTTTCATTTATTGGCCACATGTGCAGCCTGTCCCAGTGGTGGGGTTGGATAGACTGGAGAGGAAAACCAGTGAAATAGAAGCCTAGCTTAGGACAGAGACCCGGAGCAAATGATACATCTAAGAGCTGTGTTGCCCTGTAGCTATGGAAGGAGACCACAGAAAGTGAGCTCTTCTGGGCTGTATCAAGCTGTACTAACAGCTTGCTTATCAATCCCCACCCTGGCCCTGTCTGCCACATTCAAGACCCAGGCAGCAGGATGGCATAAAGATATTCCTAAGAGACAGAAGGTCTACATGCTCTGGGCACCAGTCTCTGCATCTCAGGAACAGGCCTGGGTAGGCTGTGGCCTCCCTGAGCACCCACTCCCCAAAACCACCTTACATAGCAGACATGGGATTCCCCTGCACCCTGGGGCTCAGGGTGGTGTAGGGCATGGAGGTATGGCATCTGCCTCTAAATAAGACCTGGGTTTAGTCCTCAGACCTGCTGGATGAACTTGGGCAAGTTGCCCCACATCTCTGAGCTTTACCATCCTAAAATGGGGATAAAGTTGAGTGGAGGTCAGGGATACAAGGAACCACACACAATGCCTAACTCACAGAGTACGCTTCACACATCAAAGAGGATCCCTGTGTTTAAAGCCTCTTGTTGTTAAGGGACAACATTGTCTGTAAGATGGAAGCCATGGACTGTAGGTCAGGGGGTTGGCAGGGATATGGCTTGGGATCCGCTTAGCCAGACCCAAGGTTCTGCGTACAGATGTGAGGTCCCAGATATTTGTGATGCTATTTAAAACACACTCCCAAGGTTGGAGCAACAGTCCAGTTGAAAGATAATTGACCTGTAAGCACAGGTCCTGGGTTAGATCCCCAGAGCCCATGTCAAAGTGCCAAGCATGAAATCACCATGGAAAGGCAGAGTCAGGTGCCTCCTTAGGGCTCCTTGACCATTTAGGCTAAGCCATGAGTTCCAGGCCAATGAAAGACTCTGTAGCAGAGGAAGTGGACAGCTTTCTGAGAAAGACACTGGAAGTTGTGCCCTGCCCTCCACATTCATGTACACATATGCACACAAGTGTGCACTCATACATACACACATAAGCACACACACACATACACAAGTGCACACTTACCCCCCACAGGCATACACACACACAAGTGTGCATTCACCCATACATACACAAGCACATACACACACTCACAAAGCACACACACACACACTCAGATAAGCACAGACATAAGCTCATATACACAGTAGCACACACACATAAGTGTGTACACACGTACACACACACATTTCAAAAACTACAGGGGGCGGGGCTTGAGAGATGGCTCAGAGGTTAAGAGCATTGCCTGCTCTTCTAAAGGTTCTGAGTTCAATTCCCAGCAACCACATGATAGCTCACAACCAGCTACAATGAAATCTGATGCCCTCTTCTGGTCTGCAGGTGTTACAAGCAGGCAGAACAACTATATACATAATAGACAAACAAACAAATCCTTAAAAATAAATAAATAAGCCGGGTGTGGTGGCGCACGCCTTTAATCCCAGCACTCGGGAGGCAGAGGCAGGCAGATCGCTGTGAGTTCGAGGCCAGCCTGGTCTACAAAGTGAGTCCAGGATGGCCAAGGCTACACAGAGAGACCCTGTCTCGAAAAACCAAAAATAATAATAATAATAAAAAAAATAAAAATAAATAAATAAATCCTTAAAATAAAAGTACAGGGGCCAGTGAGATGGCTCAGTGGGTCCAGGAGCTTGCTGTCGTAGGATGGTGGCTGGAGTTGATCCATTCCACCCACATAAAAGTGGAAGGAGAAAACCAATTCCACAAAATTGTCACATGTCGTGGAACATTCAACATCCCCCCCCACACACACACAAAATAATTTTCTTCTTTTTTTTAAGCAACATTTATTTTATTACACATGAATAAAACAAACTACATATGTCAGGGAGAACCATGAGACAATCATGAACTATATAAATGTTACATTCAGAGTGATTTGTCAAACTTGAAGTAAACATCTTTTCTATCTTGTTGGGTCTAAATTTCTGAGTGAAATTCAGTATCTATCATATCTCATCTCAATTAACTTAAGTCCTTGATCTTGATCTAAAAATATCTTATCCTTTAACCAAACTTGATTGTAAAACTAAACTATCTGGTCTTCAACCCCCTCAGAGACTTGAGAAGGAATAAAACTTAAATGCCTGAGTGAACCAGTAGTGCAGGTTAGCAGCTTCCAAAATGAAAATATGACTAGCCCAATATCTCTTTTTAAAAAAATATTTATTTATTTATTTATTTTGTATACAGTATTATGTCTGAATGTATGCCCACAGGCCAGAAGAAGTCACCAGATCACATTAGGTATAGTTGTGAGCCACCATGTCGTTGCTGGGAATTGAATTCAGGACCTCTGAAAATGCAGACAGTGCTCTTAACCTCTGAGCTATCTCTCCAGCCCCACAAAATACTTTTTAAAGTTTTGCTTATGTATTTATGTATTTATGGCATTCATGTGGAGGTCAGAGGATGACATGTGGATGTGGGGGTTGGTTGTCTCTTCCTACCACGTGAGTTCCAGGGATTGAATTCAGATGGCCAAACACGGCAGCAAGCCCCTTGGCTGGGGTGTACCTAGCATGCAGGAGATCTTGGATTCAGTCACCAGCACCCCCAAGTGCAAAGAAAGATAATCTCACGCTGGGGAAGGTTGGGAGAGCCACTGACCTCAAGGTCTTTGTGAAACCTGTAAGGCAAAACCTGAGCCTACACAGAGGTGGGTCCCTGCTCTGTTCTCTCCTCTGAAGACAGCCTCACCCCTTCCAGTGTACCAGGTGTTCCCATGCCCCCCAACACACACACCCCGCCAAATGCCCATCAGGATTAGGACACAGTAAAACGCGTCAGAGGGAACGGAAGGAAGGCCTACCTACCTGGAATTCAGAGTGAGTAGCTGGCATCTGGCCTGTTCCTGATGGACCTTGGAGTGAGTTAAAGCTGCTTCACTTACCAAATGGTCCTAGGGCTAGAAAGTGAAATAGCCGCATGGGTCGGGGTGCCTGCCCTGGGCCTCCCTGACTCCTCACTGACCACCCAAGGGCTGCGCCACCCAAGCCCATCCACGCCTTGCTGGAACTGAGACCCAGTATAGTGGGCTACGGTTTGCCTTTCCCCCTTCTGGACTGACATTCTCTTCAGCGTAAGTCAATCACGCATCCCTGTTTACTGAAGGGTGAGAGAATACCTGGGGTTCAGGGCATTCATCGTGAAAAGCGGGGAGTCCTTAAAAGCTGTCATGACTTAGCCACTAGATGTTCCAGACTGGCCAGTTGCTGGACAAGTGTCAGCACCCAGCACATGCACCCCCAGCGATAAGCGAGCCTTCCATGGGCAAAGGCCAGGAAGGCTGTAGACCGTGTTTATGGTACCAGGTACTGCTGGGGTCAGTGATGATGGGGACTCCGAATTCACCCACAGTGCTCCCCTGAAACAGGCAAAGTGGTCTGCGAATTGGTCAGAGCTCCCACTGTGAAGGACGGACGTGAAACTGCTAAAGAATAATATTCACAGGCCCAGTGTGGTACTGCACACCTTTGATCCCGGGCACCTGGCACGCAGATCTCTGTGAGTTAGAGACCAGCTTGCTCTACTTAGCAAATTACAGGACAGTCGGAGCTACATAGGGACACCCTGTCTCAAGAAAACAAAACAGAACAAACAAACAAAAAAGCACCCCCCGCCAAACAAATGAAAAATAAAACCCTACGGGGAAGGTCCAGGGTTTGATCAACCAGCACAATGAAAAGTAAATAATAGTCTCTGAATTTTGAAATGAAATTTCATTTTTTTTCATTGTGTGTGTGTGTGTGTGTGTGTGTGTGTGTGTGTGTGTATTTTTGAATGTGGGCAAGTGCATATGCCTATGTGTACACATCTATATACAGGCCAGAGGCTGGTGCTAGGAATCACCCTCCTTTTCCCTACCTCAGCCAATGAGGTGGGGAGTCTCAGTCAAACCTGTAGCTCACTGATGTAACTAGGCTTGGTTACCAGCTGTCTCTGGATTCTGTCTTTACCTATGGATGGGATCACTAGCAGGTTAACCAGTCCACTTTTATGCATCCTGGTGGCTTCTTGGACCCTGAACTCTGACCCTCCATGCTCTCACAGAGAAGCCAAGTTCAGTCAGTCACATCAGCTCATAAACACTTGTAACTCCAGCTCCAGGGGGATTTGATGGCCTAGATAGCCCGTCAGCCACAGTCTTGACTAGCCTAGGCTAGCCTTGAATATGTAACAGGGGATGCCCTTGAACTCCTGATCCTTGTGCCTGCACCTTCTGATGCTGGAATTACAGATGTGCACCACCATATGCAGGTTATGTGATGTTAATTCAAGCCAGGCCTTCATGCATGCTAAGCCAGCTTTCTACCAACCAAGTAACAGACCCAGCCCTAAAAAAATATAATTTTGATCAGAGGTTGCCTAAATATGTGGATCCAAAAGGCTGGCTGTGTGGTGTCCACACTGACGAGTTCATTGTTTTTCCTCACTGGGCTAAAGCAGGTGCGTTTCCAAACCTGGTCTCTTTGGGGTTTGCAGGTGGGCCCACGGACCACCACCTCCCAGACACACTGCCTTTGCAACCACCTCACCTTCTTTGGAAGCACGTTCCTGGTGATGCCCAATGCCGTCGACGTGCACCGGACTGCCGAGCTCTTTGCCACCTTTGAGAACAACCCCGTGGTGGTTACCACGGTGGGCTGCCTCTTCGTGGTCTACGTGCTGGTAGTGATCTGGGCCAGGAGAAAGGACACACAAGACCAGGCCAAGGTGAGGTATGGGCGTCCTGGGAATGGAAGGAGCAGAGGCCGGAGAGGCCAGAGGCCAGAGGTCTATAGAGAGGTCAGCTGTTAGCCCAGCCCTTAACCCCTTGGGTCATCTCAGTCAAGCTGGGCCCTCGGCCTATGCATTTATAAAACATCCCCTTCCATCAAATTATCAGGGAGATTACGCTACCAATCATCAACAAAGTACTCACTACGTGCAGGCATTGCCCCACTTACATACACAGCAGCCCTGGGAGGAAGGTACCTGTGTTGGGGTGGGAGGTCACAGGGCCACCTTGTGTAAGTAATTTGCTAAGAGGACTCAGAACTCAGAATAACAGTTGAAGTAATGGTGATGGTTTACTCTTTTTGTTTGTAGGTCTATGTATGTGTGAGCCTGTGTGTGTAAGTGCACATGTATGTATGTATGTATGTATGTATGTATGTATGTATGTATGTATGTGCGTATGTACCTCTGAAGACCAGAGGGCAACATCATGTGTTGTTCCTCAGAAACTGCCCTCCCTAGGTTTTGATACAGGGTTCTCTCACTAGGACCTGCGGTTTACACACAGGCTAAACCAACTGACCAGCGAGCTCTAGGGATCCCCCCCTCTCTCCAGGGCTGGGCTTACAAGGCTGTGTCACTGTGCCTGGGTCCTCATGTTTGTGTGGCACTTTACGGACTGGGCCATCTCCCCATGGTGGGTACACTGAGAGGACTTGGGTTGAAAGAAGCCGATGACAGAGAGAGCAGAGTTGGTTCCGGCTTGTTCTCCCGCTGATGACGACAGATGGTGCTTAATTGTCCCTGAGATGCCCTGTGACAACACGGCAGATACTGTCAATCAGAAGCTCACCTGGGTAGCTGGTCTTTGCGACTTTGTGGGCTCTTCTTTTTTACCACCCTTTATTCCCCCCCTCCCCACCCCCAGTTTCTCCCCCAACACTAAATAGGAGAGAAACAAGGATAGAGGAGAGAGGGGAATTAGGAATATCCCTCAATCTAATTTCTTTTCTTTTGTGTCTTCTCTGACCATGGCTACTAGCAGACCTCATCCAACCACACTAAACAAGAAACAACCATCGACCCTGCCTTATGTACCCACTGAAAAGTCCCCAGAATTCCAAACGTCACACAATCACAGAAACTATCAGCAGTTGGCAAAAACATGCCTCTGCTAGAGCACGAGGCAAATCATAGTCAGCTGCTGCGGACAGTCCAAAGCAGCCCCACATCCCTACACCTGGGGTTAAAATGAAAGTACATTCTTAGGATATTTCTGTGTTTTAAATAAACCAAAAGCCCACAGTTCTCACTACATGCCTGAGCTTTGGTGTCCTGGGTTTGATTGGGAGTTGGGCCCAGAGGAAGGCATAGCCCAGGTGACCAACCCTGGTTATGTAGTCTCCAGCTTCAGACATAGTGTGACCTGAGGTCCTACCATAAATTACATTGTCCCCAGACTGTGTGGTAGTGTTATAATAGAAAAAAAAGAAAGAAAGAAAGAAAATTCCAACCACCCAATTTTACCAATGAAGACTCAGAAGCCAAAGGCTGGGGTGAAAACTTGCTAGCTCAGAGAGGCAGAGAAAGCACCCAGCTATGCTGGGCAGTGGTGGTGCACACCTTTAATCCCAGCCTTCATCTTAAGGAGGAGGCAATGGGGGGTCAGTTAACTGGCTGAAGCTGTTAGAGGGGACCCAGAATTCTAACCCAGATAGGACTCAGGGCACGGACAAGAGTTAACAAAGTCATATGGCCTTCAGGAAGTGTTCACGAACGTCTGAGGGAATGTATAGGTGAACGCAAGGGTGAGTGTGGCAGAGCGTGGAGCTGTCCGTCTTTCACTCCCTCCTCTCTGGTGGCACCACTAGGGACAATAACACAAGTGGAATGTCATAAGATGGCATTCAGCATTCACACTGCTGTCTTTGATTCCTCCATGACACCAAACTTTGATTTTTAAACATCTCAGGTTAGGGATAGAGGGATGGGGTAGTTCAGTAGTTAAGAGCACACACTGCTGGGCTCGGTATAGCAGAGCACGCCTTTAACCCCAGCACTTGGAGGCAGAGTCAGGAAGGTCTCTGAGTTCAAAGCCAGCCTAGTCTACACAGTAAGTTTTAGGCCAAGCAGGGATGCATAATGAGAGCTGGTCTGAAAAATTAACAATAAAAGCAAAACACAAAAATGGGGCTTGGGAGATGGTTCAGTGATTAAGAGCGCTTGTTGCTCTTGCAGAGGGCAGGGGCTTAGTTCTGAGCACCCACATGGAGACTCACAACCATTCCTAACTCCAGTAACCCCAGTTGCAGAGGATCCACATGCATGTACATACATACACACATGCAAACAAAATACACACACACATATAACAAATAACTAAAAGAATATTACATACTGATTTTGCAGAGGGACCAAGATATAAAATAAATAACTAAAAACAAAACAAAACAAAAAAACCCCACATACTGATTTTGCAGAGGGACCAAGTTGAAAACCCATTCCTAGAACCCACATCAGGCAGCTCACAACTGCTTTTCCCACAGATTCCAAAGGATCTGATCACTATTCTGACTTCTTAGGTCACTGCGGCCACGTGTACAATGCATCCCCTCCATTAATTTTAAAATATAAAAGTTGGGTGTAATGGCACACACATTTAATCTCAACACCTGAAAGCTGAGATGTGTAGATTCCTATGAGTTTGGGGCCGGCCTGGTCTACATAGAGAACTTCAGGCCAGCCAAGCCTACACAGTGAGACCTTGTCTCAAAAAACAAACAAACAAACAACAACAACAACAAACAAAAAAACCCATCCAATGTATATATAGTATATAAGATTTATGCAATAAATCTTAAATGTCTCAGGCTGACTCCCAGAAGGCAGGCTCTAAAATAGAGTTAAGGCTGTGGGTCTTCTAAGAGGAACCTTTAGGGTGAGCCCCAGGGAGCTGGCACAATGGTTATGAAGCAGTGTGCCAGGCCACCAGTCCCCAGGAGATCTGATCATGCTAAGTGAAATGCTCAGGTCCTAGTCACACCCAGATACCTCACTGGTGGGTCACTGACCGTCAGCTGTACCGAAAGAGTATGCCAGTGATGACTCTGCGTCCTTGACAGCAGACCTGCAGCAGCTAATGTAAGCCTTTCACAGGAGAGAGAGCTTCAGGGCGCATCCCAGAGGTCACCACAGCCCCCAGCTGACTCAGATCTGATTGTACAAACAGTTGGCCCACCCGACCAAACACTGAACATTCTCAGCTTAATGCCAAGCCCATTTCCAACTTACCTCCACAGGGCCACACTTCATAATGAAAGCACTTTATACTTCCTTGCTTTTGCTAGTATTTTTCTGGGAGCCCTGCTTTCGTAAAGGACAGTTCTCACTGGATCAGATAACATCGAACAAAGTTTTGCTTATGCATGTTACTTGTCATGGGTGACTGACTCGTTTCTTAGCTGCTGGGTGGTGGGTGCGCTCAATGAGCAGGGTCCCCAAACGCTGTCCTTCTGCCTAGGTGAAAGTCATAGTGCTGGAGGACAATGATCCTTTTGCCCGGTATCACTACCTGGTGACTGTCTACACCGGACACCGACGAGGGGCGGCCACATCTTCAAAGGTACCTGCTGGGTGGTGGGTGTGTCTCCACCTTCTATTTTGTATTTTGGAGGGAAGACTATTCTTCAATTTAAAAAGTTAATAGTATGTATTGTGTGTGAGAGTGTGTGTGTGTGTGAGAGAGAGTATGTATTGTGTAAGTGTGAGAGTGTGAGTATGTGCATATGGGTGTGTGCCTGTATGTGAGTGTGTGCACAAGTCTGCATGCCTAGTTTTGTGCAGCGCTGGGATCAACACTTCTGAACGCTGGGCAAACACTGCACCGACTGAGCTGCAGTCCCGGCTACTGGTGTCCGGGTTCTAGGTGACTCTCACCCTGTATGGCTCGGATGGAGAGAGCGAGCCCCACCACCTGTCAGACCCGGATGCTGCAGTTTTTGAGCGAGGAGGGGTGGACGTTTTCCTGCTTTCCACTCTGTTCCCCCTGGGAGACCTGCAGAGCCTCAGGCTGTGGCATGACAACTCTGGGGACCGGCCATCATGGTGAGTTGGGAGACGGCAAATGACCGGGACCATTCACACGCAGTCTGCCCTCGATGCCCGAGTCAGCGCCTCATTTCCTGCATTTCACAAGCCTTTACAAACATATAGAATGGCAAAACACAAGTAAGGCAAGCAGGGTCAGAGAGGCCCCTGGCTCATGGTCCATACAAACCAGACCCGAAGGGAAGTGGGCTGCAGTCCTGGTGTCCAGCACTGGGCCCACCCATGGCCTTTCCGCAGCAACCAATTCAAGGCTTTGTCCAACAGCTGTATGGTCAGAGCAAGGTCCTATCCATTCTTCCTGACACCAAAACTAGTGACTCAGACAACTAGTGTCAGTGTGACCAGTGATCAGCATGCAGGCTCCTTAGAAAAATAGCATCATCAGGCATAGTGTGCACACATGCAACCCTAGTGTTTTGGGAAGGTGAGGCAGGAAGAGTGTTACAAGTTCTGGGATATCCTGGGGTACATAATGAGCTCCATGCCAGCCTGGGCTAGAGTGTGAGGTTTTTATCACAAAAATGCTAGGCATGCCAGGTTTGGTAGCACATGCCTTTCAAGTCAATACCTGGGAGTCAGAAGCAGGTAGACCTCTGAGTTCAAGGTCTACACAGTGAGTTCCAGGACGGCCAGGACAGCTATGTAGAGAGATTCTCTTTCAAAAATAAAAAAATAAGAAGACACTGGGTAGTGTTCACTTATAATCCCAGCACTTGAGAGGCAGGAAGATTGGAGTTCAAGGTCATCCTTGGCCTCACAGACAATACAGGAGAGGGAGGGAGGGAGAGAGGGGAGACAGGGAGGAGGGAGGGGGGCCACTGCTTAGGTTTTATCTATTTTGACAGGGGTTCTCACTCTGTAGCCTAAGCTAGACTTGGGGCTTCTGGCAATTTCTTGTCTCAGCCTATAAGAGCTGGGCTCAGAGGCATGAGCCATCACATCCAGCTTACTGCTGTCTTTAACTCACCAGACCCCCCCAGGGAGCAGACCCTGAGAGGCAGTGAACAAGTGGGGTGTCTATTAAAGGAGCCCTAGTGTCAGTACCTGGGGAGGGAGGCCAGGCCTGGGATAGGCAGAGGGACGAGTCAAGCAACGTGTGGATCCCTGAAGCTGTCCCCAAGTTGGACCAAAATGTCCAAGTCCTGCATCACTGGATGTCAGTCACCCAGGAGGCCCATGGCTTGGACCTAGGTGACCTTTGGTTCCCTGATGGAACTGTGCTCATGGGAACGAGATGTGCGTAGAGCCCAGTGGCCACTCCTCTGGGAGTACCCAGGCAAGATCAGCGTTGCTCTTCCTTATTGGCTAGACAGTGACAGAGAAGCCGCTGCTAGCCTACAGGCAAGATGGCGTCTCCTCTGAGGCTTTGAAGCAGCTCCCTGGAGCGCACATTCCTACCTGGCTTCTCTTGCTTATGGCTAGGTGTCCTGAGTAGGGGGGTTGGAGTTTTCAAATGTGTCTCCCGGCACCCTGCGGCTTCTCTGCAGGAGACCAGCTGTCACCCAGAATGCATGCACTTTCTCCACATGCTCCTGTTTTGGGGTTCATTTTCTGAAGGTCTTATCTCTGTGGGGTCCCAGGGAGTCCCACCCCCATACCTTGTGCCCTGGGCTGCGTCTCCCTTCTCCAGGTATGTAAGCCGGGTGCTGGTGTATGAGCCCGTGATGGACCGGAAGTGGTATTTCCTCTGCAACTCTTGGCTGTCCATCGATGTCGGAGACTGTGTCCTTGACAAGGTGTTTCCTGTGGCCACAGAGCAGGACAGGAAGCAGTTTAGGTATTTCTTTTCTGTCTTTTCTGACGATTTGAATGGTATGGTGGCTAGTTCTATGTAAATGTGACACCAACTACAATCATTTGGGAAGAGAGAAACCTCAGTTGAGAAAATGTTTCCACCAGATTGGCCTGTGGGCAAGCCTGTGATGCATTTTCTTCATTGAGGATTGATGTGGGAGGAGCCAGTTCACTGTGGGCAGCACCACTCCAAGGAGGTGGCCCTGGGGACTCCAAGAAAGAAGGCTGACCACGCCTGTGTGTCTGCACCTCTGATATTGCCTGCGGAGTTCCTTCTAGTGGGGGAAGGTAAACAGGTGAACAGTGTTCCGCACGGCCTCTGCTTCCCTTCTCCCCCACATGATGGAGTTTAAGCTATCAGATGAAATCAACCCTTTTCTCCCCAAGCTGATTTTGGTCATGGTGTTTTGTCCAAACAACGGAGACCCTAAGTAAGATAGGTGTTGATTCAACTGCTGGTGCTTTGCAGCCCTTTTTTGTGGTTTACTATGGGTGGGGTTTTGGCTCACGCTTCCTTTTGGCTTATTCATTCTTCCATTCCCTTTCCTGATGTTTTTCCTTCCACATTGGTGTGCAAACACACGAACACTAATATGTGCATGCACACACACATCACTATACATTGTTATGTGGGGGGGGGTTGGTTTTATGCACACGGGAGACAGAGGTCATTCCTCATAACCATCCACCTTGTGTTTGGAGATGGGTCTTTCACTGCCCACAACTTGCCATTTTGACTAGGCTGGCTCACCAGTGAGTCCCAGAAGCCCCTCCATCTGTCTCTGCCTCCACAGCTTTAGAATTACAAGGATGTCACCACACTTACATATAAGATGGGAATTGAACCCAGGTCCTCATACAGCAAACACTTTACCAAAGCTTCCCACCAGGCCACTTATTTTTCATCTATGGCATTACTGGAAAAATGTTGCCTTTTGTCTTTAGCATAATGAATGTACCATGGTCACCCTTTGAGGAGAATATGTTTAGATCAAATAATTTTCTTTATTTTTGTTTGAAAAAGGGTCTCATGTATCCTAGGCAATGAGCCAAGGATGATGTTAAACTCTTGATGCTCTTGCCTTTGTCTCTCAAAGTGCTGGGATTACAGGCATATTGCATCATTCCCAGCATCCCTAGGGCTTTGCAGTAGCACACAGAATGACGGTGGATTTACTCATACTCATCAAAGGCAGAAGTTCTGCTTCCAGGCCATTTATTCTGGTGACTTCCCCTCCCAGGGGGCCTTCCAAAGGAATACATTCTGAATTAGAGATCTGGGTACCAAAGAGGCTGACACAGAAGGTGGCATGTGTGGTGAGTCCTAAATTGATAATATAATAGCTATTTTATCAAATTGCAATTACAGCAAAGATACCATGAACACTGACCACTTACCTACATGTTCGTGCTGCCTCAGTGATTTACAATGATTATGATTTTACTTGGCTAATACAGACAAGTTACAGTGAGTGTGAGGCTAGCCTGAGCTACATGAGATTCTGAATCAAATCAGTAACAACTATGACTTTAAATCCTTCCAAACATCCCATGAGGACAATGCTGTAATTATCTTGAAGTCAATGAAAGTGAGACTTGAAAAATTGTGCCACTTGCCTGAGGTCACAGGGCTGGAAGAAGGCAGGCTAGGACTCCAACTCTCTTTTCACACATGCTGTGAACGTTGCTCAGTTGCTAATGTGCTTGACTAGCAGGCACAAAGTCCGGGGTTCCATCCCCAGTACCGTATAAACTGGGTGTGGTGATGCATGCCTGTAATTCCAGCACTTAGGAAGCGGAAGCTGGGCTGGAGAAATGGCTCAGAGGTTAAGAGTACTATCTTCCAGATAGTCCTCTTCCAGAGGTCCTGAGTTCAATTCCCAGCAACCACATGGTGGTTCACAATCATCAATAATGTGATCTGATGCCCTCTTCTGGCCTGCAGGTGTACATGCAGGCAGAGAAGGGTATACATAATTAATTAATTAATTTTTTTTTTAAAAGAAAGTGGAAGCCAGAGGGTCAGGAGTGCAGGGTCATTCTCCAATAGCAACTGTGAGACCGGTCTGTGTCAAAAGTAAAATCACAATCTGCTAATTTTTAAAAATGTGTGTGGTGTATGTATGTGTCTGTCTGTGGCCTGGGTTTTGTGTAGAGGTCAGAGGACAACTCTTTGAGAATTGGTTCTTTCCTTGCACTTCTTTGAGATGTTATGTGTACGTATGCTTTGCCTACATGTATGTCTGGGCACCGTGTGCATGCACTGCCTGTGAATACCAGGAAACGGTGACAGATCCCTTGGAACTGGAGTTACAAACAGTTGTTAGCTGTCACCATGTGAATGCTGGGAACCAAACTTAAACAGCTGGATCTCCTTTCTTTGTTTTTCTTTTCTTTCTTTCTTTTATTTTGTTTTATGACAGGGCTTCTGTGTAGCCTTGGCTGTCCTGGACTCACTTTGTAGATCAGGCTGACTTCAAACTCTCAGAGATCCACCTGCCTCTGCCTCTACTGGGATTGCAGGTGTCCACCACCATGCCCAGCTCCATGGGCCTCTTCCTAAGGCAGGTCTCTGCTGCTTTCTTGAGAGCTTTTCCTGCCTGCACCTCGCATAGTACCTTAGGAGTGCCCTGGGTTAAAAGCCACTTAATCTAGTTTTTTTTTTTTTAATGTGGTTCATACTTGTGGTGTAGAAAGGGATTTTACCCACCGAGCCATCTTGCTGACCCCTAAACAGGCTAAATCTTATAGCTAAATCTCAGGTCCCAGATTGTTTTTGTTTGTGGGGGTGGAAGGCGAATTCAAGACTGGGTTTCTTTTTGCAACAGCTTTGGCTGCCTGGAACTCAGGGTTAGGGGTAGGGTAGTCCAGGATGGTTTCAAACTCACAAAGATCCACTTGTTTCTGGCTCCCAAGTGCTGGGATTAAAGGTGTGCCCCATCACACCTGGCTCCAGGTTGCTTTTAAGTGGCCAGTCCCACTGTATTCAACCAGTCCCTCTGCATTCCTGATTCTTTAAATTCATATTCTCTCTCTTTCTCTCTCCCTCTCCCCACCCCCTCTCTCTCTGCCTGTCCACAGCCACCTGTTTTTCACAAAAACCTCCACGGGCTTCCAGGACGGACACATCTGGTATTCAGTCTTCTGTAACTCCACTCGGAGCAGTTTCACACGTGTGCAGAGAGTGTCCTGTTGCTTCTCGATGCTTCTCTGCACCATGCTGACCAGCATCATGTTCTGGGGTGTCCCTAAGGACCCCGCTGAGCAGAAGATGGACTTGGGTAAATCTTAGCATTGCTTCTCTAAAACTAATTTCTTTATTTTTATTTTACATGCATTGGCGTTTTGCCTGTATGTATGTCTGTGTGAGGGTGTCAGATCTTAGCATTACAGGCAGTTGTGAGCTGCCATGTAGGTGCTGGGAATTGAACCTGGGTCCTCTGGAAGAGCAGCCAGTGCTCTTAGCATTGCTTTTCCGATGGCTACAGCTGGTGGGCGCCAGCCCAGCAAGACCTCTTTTATCTAGAGATTTTTAGTTTCATTTGATTAGTTTGATATTCAGAGACAAAGTCTTACCAAGTGTCACTAACCAATGCAGGTGTGTGCCACCATGTCCAACTTGGCTCAGTCTTTGTGTCTTGTGTGCACATGTAAGTGGAAACCAGAGTTCAGGCGTGTTGTTGCTCTTCAGGAGCCATTCCCTGTCCATTTTTGAACATACGAGCCTTAAGCTCATCAGCTGAGCTCCATTGGCTGGCCAAAATGTCTCAGGATCTGTCTTGCCCGGCCCTCCTCTCAGCACTGGGGTTACCAGCAGGTGCCACCCTGTCTGGGTTTTTACAGTGGTGCTTGGGATCATGGGATACATATTCCCAAGCTTGCACGGGAACCACTTTATAGACCGAGCTGCCTTCTCAGCCCCCTTGTTTCAGCTTCACTGGTGTGGTTGGCCGTGTTCCTTCACAGCTGACCTTAGCCCCTGGCCCTCAAAAAGAGTAAGCTGAGCCCCATGGTCCGGGCTCGTGGCAAACTGCCTTGTTAGCATGGACTATCTGGCTCAGCCCATAGCTCTGCATAAGCTAAGGGCCTTTTAGGAGCTGGGTAGACATCTAAAGGCTCATAGGCCACCTCCCAGGAGGAGTTGCGCGTGCTTGGTCCTTCACTGAGAGGCCTCTGGGCGTCTGCCTCCATTTGACCTCTCCCTTCCCTCCGCTTTTCCCCAGGCAAAATTGAGTTCACTTGGCAGGAGGTGTTGATTGGATTGGAGAGCTCCGTCCTTATGTTTCCCATCAACCTCCTGATTGTCCAGATCTTTCGGAACAGCCGACCTCGGCTCCCAATGGAGAAGGATGGGAAAGGGGAGCAGGGACCCCCTAACCTGACTCCCTCACCGCAGCCCACGGAGGAGGGACTTCTGACACCTGAAACAGTGACCAAGGCACGTCCTCAGCCTCAGCTTGTGTATGAATGGAAAGGGGGTGCTCTAAGCTGGCAGTAGTGGAGGTGCAGGCTGGCGCACAGGGCCTGGCAGCCTGAATTATCTGACAATCTCAGTTGCCAAGATTCGCCAGCTGAGAATATACAAACTGACGTGTTACGTATGCGGGCGCACTTGCGCATGCGCTCTAGGCACACGCAAAACTTTGAGTACCTGTTGTGTGCAAAATATCCTACCTCCCACCACCGCCCCCCCTCCAGGAAACTGTTGATAAATTCTTTCCCTGGAAGGAGACACAGACAATATCTACCCTCCTTTAGACTCCAAAGACAATCCAATTCGCTTGGAGAAACCAGTGGGGTTTACTAGGCTTCCTGACAGAGCGATGTTGAAGGGTTATAGACAGGGGGATGGATGACCTTAGAGCGCCACCTTGGAAGGGGGCACGCAGCAGTGACAACGACTTCTGTCCGAGGTAGGGTTTCCTTGCTGTGAAGAGACACGGCGACCACGGCAACACTTACGAAGGAAAACATTTAACGGGGTCTGGCTTACGGTTTCAGAGGTTTAGACCATCATCTTCATGGCGGGAAACATGGCAGCATGCAGGCAGACAAGGTGTTGGAGGAGCTGAGAGTTCTCCACCAGGATCTGCAGGGAGCGGAAGGGGACAGTGTTCCACACTGGGCGCAGCTTGCGCATAGGAGACTTCATAGCCCCTCCCCCTACAGTGACACACTTCCTCTAACAAGGCCACAGCTCCTAACAGGGCCGGTCCCTGTGGGCCAAGCATTCATGTACATGAGTCTATGGGGACCACGGCTATTCAAACCACCACAGCTTCTTTAAGCCTGTGTAGATGGAGCCCCCATCCTCCTTCCTCACCAATATCCTCTCATTCCTGTGTTCAAGACCTAACGCAGCTAAGTCAGACTTGGATATGGTTGGTTGAGGGCCCCCTCCTTCTACTAGGGAAGGTAGGTAGTCCACAGCCAGCTGTCATGTCCTTCTGTGAACAGGCCCAGAAGAACTGAAGATGGCAGCAGTGTGGTCCTAAGGACGGTGCTGTGCTGTAGACCCCCAGGCTAGAAGCCCATAAAAAGAGGCACCTCTCCCTGCATATGTGGACTTGATAACCTTTTCACCCTTGCTGTGTGTGTGTGTGTGGAGGGGGGGTGATTTGAGTAATGCAGCCTTGGAACAAGTCCATTCAGGCTTACAAGAGAGATTTTAGTGGCTGCAGATCATGTTTCCGAGGGCAAAGCTGGAGTTGAAACAGGGGTCACACAGCCCAGGCCACAGGCTCTCAACCACGATGCCTGTGGCTCATGTTCCCTCACTCACTGGCCTTTTTTACAGGGTATACAGCATCTCATCAGCTCCCTGTTTAAAGCCCTGAAGGTGCTGCCCCCAGCCTCAGGCTGGGACCCCATGAACCAAATGGACATTAACTACCTCCTCACCTTGATGGAAGACATTGTCTGTCCAGAGGGCGCAACAGGACAGGAGTCCTGGGAGGAAACCAAAGGAAGAGAGGACCCTTTCACCTTCACACTTGGGTCTGTACAACAAAAAGGTAAGCCCTTCCCAGCCCTGTACCAACGGAGGTGGTCCTCTGGAACCAGGTGGTCCAGGATGATATCAGGACCTTGCCTCCAGCTCCCAAATGCTGGGATTGCAGGCACACATGGCACGCACAGCTTCATACTCCTTTAGAAATGATTGCACTTATTATTGTATGTGGGTAAGAGCGTACTTTGAGGTCAGAGGGCAACTTGCCATGTGGGCCATCCATCTTGGCAGCAAGTGTCTGTGTCCCCCAGGCCATCTTCCTAACCCTTGATTTGTTTATGATGTCACTTCTATGATGTAAAACAAACAAAAAAGAGATATTGAAGCATTTGAGGTGGTGGTATGGCAGTGAATGTCTGAAATCCCGGCACTTAGCATTCAGGGGCGAAGACAGGAGGATCAGGAAGGAGGTCACAGTCATTTCTGCCAACACTGAAAGCTTGAGGCCAGCCTAGGCTACATGAAGCACTGTCTCAAAGGCAAAGGACCAGCAATAAAAACACTGCAGAGGAGCTGGGAATGGAGCAGATCGCGGTGGGAGAGCACGAGATGAGTCCCTGGAGTCTGTCCCCCAGCACTGAGAGAAATACTGAGAATCTGACATTTCAACAAACCAGCTGTAATGGGGATGGTGGGTAAAGATGCTTGCCTCCACACAGCTACCTGAGCTCAGTCCCAGGACCCACTCAGAGAAAGGAGAGAAACAGTTCCCACACGTTGTCCTCTGATGTCGGTATCCACCTGGTATGTGAGTGCCCAGTGCACAAACACACACCAGACAGATGATAGATAGATAGATAGATAGATAGATAGATAGATAGATAGATGATAGACAGATGGATGATAGATCGATGATAGATAGATAGATAGATAGATAGATAGATAGATAGACAGACAGATGCTTGAGATACATGAGATAAGTATATAGATAGAGCTAGATAGTAGATAGGTAGATGATAGATAATGATAGACAGACAGACAGGCAGATGACGGATGAAGTCAGACATTGTTGTTGTACACACTTGTAATCCCAGCAGTAGGCTTACCAGTTTGAAGCCAGCCTAGGCTACAAAGCAAAATCCTATGAAGGAAGAAGAGGGAAAGGGGGAAGAGGCAAAAGAACAGGAAAAAGGAAGGAAGGGAGGAAGGAGAGAAAGAACATTAAGATGGCTTACAAGGTGCAAGCACTTGCCTCTAAGCCACACACATGCACATGCGCACATACACATGCACACATGTGCACATGCACTCACACACGCATGCATACATGCACTTCTTCGCGCGTGCGCGCGCACACACACACACACACACACACACACACACACACACACACACGAGATAAATAATACATGCTCAAGCATCTTTATATTTTTGGTTGTGAGCCTAGCCTTTAATGGCTGAGCCATCTCTCCAGCCCGCTTAATCATCTTAAAAAGAGGAAAAGGAAGTGGAGCTCAGCTCCTAATACAATCAGAGGAAATGACTATTGGTTGGCTAGTTGATGGGATTATTGTTAAGCACCTTAAAATTTTGTAGCGCTGTTGCAGTTTTTTATTGTTATATTTCTATTTTGAAGTTAACGATGTGGCCTTTTGAAGGCTTTACTTCCGGCAGAAGTGCATGGACACACTGAATTAAATAGTTCAAGTGTTAAGGCTTGCTGCCGAGTCCTCTGACATACAAGCCTGTAATCCCAGACCTCAAGAGGCTGACTCAGTAGGACGCTGAGTTCCAGGCCAGCCTAGGCATTCCCAAAAGTAAAGCCATGTGAAGAGGCCATTTGGAAGCAGGGCGTGCTGTTCCGAGCTTTTGCTCTCTCTCTTGGATGTTTGAAGTGTTTTCTGTTCTGTGAGACAGGTCTCACTACTTAGATCAGGCTGGCCCTGAACTTGTTATGACAGGCATGCAAGCACCACGCACCTGGCTCATTTGCAAGGTTTCATAGTTTAAAAAAAGAAGTGAAAACAAGGCTAGTGAGACGGCTCAGTGGTTAAGAGGGTCTGCTGCTCTTACGGAGGACCCAGATCCTGTTCCTAGCACCCACATCACAACTCCCTGTAACTCTAGTTCCAAAGGAGCCAGTGCCCTCTTCTGGCTTCTGAAGCACTTGTACACATGAGAAAAAAATAATAAATATAAATGTTTTAAAATGTGAAAACACAAGACTAGGACTTACCCCATCTTTGGCACTAGACAAGACTGGACTTAAATTCATGTCTAACCACATGGAATGCTTTGCAGCTGAGATGTCCCATGTCTAGGGTAGACTCTAGATGGAAAGCCAGTAAGATGGCTCAGGTGGAAAGGAGGCTTGCTACCAAGCCTGACAACCTAAGTGCAGTCCCCAAAGCCCCAGGACCCACACGGTGGAGGAGAAAACTACTCCTGAAAGTTGTTCTCTGACCTCCACATGAGTGCTGTGGCACAAGTGTGGGCACACAGACAAGCACATATGCAGACACACACACACACACACACA
The DNA here is from genome assembly GCF_964271855.1 of Acomys minous. Lineage (NCBI taxonomy): Eukaryota > Metazoa > Chordata > Mammalia > Rodentia > Muridae > Acomys > Acomys minous. The sequence goes on from NC_140496.1 coordinate 11,501,599, forward strand.
CACACACACACACACACACACACACATACACACAGAGAGAGACAGAGACAATAGGTAAATAAATGTAATTCAAAAAACAAAGACTTGGGCAGGGTAGTAAGAGCACTGTTAGTTCTTCTAGAGGTTCCGAGTTCAATTCCCACAGCCACATGGTGGCTCATAACCATCTATTCAGGATCTGATGCCCTCTTCTGGCATGCAGGTGCACATGCAGATAGAGCACTCATACATAAAATAAATAAATAAAATGCTTTTTTATTTAAAAGACACCAGAGGGAAATGCCCAAACAATGATCACTTAAAGTTAGTTGACACTGAAGCAGGGGTCGAGGGAAAGTGTGCCTTTCTCTTCATAAGTAAGGACATTTTCAAACTGTCCCTGATAAAAAATGAAAAAAACAAAACAAAACAAAACACTGATACCCTAGCTGGGTGTTTGAGGCCATCCTCTGCACCTCAGATTTCCTACACCTGGCATGCAGCCTGTGACCTCAAGGCTGCAGCTATGGTTGTTTTTATTGTAGCCAGTTCATTGTCACTCACCACCCTCTGGTCACTCTCCCTTCTGTCTCCCAGAGAACACATGGTACCCCAAGTCCAAGCTGGTGGTGAGTGGCCTTTGGAAGGACAGCATCTACGGGCAGTGTCTCTACCTTCAGCTGGAGCATGTGGAGAGGGAGCTACGGCTGGTGGGGCCCCAAGGCTTCCTGCATCGCCACAGCTATGCCCAGGCCCTCAGGCAGCTACATGTCCTGAAGGGCCACCTCTGGGGACAGCCTGGCAGCCCGGCACTAGCATATTCCAGGTAATCTACTTCCTGAATGGACACCCCTGCCCTCTCCAGCCTGGGGCTACAGGCCCGGGCACCTTGACCAGCCTTGAAAAGACGTCCACCCAGACCATGCAGGCAGAAGGGACTCAGGGTTTCTTTGAGTACCCTCAAATCCCACAGGCCTTAAAAGGACAGGGTTACTTGCTGGAAGATACTCAGCCTTTTGCACAGAGCTTTGCAGTTTGTGACCATATTTGTGTCAGGCGTTCTGTAGCGCTCCTGACTCAAACTTAAAGGATATTTTCTTCTATTTATTTGATTTTTTTTGTTTGTTTGTTTATAATGATGCTGGGGAATGAGCCTTACCCTTATCCACGCCAGGGAGTCTCTCTGCAAGTGTTCATGAAAATAATCAGTAAACTTTGAGGACAGGTTATTTGATGAAAGAAATAAGTGTGCCAGGCCTGACGCACAATCCTATCACCCCAAATGCTAGGGATATGCTTGAAGATCACACATGCTTGAGCTACATGGCAAGTTCAAGGCCAACCTGGGTGTTTTAGTTAAGGTTACCGTTGCTGCGATAAAAGCACCGTGCCCAAAAGCAAACTAGTGAGAGAAGGGTTTACCCAGCTGGCACTTTCACTTTGCTGCCCATCACTGGGGGAAGTCAGGACAGGAACTCTAACAGGACAGGCACCTGGAGGCAGGAAGTGATGCAGAGGCCATGAAAGGGTGCTGCTTACTGCCTTGCCCCTCATGCCATGGTCAATCTGCTTTCTTATAGAACCCAGGACCACGACCCAGGCATGGTCCTACCCACAATGGGCTGGGTCTGCCCCTGTCAATCACTAAGAAAATGTCCTCCAGGCTTGCCTACAGCCTGATCTTATAGAGACCTTTTCTGAATTGAGGCTCCCTCTCTGAGGACTCTGGCTGTGTAGCTGTCGTAAAACTAGCCAGTGTTTTGTTTTGTTTGTTTTTGTTGTTTTTGTTTGTTTTGCTTTTGCCTGGACTTAATATCTGTACCCCCAACTTATGTGCCTGCAGAGGCCAAAAGAGGGCTTTGGGGTTATATACAGCTGTGAGCTGCCGTGTGGTGCTGATTAGAACCCGGGTCCTCTGAAAGAACAACCAGGGCTCTTAACTGCTGAGTCATCTCTGCAGTCCCTGTATTCTCTTTTTCTTGTTGTTTTGAGAGAAAGGTCTCTCTATATAAGCCCGGCTGTCCTGGAACTCACTATGTAGACCAGGTTGCCCTCAAATTTACAGAGATACTCCACCTGCCTCTGCCTCCCAAGGCCGGTAAGTGCTGTGGGGTTACTGGCTTGATGCCTTTTGTATGAGACTCTTTTATAATAAAAGATTTTTTTAAAAAAAATTTTTTTAAGTAGGCTTCTGGGATTGCTGTTAGGGACTGCCTCCTAGCCAGCACAGGGCAAATGACAGCCTATAGAACAGCTGTTTCAGGGACTGTCCCCTAGCCAGCACTGGACAAATACAGAGCAGCACTTTCAGGGAGGTACAAAGTACAGAGGAGAAACAGGCTCTCAGAGGTCAGAGCAGCTTACCCAAGGGCATTTGGAGGATGAGGCCAGAACGGGACTTGAGCGCGGGTCTTCGGTTGCCACCTTGACTGTGTCAGTCTACCCTCTTTTGCAGCACTCCTCGGGCCAGCAAGACCCCCCGTGGCCTGCCCTGGTGGTGTGTCCTAGTGGGCTGGCTCCTGGTGGCAACCACCAGTGGGGTGGCAGCCTTCTTCACCATGCTGTATGGCCTGCACTATGGTAGAGCCAGCTCCCTCAAGTGGCTCATCTCCATGGCTGTCTCCTTCGTGGAGAGCGTGTTCGTCACCCAACCCCTGAAGGTCAAAACACCGCCCCCCTTCAAAGTGTCTGCCCATGTCCTTTACCCTCTTGTGATCAGTTCTTTTTTAAGCATGCTATTATTTTTTAATATTCATTTAACAAACGCATGAGCTGCAACCTCTACGCTGGCCCCAGAGCAGGGATAACAGAGGTAGAACCATAATAGTCCCCAAAAGACTTGTCCCTTAGTCCAGTGTTATACCAGAGCTAACAGTTCATAATCACCATCATCCTAATCACAAGGTCCTGGGTCCAATGCCCAGCACTCTCACCAAAAACTCATAGACATCTCTCCATAACCCATTAAAAGGACTGCTCCCTTCAGAAACTTGCTCCTATTCCTGACTGTATAAATTATGAGCATATTAGCCTTGGAAACTAAGCCAGGCTTGGAACTTTGGGAGCAGGGACAGATCCGCCTCTGGAAGGAGCCAGGCAGTTGGCAGTCACCACGGGACTGGGGAAATCGTAAGAGGAAAGTGATCATTAAGGGACTCAATACTCATGCTTGGGTACTTGGTTTTGTTTGGCTTTGAGACAGGGTCTTCCCATGCGGTCCTGGCTAGCAGGGCACTCAGTGTGTAGCCCAGGCTTGCTTGGAATTGAGGGCAATCCTCCTGCCTCGGCTACCCAAGTGCTGAATGAAACTAGATATGCACCACCACCATACCCAGCTACTGGAAGTTTTACTCCTGTAGGACATCTCAAATCTCTCCTCTGTCTACACTCTGGCTCCCTGAGTTATATGTATGTATTTATGTAAGATAAATGCATTTAGCCCAAAGTGGCCACAGACTATTTAGCTGCGGCTGGCCTCACACTTCTGATTTGCCTGCCTCTGCCTCCCTGGTGTTGGGATTCCAGGTGTGTGCCATCAATCTCTGTTAATATAGATGCTCCGTTAATGTTGCTGGAGACCAAACCAGGGCTCTGTGCATGCTAGGTAAGCACTCGGCCCACCCAGCTACATCCCCAGTCCTGAATGGTCTTTGTAATAAGACTCAAAAGCTTCTGTGACAATTCCATCAGGCAAGGCTGGAAGACTGGTAAGAGCAGAGGTGTGTCCTGAGTGTTCCCAACCAAACTACAGGATCCCCCTTGGTTGGGCATAGCAGACACAGGTTGTAGACTGTAGCTGCTGGTGCAGAGGTGTAGGGATAGGGTGAGGTAGAGGCGATAATTCTTTTTTTTTTTTTTTTTTAAGATTGATTATATTATGTATACAGTACTCTGCCTGCATGTTCACCTCCAGGCCAGAAGAGGGCACCACACCTCATTAGAGATAGTTGTGAGCCACCATGTGGTTGCTGGAGTTTGAACTCAGGACCTCTGGCCATCTCTCCAGCCCCGAGGCAGTACTTCTTCAGAGTTAGAAGTGAGAGACGCTCTGGGCAGCAAATGGGAAGCTCTGGGAGTTTAACGCTATGTCAGCCTTTTGGATTGGTGGTAGCCTTAATGACCTCCTTCTGTGGGGATGGCAGGTCCCATCTCTCAGGGCTTGAGAGAGTTCCCTGCAGCCTTGGGCTCACACAGGGTGATTTCCAGGTGCTGGGCTTTGCTGCTTTCTTTGCGCTGGTCTTGAAGAGCGAGGATGATGAAGAGACCTTACCCTCATTGCCAGGACATCTGTCTGGCCCAGGTAACAGGGAGGGCCAGGGTGTGTGGAGAAAAGAGGCCTGACCACCCAGTGGTCCTGCAAGGCTAAGTAGGCCTGCAAAGGACAGATCTATGAGGAGGTATTCTGGGCCTTGGGAACTCCCTAGAACTTATCTCCCAGCAGCCTTCACATGGGATTCATCAGGCATCCCAGAATAGTCAGAAAGAGACACTCTTGCTTGTCCTTTGAGGAGCCTTATTCCTTCCCTTCCATACTTTCTTTCTGTTAACTCAGCATAACCATTTAGCCAGGGGTGTGCCCTCGGGGATCTGGCAGGGCTCGTTAGGACCCTCTAGCCAGGGTTATGTCCTTAGTGGTCAGGCAGGCTATATTTTTCTTTTTAGACATAGAATGTTACATAGCCTTGACTGTCCTTGAGCTCCGTATATAACTGAGAATGACTTTGCACTTCAGATATCGCCCTCATCACCACCTCCAGGTGTGTACCACCGGGGACAGAACACAGGGCAAGCCCAAGTTAGGCAGGCCTGCTACCAAAGCGTGCCTTCTCAGAGCCACACTGTGTTCCTTACCAAGACGTGGGCCCCCCCCCCCCCGAGATTTCAGATGGAAACAAAACATTCCATTAGCTCACAGGCAGGCTGCAAAAAGTGGCCGTACATTAGACTTCCGGGACAAAAAAAAAAGTCTGCAGTCTATAACTAAGGGTCCAAACTGTCCCTGTTGGGTTTGGTAAATAAAGGTTTACGGAAGCAACTAGAGTGAACCCTGACATTAGGGGCCGCTGCTCAGTCCCCTCTTCCCAATGAAGTTCTCAAAGGACCTTGAGAAGAGCTCTCCTCAGACAGATGAACAAACAAAACAGGATCAATAACTGGCCTTGACCCCAGGAAAAATAAAGCAGGACCAGTGCCCTAGAACACGTAGAGGTTCACCCTGTCCCAGGCTGGAATTTTCCATTCCAGGATAGAATTTTAGCTTTATATATTTATATACACATACATACATATACATACCCGTTTCTCAACGAAAGAGTAATTGCAATTTCTCTCTGAAGAGATGTCAGCTTCCAGGCCCATCAGACTCTCACTCAGTTCCTCCTTTGGCAATTCCTCAAGGAGAGCTGGCTGTGTTTCAGGCACCAATGGCTTCAGAGCATAACTGACATAAAATTCACTCGCTATTGGATGTAATTCACTGGTTCTGGTAAATTTAGAGGCTTATATAACCGCCACCTCTGTGATTGAGATGTAAAACACTTCCTCCCCCCCAGAAGGGTCTCATTTGTTCATTTGGAGTCTGTCTCCGACCCCAACCCTAACCCTGGGCAATGTGGTACCAGCTGAATGCAATGGATCACAACCCCTGCTGGCATAGACCGTGTTGGGAGGTGACATTAAAGCGTGTTAATGCATAAGCAAACATCTAAGGAAGTCTGATGAGGACAAGATGTAGAGGAATAAGACCCTGCAGGCTTCCCTAGCCATCCCTGGAAGGATACGAGAAGGAAAGACTTGGGCCCTAGATGCCTGCAAAGAAGGAGACAGAACTGGCATTCTATAGCAATCATTAATGGTGTGTCCGGAGCTCAGGGAGTTGTGTTGAAGGAGATGGTTCATGGAAAGGGTTGGGGAGCAGGGCATGCTGGGACTTGGAAGGTCTGGGGTAATGCTGGGATTTCTGGGGAGAGAAAGGAGAGAAGCCTTCTCTGCCTTTGTCCTTTCATAGAGTTCCCTGGTGTTGCCCTGGAGACCCCAGGTATCAGGTCATAGGTGGAAATGTGAGAGCAGGAGAGAGGTGGATGACAAATGCTGGGGACAGAGTGGGCAGGAGGACATAAGCACAAAGACAGATGGATCATCGCACACCTGTCAGGATGGCTGGTGATAACACGTGGTTTCCCTGTCCTTGTGTCCACAGGCCCCTGTGCCTTGTACCGAACACGAAGACGTAGCAGTAAGGATGCTTACCAGCCTCCGCTCACCACCACCATTGAAAAGATGAGAAGCACTCGTCTCAAGGAGCAGAAAGCGTTCGCTCTCATCAGAGAAATCCTGGGTGGGCAGCCTCCGGTATCTGGGTTCCTAGCACACCCTGGAGCAGACACACTGAGCATCCTTTGATGAGCCCCTCGCTGCCTCTAGGCCTCAGTTTCTCTAGATGGCCGTTCATCCTGACTTCTTTCTGCCTGAAACCCTTCAAGCTCTTGGGATAAATCTGAGCTCACTATTATGGCTCTACCACCATGGGTCCCCTCTCCTGGCTCCCGGTGTCAAGTTCAGTACTGGTTTTTGCTGCAGCTTCTGGGATCTGGGGGCTTCTGCTGTGCCCGGGGCCTTTTGATCTGTTCTGGCATCTCACCTTCCTGGAATGTGCTCATCCTTCTTCCCACATTTCCTTCTGGCTATTTCTCCCTATTTTTTTTTTTTAATTCTTATCCCAGGAGTTTATCTATCTTTAGAGAGGACCCCGTTTCCCCATTGCTTGGGCCAGGAGCTTTCAAACCTCAGTGTTTGGCTGCCTGGCTCCCCTCAAAGCAGATCTGGGTGGATATGGGTCACTGGCAAGGTGATCCCAGGAAGGTAGGTTGGGAGAAAAGTGCAGCAGGGAGAGAAAGAAGCCAAGAAATAGGGTCAGTGGTTCAGTTCTGCTGGAGACCTTGGTGAGAATGGGAAACACGCCACCCTGCCCCACCCCCACCACAAATTGTCCTATGCATTACCATCATTGGTGTCATTCCAGGCCCAGCAGAGGCCTGGGGGGGTGATGGTGCCTCACGGTGCAGATCCCAAGCCTAAACCTGAAAGGCCTGGCTCAGTAGGAACCTGCACCCTGGTTGTATTCTTACATGAGATTTTTCTAATCTAAATCTTTTCACATAACGGGGCCCTTCCAGCCTTCCAACGCTCCCAACCTCTCTCCAGTAAGCAGGCGAACACCGTGAGCACAGGGACCATATGGGCACTGTCAGCAATGAAACAGGACAATCCTGTCTTAAGAACGCTTATAGGGGTCTGGAGAGGGCTCGGTAGGTAAGAGTGTCTACTTCGCAAACAAGAGGCCCTGAGTTTGGATTCCTGGCACCCACATAAAAAACCAATGTGGTTGCATGTACCTGCAGCCCTAGAGCTGTAGAGAGCATAGAGGATCACTGGTGCTTGCTGGCTGCCAGCCTTCTTCTGGGTTCAATGCCAGACCTTGTCTCAAGGGGAAACGGTGGAGAGTGCTAGAACAGGTCACTAACATCATCCTCGGGTCTGCCCCCACATATGTGCACTCACGGCACACATATGTGCTTGCATGGCTCACACGTAAAGAAAAGGAAAAAGCAGCTTTAGTGGTTCTGGGGTTTGGCGTAGTGGGAGAGTGCTCACTTAGCAAGCATAGGCTCTGCAGTCAGTCCCCAGCAGAAGAGCGAGTTAGGTAACTTGTGTAAGCCTGATGACCCGAGTTCGCTCCATAAAACCCACAGTAGAAAGAGGGAAGGGGCGTCCACACGCTAACGTCTGGCCTACACACAGGCTGCGGCAGATGCATGGTCACACTCCCATGCACACAAGACTAATAAATAGAAATTAAAAAAAAAAGAAAGAAAGAAAGAGAGAAAGAAAGTCAAGCATGGCAGCTCAAACCTGTAATTCCAACATTGGGGAAGATCAGGAATGTATGGCCAGGCTCATCTGTGTAGCAAGTTCAATGCCAGCCTGGGACCTGAGACCCCCGTCTCAAAAGAAACACAGAGCACAAGGCCTACTGGTTGGGTCTTGTTCTAAATGCATTGTAAACGTTAGCTGATCCTCCTAGGTCTTAAAATTCCTATCTGAATGATGAGGTATAATCTACAGAGGAGGCTAAAGCATTCACAAGCGACATGTGGAGAGGGAGCAGCAGGACCCCCCGTCTGTATAGGATCCCCCCGTCTGTACAGGACCCCCGTCTGTACGCCACCCTCTTCTCTGCTGGGTCTGTTGCCAGACTGGCAGGGGCTGCACTGCAAATCCCCCCACCCCCACCTCACGGCTCTGCTCATGTACTCTCTTTTCCCTCCTTGGACTTGGTGGGAGTCAAGGACCTGCCTGACCAGGCTGTGCATCTTTTCCAGCTTACCTGGGCTTCCTGTGGATGCTGCTGCTGGTGGCCTATGGGCAAAGGGACCCCAGTGCTTACCACCTCAACAGACACCTGGAACACAGCTTCACTCAAGGCTTTTCAGCTGTTCTGGGCTTCAGAGAGTTCTTCGAATGGGCCAACACCACTCTCGTGAAGAACCTATATGGTCATCAGCCAGGTACTCCTCTTACCCTGAGACAGCGTGTCCTCCCCCCGCCCCCCGCCCCACCCCCCGACTTGTGCGTGTAACTGTGTAGGAACAGCTATAAGTCACTGGCAGCATAAAAACACAAAAGCTGCATGACCACAAGCTTTGACAGGTTATCAGAAGGCTGACAGGAACTGATGATCATCTTACACGAGAGGTACAAAGCCTAGACTGACTAGGCAAAAACAGTGTACAGGCGTAGAAAGGACGTGAGACTGGCCAAGCCAGGATACCATAATGGCGAAGTCCACATAACTACAACACACTGAGCATGACTATTATGGAGTATCTGTGAGTGATGAACGTAAAGTTGTGTGCAAGCAAGGGACAAGGAGATGAGGTTATGACGGAGTGCTAGCGATCACATTTATCTTCTTGGAGTGGAGGCACTATGGGAGTTTCTACACAAGGAAGCAACACAAATGTGTGGTGCAAGAAACATCACTCTGGAAGTCTGTGTTGGTTGGAGTGAAGGGTATTTGAGTCAGGATGCTAGAGAAAGAGATGATGGAGACTGATTTAGGGATACAGGAGAGAGGGGATAGAGGAAGTACTGTCAGGATGTGGTGGCTGTTAGAAAGTGAGGCTTGGGAAGAAGGACACAGATGGTTTTTTTAGACATCTGACAGGGTGGTGGATATTGTCCCCCAAGAGAACTTATAGAGAGGATGTATTAAATGCATTCACGGTAGAGTGGCAGTGGTTGGTCCAGGAAAGGAAGCTGACACATCATCAGCCTTCAGCAGTGAGGCTTATTAGGAGGAAGGGCCTCAGGACCATGATGGGCCTCAGTACAGAGGGAGAGTACTAGACAGAAGTGGTACAGCATATGGGAGAGGCAGCACGGTAAGGCTCTAAAGGGAACAAAGACTTCCTTTTAAAAGCTGGAGAGGAGCTTCATTAAGAATAAGAATTAGGCCAGGCGTGGTGGCAAATGTCTTTAATCCCAGGACTAGGGAGGCAGGGACAGGTGAATTTCTGTGAGTTGCAGGATAGCCAGGGCTACATAGAGAGACCACAGTGGGGGTGAGGAGACATGGCGGGGGGGGGGGGGGCTGGAGAGAGGGGCAGGATGAGAGGGTAAATATGAATGAGATCAGGGAGACAACGGTGGGGACAGGAGAAAGCCAGAGAGTACCTTCAAAGAGAGTCCCCAGGGCAGTCGAGGAGTCTCCTGAGAAATCTGCAAGGCAATCCCCAGGGCATAGGGCATATCAGACTTTTATAAGCTTTTAGTGGGTGGGAAGTTTTATGCCTCATGATTTAGTTCAGAGTAGCGTGCCTGTCGAAGAGCAAGGAGGAGCCAAGTACTGGTTAGGACATAAAATGGGAGCCAAAAAAAAAAAAAAAAAAAAAAAAAGGCACAGAACAACTTCTCAATTCTGTCTTAGAGAGAGCTGCATGGAGGTGTAATCCCTTCAGGCTGAGGGTTCTGCCTTTTCAAGAATGACCAGGGTCTTAAAGGGGCCGGGTCATATTCTAACAGAATGCAGCCCTCGGCTCTCTCTCTAATAGATACACCTATGATCATATTCGCTTCCGGGTTGGGGAGCGTGGGATGTGTTAGAATGCTTTCACATGCCACACCTGTCCTCCACGTTCTCATCTTCAGGCTTTGTCACTGATGGGAACTCCAAGCTGGTTGGAAGTGCCCACATTCGCCAAGTGAGGGTCCGGGAAAGCTCTTGTTCTGTGGCCCGGCAGTTACAGGCTTCTTTTGGTGGATGCCATGCGCCATACTCCCTGGATGTTGAAGACCTGGGCGACTATGGGGAAAGCTGGAATGCCTCTACCTACAACAACAGCGATGGCTTCCCTTGGGCGTGGCAATACCAGAGCCAGAGCCAACGCCAGGGTTATCCCATGTGGGGCAAACTTACCGTGTATGGGGGAGGAGGCTATGTGGTCCCCTTGGGAACTGATCGCCAGAGTGCCTCAAGGTAAGACTGACTTGATTCTACCTCAGTGAAGTCATTTGTTAGAATACACACGTGCACGGAGGATTAGAGGATGCAGCTTTCAAGATAAGGCCTGGCTGACTTCAGTCATGCCACTGTGGGAGAGGAAGGGAAAGTAAGAATCATTCGGGCTGTCTTTTTCAGGCCCCTAGAAATGGTATGCTCCCCAATTTGGGGGGCAAAGCTCTCTGAAGCTATAATTACTAAGTATATACACATGTGCACACACGTAAGTTTCATTTGGTCTATCTGGAGGCATTGATGTTACCACCATTGTGAATGAGGAAACAAAGGCATATCCTTTATTTTGTTGTTATTTATCAGGGCTGGAGAGAGGGCTCAGCAGTTAAGAGCTCTTCCAGATCAGAGGTCCTGAGTTCAATTCCCAGCAAGCACATGGTGCCTCACAACCAACTATACTGGGATCTGGCGCCATCTTCTGGCGTGCTGGTGCTGGCCCATGGGTAGAGCACTCGTCTACATAAAATAAATAAATAAATCTTAAAAAGAAAAAGAAGTTATTATCTTGCCCAAGAGGCAGTCAGGTTTTTAACTCAACTCCCTCTCTACCCCAGGACACATCAGGATGATTTCTCCAGGACCTGGTCCCATGTAAGGTGCCATCCCACAGAAGCCTCCACAGCTGCCGCTACTGCCTGCCCTCATTGCTTCATGAGGCTCCTCCTCCCTCTAACACTCTATGGCTCTTTGACTTGAAAAAAGCATTCCACTCCCCTGCGTGGGGCGCACCCAAACACACATCCCTGCACCCTGGCCCAGCTTTTCCGATGCATCTGACACAGAGCCTGAGAGTCTCTTTTCACAATATACTACAAATGTTGACCAGGGACCCTTGGAGAAACTCTGTTATAACATTCAGGAAACCATAAGCCAACACACTATGTGGCTGGCAAACAGTGACTGTCCCCTGAGAGCTAGCCAGGTAGCCCAGGAGCAGAGCAGAGCAGAGGAGAAGGCTTAGGCAGTAAGCCCTAGTATCATCTAGGGGTTCACGGGCAGGGAACATCCCAAATGAAGCTACCCAAACACCCTCTTCCTCTGCAGGACCCTCCAGTACCTCTTTGACAACAGCTGGTTGGACACCCTGACCAGAGCAGTGTTTGTGGAGTTCACTGTCTACAACGCCAACGTCAACCTGTTCTGCACTGTCACACTCACTCTGGAGAACAGCGCCCTGGGTGAGTGGCGTCTCTCCTGGAAACCCTCACCTTGGGATGGATCCTGCTGCCTCAGGGACCGGGGTCCAGGGAAGTTGGGGTGGAGGTCTGGGTTCACCCTGCAATGGGTCATGAATCCCTGGGTCCCCCAAAGCAAGGCCTCAGTGCTACCCTAGCCTGCTCTCTGTCTTTACTCTGACCTGGTCTCTTTCATGGTCATAAGGGAATCCCGTGGAGTGTGAAGGGAGCTCGTCCGTCTCGTAGTCCCACAGTGGAAAGCAACCTGCACTCCTACAGCTCAGAACAGAGCTCCACACCGGATGCTCACCCTCACTGCTGCGATGGCCTTTCTTACTTCCTGTTCCTTCTTTATATATATATTTTATATATATTATATTATATATATATTTTTATATATATTATATATTTTTTATTTAATTTTTAATTTATGTGCATTGGTGTGAGGGTGTCAGATCTTGGAGTAACAGACAGTTGTGAGCTGCCGTGTGGGTGCTAGGAATTGAACCCGGGTCCTCTGGAAGAACAGACAGTGCTCTTTTTTTTTTTTTTTTTTTTTTTTTTGGTTTTTCGAGACAGGGTTTCTCTGTGTAGCCTTGACTGTCCTGGACTCGCTTTGTAGTCCAGGCTGGCCTCGAACTCACAGCGATCCGCCTGCCTCTGCCTCCCGAGTGCTGGGATTAAAGGCGTGCGCCACCACACCCTGCCTCAGACAGTGCTCTTAACCACTGAGCCAACTCTCCAGCCCACTTCCTGTTCCTTCTTAATCCCATGCCGAATTTTTTCCCTTTATCTCCTTGTCCCAAGGGCATTTATCTTCTCCTTGCCAACCTAGAGGGGGCTGGAGTCATGTGACTGGAGTCCGGTCAGAAAGGCACTTTTCTCCCCAGGTACCTTCTTCTCACACGCGGCCCTGCAGAGTCTGCGCCTGTACCCCTTCACTGATGGCTGGCATCCCTTCGTGGTGGCAGCCGAACTCATTTACTTCCTCTTCCTCTTCTACTACATGGTGGTGCAGGTGAGGGGGATGGGGGCTCAGTGGGAGAGATAAGTGGGCTCATTCTTTTGCCTTCCCACCTCTCCAGCTAGGGCCTGAGGCAGGAGGGAAAGGGTTTCTTTGTTTTTGTTTTTTTGTTTTTTGTTTTGCCTGGCAGACCTTCTCTTGGTCCTGAGGGCTAATCCAGGCTGCTGCAGGAAGGACCAGGCCTGGGATTTCCTAGGAACTGACTCCTGAAGCCTGGTCCTTCCTAGGGGTAGGTGGGTCTTCACTGGTCTTAAAGCTTCTGACTTGAAACCTTCCAAAAGGCATAGGTGAAGGGATGACAGGAGGGTGGAAGTGACTGTCCCTATAGGCAGCGCTCTCAGTTCTTAGCATGTGGGGTTTTTAGCATCTCTGTCCTCACCCATGGGCCTAGTACCCTTAACCACCTTCACTGCCATGACATGCCACAGGAGCTTAAAGATGCCACAACCTTACCTGAAGTGGGTTAGGAGTTCTCCTTCCCCCCAAAATGTAAACAGGATATGTAAACAGAACATTCTCTGCACCACTGACATATTAATTTATTGACTTTTTTCCTTTTGTTTGTTTATTCACTCTGTTTTTGGAGACAGTGTCTCACTCTGTAGCTTGGGATATCCTGGAACTTACTGTGTATCCTATAGGCTGCCATCTTTTTCTTCTTCCTCCTCCTTCTCTCCTCCTTCTTCTTCTTTTTTTGTTTTTGTTTTTTTTTTGTTGTTGTTGTTTTGTTTTGTTTTTTGTTTTGTTTTGTTTTGTTTGTTTTTTGGTACAGGATCTCTCTGTATAACAGTCCTGGCTATCCTAGACTCGCTCTGTAGGCCAGGCTGGCCTCAAACTCACAGAGATGCGCCTGCCTCTGCTGGGATTAAGGGTGTGTGCCACCCTATCCAGCTGGCTGCGGCCTCCTTATCTCGGCCTCCTTATCTCAGCCTCCTAAATCCTGGGATAACAGGTGTGCGGCACTGTGCCTGGCCTAATTACTTCTCTAATGTCAGGATGGGCTTGTGAGATAGCTCAGGGGGTAAGAACACTTGCCACTGAGCCTAGTGACCTTCCACACCCGCACTGAGGCATGGCACATCTCTCTCTCTCTCTCTCTCTCTCTCTCTCTCTCTCTCTCTCTCTCTCTCTCTCTCACACACACACACACACACACACACACACGTTTGGTGCTTGCCCGTGAAGCAGGCACTATGCCAAGGATGCTAGGTGCTTTCTTAAGAAGAGAAATGTCCTCTAGACTCTGACATTCAGAAAGACACAAAAGCCCAGAGACCTTATTCACCAAGGTCAGCTGGAGCCAAGGCCATCTGCATGCCAGACAAGTGGTTTTCCAGTGAGCTACCTCTCAGCCTCTAAGTCCAGAATTTGAACCCGGAGTGTGTCACCTGACACCCTAATCTTCCATGAGGCAACATGAGCAGGGTACCCAACTGGATATAGCACATGCCTGAAGTCCCAGAATTTGGGAGGTGGTGTCAGGAGGATTATCAATGCAAGGGCAGCTTGGGCTACAGAGTAAGTTCAGTGCCTGGCTGTGCAACTTAACAAGAGCCTACCTCAAGATAAAAAGTAAAAGATGGCTAAGGGGGCAGACTTCTTGCCTAGAATCCTTAGGACCCCATGTTCAATTCCCATGAACACGCACACACAGGCGTACACTCTTAGCTATTGTACTTATAGCCACAGCCTGGAGCTGGAGTTAGGGGTTGGAGCAGGTTGAGGAGCTCTCCAGGGACTCTGTATGTGGGACCAGGGTAGCATCCTGCTGGAGGCCTTTGGCACGAAGGGGCAGACATTGCCATCGCCTTAAGCAGAACCTCTGGACCCTTTTCCAGGGCAAGCTCATGAAGAAGCAGAAGTGGGGTTACTTTTGCAGCAAGTGGAATCTTCTGGAACTGGCCATCATCCTGGCCAGCTGGAGTGCCCTGGTGGTGTTTGTGAAGAGGGCTATTCTGGCAGAGCGTGACCTCCAGCGTTACCGGAAGCACAGGGGCGAGTATGTAGCGGCTTCTCTTCATCCCTGGCCCTCCCCTGCCTTCCTATGGCTCCATCAGAAAAAGGCTTTGGAAACCCTGCTCGCCCAAGTGAATGGAGGGCAGACCTCATGGCATATCTGCAGCTGCCCTTAGAGTCACACTCAGTGCCTGGAACTTAGGAAATGGGAGAGGGTTCTTTCATTTCTTATTTTTGAATTAACATGTATTAATTGATACAAATTACAAATTTGTGCTATAAATACATAACAAGGCTTCATTGTGGCATTTTCATACATGCATCTAATACACTTTGATCATAGTTTCTCTCTCTCTCCCTTTCTCCCTCCCTCTCTCTCTCTCTCTCTCTCTCTCTCTCACACACACACACACACACACACACACATTACCTTCTCTTGCTCTTCCACTTCCGGGTAGAGAGGACTCTTTCTTTAATACAAAATACAGTAACAGGGCCAGAAGAAGATTCAGTGGTTAAGAGCATCTGTTCTTATGCAGATGACCATGAGCTCCTGCCTTCTGCTTCCCGCTCCCTAGTGCTGGGATTACAGACATGTGCCTCCTCCGTACTCCACTACAAATAAAGTTTTATTACTATATGGGCACACCCCTTTGCTCACATGCTGCTTATGGCTGCTTTTCTGCTACAATGACACTGTTGAGTCCTTGAGAGAGAAACTGTCTGGCCCATGGAGCCCCAAGTGCAGACTCTCTGACCCTTCCAGAAAGAGCTGAGTGCCTGGAGAACAAAGGCTGGGTTCTCAGAGGAATGAAGCAGAGTTTGTAGCAGGTCAAGTGTGAGATCATGAACCACAGGGTTTCAACACACGCATTCCCGCCTTGCTTCACCTCATGCTGCATTCTTGACATCCACGCGGACCAGTTTATGATTATCTTGGGTCTTGAACCCTCTGTAGAGATCTCCCCTTTTACAGCGGATGCCAGAAAACATAAAATGGTATCTGCCAGTTTTCAGAAACCCGTTGAATCTTAGTTCACTTTTGTTTATTTATTTTTAAAGATTCTCTTACTTATGTGTCTGTGCCTGTGTGAGTGCCTGCCACGAGTGTGCGGGTGAGTGCAGAAGCCAGAAGAGGGCATCAGATTCCACCCCCCCCACCCCCACCAGGGAGAGTTACAAATGGTTATGAGCTGAACAGTGTGGGTGCTGCAAACCAAATTCAGGCCTTTAGAAAAGCAGCCAGCACTTTTAGCTGCTCAGCCATCTCTCTCGTCCCCCCTTTTTTGTATGGTGCTGCTGAGGATCAAACCCTTAAATTCTAGGTGATTGCTCTGCTAATGAGCCTTGAGCCCAGCAGACCTAAGAGCAGTTAAGCTTCAGTGTGAAGATTTCATTTGAAACTCTTAGTTGAATTCAATAGTTTTTTTTTTATTAATCTACTAACCAAAGGTTTTTAGTTTTTGTTTTCAAATGCTAAGGCTTGAACCCAGTACGTCACATATGCTAGGAAAGCATTTTACCAGTGAACCACACCCCCAATCCCTGTCTCAGTTTTATTTATTTATTTTTAAAGATTTATTTATTTATTATGTATACAATGTTCTGCCTGCATGTAACACCTGCAGGCCAGGAGACCAGATCACATTATAGATGGCTGTGAGCCACCATGTGGTTGCTGGGAATTGAACTCAGGACCTTTGGAAGAGCAGCCAGTGCTCTTAACCTCTGAGCCATCTCTCCAGCCCCCTCAGTTTTATTTAAAGAAAAAAAAAGTTGTAGCTGAAGCTGAGAGGCATATTGTAATTAGCGCTAATTGCCTTCTTAGATAAGGGTCCAGGATCTGTTATTGTTTCCACATATTGAGCAATCCAGTGACACAAGAGGAGATTGGGTGTTTTATTTTGCTAATTATATTTATTTATTTTTTATGTGTGTATGTGTGTGTAGGAACATGCAGGTAGGCATCAAAGGACACCTTGAGGGGGCCAACTTTCTTGTTCCATCGTGTAGGTCTCCAGCATGATGTGGTGAACACGTTTATCCACTAAGCCATCTTCCTAGCTCAGGAGTGGGAGGAGAAAAATGCTCACAGAAGCCAAAGGAGGAAGCAGCCACCCATCCTAGCAGCTCCAGTTTGCTCAGAGAGGAGCAAAGCTCTGGAAGGATGGAGACTTTTGTGTTGGATGCTTCTCACTTAGGCCTGACTAGGACCTAAAGGGACACAGCCAGTCCATGCCTGTTCTCTCCACAGAGAGCTGCCCTGGTGGCAAGGCTGCTCCTGTAAAATTGTGACTTTTTAAAAAAAATAAACACAAAACGCATGCATAACACTGAAAAATACCGGTTAGAGAAACAGATTTTGAAAGCTATAAACCATGGCTAGTTGCTGGGCGCTTATGTAGGCAGCAGCCCTAGTTAAACTCATTGGCTCCCCAAAACAAAAACCAAAGGGGCAAGAAGGGAGGGGGCGGGGTACCTAGGAAGGGGGAAAGGGTCTCTGTAGGAGTGGGTGTAAGACGTCAAGAGAGGGGGGCTGGAGAGATGGCTCAGCAGTTGAGAGCACTGACTGCTCTTCCAAAGGACCCAGGTTCAATTCCCAGTACCCACATGGCAGCTCACAACTGTCTGTAACTCCAAGATCTGACACCCTCACACAGACATACACGCAGGCAAAACACCAATGCACATAAAATAAAATAAAATAAAATAAAATAAAATAAAAAGAGGTCAAGAGAGAGGCTAACAGGCAGCACAAATGGAGAGTGAAGGGCTTTGAAATTAGACACACCTGGGTTCCAACTCATTCCTCCCTTCAGAAGTTGTGTCATTTGAGTACATCAAGAGCCAAAAGATCTTGTGCAAACTATCTGCCCCTATCTGTGAAACGGAGATAGCAAAACCTGCTTCATCCTGATACCCAATGACGTCAGATGCTCATTTAGCGCAACAAATAGATGACACCTCCATGCTTCTGTCAATATGAGAGCAGCTGGGGATGTACACTCAAATAAGTGTGCAGGATAGAGTGGCATTTAGTGACTCCCAAACAGGGAGGTCAAGGTTCATAAAGACTCTTCTCTCTGCCTCCCAATCCCCACCCCCAATATAGTCCTCTTTTGCCATCCTTCTATAGCTCTGCAACCACTAATCAGGACTACTGGTCAAAGTCCCTGAGAACAAACGACTGACTCTTCAAGACCACGTTATCCTCCTCACCTCCACCATCAGTGTTCTTATCATCGTAGTTCGAATCATCACCGTCATCACCATTATCACCACCATCAGCATTCTCATCATCACTGTCATCACCTTCATCACCAGCAGCATCACCACCAGCGGCATTCTCATCATCATCGTTATCATCACCGTCAACACCTTTATCTCCATCAGCATCACCAACATCAGTGTTCTCACCATCACCCCCCTCTTCATGATCGTCATCCTCATCAACAGCATCTCTCTCATCCTCATCATCACTTGTTGTCACCATTACTACATCTCTGTCACTCCACCATCACCAATGTCATCATCACTACTATCACCACCACTATCATTCTTTTATTTTTATTGATTTATAAACTTATTTTGTTTTTTTGTTTTTTGTTTTTTTGAGATGAGGTCTCTGTACATAGCTCTGGATGTCCTAGAACTCACTATGTAGTTCAGGCTGGATTTGGACTCACAGAGATCTGCCTACCTCTGCCTCAAAAGTGCTGGGATTGAAGGCATGCACCACCACATCTAGCATATTTTATTTATAATTATTGGTATGAGGAAGGGAGAGAGAAGGAGAGGGAGGGGGAGGAAGGGAGAGAGATCAGGCACAAATATGTCATAGTACATGTGTGGAGGTCATAGGACAACTTTCAGGAGTTGGTTCTCTCCTTCCACCTTTACCACATGTACATGGTGGGGGAGTCTGGGAATCAACGCAGGTGGCCAGACTTGCATAAATTACTTTTACCCACTGAGCCATCATGTTGGTACATCCTATTATTCTTATCCCCATCATCATCATCACCACCACCACCACCACCACCATCATCACCACCACCACCACTACCATCATCACCACCACCAGCACCACCACCATCACCACCACCACCACCACCATCATCACCACCACCACCACTACCATCATCACCACCACCAGCACCACCACCATCACCACCACCATCACCACCACCACCACCACCACCACCATCACCACCACCACCACCATCACCACCACCACCACCACCACCACCACCACCACCATCACCACCACCATCACCACCACCACTACCACCACCACCACCACCATCACCACCACCATCACCACCACCACCACCACCACCATCACCACCACCACCACCACCACCATCATCACCACCACCACCACCATCACCACCACCACCACCATCACCACCACCACCACCACCACCACCACCACCACCATCACCACCACCACCACCACCACCACCACCACCACCATCACCACCACCATCATCACCACCACCACCACCACCATCACCACCACCATCACCACCACCACCATCACCACCACCATCACCACCACCACCACCACCACCATCACCACCACCACCATCATCACCACCACCATCATCACCACCACCACCATCACCACCACCATCACCACCACCATCACCACCACCATCACCACCACCACCATCACCACCACCACCACCACCACCACCACCATCACCACCACCACCATCATCACCACCACCACCACCACCATCACCACCACCATCACCACCATCACCACCACCACCATCATCACCACCACCACCACCACCACCACCACCACCACTGTCTTAGGGTTTCTATTGCTACAATGAAACACCATGCCCAAAAAGCAAGTTGGGAAGGAAAGGGTTTATTTGGCTTACATTTCCATTGCTCTTTACAGTAAAAGAAGTCAGGACAGGAACTCAAATAAGGCAGGAACCTGGAGGTAGGAGCTGATGCAGAGACCATGGAGGACTGCTATTTACTTATTTTCTTCTCAGCCTGCTTTCTTATAGAACCCAGGACCACCAGCCCAGGAATGGCACCACTCACCTTGGACCCCACCCTCCCTCGCTGACATTAATTGAGAAAATGCCTTACAGCTGGATCTTATGGAGGCATTTCCTCAACTGAGGCTCCTTTCTCTGTGATGACTAGTTTGTGTCAAGTGGACACACAAAACCAGCCAGTACAACCACCACCAACAGCAACAACATTCTTCTGTCACCGCCACCACCACCATCACCACTACCCACCATTACCGATCACCCACAACCACCCATCACCCACCACCACCACAACCACCCATCACCCACCACCACCACAACCACCCATCACCCACCACCACCACAACCCCCCCATCACCCACCACCACCCATCACCCACAACCATCAATCACCACCACCACCACCCATCACCCACCACCACCCATCACCCACCACCACCATAACCACCCATCACCCACCACTACCCATCACCCACCACCACCACCACCCATCACCCACCACCACCCATCACCCACCACCACCACCACCCATCACCCACCACCACCCATCACCCACCACCACCACCACCATCACCCACCACCACCATAACCACCCATCACCACCACCATAACCACCCATCACCACCACTACCCATCACCCACCACCACCACCACCCATCACCCACCACCACCCATCACCCACCACCACCACCACCACCACCCACCACCACCACCATAACCACCCATCACCCACCACTACCCATCACCCACCACCACCACCACCCATCACCCACCACCACCCATCACCCACCACCACCACCACCCATCACCCACCACCACCCATCACCCACCACCACCCATCACCCACCACCACCACCACCCATCACCCACCCACCACCACCATCACCACCACCCATCACCACCCATCACCCACCACCACCACCACCCATCACCCACCACCACCATCACCACCACCCATCACCCACCACCACCACCACCCATCACCCACCACCACCACCACCCATCACCCACCACCACCCATCACCCACCACCACCACCACCACCACCACCACCCATCACCCACCACCACCACCACCACCACCACCACCCATCACCCATCACCCACCACCACCCATCACCCACCACCATCACCATCACCCACCACCACCCATCACCCACCACCACCATCACCATCACCCACCACCACCCACCACCACCACCACCCATCACCCACCACCACCCATCACCCACCACCACCATCACCATCACCCACCACCACCCACCACCACCATCACCATCACCCACCACCACCCACCACCACCACCACCCATCACCCAGCACCACCCATCACCCACCACCGCCATCACCACCAGACTGGGGAGAATTGGAACTACTTTGTCTCCTAGACCTCGCTCAGGGCATGCTGACCTGAGATCATGGTAAATCTAACCCTGCATCCGGATGGACTCCAGCCATGCTCCTCTGTATCTGAGGTGGGGCCTTCCCGTTTTGTTCCCACAGGGGGGTCAGTTTCAGTGAGACAGCAGCAGCCGATGCTGCACTGGGTTACATCATTGCCTTCCTCGTCCTGCTGTCCACAGTGAAGCTCTGGCACCTGCTCAGGCTGAACCCCAAAATGAACATGATCACATCAGCACTGCGCCGTGCCTGGGGGGACATTTCCGGCTTTGTCACTGTCATCCTAATCATGCTCTTGGCCTATTCCATTGCGGTGAGTGCCTCCTTTGGGAAACCCTCAGGGCGGGTCTCGGTCGGAGGAAAGGCGACACGGTGCTGTGAAGTAGACAGTCGGGGTTTGGGGGAGTCTGGGAATCCAAAGGAAATGACAAAGTTTCTGAATCCAGGATCTTTTAACTGGGAGCTTATGTCACCGCCATGAACAAGGACCGGGGACCTTAGCAGAGTGGGGGTGAGGCAGCATGAGATCTGAGGTGAAAAGGACCCAATGGCCTCTGGTTGGTGGGCTGCTTCCTGCAGCTAGCCCTGCTCAGACTGCAGGTTCCGAAATCCCAGTTGCTTAGAAGCCTCATGGCTACTTTCCAGGCATGAACAGTGAGCTCCTACTGTGCCCATGGGCGAACCAGGCCGCCTTCTCCTTGAGCTAGGGCAGGGGTGGGAAGTGAGGGTGCAGGCCAATGCTATCCTAAAAACTTGGACTCAGTAGTGCCAATGTTGTTTCACTTATCCCCTCAATTACATGTTGACAATTACATCTGTTTGTTACTAGGGGAGGGGGAAACCCCTAACAATCACGAACAACATTCAGTCTTCAACTCTTTCTTATTATCAAGTAATAAGAAAAGCAAAGACTCTGTCTGGCCTTGACTTCCTCCTCTCTATCCAAATACACATTCATTCCAACCCCAAAGCTGAGGAGGTCCATGGTTTTCCAACATAGCCGGGTGCACCCACTTGTCTTTGACCTTCGCCCAACCTTGATCATCTCTCACTGCAGCTTTGTCTCCCGCCTCCCACCTCTCACAGAGCACGTGCCCCACCTGCCCCGAGTATTTGTCTGCCCTCCATCCTTAGCCATCACTCCCAGCATACACTGCAGTCACCTCGGCCCTGCCTCTTCATCTTCCCTCCCACCTGTAAAAACAGTGTGGGGTGCACTGAGAGGATAGTGGACGGCCTGTAAAAGGGTGCGTTTCTCTTAATAGCGCTCATGCAAACGCCCCAAATCCTTTGGATCTACCCAGTCATCCACTTGAAGTTCTGGGACCAGAAGTCACCAACTCAAAATGAGGAAGTTCTGAGCTTTTCTCTGATTCCACAGGCCTGGGCCAGCCTTGGGGGAAATGAGAGGCAATGTGGTAGGAGGAGGTCTGTTCATCCTCCCTACAGCCAAGAGGCTGGGACATGAGAGTGCCCAGTGTCACCACTGAGTCTTTGAGTGCCCATCTGGTAAATGATGTAGAGGGTTGGGCAGGGGTCAACCTGATCAATCACATCTGAGCCCCTGAAGTACCTAGATACTCCCAGTGCTGGTGGGCACAGAGGTGACTGTCACTGGGAGACTGAGAATGCTGCCAAAGTCCTGGACAAGGCCATGGGTCAGACACACAGCATATACAAACCCACACATACACAAATGCATACACACAAGTATCAAGCTCACAGATGGAAAGACAGACAGACAGACAGACAGACAGACACACCTCACATGTGTGTGGTCATGTACGCACATGCCCATGGAGAGAAATTCCCATCTTATCTTGAACTGGGCGTTTCACTTGCATGCCCACGTAGGTGCTCGCAACTTGTCCAGCCAAGGAAGTAGCTGGTATGGCACTGTCTCAAACCTCAGGACTTGGGGAGGGCCTTTGTATTTTCTCTCCCTGTTCATAAAGACTCTTTCCATGGCAGTCAAACTTAATATTTGGTTGGAAGCTCCGTTCCTACAAAACCCTCTTTGATGCAGCAGAAACAATGATCAGCCTTCAGCTGGGGATCTTCAACTACGAAGAGGTAATGGGAGTGGGGGTGAGCGGCTGCTGCAGCCTGCACCACATCTGCGTCAAACAGAAAACCCAGTGCCCACCTTCCCCTATGTCATCCTGAATGCAGCGCCGAGCCTGGCAAGCATGGCGTCTCTCTAGACCAATAAACATGTTCCCCCTTTAGGCAGCCTACTCTGGGGCCTCCTGCTTACAGAAGAACATTGGCCCCTCAGGAAGGCCATGCTGGGTTGCAGAATTTCCCAGTCCTAGGTAGAAAAGGTGCCTGTTTTTAGAGGAAACAGCAGTGGGCAGGTGTACATCCTGTATACCTCCGAGGTCAGCTCTGGAGAGCCCAGTCCACACACCCAGCCCCAGGCAGAGGGCACCTTCCTGACTCTATGTAGCATGGACGGCCTGGTTTCCTGCTGGGGGTCGTGGCTACGGGAACTGGGAATGACTGGCTTTCTTCCTGGCAGGTCCTGGACTACAGCCCAGTTCTCGGCTCCTTCCTCATTGGGTCCTGCATAGTTTTTATGACATTTGTGGTGCTGAATCTGTTTATCTCCGTCATTCTGGTGGCCTTCAGTGAGGAGCAAAAACATGACCAGGTGAACTTCTTTGACCTATTCTTCATATAAACAGGATCATATATGTATGTGCTTTTGTAGCTGGCTGCTCCCTGTTAGAACAGTATTTATTTTTTACTTGCTATTTATTTATTTATTGTGGGTATGTGTGTGTGTATTTGTCTGTGCAGCACCTCTATACTACCATGCCTGTGAAGGCCAGAAGAGGTTGTAGAATTCAATGGAACCTGAGTTACAGGCAGTTGTAACATGGCCAGTGTGGGTGCTAGGAATCGAACCTGGGACTTTAGCAAAAGGAGCACGTGCTCTTAACTGCTTAGCCATGTCTTCAGCCTGAGGATAACACCTTTAAGGCTCATCCATGCTGTAGTATCATCTATCAGTAACACACACACACACACACACACACACACACACACACACACACACACACAATTTGTAGATCAAGCAGGCTTTCAAACACATAGATCAAGCAGCCTGTGTCTCCTGAATGATGGAATCAAAGGTGTATGCTGCCACAGCCAGTCTACATAACCTTTGTGACTAAGTATTGCCCATATTTTCATTGTCTAAGAACATTTTTGGAGGGGGTTAAAACTGTTATGGGTTGAATTATTGTCCCCTAAAGAAATAGGTCAAAGTGCTAAGCCCCACCACTTCCATATAAGTCCATATTAGAAAAGTGAGTGACTGTTAATATAATTGGTTAAATGATGTTATTCTGGAGCAATGTGGATCCCTAATCCAAAGGACTGTTTTGTGGGATTTTTTGGTTTTTTTTGAGGGGGGGATTTTTTGATGATATATGTACAGTTTTGTCAATTATTTTATTTTTTAAAAAGATTTATTTATTATTATGTGTACAGTGCTCTGCCAGCATTTACACCTGCAGGCCAGAAGAAGGCATCAGATGGTTGTGAGCCACCATGTGGTTGCTGGGAATTGAACTCAGGACCTCTGGAGGAACAGTCAGTGCCCTTAACCTCTGAGCCATCTCTCTAGCCCTTGCCATTTATTTTAGACACGATCTCATGGGTTTCAATCTGGCCTTGAACTCCTGTTCCTCCTGTCTCTGCCTCCTGAGTGCCGCGGTTACATGTTCTACTGTGCCCATGTGGCTCTGTCTACAGCCTTTAAGGATGGACTACCATTCTTACTTTCTACAATTTGTTTTTGCATTGCTTTATTTGTTTATGAGTGAGACAGGATTTTGATACAGCTTAGGTTGGATTTGAACTTGAAATTCTCCTGTCTTGGCCTCTAAGGGCAGGGATTATAGGTTTCTGCCACCATGCCTTCTTCTTATAAGGGTCTATCTCTCTGCTTATCTATCTACCTACCTATTATCTATATCTATTGCTTATGGTTAAGTATGGGAAAGGTACAGTGAGAAATGCCTATTTAGTTTTTTGTTCCCCGGAGACCCCAGTTCCTCCCATGCTGGGCTAGACTGAAAGGCAAGCAGAGGAATCTGAAGTGGCAATAGTCACGAGAGAAAAGCCCCACTGCAAGGTTAAGTGAGGTGGGTGGCAGTCACCTTTGACAGGTGTCTGAAGGTGTCGGGTGTTTAGATTCAAGTCAGTAACCAGCCAAGGCTTTTCATGTCCAATATAGGATATAACATTCTGCCAGGAAAGCCCAGACATGCGCAGCACAGAGGAAGAAGGCACTCTGTGGACAACATGAAGAACAGCCCCCGCCTCCCCAGTGGAGGAAGCACCCCAGAAGTAGGCCACCCCAACCGTAGGACAACCTAGTGACTTTAGGCTGGGAACAAACAGGTTGTTTTTATTTTGTGGCATGGAGGATAAAACCTAGAGCCTTGAGCATACTAGCTAACCATATGCTGTACCACCAAGCCCTGGGACCGAACATGACAGTAAAATCTTGGGGTGGTTCCAGACACATCACTTGGTCCTTTCTTCTTGCAGGTGTCAGAGGATGGAGAGATTGCAGACTTGCTTTTGATGAAAATCCTCAGCTTTCTGGGCATCAGATGTAAAAAGGAAGAGCGTCAGAGCAGCAGTGAACAGCCCGAGTTCTCCTGCCAGGCTCTGTCCCCTCACCCAGCACAAGCTCTGTCCGGGGTTTAAACTGTTTATCCACAGTTCGTGAAGGCCAGAGCTGCCAGCCTGCACTTGCCAGTGACTCTGGCCTCCCACTAGGGTACTGGCTTTGCTGTCTTTAGAGGAGTTTTAGAACCCAGATAGTAAAATAGTCACAACACACACATATATAACAGTGCCACTGTGTGAGAGCCTGTTTGTTCAAACGTATTTCCTCCTTGAAATAAAATACACCCGTGTGGAAAAGAATATTCTCTTCAGAACAATTAATTCACCAGTTTGGTTATTGGCAGTTGCCTTTGAATGGTTCTCAAGACCTGTGCAAATGCTGACAGGTGTCTTGTTAGCTTGTTGGGACCAAGAATGACAACCTGAGTGACTTGAAAAACCAAAACATCAGGGTTTGGTGGCACACACCTTTAATCCCAGGATTTAGGAGACAGAGGTGAGTGGATCTCTGAGTTTGAGGCCAGCCTTGTCTACAGAGCAAGTTCCAGGACTACACAGAGAAACCCTGTCTTGAAAACAACAACAAAAATCCCAAAAACAAAGAAACAAGTCAAAAAGAGTTCGTTGGTGATGGTGGTGCAAGTGTTTAACCCCAGCATGCCCAGCTTCTCTGGGGGTCTTGGCTGGGTTTGTTTTCACTGTTAGAAACATAATTAAAAGGCAGGACAAAAATCTCGAACTCTACACAGTAAACAAGAGCAGACAGAATCCGCAGTTGAAGAAAGGCTTTTATGGGAAGTGAGGAAACACACATTCAGCAGACACGAAGAGAAAAAGACCCCTAGGAAGCAGAGTGGGGACTTGGAAGCCATGAAATACAGTCTCCTATTCTTCCTTTTTATCTATCTATCTATCTATCTATCTATCTATCTATCTATCTACCTATGGTTTTTCAAGACAGGGTTTCTCTGTTTAGTCCTGGCTGTCCTGGCACTCACTCACTATGTAGCTCAGGCTGACCCCGAACTCAAGACATCTGGCTACCTCTGTCTCCTGAGTTCTGGGATTAAAGGCATGCATTACCACTGCCTGGCTTCCAGTCTCCTCCTCCTCCTCCTCTTATATGATTGCTCTATCTGCATGTACAGAAGAGGGCAGATCACATTATGGATGGTTGTAAGCCACCGCATGGTTTCTGGGAATTGAACTCAGGACCTCTTGAAGAGCAGACAGTGCTCTTAACCACTGAGCCATCTCTCCAGCCCTCCAGTCTCTTCTTGAGGGCTAGATGCTTGTTTTGGTTTTTTTTGTGTCTGAAGAGTCTTCCCTATAGGGTTGGTCAGTTTGAAAAAAGACAAGATCACTGATTGGTCCACAAGTATTGTGGCCTTGTGCTTGTGAGCAGGAAGCTTCCCGGTAGGAGAATAAGCCCACAAGGCCTTTGTTTTAAGTTGCTAGGCTTTTGTCTTGTCAGGAGGGTGAGGGAAAAAGCACCACCTTTGTTACTTAGTCATAGCCTCTCTCGCTGACCACCTACTAGGGTAGTTTGTCTAACTCCTTGCCACCGCAGCGTTAGCTCAGGCCGCAGGGGCTGCTATGGAGCTATGGTTTGTGATTTCCGGATTCTTCTGTCTTCACCTCCCGGCTGCTGGGAGTTGCTTTCCAGGCCTGCATAAATTGTGTTATTTTTCTCTGTCAGTTGGGTTTTGGAGATCTATAAACGAATAAAGTGGCTTCCTGGATTGTTTTCAGTATTTGTTTTCCAACCGGGCTTCTCTATGTAGCCCTGGCTGTCCTAGAAATCACTTTGTAGACCAGGCTGGCGTCGAACTCAGAGATCCTCCTGCTTCTGCCTCTGGGATTAAGGTTTGCCCGGCTGTTTTCAGCGTTTTAAAACGCACACGATCAGTGTATAGTACCAATCTTCCGATGAAAAGAATCCCCTCACCATGGGTGACCTTGTGCAGATCGGAGTGAGTGTGTGCTTTAAAGGGCCTGGCGGCACCTCCTCTTCCCTAAGACTTTTTGGCTTAAGGGCACGAGAATGAGTTTGCCCAGCAAAGCCATCGTTGCTGGAGTCTTTCTCTGGCCACTGCGGTGATGCAGCTCAGAGGAGTTCACAGACTGCCAACCCAGCACTTCCAATCGCAAGATCCCATTCTTGGGGCCAGGGTCCGCCTTTCGGTGAGGCCCCGCCCCCTACTCGCCCCTCCCACAGCCCCATCCGGGCCTCAACCCCTGCACCCGCACACACCCCCTGCGAGCGTTGTCCTATCCGAAGTGGAACCTTCAAGCTGTCCAATCAGAGCGCGTCTCTCCAGAGCCCCGCCCCCGGCCCTCCGGGCTCCGCTACTCCGGCCCAGCCCGTCCCCGCCGGCCCGGTGGCGGAGGCGGTGCGCTGTTACCCGCGGATCCCTTGGAACCCGGATCATGTCGCTGCGAGTGGCGAGGAGCGCGCGGGCCGTGGCCTGCAGCCTGCGCACCGTCCTGGTCTCCTGCCCACCGCGGCCTTGGACGCCGAGCGCCGCCGCTGTCCGCACCTTGCGCACCGGATCCGCCCTGCTGTCGGGTAAGTGCGGGGCACGTGGTCACGGCTCCTTCCCGCGGCCGAGCCACCGGAGACGTCAGGAGCCGCAATCTCAACCCTCCAGGCCGGAGCGAGCTGCAACCCTGACTGCGCTTCTAGTCGCTCTTGGGGTCCTGGTTCTGCGGCCCTTCTCCCTCTTAAAGTAGGCGCGAGAGAACGCGAGCAAACTTTGTACCCGGGGGTAAAAAGGTAGAGCTGGGAGGGAAGGCGCGCTGGACTCGCAGGTAAGTAAGCAGGCCACTCCTGCCGAAGTGCATTTGGGTGCACCGAGACCCCAAATGTGGAGTGCTTAGGTTTGCTCCGTGGATCATTTTGGGGAACTGCGAAGTGCAGTTAAGAAGCACGTACTAAAATTTAGCAGAGTGCCCACACACAAATGAAAGAAAAGTCAAAGTACAGAAATGAAGCTTTTGCTACCAACCCCACAGACCCAAGGATCGTGTCGAAAACTGAGCTGTGAACTACAGGCAGGCAAGTAAGAGTGTTCTAGAGTAATTGAGTCATTGGTGTGTACTGGGGCTGAAAAGAGGCTAATTTGATGGACTGGAAATAACTGGGAGACCTGCCCATTATACTCGTTTCGCAGAGTTTGCTGGGAAACAGTTTAATTTCCTTAGGTGCAAATAGTGTAGACCTTAACTGTCCTTTGTAAGATCCCTACTCAGGAAGCACAAATCTGAATAGCTGCTCTCAGCAAGTCCCTTGGGTCAGAAATCCGTGGATCTCAAAATGTTGATCACGTTATACCTCAGTGTGGAGTGCAACGTTTGCTGCTTTCTTGCTAAAATTTCTCCATTGTTTGTGACACATAAGTGCGTTCCTGACTGGAGTACAAGCATAAAAAAGCTCTGCTCAAAGCTCTGCTCAAATAAGGGCTCCATTTCAAACCAGGTACGGTGGGCAAATCCTACCTGTAACAGTGTCAGCACTCCTGAGGATCCCTGTGAGGTGGAGGCCAGCTCCAGCTACATACTGAGTTCCAGGTATTTAGTTAAATATTGTCCAACATATCAATTCCCATGGTCTGCAACTACTCAAGTCTTTTTATTCTTATCCTCTTTTAACTGGCAGAATTGTGCACACTTAGGCAGGGTGCAGAGCCTTGTACTTGTGAAAATACAGACATTATTCAGTTCTGGTTTTTCCTCTTACAGAGACCTGTGTGGTCTCTGGTACAGTCTATCAACTTCTCAGAACCCCAGTGCCCCACATTAGGACAGTAAAGGCAATAGGTACCTCAGTTACTGGGCGGAAGAAATAAGTCGGCTTTTGTTACCTGCGACTTGACATATACACACTGAATAGTGTTATTAAATATTAGTGTGTACTGCCAGATAACACTGACCAATATTAAATGCTGTTTTTGACAATCGGAAGGCAGGGAATAAATGGCTTTCCTCAGTTACAGCTCAGTTTTTCTGAGGCTCCAAACTGTGGTGGGTTTTTGTTTCTACATTCTTTTTTCTTTTCTTTGAGACTGAAATTCTCTGCATAGCCTTGGCTGGCCTGGGCCTCACACAGATCCACCTTCCTCCACACCCCTGAGTGCTGGGATTACAGGTGTGGTTGCTGAGGCCGATCTCACTTAGCTGAGCTGGAAGATTCTTTTTTTTTTTTTTTGGTTTTTCGAGACAGGGTCTCTCTGTGTTAGCCTTGGCTGTCCTGGACTCACTTTGTAGACCAGGCTGGCCTCGAACTCACAGCGATCCGCCCACCTCTGCCTCCCGAGTGCTGGGAGTGCTGGGATTAAAGGCGTGCGTCACCACGCCCGGCATTGGAAGATTCTTGTGTAGCTGAGAAGGACCTTGAACTTCGGGTCCTCCTGACCTTGCTGGAACTACAGGCGAGCACTCACACCAGTCTATGCGGTGCTCGGGACTGAACTCAGAGCTACCTCAGTCATCAGCAAGCACTCATCCCCAGGCCCCAAACTGTGTCTTTCAAGGCTTAGGAAGAAAGTAATTATTTACCTAATCTGCTTTTTTGAGTCAGGTCAAGGGTTAATGGGGAGTTGTAATCTGTGGCTAGGGTAGGTAGCATGCCTGGTCTAAAAGGATAATATGGACTTTGAGGTCAAGTTGACCTACATGTGCTGAGCTCAGAAGGTTGCTGGCTCAACCTACAGCTGCAGAGTTGAGGCTGAGCAAGGATAGTGTAAAGCAGTCACCTATTTGTAATTAGTCAGATGCTGTTGAACTGTGGTGGCTGATAATGTGTTGAGTGAGATCTGGACATAGGAGAGAATGAAGCTGAGTGCTGCAGGCATACAGCTAGCAGGCCAGCTCTTTGACCCAGATCCTGCTCCCTTACTTTTAGTAGTGTTGGGAATTGAAGCCAAGGCTTTGACAAGCACTCTTCTACTGAGCTCCAGGGCCTGGTTTTTGTTTTTAAACAAAAGAAGCTATTTTCTTCAAGGACAGGCTTAAATAATTGAAGAATTTTAAGAACTTGGCCAGGTTACAATGGTTACCGGAAGTCTGTTTCAGTCCTTAGGACTGAATTATAGCTACCTTAGCCAGTTCTGCCCAAAGAGTCACATTACCCTTTTTAGGGTAAATCTTTTGTGTTTTATATCTTAAAAGGTTCATGTTGCCGGGCGTGGTTGCACATGCCTTTAATCCCAGAGGCAGGCGGATCTTTATGACTTTGAGGCCAGCCTGGTCTACAAAGACAGTCCAGGACACCCGTGGCTCTGTGTAACAGAGAAACCCTGTCTTGAAAAACAAAAACCAAACCAAAACAAAAATTATGTTGCACGTGTTTTGCCTGCATATATGTCTTTGTGCCGTATGTGTGCCTGGTGCCCTTGGAAGCCAGAAGAGGGCCATCAGATTTCCTGAAACTGAAGTTACATATGGTGTGAGCTACCGTGTGAGTGCTGCAAACTGAGCCCAGGTCTGTGCAAGAGTGACATATGCTCCTAACTGCTGAGCCATCTCTTCAGCTTCAAACCTTGTATTTTTGAGACAGGGTTTGTGTTGCCCAAATTCTCTTGAACTCTCAGACTCAACTGTTCTGCGTGCCTCTGCCTCTCGAGTGCTGGGATTAAAGGCATGCGCCACGATGCCTGGCTTGCTCTGAAGACATGATCTCTTGGGGCTGGAGAGATGGCTCTGTGGTTAAGAGTGCTAATTGCTGTTCTGGGGGACATGATGCTCCAGTTTCTGGGTATCTGACATCTTCTGGTCTTCGTGGACTCTGCAGAGTCCACATATACAACGTACATGCAGGCAAACCCTCACCTACATAAAAAACTGTCCTTACCTCATTCATCCCAGTGCATCTGTGGCTACACAGATTTTCTTTGTTGTTGTGCTGAGCATCGAACTACTGAAGCCAGTGTCAGTAAGTCAAACACAATCTTGGGGAAGCCTTAACCTTTTGACAACAGTGATGTTTGAGGGGCTTTTGAAGAAGTGATGCTGCTGTTTTTCTGAAATACTGGTCTTCTGTTTTAGTGCGTAAATTCACAGAGAAACATGAATGGATAACAACAGAGAACGGAATTGGAACGGTGGGGATCAGCAATTTTGCACAGGTACTGGATTGCCTTGAAGTGTTTCTAACGAACGGCTCTCAAGTAGTCTGGGTTGTCTCTGCCTTATGAAATTGCAGTAGTGCTTTGGGCTCTTCTGAAATGTACATTAGTTAGAGCAGCATGTGTGTTATAAGAGACGCTGTGTTTGGCATGGTAACACAAAACCTCTTCCCTCATACTCAGGCCGAGGCAGGCGATTATGAGTTTGAGACCAGCCTGGGCTAAACAGCAAGATTCTTCCTTTGAAAAAATAGCTATACTGGGTCAACACTTGAAGGAACATCATTTAAGAAATGTTTCATGCTGAGCAGTTATGAAGAGCAAACGCAAGGGCTGGGGGGTCGGGGTGAGGTTGCCATTACAGGTAAAGTGAAAACCCTCCTGACCAAAGTGGGAAACACGGATAGACACTGCTAAAGCAAAGCAAAGCCTTTATTAATAACCTTTTGTCACTACTGTCATACTGAGATGCTTTTCTTTGAAAGGAAGAAGCCAAGCAGTAGTACAGCCAGTGGTCTCAACAGATAGATGCACGTGTGCAGGAGGGAGAGGGGCAGTTGTTGGGAAAATGCCCAGTTCCTCAGATGTGCACTTGTGTTCTCCCTCCACAGCCTCTGCTAGATCTCGTCTAATTGTATGCTTTTTGTGTAGTGGAGCCTTGTTATGTAGCTGAGGCTGGCTTTGAACTTATGACCCTCCTACATCTGTCTCTCAAGTGCTGGAATTTAGGTGTGTCCCAGCACACCTGGCCCATTTTACGTGTTTAAAGGGGTATAAAGAAAAGCAAAGAATGTAGCCCCTCAAGTGTGAAATACATGGAGTAAAATAGAGACCATCAGGTATCTGTCTTTCCTGTTCTCTTGTGGCATCAACTTCTTAGACGTTTTTATGTTGTTTTTGTATTTCAGGAAGCTTTGGGAGATGTTGTTTACTGTAGTCTGCCAGAAATTGGGACAAAATTGAAAAAACAAGGTGAGTGCATTGCTTATTTTGGAATGTTACAGTCCATGACATGATTTTCTGACCTGGTCTTTACCTGAATAACAAGTTGTTTGCACACAGGGTCAGTTTGAGTAATTTCAGGAAAAAGATATATTCAAACAGAAAGGTGTAACAGGTAATGGTTCAATTAGTCTATAGATGGGTGAGGAAGGTTGTTTCACAGAGCCACCAAGGACCCGACGTCTTTCCTCATCTTTCTCCCTCAGTGTCTGCTTGGGTGAGGAGGGATGAAACTGTCTACAGAGAAGTAATATCTCAGTGCGCACTCTTAGATTTCTCCAGCCAGGTCTGAGTTACATCAGCACACCTAGCTGCCGGGGATCCTGAGCACAGGGACTATCTTTACTTTATAGTGAAAATCAGGGGCGAGAGGGAGTGGCTCTCAACACTATCCTCCTCACCCTCAAAAAAAATACTGAGGTTTATTTGGTTGTAAAGCGTGCTGCTGGTGGCCTCAGTGGTCATGTGTGCTTGCTAGCGTGTGTATGGAACACGTGCTCCGCCTCCAGCTCTGCAAAAGTAAAAGCTAAAACTTGTCTTCCATTGCATGTAGAAGAATTGGGGCACAGAGGCCTGCCTTTTTTTGTTTGTCTGTTTGTTTGCTTTGTTTTGATTTTTGGAGGGGGGTTAAATTTATTTTTATGTATATGAGTGTTTGCCTACATGTTGTAAGTACACCATGCTGTGCCTGCTTCCTGAAGAGCCTTTAAAGGGGCACAGAACTACTGTAGTTTTAGGCAGTTTGGGTACTAGAGCTGAACCCTGGTCTTCTGTAAAAGCAACAAGTACTTTTAGCAGTTGAGCTGTCTCCTCAGCTAGAACCTAGTTTTGAATCCAGTCACATGACTTTAGCAAATCAGAGTTGACCCTGAGTTCCTTGACACATACAAGGCCTTACTGCTCAGCCTGGACGTCCTGATTTCTAAGCATCTCTTATAGCATCTACCATCCATACCCACTTTACCTCGTGAGTTTTTCAAATTTTCTCTTTGTAATATGGGTTCTGTACATTGAACGGGAGTCCTTGTGCCTAAGGTAAGCATTTTACTGAGTGAATAATGTCCCCACCCCATTTTGATTTATTTGGTTGGGTTTTTTGCTGTTTTGTTTCTTGAGACAGGCAATCCTAGAATGGAGATCCACCTGCCTACCTGCCTCTTCCTCCTGAGTGCTAGGATTAAAGGTGTGTACCATCACCACCCTCATTTTTTTTTAAGTTTTTTTTTAAAAGATTTATTTATTTATTATTATGTATAGAGTGCTCTGCCTGCATGTACATCTGCAGGCAGAGGAGGACATCAGATCACATTATAGATGGTTGTGAGCCACCATGTGGTTGCTGGGAATTTAACTCATGACCTCTGGAAGAGCAGAGAGTGCTCTTAACTGCTGAGCCATCTCTCCAGCCCTTTTTTTATTTTTTATTTATTTATTTATTTTTTTTTAAGACTGGGTATTACTAGTATTTCTGGCTTGCCTAGGCCTCTCCATGGACCAGCCTGGCTTCAAACTCAGAGATGTGTCTGCCTCTGCCTCCTAAGTACTAGGTTAAAGGTCTGTCACCACATCCAGATCAGACCTTTTTTCTTTTCTTTCTTTTTACTTTTTAAAGTAGACAGGGATTCACCATATAACCTAGACTAGCCTCAAACTTTCTACATGGTTGGATCATATGCCACTGTAGCTGGTTATGCTTAGGCCATTAAGTTTGCTGTGATGGACTTCATTTTTTTTTCTTTGTATGTTTTATTCATGTATCACAGCATAATTTGCTGAAAGACATTTTGCTTGTTTGAGATAAGGTCTTGCTTGGAATTACTATTTAGATCAGGGTGGCCCCAAGTTTGCTTTGAACCTCCTGCCTCTGTCAAGTACTGAATTACAGGTGATGCCACTACACCTGACTTGAGGCCATTTTTTTAGTCTGTATGTATCTTATTTTTCTTGCCCAATTACATTGTCCAAGACTGTTTGAAAACTGTTGTAATAGAAATGGTGAGAGTAGGTGTCATTGTCTTATTCCTTATCTCAGGAGGAAGCAGTTGCTATTTCATCAGTAAATGTGATTATTGAATGTTGAATTTTGTCAAACTAATTTTCATTTATTGAAATGATATGTTTTGCTTTAAAACAAGATTTTTAAAAAATTTAAATCATATTCAGTGTGTGTGTGTCAGGGGGGTGGTGTTCACATGTACATGCCATGACATGTATGAGGAAGTCAGAGAACAGTACAGCTTTGGTTCTCTCCTTCCGCTATGTGGGACCTAAGGATCAAACTAAGGTCGTGAGGTTTGGCAGCAAGCACCTCAACCCACTCTCTGCCTCAGATTGTTTGTATGTAGATATTTTAATCTTTATGGTGGTAAAATAATCCTGTGTAATCTTCTACCCTATAGCTTCTATCTAGCTGTCTTTTAAACACTAAGTACAGATCCACCGATGCCACAGGAGCCCTTGAGCTTCATCCTGAAACCCAATTTCTTCTTTTCTTCTTCTTCTTCCTCCTCCTCCTCCTCCTCTTCTTCCTCCTCTTTCTTCCTTCTTCCTCCTCCTCCTCTTCCTCCTCCTCCTCTTCTTCCTCCTCTTTCTTCCTTCTTCCTCCTCCTCCTCCTCCTCCTTTTTTTTTGAGACAGGGTTTCTCTGTGAACAGCCCTGACTGTCCTGGACTTGCTTTGTAGACCAGGCTAGCCTCTGCCTCCCAAGTGCTGGGATTAAAGACGTGCGCCGTCACCGCCCAGCTCCCCAGACTTATTCTTGACGTTTAACCAGCTTTACATTACTAGAATAAATCCCATCACACCATGATGTATACACCTTTAAAAACACACTATTAGAAAGCTGGGTGTAGAGCTGAGTGCGGTAGCCCACACCTGTAATCCCAGCACTCATGGAAACAGGTAGACAGATCTCTGTGAGTTCAAGCCAGCCTAGTCTACAAAGGAAGCCCAGGTTAGCTAAGTACACACAGAGAAACCCTGTCTTGAAAAAAAGATAATAGGGCGGTGGTGGCACACGCCAGTAATCCCAGCACTCGGGAGGCAGAGGCAGGCGGATCGCTGTGAGTTCGAGGCCAGCCTGGTCTACAGAGCGAGTCTAGAACAGTCAAAGCTACACAGAGAAACCTTGTCTCGAAAAAACAAAAAAAAAGCAAAAAACAGAAAAAAAAGAAAAAAGATAATAATAATAAAAAAAATAAAAAGGCTGGGTGTAGTAGCACATGCTTTTAATCTCAGCACTAGGGAGGCAGAGGCAGGTAGATCTCAGGGAATTCTAGACCAGCCTGGTCTGCATAGAGAGTTCAGCATAGCCAGGGCTACACAAAGAGACCCTGTCTCAAAACAAACAAAAAAAATATTTTGTTAATGCCAAGCATGGTAGTGCATACTTTTAATCTCAGTACTGAGGCAGGTGGATGTCTGAGTTCAAGCCCCACTGGTCTACATATCCAGTTCCAGGCTGCCCAGGGCTACATAGTGAGACCAGATCTGGGGCCGGGGGCAATGAGGAGAGATGTGGGGTGGGGAGGAAGCAGGAGTTTATGCTTATCTTTATAAGAGAGTGAACATATTATTTTTCCTTCCCTTGAACCTTGTGTGTAGCCCAGGCTCTTTCAATTTAGGACTTCTTTTAAACAACAACATACATGTATATAATGTGTGTCTTACATGTGCCATGGTGCCTGTATGGAGGTCAGAGGACAGTTGGGGGCAGTCAGTTCTCTCCTACCACCCTGAGGGTCTAGGGATTAAATTGGCAGCAGGTACCGTCTTTACAGAACAAAAATAAAAGCAAGGTTTCAGGACTGGAGAGATGATTCAGAGGTTAAGAGCACTGACTGCTCTTCCAGAGGACCCAGTTTGATCCTCAGCAACCCTAGGCAGTAGCTCACCGCAAGCTGTGCCTCCAGCTCCGGGCATCTGATACTCTCTGGCCTGAAGGCATCAGCACATATGCATGTGGAATACATACAAAAATGTAGACAAAACACTCATACATAAAAAATTATAAATAAAGATGAATTTTGCTGGGTGTGGTGGTGCTCACCTTTAATCCCAGCACTCCGGAGGCAGAGGTGGGCAGATCACTTTGAGTTCCAGGCCAGCCTGGTCTACAAAGCAAGTCTAGGACAGCCAAGGCTACACAGAGAAACGCTATCTCAAAAAACAAAAACAAAAGATTTTAAAGCAAAACAAACAAACAAACGAAAACCCAGTATCTCATTGTGTAGCCTTGCCTGGCCTTGAACTAACAAGAGAGCAGCCTGGCCTAGAGCTCACAGAGACCCACCTGCCCACCCTAGTTCTGGCATCACATGCCTGGCTCTTTTCTAGTTTCTCTAGGTGTGAGCTTGCTGCGCTGGTATGACTGAGAATGGACTCTGTAAGCTTCTGTGTTTGAATACCTGGTCTCCAGCTAGTGGGACTATCTGTGTAGTATCCAGAGGCGTGGCCTCTTTAGAGAATGTGTGTCATTACGGGTGGGCATTGAGGTTTCAAAAGCCCGCACGTGGCCCAGTCTTCTTTCTGGGCCTGCAACACTTGTGGATCAGATGTGAGGTCTCAGCTGTTGGCTCAGTACTATGCCAGCCTGCATGCCACCCCTCCCCACCATGGTTATAAGATACTAACCCTCTGTAAGCAGGCCCCGGTTAAATGCTTTCTTTTATAAGTTGCCTTGGTCATGGTGTCTCCTCACAGGAATAAAATAGTAACTAAGACACTTGGCTTTTATTTTGCTTAGTAATCTTTACTCTAAAATGTAAATTGCAGCCCTTGGGGTGGGCTGCAATTAAAATCTTGGCACAGTTCTTTCAGCTTCACCAAGCCCCTTGGGTGATGTCCTAAGGACACATAAGTTGAGGGCTCCTTCAGAGACCAGGCTATGTGATGCCATGTATGGCTAGTAAACCAAAAGAAGTATGTTTTACTGAACAGCAGCACGCTGGTGTTCACACACACTGCCATTTGCCGTTCACTATTGTTGTACAAACCCAACAGAACTTTTTTGGTGTTTTTTCCCCCCCCAAGACAGGGTTTCTCTGTGTAGCCTTGGCTGTCCTAGACTTACTTTGTAGATCAGGCTGACCTCGAACTCACAGAGATCCACCTGCCTCTGCCTCCTGAGTACTGGGATTAAAAGTGTGCGCCACCCAGCAATAGGCTGGTGGATCAATGGAATCTGAAGACCCAGAGATGAATCCACACACATTTGCTCACTTGATTTTTGACAAAGAAGCCAAATCTATTCAATGGAAAAACGATAGCATCTTCAACAAATGGTGCTGGTCTAACTGGATGTCTACATGTAGAAAAATGCAGTTAGACCCCTATTTGTCACCATGCACAAAACTCAAGTCCAAGTGGATTAAATACCTCAATTTAAAACCAGAGACATTAATTCAGTTAGAGGGAAAAGTGGGGAAGAGCCTGGAACACAATGGCACAGGAGACAACATCCTGAACAGAACACCAACAGCCCAGGCCTCAACGTCAACAATTAATAAATAGTACCTCATGAGGCTGAGAAGCTTGTTAAGGAATTAAACACTACCAAACCAAACAACCCAGTTGAGAAATGGCGCTCAGAACTAAACAGAGCATTCTCAACAGAGGAATATCAAATGGCTGAGAAACACTTAAAGAAATGCTCGTCCTTGTTAGTCATCAGAGAAATGCAAATCAAAACAACACTGAGATTCCATCTTGCACCCATCAGAATGGCTAAGATCAAAAACTCAAGTGACACCACATGTTGGCAAGGATGTGGAGAGAGAGGAACACTCCTTCACTGCTGGTGGGAATGCAAACTAGTACAACCACTTTGGAAAGCTATCTGGCGCTTTCTCAGAAAAATGGAAATAGGGCTTCCTCAATACCCAGCTGTCCTACTCCTTGGAATATACCCAGAAAATGCCCTACCACACAACAGGGACATATGTTCAACCATGTTCATAGCTGTTTTATTCATAATAGCCAGAAAATGGAAACAGCCTATGTGTCCCTCAGTAGAAGAATGGACTAAGAAACTGGTACATTTACACTATGGAATACTACTCAGCTATTAAAAACAAGGAATTCCCGAAATTTGTGGACAAATGGATTGAACTAGAAATTATCATAATGAGTGAGTTCACCCAGAAGCAAAAAGAGACAAATGGTATATACTCACTTATATCGAGACACTAGTCCAAGGGATACGTCCCATGAAAAACTTTACTTACCAGGAAAGTGGGTCAGAGGAGAGGACATCCTATTGAGACTTTAGGTGAAAGTAGCATGGAAGAATGGGGAAATAGAAGGAACCAGAGGGTCCTGGAAAACTACAAGAAGAACTTTATGACAGGTGGATCTGGGTCCCGGGGTCCTCCTCAAACTAAGGCACCAGCCAAGGAGAATATAGGCAGTAAACTTCGAACCCCTTCCCAGACATAGCCGATGAACAGGATATTCTCCACCGTTGAGTGGAGAGTGAGATCTGACTCTCACACAAACTCTGGTGCTCCCTTTTCTGACCATGTCCCCTGGATGGGGAGGCCTGGCGGCACTCAGAGGAAGGACAGCAAGTTACCAAGAAGAGACTCGATAATCTAAGAGCATATATAGGGGGAGGAGGTCCCCCTCAATCACAGACATAGGGGAGGGGAGAAGGGGGAAAGCGGGAGGAAGGGAGGAATAGGAGGATACAAGGGAAGGGCTAACAATTGAGATGTAATATGAATTAATAAAAAAAAAAGTGTGCGCCGCCACGCCCAGCTCCCAACAGAACTTTTAACATTAAATAATTTCAGCATGACTGTATGGGAGGTATCATTTTTTCATAGTTTCCTTTTCTTTTTTTTCTTTTTTTTTCGAGACAGGGTTTCTCTGTGTAGCCTTGGCTATCCTAGACTCACAGCGATCCGCCCGCCTCTGCCTCCCGAGTGCTAGGATTAAAGGCGTGTGCCACCACGCCCGGCTCATAGTTTCCTTTTAAATTGTTTTATAACATTTATTTTGGGGGAGATGTCAGGAGGACAACTTGCGAGAGTTGGTTCTGTCCTTGTACTTTGGTACTAGGGATTGAACTCAGGTGCTCAGGGTTAACAGCAAGCATCTTTACCCACTGAGCCACCCCAAGGGGTCTTTAAAAAATGTTTCTTTGCTTGGGGTATTTATTTTGAGACAAGATCTTTAGGTCAGGGTAGCCTTTTAACTTCCGGTGTAGCTGAGGATGACCTTGATCTCCTCATTCTCCTGCCTCTGTCTCCCCAGTACTGTGATTACAGGTGTCACCCTCCTAACCCCCCTAGTTTATGCAGTGCTGGAGCTTAAACCTACAGCCCTATAAATAGTAGGCAACGATCTGTCCACTGAGCTACAGCCTCACCATATTTCTGTTTTTGTTTTTGTCTTTTTATTTGTTTAGACAGGGTCTCACTATGAATCCTTGGCTGGTCTGGAACCCACCCTATAGACCAGGCCAGGCTCAAACTTACAGAGATAGATCCCCCTATCTCTGTTTCAAGTGCTGGGATTAAAGGTGTGTGCTACCACTCCTAGCCACATTTTGTATTATTAAGTTGCTGACTTGATGTTAACTATTATCTTTCACTGCTTCCTTTTAGATGAGTTTGGTGCTTTGGAGAGTGTGAAGGCTGCCAGTGAACTCTACTCTCCTCTGTCAGGAGAGGTAACTGAAGTCAATGAAGCACTTGCAGAAAACCCAGGGCTCGTCAACAAATCCTGTTACGAAGATGGTAAGTTGTTGTTCAGAATTTCATCCTTGAAAGCAAGTAAGCCAATAGCAGTTTTCTCTGTGTTATAGATGAATGATGGACCCCAAAGTATAACTGGAGGGTCATATAGCCAGTAAGCGGTAACACTAGGATTGGCTGTGGTTCTCTTTGGCCTGTGGCCTTTCTAGGGCGGGCTCGCGCTCTCTCTCCTGTCTCTGTCTCTCTGTTTGGCTCTCCCTCTTTCCCTACCTCCCTCACCTCCCTTTCTGGGGGAAACCAAGGCCCCTCCTGGCCTTGTACTCACAGAGATCTTCCTGCCTCTGCCTTACAAGTGTTGGAATTAAAGGTGTGTGCCTGACTCTCTACTGTCTTTCTACTGCCACTAACACTAATAGTTACAGTATTTGGTATGTCCTTAAAACTTGTTTTATTTGTATGTGTGCATGCAAAGGTAGGTGCTCTTAACTGGCTTGTTTCTGTGTAGGGATATTTACATTTGAGCGCAGGTTTCCTTAGAGGCCAGAGAAGGGTGCTGAACCCCCTGGAGCTGGAGTTCTAGGTGGTTGTGAGCCACCAGATGTGTGGATCCTTCCTACAGCAGCATGCTCTCTTTAAAGCTGTGCCATCTCACTCCAGCCCACTAATTTCTTATGGCTAAAATATCTTGAACAAACAATGGATGTACGTTAGAGCAACAGCATCACCTAAGTGGGAACTGTATTGATTCTGAGGGACTTAAAATTTACATGTTGAATGAATTTGACTTTCCAAAAGGCAATTTGAACTGAAGTTTTGTTTTGGTTACAGGTTGGCTGATCAAGATGACACTGAGCGACCCTTCTGAGCTGGATGAATTAATGAGTGAAGAAGCATATGAGAAATATGTGAAATCCATTGAGGAGTGAACGTGGCACCCCTCCTCTCCCAAATAAAACTGTGGGAAGGAACCTGCCCCGGCATGTTTGTCTAAAACTAGTGGAGGATAGAAGGCTTGAAATAGCTTAGCAATACTGATGGAAACAAACTGTTCTCAACAGTGCTACTTAAGACCCCTACTTCCTAATGGGTGCAGATAAACATACTGTACATATTTTTAATAATCCACATACTAGGTATTTAGACTAGGGGTTAAGCTCCGGTGCTTAGAATTCTTGAGATCACCTGTGATAAAAAGTGGTTATGAAGCTGGGGTTGGTGATAAACCACCCTTTAATACCAGCACTCAACAGGCAGATGTTAGTTCAAGGTCAGTCTGGTCTACATAAAAAGTTCCATCCAGGCCAGCCACAGTTACAAGGTGAGACCCTACCTACCTAGTGATTATAAGAATTCTGTAATTCAGGATAACAGTATTATAAATCTCACATAATATTGCAACTTGCCCATACCCAACACTGGATTTTGGTTAAAAGACTTAAGTGTGTCTTCCATTGGAAACGCGAGGGAGCGGAGGAATGTTGTACAATGTCAGATGCAGGGCGGTACTGTCTTAATTTCACAAGTGCTGTTTTGGCTGCTGTTTTCCCACTGCGAAGCACTGGCTTTGCACCATGGTGAGAAACAAATAAAGCATCCATCCTTTGTTTATTATGGTTTTTGTTTGGATATTAATGCTATATTTAGTGAGTTCTAGTTTTAGAAGGGTTAC
The DNA here is from genome assembly GCF_964271855.1 of Acomys minous. NCBI lineage: Eukaryota > Metazoa > Chordata > Mammalia > Rodentia > Muridae > Acomys > Acomys minous. The sequence continues at coordinate 11,543,866 of NC_140496.1, forward strand.
TTCTAATTTATAGGAAGTGTGTGTATGTGTTTGTGTGTGTGTGTACCTGGGTCTGGTGCTAGGGATACCACTGAGCTGTACCCTATCTAGCCATTGGAAGTTATATTTTAAAAAAAGAAACAAACTTCAGTCGGGTCTGGATAGAGAATTCAGTGACTAAGAGCACTTGCTCTTGCTGCTTTTGTAGAGCACCTTGGTTCAGTTCCTAGCACCCACATGATAGCTACAACCATTCCTAACTCAAGTTCCAGGGGATCTGATGCCTTTTGACCTCTGATGGAACCAGGCACACATAGGTGCACATACATACATGCAGGTATAGCGTACATAAAACAGATCTAAAATTAAAAGGGAATTTATGCCTTCACAATGAAAGCCATGAGGAGAGTAAGTAAAGATGTGCTGGATAAGAAGTCATGTTAATATGATTAGAAAAAAATTACTAATGCTTACCTGGCAGGGGAGACGCTGATCAAGAACTAGTTTTCCCAGGTCAAGGCTCACCCACTGCTGTTAGCATGTATAAACCCTTCTGTGTAGGAAGGATTGTAAGCTTTGTCACATGTGAAAGCAGTCTTGGCGGGCTTTGTCCTTGGACACACCACGGATACTCTGTGGGCCTGGAATTCAGGAAGCAGACCAGGGGACTGCATCTGGACTATTGTTTCTAATCGACCCTCCCCTCAATGGGAGGCGGAGACCACCCCTTGCACATGAGAGACAGGCAGGTGGAGAGGGACAAGAGGGGCAGCAGGTTTAGACCAGGCTTGAGTGCACGTGGATCAGGAAGAGGATCAGCAAACAGGCCGGACCAGGGTGCAGGTCAGAGACAACTAGGGACCCGTCTAGTGGAGCGGATACTGGAAGGTTCACTCTTGCTTCCCTTTAACCCTTTTTTCCCTCTTGTGTAAGAGAGTTGGGTTGTATAATAAAGTTTAATTATTAAGAAACAGAGCCAACACTTCTGCTTTCCCCAAATGCAAATTCACTTATATAACCTGTGATGGTGGGAAACTGCATTCACTTCCTCACCATCTTCACTTCTCATGCTAACTCAAGAGGAGGGAAGACAGGTGACAGCATTGTACACAGTATGTTTGAACTTAAATCATGTTCAGGTTTTCACTTAATAGGGATAGCAGACACTGGAAATCTCTAGCTTAATAACCGTCTTTACAGCTCAAGTGTACTTACTGCCAAATGTCATTGTCAGATGGCTAATGTGGCATATTTTCTAATTTAGTCAACTATAAACGTACTGACTGGGGATGTGACTATATGCACACAGATATGTATAGCCAAGTTTGGTGGCTCAAGCTTGTAAACTGAGCACTTGGAAGGTGGAGGCCAGAGGTTCAAGGCTTCAAAGTCATCTTTTGGTTACAGATCCCATGGCCAGCCTGGGCTCATACAAGCTCAAATAAGAACATATATACAAATTCTGCCACCATCAAACAGAAACAAAACAATGTGTGTGAACACCATGCACAGAAGGATTCAGACACTAACACCTGGTGGGGAGTAGCAAAGGAACAGTTTCCTTGGCAGAGGAAAGTGCTTTCCCAGACACTGCTGATGGAAAACAGCTACCACCAAGTATCACCACAAAGTAGTATTATCATCACCAAAAAAAAGTACACGAGGTGACAGAGGTCTCTTGTGTGCTTGCAAATTAGGCTAATTAATCTTAATTGCTTCTTTATAACCACCAACCTATGTATTACTATACTCCAATTCACAGAAAAGAAAGGTGATACTGATAAGGTCACTGAAAGGGTTTTTACTTTTCCTGGGCTGACTTTTCATTTGTCCCTTAGCAGTGTAACCATTAACTTGGATTGTGCTCATCTGAAAACAGATTTTTTAAAGCTCCAAAATTTTATGCTTGAATAGCACAGGTAGAAAACTCTTACCTGACTTCATGTGATGTGGCAGCCAACATTCATGTGTAGGAAAAACAGTTAAAAACCAAGCTTGGTGATGATGGCTCAGTGGGTAAGTATAAGGACCTGGCTTTGAATGTCTGGGATCCACCTAAAAAGCCAAAGGTGGCTGCAGGGAGACAGGAAGATTTCTGGGGCGTGCTGGCTTCTAAGTTAGCTCTAGGTTCTGAGAAACCCCATCTCAACAGAATAGGTCAGAAGACATGTGTGTCCTCTATCTTGCAGGCACATGCAACACACACACACACACACACACACACACACACACACACACACGCTGACCATATCCTAACTTGCTTTTTCAACTCTCTTGAATATACATTGAATTCTATAATCTTTTTTTTTTTTTTTTTTTTTTTGGTTTTTGCGAGACAGGGTTTCTCTGTGTAGCCTTGGCTGTCCTGGACTCACTTTGTAGACCAGGCTAGCCTCGAACTCACAGCGATCTGCCTGCCTCTGCCTCCCGAGTGCTGGGATTAAAGGCGTGCGCCACCATGCCCGGCTATAATCATTTTTGTGTGGTCCAAATGAATACTGCTTTTCTTTCTTTCTTGTCTCACACACAGCAGGCAAGCACTCTACCACTAAGCCACATGCCCAGCCCTCTTAAACATAGTATGCCAGTGGGCTTCTCTTTCTCCTGCCTGCTTTGTTTGATACAGAATCCCAGGCTAGTCTTTAACTCCTGGCAATCCTCTTGTCTCAGCCTCTGAAGTGCTGGGATTATAGGTGAGCCACCATGCGTGACTTCAATGTTTTGTTGGCTTTTTTTTTTTTTTTTTTTTGGCTTGTTCTGTTGTTTTGGTTTGTGCAGCCTGGCTGTCTTGGAACTTGTCTGTAGACCAGGATATTCTCTAGCTCACAAGGATCTGCCTGCCTCGGCCTCTTGAGTGCTGGGATTACAGGTGTGTGCCACCAACACTTGGCTTATTTTGTACTTTTGAGACAGGCTCTCATGGAGCCCAGGCTGACTGGATGGTACAGTCAAGGACCACTTGGCGCTCCAGACTTTCCTGCTTTCATCTTCCAAGGGCTGGATCACAGGCATCCACCACCACTCCTGTGGACTTTTAAACTCTGAAAGAATATTTTTTTTCTTTGCCTTATTTTTTATTTTCGTCTTTGTCTTTTCTTGAAGAATGTTTTCAAAGAATTAAAACTTCAGAAATATAATGGGTGTGGGGTGTGGGGCTGGAGAGATGCTTTAGTTGCTAAAAACTCTGGCTGTTCTTCCCAAAAACCTGGGTTAAATTCTCAGCACCTAGATGGAGGCTCATGAACACTTACAACTTCAGTTCCAGATGGTCAGACCCCTCACCTTTATGGGCACTGTTGAGACCCATGCGAGAGGAACAACAAAAAGCTTTAGAATTTAGGAATTCAGTGTACCTCAGAGAGGCAAAGCGCCAGGACTACCTGTCCTGAGGGCTTCATGCTCTCAAGTTGGCTGGAGCATCTGCTATTTGTTGCCCTTGTGGCCACGGCATCCCTCATAATATATGAGGGCAGTATCATTGGCACTTACAATAATAGCAATTCATCTTTTTCAAGCATTGCTGCTGGAGCAGATTAATGATTCAGTCACCATCTTAGAGAGAATTTGGAGAAATAGATTGTTAGTAGTTAGGTTAGGATGATTTTTGTTAGTGGCTCTTGTTGGGGGATGGTCTGATGTATTTTGATGGTAATTACTGCTTGCTATCTCTGTGGCTTACCTTTTGCTTAATAAAAAGCCATCCTACCTGGGCAGGGAAAAGGAGATAGGTGGGGCTAGGAGAGAGAGGAATTCTGGGAAGAAGAAAGACGGCCAGCCAGGAGAAGAAAAAAGGAGAGAGACCTGAAGTGAAGAGAGGAAGGCCACCATGGGTTAGCTAGAGGAGAAGCACATGGCTGGCGGCATGGATGAAGAATCCAGCCCAGATGAAGAACATTAACAAGTATTTGGGATTATGGATGGGAGGTAGCTTGACAGAAGTTATTGGAAGCAGATGGCATGGGACTGAGACAGGGATCCCATGCCTGTCCCACTATGGGAGGTAGTTTAGAGGATTGATATCTGCTCTGCCCCAGGTTAACTAAGGCTATTTAAAAATAAAGCAAGTGTCTGTGTCTTAATTGATCACTAGACAGGCCTACAGCCCCTGATGTAGAAAATATTAGAAAACAATTTGGAGTTCAGAAAGGCACATTCTTAATAGATGAGCTAGGGATTTTTTTGAGGTCAGGGAACAGGAACAATGACAGCGTGGTTGACTTGATTCTCTTGCTAAAGCTGGGCTGGTGGTCAAGATGATTAATTTCTTATGCCCATTTTAGCCTTCAGCTTCCTGAAATGATTTAATAAGAAAAAAAAGTTGAGAAGAGGTAGTGGAGGTTGAGTTTGTTTGGTGGAATTCAGAAACAATTTTACCAGGAGAGTTTTACAGAGACAGGTTGAAGAGAGAACACACTAGACACAGGTGAAGACAAATGAGCCAGAGAAGGAGAAGGAGCCAGATGATTAGAACAGATTGCTAAAGTTAGTTTGAGGCCAAACAGAGCAAAAAGTCAGAAGCTGAGAGAAGCTGGATTGAACCAGTCAGCTTGGAGAGAAGTTTAAGCCGGAACAGGTGAATTGAACCAGCCAGCCAGAGTTCAGAAAGAACCAGAAAGGATGAGTTTATTCAGCACTAAGTCTCAGAGGCTGGAACATTCTAGGCCTAGATAAGACTGTATGGAGGCTGGAAGCTTCCAGGACTAGGCCTAGGTTAGCAGATGGAGGCAGTGAGCCTCTGAGATGACAATTACATCAGGAGAATAAAAAAGATGTCTACAGATTTGTGGTGCTTTTAAGATTTTTTTTATAAGATCACTTAAGATTAAATAATAAGAGAATTGATCCTTTTTTTGTAACCACAAAAGCCAGTAAAGAGAAACTGGCTAGGAAAATTACCTTGCTTGCTTTCACTTTGTTAATCTATGACAGGTTGCTTAGTTACAAATGTATGTGGGTTCTTGGGAATAATTTATTTTCTTCACCCATAATACGTAAAATGTTTTTCATGTAAAGGTATTGGGAAACATGATCATTCACTAAAAGAAAAATAGACTGCAATTAATTTTTTTTGTTTGTTTGTTTTTCAAGACAGGGTTTCTCTGTGTAGCCTCGGCTGTCCTAGACTCGCTTTGCAGACCAGGATGGCCTCGAACTCACAGCGATCCACCTGCCTCTGCCTCTGCCTCCTGAGTGCTGGGATTAAAGGTGTGCGCCATCACACCCGGCTCACGTTGTAATTTTTATACCACTTGAAGACTTTGCTGGGATATATAAGCTGTAGGAGGGAAAAAAAAGTTGGAACTTTGCTCAATTCACACACACTCTGTGTGTGTGTGTGTGAATGTGTGTTGAGTGTGTGCCTGCTTTACATTTGTCCCTGACCCCACATCCTCTCCTTGGGTTGATGAATACATTCAGTGCTGGCTTTGGACAGGTCACCCTTCGACAGGTCACGAGGCATGGAAGTGGTGTACCAACATACATGCAGTCAAAATACCTATATGCTTAAAAATTAAAAAAAAAAAAAAAGGTTGCCGGACGTGGTGGAGCATGCCTTTAATCCTAGCATTTGAGAGGCAGAGGCAGGCGGATTGCTGTCAGTTCGAGGCCAGCCTGGTCTACAGAGTGAGTTTAGGACAGCTAAGGCTACACAGAGAAACCATATCTCGAAAAACCAAAGAAAACAAGAAAAGAAATACGGTGTTCAGAAAACATTAAAACTTACAAAGGAAAACAACAACAACAAAACACACACACACACACAACCCACCTTGGAGGTAGCTCTAAGGTTGACCCTGCTGAGACTTACAAGACTTAGAAGACTCTCGGCAGAGGACCCAGCATGAAAAAGACAGTGATTTGGACCAGCAGACTCAGTTCTTCAGCAGACTGGAAATTTGTTTTTCTCAAATTTCTGAGCTTTTCAAAAGACTTTCTTCTACTTTAGGTTGTAAGACTTATGGTTGAGTGGTCAGGTCTGGTGGCACGTGCTTGTAATTCCAGCATTTAGGGACAGAGGGAAGACACTGACTTGGAGGCCAGACTAGGCAGCATAGTGAAGACCCTACTGAGGAAGACCTCACCGAGGATTGGAGACACATCTTGGTGACAGAGCGCTTCTCTAGCATGTGAAGCCCCTCGCTTGCTCATCAGCATTGGAAAATAACAAAATAGCCACGTTAGGTGGGCCTTTATTACTGTGCAGAATGAATTCACTGTACATACAAAACACAGGCAAAACGCTCATACACACAAACCTAAAAATACTTATAAATAAAATTTTAGAAATATGTGTCATGCCCTTCTATGTTATGAAATACATTGGGATGTGTGTGTGTTACAGTATTTCCCCTATACACACACACACATACACACATATATAACACATGTATACACACACACACACACACACACACACACACACACACGGGGAAATACCTTAACCATGAGTCATATTCTAGAAGACTTTATTCCAACCTCATAGAACACTGCGCCACATACGTCACATCTTTACTGGTGTTTAATGCTCTAAGTCTGTAAAAAGTAGTAATCCTTAATTTTTCCAAATGGCTTTGGCTCACCGCTCTGTTGGAGACTTCCTTTCCTACTGTAGGGATACTTCTTAACCCAGCAAGTTGAGGGGCCCTGGAGCTAGACCTGAGTTGGGGTGCTAGGCTCAGCGCCCGGCTTTAGGCGTAGGTTCCCAGCCTGGGGTGTGTCTTTCAAGCGCCTAGAGAAGCAGGGTGGAGAGGTGGGGGGGGAGGGGGTGCTGCACAGTGAGTGCTAACCACTGTGGAAAGGAAGGCGGCATCACTGAGAAGAACAAGAAATCCTTCATATCAGCGGAAGTGGGGGCACACACCAGTCAGCCCCTCAATGGTGATTAAGGAGAGCGAGGGAGGAGGGGTTGCTAGGAATTTGAGGCCACCCCACGGTGCAAAGCAAGGGAGGCCCTGTCTTAAAAATGTGCAAATAATGAATGAGTCCTCCCAGAGGCTGGAGACATGGCGTAGTGGTTTAGAGCACTAGCTCCTCTTCCAGAGGTCCTGAGTTCGATTCCCAGCAACCACATGGTGGCTCACAACCATCTATACTGGGATCTGGCGTCCTCTTCTGGCGTGCTGGTGTACATGGCAGAGAGAGCACTCATACTGTAAATTAGTCTTTAAAAAAAGAAAGAAAAGAGTCCTCCCATTAAGCTCTGGGCCTGCATTCCACTAGAATGCTGGATCTCAAGAAGGAAGGGACAATTCTGCCGAAAGGAGGCAAGCGTCAAATCTACAGACATTGTTTGCCTGGCATCTGATGCCTCCCTTCTAGAAGGCAAAAGGCTGCTCTCAACGGCTGCTCTTGGCAGCCCAACGTCGACAGTGCGAAGCTGACAGCACGCGGGCCGCAATTTCCCACAAGAGATGCCACAGCGCGCAGAAATTACCTCACAGGCCTCCAAAGGCAGCGAGTCACCGGCGCTGGGGTGGGAGGGTCGGGGGAGCTTGGGAAAAGCTAGCAACCCCGCACAGCACCACAGAACGCTCCTTAGCCCCGCCCTCAGAGCCCTCTCCCTTGAGTTGGTTTGTTGAGGCGTTACGTCACTTCCCTCAAGACTGCATCTAAGCCCGCCCCCGACGCGACAGTAACCTAGGGCAACGGCCTGGCAGTAGCCGGCCGGGACGAGCTACTCCTTACCTTCTTTCCCTCAGGGCTCCATAGGAGCGTCTGAGTGGCCGAGGCTGCGTCCTCGCCCCCGGGGAAGACTTCCTAGGACACTTCGCGAGCGGAAGCGCCGCGGAAGGAGGCGACCTTTAGGGTGGGTAAGCAAGACGAAGAGGGGGGATACTGTTCTAGGGGAGCCTGGAATGGGCGGGACCTGGGGAGCCGCGTGGGCCTGGGGAGGGGGGGGGGAGGAGCCGTTTGGTGGGCGTGGTCTGCAGGGGCGTGGTGGTCGGGGCTTCAATGGGTGGGGCTTGGTGCAGCTCTTTGGGACCCTCCGAAGGAAAGACAAACTGGTCGGAGCCACTGGGAGGAAGGGGAGGAGCCAGATGAAATGAGGTGCCTTGAAGGAGTGTGTGTTGGGACTACTAGACGGGAGGAAGGCATAAGCAGGTCTGAGTGCCAGGATTCGAGCTTGTACTTTGTCTGTTGGGAGCCCTCAGTAGGCCATCCTTTCAGGACGAGTCAAAGACAAAAATCGAGACCCTAGGCAAAACAGAGAAGGGCAAGAGTTGAAAGTAGTTGGGATAGAAATGGCCTTAAAATCTCAAGGGGGTGGTTCTACATGGTCTACTCCTCAGAGGAATTCAACCAGTGCATCATGGCAGCTGTGGCCCGGAGGCATAGAAGCCTACGGTACAGCTAATTAACACAGGAAGAGGTTTTATTTTGCCTATTTGAGACACAGTCTTGCTATGTAGTGCAGCCTAGCTTGGAACATGGTGTACTCCTGCCTCAACCTCCCGAGCTGTTGAGGCATGTACCACCGCACCTCAACTCAGACTGAATCCTGATAGCAACCACAGGATTCCCTTAATGCCGTCCCTTTCAGTAAGATGAGGTGTGGAGCAACGAGAAGGTGCAAAGGAGGTTTGAGGAACCAGCCTGTCTTTGACATCAGTAGCATGCTTTTTCCTTCAGTACCCTGGGCTTTTGTTTCTTGCCAGCCAACCTGATTCCCATGCTTGCTGGTAGATTGAGACTGTGTCAGTTAGATGTAGTAGATATTTCGACTGCACTGACAAAGGCAGACATATACACTACCAATTTGCTTTGGGGGCAGACATCATTAATCAACCACAGAACTTTTTCTTGCAGTGATCACATTTCTTCTCTTCTTCTCAACACATTCAGGTAGCCTATGCTTGTATGGAGTTGGTGATTGGAATAGGAACAAGCACTTTTCTTTTTAGACAGGGTCTTTTGTGACCCAGGCTTACCTTGAATTTGTTAGTTGAGAATGACCTTACACTTCTAATCTTCCTGCCCACATCTTCCTCCTGCCTGGTTGCTAGGGGCGAAATCTAGTGCTTTGTGTGTGCATTCCAACTGCTCTGTTAACAGAACTATAGCTCAACCCCCTAATTTTTCATTCTTTACATTTGTATGTATTTGGGTATTTTGTCTTCATGTATGTCTGTACACCATGTTGGTACTTGGTACCCTCGGAAGCTAGAAGGAGTTACAGATGGATGTGAGCCACCATGTGGGTGCTGGAATTCAAACCCTGGTCCTTGGGAAGAGCGGCTTTCCATTTTTCTGTGTAGTCCTGGCTATCCTGGAGTTCACTGCATAGATCAGGCTGGTCCCAAACCCACAGAAATCCACCTGCTTCTGCCTCTGCCTCCCTCATGCTGGAATTAAAAATGTGTGCCACCATGCCCAGTAAATTATTCTTAAAAGAGAAAAGAACAAACTATAGGACATCAGAGTCAAATTCTGAATTACCTAAGCCAATCAGTTGCTAGTTCAGAATTAAAATGTCTCAAAGATCCACCGTGCTTGGAGGTCTGCTGTAGGGCCACAGCGTCTCTTTGCACTGCACACATTTGGCCATGTATGCATGCCCCCCTCAAGGTGAAACAGAAAGCCTCCAGCCTCCTACATACAGTGAGCGTTTTGGCATATGACCTAGGTTCTGCCGTTGAACATCTTTACACTGTACGAGATGAGAGGGAGTAAGCAGCGGCCAGTTGCAGAGGGCTGGAAGACTGTTCTTTCATGCTGGTGAGAGCTGGAGACAGCAGTGGTCCAGGCCAGTCCCAGTGCTTTGCTTCCGAGAGCAGGGTCCTATTCTTAGTCAGCATGGCTCCCAACCTCAGTTTCTTCTGAGTCTGGCGTTGGGACCCGCTTCTTCCCTGGAGATTCTGTAGGCCACATGGTAACTTGTTAACTATTTTCTTTGCTTTCTTAAAATTGTATTTGTGTTGTTGTTGTGTGTCTCTTGGTTTTTGACATAGGGTCTGTCACTGAGGCTCACCAATTGGATCAGCCAACTCCAGGGATCCACCCATTTTTTGACTCACCTTTGTCAGAAATACAAATGCATGACATCATACCTAACATTCGGCTGGTGGCGTTGAATTCAGGTCTCACATTGGTGAGGCGAACACTTTATTGACTTAAGCTATATATCCAGTCTTGGCTATGGTTGTTTTCTTATTTCAAAACAAAACAAAACAACAAAAACTATAGCAGTGTGTATACTGGCCTAACCCTGTAGTCTTAGCACTTGGGAGGCAGAAGCCAGAGGATCATGAGTTTGAGGCTACCAAGTTCCAGGACATCCTGGGCAAGATAGCAAGATGATCTTTAAAAAAAAGAGAAAAAAGAAAAAAGAAAAGAAAAAGAAAAGCAGGAGCTGGGCATTGTGGCGCACACCTTTAATCTCAGCACTTAGGAGACAGAGGCAGGTGGATTGTTGTGGTTTACAAAGTGAGTCCAGGACAGCCAAGCAAGGATACACACAGAAACAAAAGCAAAACAACAACAAAAAAAAGCAGGGTGTGGTGGTGCACACCTATAACCCCAGCACTTGGGGAAACAGAGGCAGGTGGATCTTTGTGAGTACAAGGCCAGCCTGGTCTACAAAGAGAGGCCAGGACAGCCAAGGCTACACAGAGAAAGTCTTGAAAAAACAAACAAAATAAATCAATCAATAAAGCAAAACCTCACACCAGCGAGGGTTGTGCTGTTTGCATTGGGTGGACCCAGCCAATTGAGGCTTCATATTCCATGATTAACCTCACAGCCTGTGAGGACACTGTCAGTCATACGTGCTTCCTAGTTTATACAGTGTTCTCCATCATGGAATTACAGCCCTACTCCTTGTGTGTCTGTGTGTGTGTGTGTGTTCAGATGTGCATGTGTGCTGAGAGCCAGAGGGTAACATTGGGCTTCTTCCTCAATCTCTCCACCTTATTTTTATATTTATATAATTTTAAGATTGAGTTATTGTAATTTCATGTACATGAGTGCTTTGCTTAAATGTATGTGCACCATAGGCATGCCAGGTGCTCATGGGAGCCAGAAAGGGTCATCAGGTCCCCTGCAAATAGAGTTACCCGAGTTCGATCCCTAGAACCACTGTGTGTGTGTTTAGGGATGGTGATGAAAGGAAAGAGCTACAGAACTGTCGTCATCTGACTTCCATTAGAGTTCTGTGGCCTGTCCCTCCACTCCCCGCCCCACACAAGCTCACACATGCACATGTATGCATGAACACACACACACAGACACACACACACACATACACACACACACACAAATCCGTTAGTCTTTAACTAAAATTAGCCACATCTTTTTGTCAGCAGTTGGAAATGGGTAAATTTGAAATGTTTATTCTTAGTCTTTCTTGGATATATTAAAATATTTCACTTGGGCTACTGATTTGATTTAAAAATAATATTAAAACTAAGTTTAATTGGATTTTGCAGGAAGAAGATGCTAAAAACTATAAGCAATCATCCCATTAATGGAGCTCTGCCAGGAAAGTGAGACTGTTTTAGAAAATAATGAAAATAAGAAAACTGAAGGCACAGAAGAAACTGCACTGACTTTAAGTTGTCCAGATGAGAAAAGCGAAAGGGATCACGTTTACTCTCTTCTCAGCATCAGCGACCTCACACGGGAAGAGGACGAGCGGGCCTGCGAGTTCACCATCAGCACCGGGTGGGAGGAAGCTGTGAGTGTTTTCTCGGGTCTTTCTCACTTCAGTATCTACTGCCGGTCTTTTCCCAAGTAGTTTATGTTATCAAAAATGTTGTGCTAAGTATAGGAGCCTTGGGACAGAGGTGAAATAGTGACGACAGTGTGTGCTCATGGGCACACATAGGACATCTCAGCATTTGCTTAGTCTTTCCAACATGTCAGCAGCCACCTGGGGCCTCATGCTGTGAAGGAGGCTGCTGAGGTACCCAGAGGTGAAGTGTGGCACCCAGAGATCACTCCACCAGTAGCTCTGCTCCTGAGAGACCCACAGACTATATCCTCCTGGCTCTCTAAAGCCTGTGGAAGGCAGCATTTAAAACTGTAAGGCAGGTGCCTCGCCAGCACATTCTCATAAGGAATGTGGGGGCTTGTGACTTGGTTGGTTGAACTGTCGGCCAGCGAGTGGGCTCAGTAGCTCGAGGTGCTTGCAGTGCAAGTCTGGAGACAGTTTCCTCCCTGGGCCCTACATCGAGGTGGGAGGAGAGGACTGACTCCACAGAGGTGTCTCTGACCCTCACACTCATTCCGTGGCGTGCTCATCCACACATAGATTGTACATACCTGGGTGGATGCACATAGACAAACCCATACACTAAAAAATGTAAATAGTAAGGAAACCTCGTCAAGTCCAAGATTAAATGTAGGGTTTCCAGGTCATACAACAAGTACAGGCTGCTCTATTTGAGGCTCAGATGAGTGATCCCTAACTTCTTAGTGACGTTTATTGCAGATGCAGTCCTGTGGTTTTAGGTGGCAGCGGCTCCAGGAGTAGGTAGGCACCCAGGAGTCCCGGCTTCCCAGGACTGCCTCCGTTCCGTGCTGCCCCTCCAGCCTTTCTAAACAATCTTCCCTGTGTTTGGGAAACAGACTCACAGTACAAGAGACCCTTGGATGAGAATGCACATAGTGCTGAACTGAACTGTGCCTGAAGGGAGCTGCGCCAGTACTCCAGTGGCCTTGGATGGGTGCCACTGTCCAGTGTTTTAGTTGACAACTACCTCTGCTCGTACTCGAGATTAACATACTGCTGGAATACTGTTATAATGATAATGCTCACCTGAATCTAAAATAGGAAAAGGTTGCAAAGTTTGTTTGCTTTTGGGAGCAGAAGCCGGAGTATTGTAAGTTTATTGCTAGCTAGGTAACATGATAAGGTAGGTGTGTGTGTGTGTGTGTGTGTGTGTGTGTGTGTGTGTGTGTGTGTGTGTGTAAGAGAGAGAGAGAGAGAGAGAGAGAGAGAGAGAGAGAGAGAGAGAGAGAGAGATGAGCCAATTTTAAGGAAAAAAACAAAACGTGGTTCAAATCAGACTGCTAGAATAGGAGTGTGGCCAAAATGGAGGAAGCAGGGCCCTGACACAGCTAGCCAGAGGATAACATGCTACTTTGTTTGCAGGTCCATGGCTGGGGAAGGACCTCACCAACTGCCTGCATCTGGTCAAGGAAGAAAGTGAAAAAGGGGAGGGTAGGAGAAGGCCCCAGTGGAGGCAGCAACTGCTTGTTCTGCATGAGTCTTTCTCAAGGGAGTCTGGAGGCCCGGGCCCCCTCAGAGGTTGAGAAATCAGAGGCTGGTGCTGTGGCTGAGGTGAGCCCTGAGAAGAGCTTGAGCAGCCCCTCCCAGGGGCCCAGCACTGCTTCCAGAGAGCCTAACAAACTCTGCTTTCCTACATACTTGCAAGGAGAAAAAAAAAGCCTGCAAATCAAGGAGTTCATCTGGTGCATGGAAGAGTGGGCTCTTCCCGGAACAGTTAGCAGCAGGGCCTGCAGGGACCCGGGTGGAGGCGCCAGCCGGGGGCTTCCTATCCCCGACCCAGCCATCCCCGACTCTGTCATGTCCAGTGCCCTTGTGGTTCTGCCCCCGCTGAAAAGCTCTCCCCACAACAGCTTGGATGTCCTGAGTAAGAAAAAAAGGAATGTTTTCTGGCAGCCAGAAGAAAAGGTGCTGAGGGTGGAAAAAAACGAGGGTGTGGCTTGTACAGATGGACTGAAAACAGACAGAAAAGATGAAAAGAGACACTTGGAGCTTGCCAGCTGCCTGAAGGTCACCGACGGGCTGCCTTTCCCTCCCTCTATGGCCCGGACCCACCCCCTGTCATCTGAGTCCCAAAGGTGCTGCCTGCACTGGTCCCTCATGTCCCAGAAAAGCCCTATGCACACACCCAACCCCACCAGCCTCCACTATCTAGCTACCCTGCAGGTTTTGCATAAACGAGGAGTACAAAGCTGCAGGACCAGGCTCAAAGCCAAGGAGCCCAGACCACCTCGGGCTGCTCATAAGCACATTCTCATAGAGGGCAAGCAGGAAAACAGGCCCCAAGCGCTAGTGAACAAAATGTTCCCCAAACCTCTCCTGCCTTCCCTCACAGTAAGCAGGGTTATCATCCCAGTCTCTTCTCACAGAGTCCTCTGATTTACCACAATATAATTTCCTGGGAATAAGCGCTGCCTGAAACTCATTTGTCCCCGCTTCCTATCTCCCCGCTGTCCTTTTCTTTCCATCCTCCAGCCATTCTTTCCTTTCTCCTCCTTTCCCTATTCTCTCTGCTCTTCACCACCTCCCTCCTTTTTGGATTCATTCTCAAAAGCACCATATTGAGCTGGGTGTGGCTCATATACCTATAATCCTAGTATTTGGGAGACTAAGGCAGGAGGATGCCAAGTTCAAGGCCAGCCTGGGCTATACAACAAGACCCTGTTTTGTTCTGTTTTCTTAAACTGAAAACAAAAGAACCCACTGTATTCATGTTACCTATTTCTGCTGCTAAGCTATTTACAAACTGTAAGTGGGACCAGCCTATATTGGCCTTCTTGCCCAGTGGCTCCCATGGTGGGAGGCAGAGCATAAGAAAGGCACTGTGCTCTCTCACTCTGGCCCCAGAGTCTCCTGATGGAGCTTCTGCCCACAGCAGTGTCTAAGCTTAGTAGTGCATGGTCAGCTTAGAGAGGCACCAGCTTGTCTTTTGAATTAGGCAGCTTATTTCTTTCTCTCAACAAAGATCTTGACGGATGTAAAATCCCAGTTGTATCCAGATAGATCTACAAATGTCCTCGGTGCCGTATCTGTGTAGTACAACTAGAGACATATACTGTCCAGTACCTGCTGTGCCTTGGGGGATACACCCTCTATGGCAGCCTCAAGCATCGTGTCTGCGAGGCTTAGCCACAGATTAATACAATCTAGCCTGAGGAGCAGGTTAGGAATAATTGGTTGGTTGGGGAGAAGCACTCACTAATTACTGTGACCTGGCCTGACCTGCCTTCTTCAGCCTTGCCTCGCCGCTAATATTTGGGAACCCTCAGCCTTTAGACACTTAGGGAGCAAAGTGAGGCTGTTACCTTCTCCCTTCTGTCTTCCTTCTGCCTTTATCTCATTTTCACCAGTGTGTAGCTCCGTACATTGTACATTACATGTAAATGAATCATATTTTAATGCCAACCGGTATTGTCATGTGGAGAGATACTCCAACTATTTTGGGATATCTGATCATTAAACTGCTTTGTAATGACATAGTTTGAATTGCTCAGAGTAGGCTGTACTTGAACTCTTGGACTTCCCATCTCCCCAGTGATGGCAGAGGGTGGCTATAGACGTCTGCTTTACACACTTGGTCTCTAACATCTTGTCTGTTAGCCTAGGCCCTTTTTTTTTTTTTTGGTCTTATTTTTATTGTTTCTGATGTTTTTGTTTCACCTCAGACTTGCCTTGAGGTGGCTTTGAACTGATCTTCTGCCTCAGCCTCCTAAGTGTGCAGATAATAAGCATGTGCCCCCATAGCTAACCTTTTTGGAAAACAAAATCTAAAATGCTAGCCAGGCCACACAATATAAATTTTTAAGTTAGCATGCAAAGTAATGTCCTTATGACATTCATACATGAAATAATTTTTGAAAGAAAGTCTTTGGGGGCTGATGAGAAGGCTCAGTAGGTAAAGGCGTCTGCCACCAAGCCAGACCCCACATGAATGACACGTAAGTATGAGAGTGTTCCCAGGCACACATACAATAGTTAAATGTTTTTGCAAATTAGAAAAAGTGCTTTGTTCAGATAAGAGTTAAGTTCTGGGGGACAAATTAGAGTGAGCTATGCATGAAATAGCATTATAAAATCCATTACTGGGCCTTTGAGATGTATGTAGGTAGAGGCACATGTACAAACCCAGTGACCTGAATTCAAGCTCTGGATCCCATGGTAGGAGAGAATAGACTCCTGAAAGTTGTCCTCTGGCCTTAACATGTGTGCCATGGCCCCTACAATTATTTTGTAGTCTAACTTTAAAACATTTTAAAGCAGCTAGAGAGATTCCTCAGTGGGTAAGAGTCTGCTGTGCAAATGTAAGGATCTAAGTTCAAATCTCAAGCACTCATGTTAAAGGTAGACTCAGTGTGGGTATCTGTAATGCCAGTGTACTTACAAGAAGGAAGCAGAAACAGGGAAACCCCTGGAAGCCTGTGGTCCACCACATTGTTGTACACAGTGGAAAAGCAATGTAGAAGGTGAGGACCAACACCCAGGGTGTCCTCTGACCTCCACATTCGTGGGCCCACAGTCATACACATACACCAAAAGTTTGAAACGTCTACAGATCCTGGTGGACACACGTGACAGTGCTCCTCCACTGAGCTATTCCTGCAGCTCCTTAAAAATAACTTGGAATTAGGAGGACCAATCTGAACAAAGGGCTCACGTTTCCTAAGATTTGTTGGGGACACAGGAAATGTAGGCATTGTTAGCACGTGCAAGGTCCTGGCTTTAATCCAGGAGCCCCACTGCAGTCCCATACAAACTGCAGTATCCTTTACAAGTTTATTACATTTGTGTGTGCACGTGTGTGTATGCATGTGAATGTGCACATGTGTGTCTACACCTGAATGTGGCATGACGTGTTTGGAGGTCAGAGAACTGTTTACTGGAGTCAGTTCTCTTTCTCCAACAAGTGGGTCGTAGGAATTGAATTCGGGTCGGCAGGCAGGGCAACAAGCTCCTTTACCCACAGAAGCCTCTTGCCAGCCCCTCCGCCCTTGTTTGAAGTGAGATCTCATCGTGTAATCCAGGCTGGCGTTCACAGGTGATCCCCAGACATCCCTGAGTTCAGCTTTTGTATTTCTTTTGACCAGATAATCAAACAAAATACCCAGAAGATGCCTCTGTGACACATGAAGAACTTTTTGCATTAGACACTTCCCAGCCCAGGCAGTTATTTAAGTGCCTGATACAGCTGCCTGCAATCTTTCTTTTTTAAATTAATTTCTTTCATACAATGTTTTGATCATTTTCCCCTTCCCATATCATTAGCATACTTCTTAAGTGGAATTGCAAATAGCTGCCCGCCACTCTTCTCCTCAGAAATGCCTTAGTAATCAATACACTGTGCTTTAGGGGCTTTTTCTTTCATATTGCAGTTTTCACATAAATCTCTGTTTACATTTATGGCTATTTCTTGGCATTTCTAGAACTGCTGGCCAAAAGCGGGGGGGGGGGGGGGAGGGTGTTTTAATGCTTTTGATTCTCTTTATAAAGTCGTCCTCCCTTTTTGTCTGTAGTTTTTTTTTTAAGATTTATTTTATTATTTATAATGCATACAGTGTACACCTGCAGGTCAGAAGAGGGCACCAGTCTCATTCTAGATGGTTGTGAGCCATCATGTGGTTGCTGGGAATTGAACTCAGGACCTTTGGAAGAGCAGACAGTGCTCTTAACCTCTGAGCCATCTCTCCAGCCCAAACATTTTTTTTTTTTTTTTGAGACAGGGTCTCTCTGTTAGCCTTGGCTGTCCTGGACTTGCTTTGTAGACCAGGCTGGCCTCGAACTCACAGCGATCCGCCTGCCTCTGCCTCCCAAGTGCTGGGATTAAAGGCGTGTGCCACCACGCCCGGCTAGTTTTGTTTTTTTGAAACAGAATCTCTCTATGTATCATTGGCTGTCCTGGAACTCCCTTTATAGACCAGGCTGCCTTTGAACTCAGAGATCCTTCTGCCTCTGCCTTCTCAGTGCTGGGGTTAAAGGAGTACATCACCATGCCCTATATAAATCTCTTTTCAAAAGCATTGTGTAAGCTCTAGTGTGTTCACGGGAGTTGAGCATTTGTGTCTCACTACACTTCTTGAAGCTGATGCGTTGAGAAGAAATAATTATTTTAATACAATATATTTTGATCACGTTCCTTCTCCTCCCCAATTCATCCCAGATCCCTCCATCTCCCTGCACCCAAAACTTCATGTTCTTCTTCACTTTCAAAATAAAAAAAGGGTAAGGCCAATAAGACCAAACAAAACAAAACAAACAAACAACAACAAAAATTGCCAAAAAAACAAAACAAAATTAAAAAACCACCAAAAAAGAAAAGTCCATAAAAGTCAACCATGAAGTTTGTTTTGTCTTGGCTAACTGGCCATGGGCCTGCCCAGGAGTGCAGTTGATAACACCTAGTGACACTCCATTGGAGAAAACAGATGTTTCTTTGTGTCAGTGAATCCCAGTTGCTTACAGCTTCTTGGTTAAGGGTTGGGAGTCAATGTCTACTTCCCTCTCTTAGTACTGGGTCTCCATCTGGTTGAACCTGTGCGTGCTGCCACTGCATCTCTGTAAATTCATATGCCCATCAGTCCTGTTGTGTGTAGAAGCCACGTTCTTTGGAGCTATTACCTCTGGCTCCTACAATCTTTCTGCCTCCTCTTCCACATAGATCTCAAAGCCTTGAGGGGGAGGGCTTTGAAAAAGAGAGGGTGCTTGCCTAATGTACAAAGCCCTAGGTTCAATCCCCAGGACTGTATAAAACTGGGCATGGTGGTGCATGATTGTAATATATATATTTAGCCCCTACTTTTCAAGTGACTCCAAACCATGTGGAAATCCCATCAGGTCCCCCCAGAATTCCAGGTGGCAGTTTTGATGGAAATGTTTATATCAGAAATGAAGGGATGAGGAATGATATGCCGGCTGTCTGTGCGCGGTCTGCAGAGCACTAGAGACCAGACCCAAGTGAGGCCATCACCTTTAGGAGGGAAGAGGCACAGGCACCTCCATCACAACATGCTCGGCACATGGTACATGGCTTCCCCTGTGTCAGTGACTGGCAATCCCAATGGGAGCTTGAATTCTAGGCACTTCTTGCCTTTTCCTCAGCTTATCACAGGGCTGGCAGGTGGCCTGAACTAATCTCAACAAAACCAGGACAAGGTCAGGGATGACTTCATCCACAGAGAGACAAGCTGAACTGGGCTAGAGAGAGGGCACTGTTAAAGTGGCCAAGAACCTAGCTTAGCTGAGTCAGGGGCTTAGGGGAAGACATGCCCTACTATTCTGCTGAGGGAACACAGTAAGAAAATGACTCCTGGTAACATTCTTCCTCCCACAGACCGGTGCTTCACTCCAGCATCTTGTAGTAGATGCAGTAGTTTGAGCATCATAGTGTCTACAGAAACACAAAAATACACCTTGCTATAAAAAGGTGCAAATGGAAAAAGAGGATTGAAAGCTGTGTTTTACTAGCACTACCAGACTCTCAAGCACAGCGAGACAAAAATAATTTCTGTCAACTGAAACAGTATAAACAATTCCTGAAGCGGCCTGCCAAAGTTGGTGTCATACGAAAGTGTCAACTTTAGAGAAGTTGCTGAGAGTTAAAATTTATCACATTTATGTTAGTGAGCATTGTGTCTATTGTATGTGTGTACCACACGCATGGAGGTCAGAGAAGGTCATCAGATCCCCTGGGCTGGATTCATTGGCGGTTGTGAGCTGCCATGTGGGTGCTGAGAACTGAACCCAGGACCTCTGGAAGAGCAGCCAGTGCTCTAAGACCCTGAGCCATCTCCCATTGCCACTGAGAATTCCAGCGGTTACGTATCTGTCCATGGCAAGTCAGTTCAGATGCACTGACTTCTGCCACGGTTTCCTTGAAGTGTGGGCTCTAGCTTTTTTGTTGTTTTGTTTTTCAAAATAGGGTTTCTCTGTGTAACAGCCATGGCTGTCCTGGAACTCATTGTAGACCAGGCTGGCCTCAAACTCACCAAAGGTCCAATAGCCTTTGCCTCTGCTGGGATTAAAGGTGTCTAGACTCTACATTTTCTGAAGTTGCTCAGCACAGGAAAAAAAGAAAAAAAGGTAAGAGGGATCAGTTTTAAATTCAGTCCCAATCAACATATTTAAAATGCAGTTATATATCCACATCTCACCTGGGGCACGGGAAAAGCAGAGGACCACCAGACAGCCGAGCTCAAATGGTTCCAAGTAGTGGCAGCAGCAAGAAGATGCCAAGCTCAGAAGGTCAATTAGAGTCAATATACTTGTATGCTAACCTGTGAAATCTGTGGATTTAGGACCAAGTGACAAATGTTTTTATTTTGTTTGTTTGTTTTTTTTTGTTTGTTTGTTTTTCAAGACAGGGTCTCTCTGTGTAGCCTTGGCTGTCCTGGACTCACTTTGTAGACCAGGCTGGCCTCGAACTCACAGTGATCCACCTGTCTCTGCCTCCCGAGTGCTGGGATTAAAGGCGTGCGCCACCACCCGGCCTGTTTTTATTTTGTTACTTAGTAAGATAATATTTTCCTCTAAGTCTCTTAGAAGAACAAGGAGCCTTGCTGATGTGACGCAAGCAGACAGTGTCCTTTGTTCATTTGCCCCGTCTGGACCGTGCTCCCTTCTCAGTGTAGTCCATGTTATAGCTGCTTGGGAGCCGGGAGCACAGCCATTCCGGTACCACCTTCTGAGAAACACAAGTTCATTAAAAGTCAGGGCATCGACAAACTCACACAGAAAGGTAGAACAGCTTCTCTTTAATCACCGAATTTGTGTACACAAACAACCTTGGGGAATTCAGGTGACTAAGGTTTTGTGGGGACAGTTCTTGCACATGAAGGACAATTACATGCTCCATTTTTCCCTGTAACTATTAAGAGACATTGCCACAGAAACAAAAACTTCAAGCCGTAGATGGCTGCACTCCTATTTACAAAAAGCCACAAGCAGATGTGCATCTCCCCCTCAGCTGAAGGACTGAGAGATGCCTGAGCATTAAGGCGCAACAGAAAAATCTAAGTTAAGGCTTCATGTCTGTTCTGCAACTCACATTCACAGGCAACCGTGACCAAAACCACCGTTTAGCTCCTGGGCTGCGTTCATGTGCTGAGTGTGTTATTAGCCCATTACCGAGTCTTGCATCGGCTGAATGGGACACAATAGCAGCCATACCACCAATTCACTTAATGAATCATCAGTCCCTTCAGGTTTTAGTGTGAGGGCTCAGCTTTTGGCAGCACAAGCATATACCACAAGGGGCGGGGGTGGGGGGGGGGGAAGGTTCCCCAGGCTGTGCTCACTCTGACTTGCCTCAGAGTTGGACAGCAACTATGAATCCATCATCTTGTTAGCACAGGGAGCTCCCAAGGCATGCTTGGCCACACTCTCCCCTCAGAATGTACAAACTATTCTTAATTGTTGAAGCAATTGGTCTCTTTTTAAAGGATATGTCACAACAGCATCTAGACTAGCACACTCTAGATGGATCTATGCTATACTTGCTGGTCTCAAGGCACACATAATATGCTTGCCAGACTAAAGCGCTTCCTTCAAGGAAGGGATGGGGGTGGACGGAAGGAAAGACTTTGTGGGCCGTGCTGCTCATGTCAGAATTACAAGTGCAGAGTACTAATGGGGGATGGGCAGAAATAGCTTCTCCTCACTCCATCCTTCCCTTGTTAATTCTTAGAGGGTCTGTGGGTACATTATGGGCAGCACTTGGGTACCCCCCATGCTCTGTTATGGAGCAGGATGTTTGCTGCAAGTGTGACAAGTGTGACAATGAGAAGTATGTATTTGCACACAACCTCCCCAGACCCCAAGATACTCAGAAGAAATGGTTTGCTTTTGCTTGCGATGAGATCACTGTTAGCTGGTATCCTCCAGGGAGCTCCTGGGATGGGGACGAGTCTCAGGACAGACCAAGACATAATTAATGATGGGAAAGGCTGGGCCGTTTTCAGCTTCACCCCTACCCTCCCAATGCAGCAGGAAGTGTGGCACTCGCAGCCACGTGGCTTACCAATGGCAACAAGTGAAGCAACTCTACCCACACAACGTGGCAGCCATTAACTCTAGAAGGCTAAACATGCAGATTCTTGCTGGGTGCTGTGCCTACAGAGGGCGTGGAAGTCCTGTGCCCCTTTCTCACCCACTCTACCTTTGCAATAACAGTATCCCTGAGTTCTGTAAGCCTCTCTGTAAAGTCAACCGAGCCCAAAGAGTGGGAGTCACAGGTACCCCAACATATAGAATGTTAGAAGCCCTGGGCTGCAGACAGAAGTGACTGCCCTTAGCCACTGTGTGCTCACAGCTGCCTGCCTGCTGCCGTGTGGCAGTCCCACAGAGGCCCTCTTGATCAACGCTAGCCAGAGAGCAGAGGAAAGCTTTTCCCCGAAGTAGGATGAGCCGAGATGAACAAAATGGCAGGGTTCCACGGTGCCCGTCTCCACGGTTTGAATGCCTTACTCTTACTATTTACACCAAGTGCTTGCCGATCTCACACTGGCCAGTAAGTTCAGAGCGAGAAAAGGATGGTACACACAGCTGGCACAGCCACGCTCAGGAGAGACGGGACAACAGAGGCTATGTAAAAGCTCTCAGACAAGCTAAGGGGAGTGGTGGCTTCCCTTGGTGTTTCCCAGTCAGAAGGGACGTGACAAGGCAAGGTGGTGGCAGCTCAGGAGACTTGGTTACAGCAGTCGTAAAGCTTGTGCCCTCCTACCTGGCAAGCTTGGCTTCAGCTAAATGGTTCTAAGCTTTACAGTGTGAAATGCTGTTTTTAAGGTAGAAAGAAAAGCTACACAGGAGCAAACGTAGGCAACATTGAAACGTTAAGATCAACACCTTACACTTTATAATACACTCACATTTGTACACCAGTCCTGTGTTCACAAGTACAAAACGCCAAGAACTGCAGACTCTACATAGCTGCCCCACCAGCTACATCCCCGTCGGTGCCGCTCGCCTTCCTTTCCCCATGTTCTAAACCCACGAAGGGGGTAGGGGAGCCTGGCTGTACCTTCAGAAGCTGGAGACGGCGTGCAGCTCTGCGCATGTCTGGGTCTCCACAGAGCTGAACTGGGACTCCATTGTATTCCAGGCCAAATCGGCAAGAAGGAAGTCGTCCATTGCCGTCTGGGTCTCGTTGCTGGTGAGGAACGAGTTCCCCAGGGGCTCGAAGCCAGGGCTCATGGTCTGCGTCTCTGTGCTGCTCAACTGGACCTTGCCCTCCAGGGCAGGCGCGTGTCGAGCTGCGGCGCCGCCGTCAGTTTGGGTCTCGGTGTCGGAAGAGTCAGTGCTTATGGAGAAGCTGGAGTGCTTGAGGATGCTGCCCAGGGCCAGACGAGGACTACTGTCTAAGAAGAAGTTCAGGTCTGTCTGGGTCTGCGTGTCAAACATCTCGAGGCCTAGGAAGCTCGAACCTCCCCTGAACCCGTAGTGCTGCGCGGAGGGGTCTGTGAGGAAGAAGTCAGTCTGCGTCTCGATGTCCAGGGACTCCAAGGCCGGCTCAGTGCTCACAGTGCAGAGTTCACTCTCTTCAGTCTGAGTCTGGATATTTGAGGCTGAGAGGAACTCTTCAATATCAAAATCGATCCCAGAATTCTGGGCTGAGCTTGAAGGGAGCTGGGCATCTGGCCCGGGGTTCGGGTCGGACAAAAGACTCCGGTTATCCAGAGCTTGACCAGGCAGATTACTTGACAGGATATTTTCTAAGTCACTCAGTAAATCCATGGTTTGGGTCTGATTATCTGTCATGGTCTGTGACGGAAGCATGCTGTTCTGGGCACTGAAGTTTAACATGGGTGCAGACTTTTCAATGACTTGGCTTAATAACTTAGGGTCATTCTGAGGTAACAGGCCATGAGCCACTGTCTCGGTGACTAAACTGCTGCTCATGATGTTGTCTGTGGGAATGCTGTACGATGGATGGACACTTTCAAAAATGTCCCCACACAGGCCACTGTGGCCCACCTGCACAGGATCTCCTGTGGGGTTTTGCATCCTGCCAGTTTGGGTTTCTCTGGAGATCCCACCTGGCTGGAAACAGGAGTCTATAAATGCATCCGTCTGAGCGGCTATGGAGGAAGTGGCCTTAGAGCTGGGCACCAATGTCTGGGTGTGAACACTGATGGGAAGGGACACTTGAGAATCAAATGACAGGTCAGTCTGAGAACACGATGACACGGAGGAATCAGGGCTAAGCCACTGAGCAGAAGGTATCATGTTGGGTGAGGCGTAGGACAGATCCGTCTGCACGTTGATTGAGGAAATGCTGCTCTTCTGACACGCACTCCCTAGTTCTTGTAAAGGACTACAGAGAGTTCTCCCCAAGTTCACTTGAACACCTGTACTGATCGGCTCAACAATAGGACTGACAATTTTTGAGAGAGGTAGGCTCTCCTTCAGAGAGCAGGCCTCTGCATCCAGGCTGAGGATCAGGGTTCCTACGGACACGGGAACTAAGTGCACAGCACCTGCTGCAGAACCCTGATCCACACCGAACACCACAGGCTGAGCCGAGGACTCGGCTGCAGGCACCAGGACAGGCACGGGTGAAAACTGCATGACTGGAAGTTTGACCAGAGCCACCTTGGGCTTTGGTAAAAGCAGCTTCTGGGGGCACCTGGGAGGAGGTGGGACGCTCTGCTTTTTGGGGTGGGAGCCGCACGAGTCTTCAAATGACGCTGCTAGCTTTACTTCTGCAGTTTCTAGTTCATGAGAGTCTTGGTGAAGGGCTGGTTGGTCACTCAGTGGCTCAATTTTACTGGATAACTTTTGGCTTTGCAGGTAGCTTTCCATTTTCCTTTTTTTACTAGGAGGGTCTCTGGAAACAGTGACAAAGCAAAAATAAAACCAATTTAAAATTAAAACTTAAAAGGAAAAAGATTTATTTTAAAAAGTCATTTATGTGCATGGGTGCGCCTCTGTGGTGGTCATGTGTCCATGGCCACAAAGGCTGGAAATGGGTAATGGATTCCCGGGAGCTGGAGCTATGGGTGGTTGAGAGCAGCCTGACACCGCTGAGCCATCTCTCCAGCCCCTGGAATGGAGCTTTCACCGACTACGCTGCTGTATCGTCCTTCCTTGCTCATCAGTGCCAGCTCCCACATGAGAGGTGGGGTCCAGCCAGTGGCAACCCGTCTCTTTGGCATCTCAGGGTTAGGCCTGAACTCAGAAACACTTTCCCGCTCCCTCTCTCCAGGGACTTATTCTAGCTTTGGCCTTAGCTTTTGGGACCTCTCCTACCTCTGCCTCCTAAGGGATTTCAGGCACGTGAGAAATACACTCCATCCTCAATTATATTTCCTTATTCTGTGTGTACATGTGTGTCACGGCTCACCTGATGTGTACATGTGTGTCACGGCTCACCCAGTGTGTGGCAGCCAGAACACCTCTGAGGCATCAGTTCTCTCCTTCTACCATGTGGGTCCTGAGGCTTAAACTTTGGTCGTCAGGGTTGAAGGCAGGAAGAGCCTTTAGCCACTGAGCCATCTTGCTGGCCCCTTAGCTTAGATCTTTCAAATCAGAACTTAAAATCAAGAAGCTTAAAAGTATCATACCTACAGCAGAAAGCCATTACACCAAATATAAATTTGTTTTTTTTTTTTTAAATGAAGTTTAAAGCTGAGCTTGTAATTATAATCCTAGGTATACAGGAGGCTGGAAGTTTAAAAGTGGCCTAAGCTACAGAGTGAGTTCATGGCTGCTGTCAAAAGGGAAGAACGAAGCTTTTTTGCCAAGATGGCGCTGAAAGCTAAGGAGGAAGCTCCTGCCTCTCCCAAAGCTGAAGTCAAAGCTAAGGCCCTGAAAGCTAAGAAGGCAGTACTGAAAGGCGTCCACAGCCACAAAAAGAAGAAGATTCGCACTTCTGGCAGCCCAAGACCCTGCAGCTCCAGAGGCAGCCAAAGACCCTCGAAAGAGCGCACCCAGGAGAAACAAGCTTGACCACTATGGCACCATCAAGTTCCCCCTGACCACCGCGTCAGCCATGAAGAAGATAGAGGACAACACACTAGTGGTCATTGTGGATGTCCAGGCCAACAAGCATCAGGTCAAACAGGCTGTGAAGAAACTCTACGACACTGATGTGGCCAAAGTCAACACCCTGTTAATGCCTGACGGAGAAGGAGGCATGTGTTCAGCTGACCCCTGATTGCAACGCCCTGGATGTTGCCAGCAAGACTGGGATCATCTAGACTCAGTCCAGTTGGCTACTTCTAAATAGACACTTTTTTCACAATACCAAAAATAAAAATAAAAGTAAAAAGAAAGTAAAATGAGGACTGGATGTAACTCTATGCATGAGGCCCCAGATTCAATCCTCAGCACCACAGAGTGCAAGTAAACAGACAGAATGAAACCCTAAGTCCTGACATAACTTTTAGCTCTCAGCAATTTGTTTCTCTAGAGAGAAGATGCTGAAAGTTGCAATTTTCAAGTGGGAATAGAAAGGGAGGATTAGGGACCGTATGCTGGAGAGGTGGCTCAGTGGTTACAAGCACTTGCTGCTTTTCCAGAAGACCAGCACCCACATTGGACAGCTCACAACTGCCTCTAACTCCAGCTCCAGGGGGTCCAATGCCCTCTTATGGCCTCTGCAGGAATCTTCATACGTGTCATTTACACACACTGACATACACGTAATCATGTAAGTAAAAATAAAAACCTTAAAAAAAAAAAAAGTACCTGGGTCAGCATCTCAGGATGTTCTGGGCACTGTAGCAGGGGACACACATGTAACCCCAGCACCTAGGCGGCTGCAGAATGGGGACACACCTGTAACCCCAGCACCTGGGTGGCTGCAGCATGGGGACACACCTATAACCCCAGGACTTGGGCAGCTACAGCATGGAGACACACCTGTAACCATTAGGCCCAGCCTCAAATACAAGAGTGAAAGGATCCTGGCCCAGGGGGGCTCTTCCACTATTCTAGAAGCATCCTCTTCAGAGTCACAGATGCTTTCCCCCTGTTCCTTTTGTCCCCTATGTGGCTGGTTCCCCAGGAAGTCCCATTTCTAACTGATCACAGGCACTCAACATCATTAGTCTGTGCGTTACCTGTGTTCTGCAGGGATCTCATGGCCAGTTCGGTAGATGTGAGACTGCAGTGCAGTTCTGCTGGCGTAGGGACAGCCACACGTACACTGGAAGGTCTTGCCGCAATCCTCCTCATGTCTTTTCAGGTCCCACTCGGTGCCATAGGAATTGCTGCATTTACTGCATTTGTGCTTCTTTTCGGCATGCATTTTCATAAAGTGCTGCAAAGAACACAGTTGGGGTTAAGACAAGAGACAGCATCACATTAAGATCCACCCACACACCCAGCTTCCCAACCATCAGCAGGTACAGCATTTGCAAGCAGACAGACTTCAGTTTAACATATGCTTCTCCTTATGCACAGTGGGCAGGCTGCCTTGGAACCAGCCCGTGTGTTCAGACTCTCAACTACACTTTAAGTGCTGTGGGCAAGAATATACAGTGTGTTGGCTAGTTCTATGTCAACTTGACACAAGCTACAGTTATCTGAAAGGAGGGAGCCTCAGTTGAGAAAATGCCTGCATGAGCTCTGGATGTAGAGCATTTTCTTATTAGGGATTGAGAGGGAGGGCCCAGCCCGCTGTGCGTGGGGCTGTGCCTTGGCTTGTAGTCCTGGGTTCTATAAGAAAGCAGGCTGAGCAGAGACCGTGATGAGCAAGCCAGTAAGCAGCCTCTGCATCAGCCCCTGCCTGTAGGTTCCTGCTCTGAGTTCCTGTCCTGACTTCCTTCAATGACGGATTATGATGTGGAAGTGTAAGCTGCATGAATAAACCAATAAACCCTTGCTTCCCCAGCTTGCTTCCCTGGTCATGGTGTTTCGTCACAGAAACAGTCACCCTGACTAACACACAGAGTCTCTGCAGTGTCTCCCCAGAACCTCAGGAACCGTTTGACTGCATCTGTGTGCATACATGTGAACATGAGCCCTGGGTCTGTGGGGCCAGAAGAAGGGTCAGATTTCCATGGAGTTTCAGGTGGCGTTGAGCCACCTCACTAGCTAGACCCCATCCTCCTCACAGCAGCCTCTTGCTGCTCCCAAAGCGCCTTCTCCCTGGGAGAGCACTGGCTCTGTGTCTTACCCTTGCCCTCAGAGGCAGATTTACCCAGGGGTCTGCATAAGAACAGTCTAATTCTTGGCTAGATTGTTTGTTTCGTTTTCTACAAACCTGGGCTGGAATATGCCTCAACATTCACCCAGACTGACTGAGGAACGGTTGTCAGGGGCCTGGCCAGCAGCTCCCACAGAACTCACATTCGGATGTCTGGTTATGCTTGACCAGCAGGTAGAGCACATGCAGAGTTTATGCCCTTGTGCTGGTTTGATGGCTCAGCTATATAAATACTGGGTCCCCCACTGGACTGGTGGCACTGTCTGGCTAAGTTTAGGAGGTGTGGCCTTGTGGCACTGGGGACGGACTTCGAAGTTTCGAAGCCACATGCCATTCCTAGTTTGTTTCCTCTGCTTCCTAAGACACGAGCATTCAGCTTTTGCTCCAGCCACTATGCCTGCTGCCTGCTGATAAGCTTCCCGCCGCGGTGGACTCTCAGCCCTCTGGAACTGTACGCCAAATAAACGCTCCCTTCTATAAGCTCCTTAGTCATGGTGTCTTTATTTATTTATATTAAGAAGATTTACTTATGTGCATGAATATTTCAAAACCACGTGTGTGCAGTTCATACAGAGGACAGAAGAAGTGTATGGGATTTCCTAGAACTGCAGCTAAGGACAGCTGTGAGCTGCCACGTGGGTGCTGAGAACTGAACCAGAGTCCTGTGGTGTTTTATCATGGTCACAGGAAAGTAATTAACACATATACCTTAGAAAAAGTATAGTAAGTGACATACCTGTTTCACCAGAGAAAACTGAGAAAAAGGCCTGTCAGGACCTCGAGGACAGCCTTTGATTGGACAGCAGTAGAATTTCGGCACAGTTTTCAAATCTTTTCTTATTGTTGGATTTACTATGCCATCCTGTAGAAGTAAAATCCAGAAATTACCATCTTTTCTTTCTTTCTTTTTTTTTTTAAAGACAGGGTCTCTTGATGTAGTCCTGGCTAGCCTGAAACTCACTATGTAGACCAGGCTGGCCTCAAAATTAGAGGCCCACCTGTAATTACAGGTGTGCACTACCACAGCTGGCTCAGCAGTTGTCTTACAAAATCTACCACAACAGGCTGGTGGTAGAAATAAAGGAAATAGGCATCTCTCTATCTGTCAGTCATCTTGTGTGCAAGTAGGAGCGCTCCCCTCCTACCAGGCTTGACCTTCCTCCTGTGATCCTCATCCAGATGTTTTGGACCTGAGCCTCTTTGGGTACACCGTGTGTGTGTGTCCTCAAACATAATGAAAGTGCACATGCATGCTGTGCAAGTGTATAGAAGTCAGAAGTCAACATCAGGTGTCTTCCTAGATCATTCTTCATTTTTTTTACTTTAAAAATTATGTTTATGGGGGGGGACAGGAAGATACAAGTGAGGGGATAACAACTGGGATGTAATCTGAATAATAATAATAATTATTATTATCATTATTATTATTATTATTAGGTTTTTCAAGACAGTGTTTCTCTATATAGCCTTGGCTGTCCTGGACTTGCTTTGTAGACCAGGTTGGCCTTGAATTCACAGCGATCCACCTTCCTCTGCCTCCTGAGTGCTGGGATTAAAGGTGCGTGCCACCACACCTGGCTCTGAATAAATCATTTTTAAAAATTATGTTTACTTATTTATTTAGTATATGTGTCCATGTGCCACAGCACACATATAGAAGTTAGAGGACAGTTTGTAAAAGTCTCCTACTCTATCACGTCGTGGTCCAGGGGTTGCCTTTTCATCATTTGGCTTGGCAGCCTAGCACCTTGACCTGGTGGGGTGTCTCACTGGCCTGCCATCCTGTTTTTTGGAGACATGGTCCCTCACTGTGATGGCTATTCTTGGTTGTCAACTTGACTACATCTGGAATGAACTACAATCCACAAATGGAGGGCACACCTGTGAGAGATCGTTGGCTTGGGTTGGAGTGGGTGGATCCACCCCTAGTCTGGACCTCTGAGGAAGGAAGAGAGAACACCTTTAACCTGGATCTTGATATGGGCCATACCTTCTGCTGGAAGTCTGCACAGGACAGGGGAGAAGGAAGCTCTTGCTCTGCCTGCTTGCTCTCCTGGCTAGCACCTCCACCCCTTCACCGGCATCAGAGACTTCTCCTGGACTCCAGCACACACTGAAGACCAACTGAGACACTCAGCCTTGGGGACCCAGCAACTACTGGATTCTTGGACTTTCTCTTCACAACCAGCCATTGTTGGATTAGCTGGACTGCAGCCTGTAAGTCATCCCAGCACAGCCCCTTTCTTCACAAAGAGAGATTCATGCGCTAAGTTCTCTTACTAGAGAATCCTGAACGCCACACTCACTGAGCCTGGGGCTCATTAACTCCACTAGGCTGGTGGCTCAGGGCTCAGGGACCTCCCTGCCTGCCTTCCCTCCCCAGAGCTAATGTAGGCATGGCCTCCAAGCTTGGATCCTCATGCTCTCATTACATGCACTTTATAACTGAGCCACCTCCCGGACTACACAAAGGCCCCCCTCCCCCTGCCTGTTATACCAAGGATTGACCTTAGGCCTCACCTGTCTAGGCGAGTGCTCTACTACTGAGCTGTATCTCCAGCTGGGGCTTTCTTTGATCTGATTATCATCCTGTCACCTGCAGTAGCTGCAGCAGTAGTCTGAATGTACACACTGGCTGTTTGCAGTGCAGTGAGCAGTACAATGCCTAGTGCTGCCCTATGTACTTTCTATTAACCCTTTTGTTGTTTTATGTATACAGGTGCTTTGTGTGCCTGCTGCCTACTGAGGCCAGAGAGGGCATCAGAGCCTCTGGATCTGGAGGTCAGGTGGTTGTGAGCTGCCATGTGGATGCTAGAAATTGAACTCAGATACTCTTAACCACTGAGCCACCTCGCAGGTCTGGTAAGGTTTTGCTAAGGGCAATTCAATTTTTCCTAGCCCAGTATTTTACCATCTGCAGCTTTTCCTCCTGAACTTCCCTTTACAAGGCCTCACTAGGTAGTCCAGGCTGGCCCTGAACTGTCCATCTACCCCATAATGTTTGTGTTACCACGCCCAGCTTTTCAAATGTTTTATTTATTCACTTATTTATTTACTTACTTATTCAATTAAAAAAATTCTGAGCCAATGAGATGACTCCACAGGTAAAAAAAGAAACTTGCTGTGTAAGTCTGCTGACCTGAGTACAACCCCAGAACCAATGATAGGAGTGAACCATTTCCTAAAAGTTGTCCTGTGACATCCATAAGGGAGCCATTTCCCCATTAACAACAACAACAACAATAAAATAACAAATAAAATATAAGTATTTAAAGAGACATGGCTTTTAATATGTTGCTCAGGGTAGCTCTGAGGCTCAAGCAAGCCTCCTCCTTCAGTCTTTGGAGTACACAGGTCTATACTTACACAAACCATCACACCAGGCTATAAGTGACGTCAACTGGGAGGAGTTTATATTTTATGTGCATTTGGGTTTTGCCTGTATGTGTGTCTATGAGAGTGTCAGATATTGGAGTTACACAGTCTTGAGCTGCCAGGTGGGTGCTGGGATTTGAACTCAGGAATGAGGCAAAGTCTCTCATGGCCTGGAACTTTGCTGGCCCTGGGATTATAAGCACACGTGACTGTACCACACCAGGCATTATACTTGGGTTCAAGGGAGGATCAAATTCAGGTGTGTGGCCTGAGACTCTTGGTGGCTTCAGACATAATTCTTGTCTGACACCGCCATAAGCTGGCTCTAAAAGAGGGGTGGGTGGTGTCCTGCCTGTCTTCAGGTCATCAGAAAAGAAATGGGTGGCAGGTTCAGGTGCCAGAGGCTGCAGAACACCTAGAAATCCCATTCCTCTGGCATCCTGCTAAGAGGCACATGGGCCCGGGCCACACCCTCCTCCCTGTCTGCTGTGCACTCAGAGTGTGGGGTTAGGGTTAGGGTCACGGTTACATTAGGCTTCCCCTGGTTCTTAGATGTACATGTGGCCTTGCTGACTGCCCGCTCACTGAGGGGGAAAACAGCATTGTTTTGTTCAGATTCCATCGTGTGTCTTTGTTCACTTCGGATGTAGTTGCTCCTCCCAGGGTTCTGTGCTGGCCCACTCACCAGGACCAAGTCACAGCACAGTCTAGAGCAGTGGTTCTTAGCATTCCTAACGCAGTTCCTCGTGTTATGGTGACCACCCCCCCACCATAAAATTATTTTGTTGCTACTTCCTAATTGTAATCTTGCTACTGCTGTGAACTGTAATATAAATATCTTCTATACAGGATATATGATATTTGACCCTCAAAGGGGTAGTGACCCACAGGTTGAGAACCACTGGTCTAACTGACCACAGCTTTTGCTGAACATTGACACCTGCTATTTAATGACAACTAACAATGTCCCTCACTACCAACCTCATTCCGTTGATCAATTTATCGTATGTTTTAATAGAAAACTTCTGAACTAACTTATACATTCCCTGGGGAGTATTATCAGCAAGAGGGAAAGGCTGAGTGTGCTCGATTGAAAGATGCTTCCCAATTGCTTAATTCACACATCCACGATGGAGTTCCTTCCGGACAGTTCATACTCAGGAGCTGTCTCTCTCATCAGCTCCCAGGCCATGTGTGCACGCATGAGTGTTCGCATACCACAAACACGTGAGGGCCTGTGGAAGCCAGGGGAGGGTGTCAGAGAATCTGTAACTAGGGTTACAAGTGGTTGTGAGCGTCCCATTGAGCTATTTCTTTAATTAATACCTTAAAATTAATTTTAAAGATGTTAAATTTTTAGCCAGATAATGACTGTAGAAACTACCTTCCATCGTGCCACTTGTGCAGATCATTTCTAACAGCTTCCCACTGCCACCCAGGGCAGATCTCACCAGCTGAGCCCCCGCCCTCTCTTGCATTACTGTTACGCTGAATGTTTTGTTTTGGTTTTTTGAGACAGGGTTTATCTGTGTAGCCTTGGCTGTCTTAGACTCACTTTGTAGACCAGGCTGGCCTCGAACTCACAGAGATCCGTCTTCCTCTGCCTTGAGTGCTGGGATTAAAGGTGTGCACTACCATGCCTGGCTTGTTGCACAGAATGGAATTCAGACTGAAATGTCCTTTACAAAGTTCTTGGGATCAGAACTGACTGTAAGATTCAAACATTTGTGTAGATGTTACTGTCTCAGTATCCCTAGGGAAGACCCCCCCCCCCAGATCTGCTCCCAGATCTGAAGGGCTTTGAGCTTCAGACTGGTGCTCAAAGAGTTCTGGATTTGGAGTTTGTGAGCTCAGCCCGTGATTTTAAGTCGTTAGCCATTTCGTTTGTGTTACCCATTGGCTCTGGGGGTATTCTGAACCCAGCAAGTGCTCACTGCAAGCTTGTGCGCTGTCCTAGATGCTCACCTGGCCCGTGAGTGCCGGAACTGTAGTTTATGTGGGGATGAGACCACAGAACTCGTTCAAGTGGATGCTAATAACCCCTCGGCCACAGCAACCACCCATCGCACGCACACTCCCTCTTTCTGGGGGCCAACTCCTTTATCATAGATGCCCACGTAGCTTTGAGGTTTCTCTATACTTGTTCTGAGATAATGAGTTCAAAGGTCGGCTGGGGAGAGGAGGCAAAGGCACACTACAACAGGAGTCACAGTAGAAAGCAGTGTTTTTATCTGCTGTCCTCGACACAGCCAAGGACACTTGCCAGTTGGAGGATATGTGTTGTGTGTGACAGGAAGGAGAGTGTGTACCTTCCAGGACTACACTGCTGTGCCCTCCTTTTACTTTACTTTGTGCTTATAAGGTGCTCTACTCCCAGCCAAATACTCCCTTTCTCAGATGGAAATGTGGAGACATTTTATTTAAATACTATTAACCATTAATAATATCAAATAAATAATAATTAAATTTCAATTATAATATTCAAATGTTTTAAGAATTTGCAGAAGAGAAGGCAGTCCCAAAACAAAATGGCGGCGGGGGGGGGGGAGGGGGCGAGGGCCTGGCTCGGTAAAAAGCACCTGCCAGCAGGAGTGAACCCCCAGGTTCCGTCCTCAGCACTGCAGAACAAAACCGCCAAAGAAACAAGATTGGAAAGAATACGCAAATAAAGCGGGGCGGATGGGCTGACAAGATGGCTCAGTGGCTAGGAGCACTTGCTGCTCTTGCAGAGTTCAGTTCCCAGCTCAGCACCATTTCTAACTCCAGCTCCAGGGGACCCAGTACATGTCCACACTTTTGCCATGCACACATACGCACAAACAAAAATAAAAATACTTTAAAGAAGAGGAAAAGGAGGGCGAGGGGGTGTGTGGCTGACGAGGAGAGGCAAGAAAGACCGTGAACTGCCTAGCAGAAAGTACCCAAGGAGCCCATTGTAAACGGGAAGCCAGTAATGGCCGTATAACGTGGTTCACGGAGCAGCTTGCCACAGCCTCTCTTTCCTCTCTAAGACAATGCTGCTGAAGACATACCCCTGGAAGGAGCAGCATACAGAATGCACTAAGCTGGGCTTTGAACAGATGCATGCTGCTCGAGAACAGGCTCTGTAAGTGCCCACCCGCACCCTTCACTGCCTTCAAATGCTGCTCCCGCAGCAAGGCAGAGCCTGCTGCCTCCCACTCGTCCTCTGGATCACTTAGGTGCTCACTCCAAAGCATCACTGCCCCCTCTCCCTGCTGAGCCCACTGGCAGGCATGGCTGGCTGATTTCTTTTCCGGGCGTGGAGCAGACACTTATTCTGAAAGCCCACACAGCCCCAGAGGCTGCTTGCAGCTCCGCAGCCTTACTCACATCACCGTCCTTCAGAAGGGCTTAGGTATGAGGCAGGGGGAGGGATCAGAATAAAATAACCACACAACAGCAGCGGGGGGGGGGGGGGGGGGGAGAATAAAAAGGCATCGCGGCCAGAAAGACAAGGAAAGAAATTAGAATCATTCAAGTTGCTGTAGCCAAGACAATGAAAATTCCCATTGAGTTGAAGAACGGCAGTCAGCATGGGGCTGGAGAAACGGCAAGGAGTGGCTAAAACTTTATTTTTCTTGTAGAGGACCTGAATTCAGTTCCCAGCACCCATGCAGGTCAGGTGGCTCACAACGACCTGAAACTCTAGCTCCAGGGGAGTCAACGTCCTCTCTGAGCTCCTAGGGCACCTATACTTGAGTGCATATATCAACACACAGGCACACAAAACTTAAAAAAAAAATCTACTTAAAAAAGTCAGGCGAGCTGGGTGGTGGCAGTGGTGCACGCCTTTAATCCCGGCACTTGGGAGGCAGAGGCAGGGGAATCGCTGTGAGTTTGAGGCCAGCCCGGTCTGCAGGGTCAATTCCAGTACAGCCAGGGCTACACAGAGAAATACTGTCTCAAAAGAAAAATAAATATAAAAATGAAATTAGAGCACGGTGGCCCACACCTTTAATCTGAGCACCAAGGAGGCAGAGGCAGGGGGATTGCTGTGAGTTTGAGGACTGCCTGATCTACAAAGTTGAGTCCAGGACAGCCAAGGCTACACAGAGAAACCACCTCTCAAAAAACAAAACAAAATAAGAAATTAGACCTGGTGGCAATCAGAGGAAGGACAGCAAGTTACCAAGAAGAGACTTGATACCCTATGATCATATAGAGGGGGAGGTAATCCCCCTCAGGAACAGTCATAGGGGAGGGGAATAAGGGGAAATTGGGAGGGAGGGAAGAATGGGAGGATACAAGGGATGGGATAACCATTGAGATGTAACAAGAATAAATTAATAAAGGAGAAAAAAATGTAAAAAAAAAAAAAAAAGAAAATTAAAGATAAAGTCAGGCAATCAGGCAGTCTCTGAGTAGCTTTAGAGAGGGAAGCGGGTGAGCACAAGGAACTGACCAATCCTGCTCCCCAAAACACACAGGGCCTTCTGGGGACCATTTGTCCCCATGCCACACTCTTCTTCCTCACAGTATTTTGAGAAAAACACAGCCAAGACTTGAACTGAAAAGCCTCTGGCTAGTGGTCAGCCTGAGGCTACGCACAGCTGCTGTGCTGAGGCCTTACCATAAAGGTATGGCTGTGTCCCACGGGCTCCTTTCCAACAGACAACAGCTGCCTAGGGGCTGAAGGCCCTGAGCTTACCAAGGCAGAGGTTACAGGGAAGTGAGCTGCCTGACAGGACACAGCAGCCACAGGTCTGAGGCTGCTTAAATGCTGCAGGACAGAAGCCTCCAGAGACTAGGCAGCCATCTTCTCCCAACAGTTCACCTTTCTGTTGCTCAATATCTGGGCTCAGGAATGGACCGGCCTGTTTACTGCTATCTCCAGATAAGAGAACCTGAGAGATGAAGGATGATTCTGGAAAGAATGACCTCACACACACTCTAGGCAAGCGAGGACACTGGTATTCCAACTCGCTCAAATCTGAGCAAAGCTCTCACGGTTGGCATTCAAATTGGCTAGAGCAGGGCATGGCTGGTGCACGGTAGTCCCAGCACTTGGGAGGTAGAGGCAGGAACATTCATTCCCAGTAAGTTTGAGGCTACCCTGGTCTACATAGTGAGTTTAGGCTAGCCAGGGCTACATAGAGACCCTGCTTGAGAACTGAACCAATCCAAACCAAACCTGTATTGGCTCAGACATGTTCCTTCTGTCACCTGTTATGGCCTCTTGTGTATTTCTGAGCTTTGGGCACTTAAAAAAAATCAGAATCCACTGTACATCGTCAAACTACTCTCCACAGCCAGTGGCCTTTATGCTTCCAAGGCACGACCAACTTTTTTTGGGTATAGTGCTCCTAACAGTGGCTCCAGGGAAAAGAACAAATCACTTGCTAAGAAATGCAGGCCAGAGTCACTGCAGCCAACACTGAGTAAGGTTTTGGTCAGAACAGCAGCTTCGCTTCTGTGACCCGAAACATAGCACCTGGGGCTGGGGATGTACCTCTGAAGAGTGCCTGCCTAGCATCCAGGAAGTCCTGGGTTTGATCTCAACGGTGCACACCTGCAGTCTCAGCATTTGGGAGGTGGAGTTCAAGGTTATCCTCAGCAACACAGTAAGTATGAGGATAGCCTGGGCTACAACAACACATGAACTATCCTATCTGCAAGGGGACAACACTGGTTGTTGAATGAAAGCTCCAAGGAACGGAGGGGTTAGGGTGTAGAATTCTTACAGACACCCTCACTCTTCACTCACCTAAACCGAGGTGAGAGGAAACATTTCGGATGAATGAGAAAAACTGCAGACTGAAGCCCAGGGTGAGCTGTACTTGTGTTGTGGAAGGGGGCGCAAACTTTTGCCCAGAATTCCCTCAGCATGCTCCTGCTGACATTTCCTGACTGACCTTTCTACGAGATCACTGCTGCCTCTTGTGCGCAGCCAAGTCGCAGGTCACCCCTCAGGATCAACAGAGACGGCCTACAGGAGGAGCAAAACCTCAGAGTTGCAGCTGCTCAGCTCTCATGGGAAGGGCCCAAGGTGGAGTTACCTGAAGGTCAGACATATCCTGCAAGCCTCTGAGTAATGAATGAGTCAAATCAAGTGCTTTCAGTGACTTGCGTTTTCCAACTACAGCACGGCTGGGATGGAGATCTGACGGTGAAAGGAAGCGTCCT
This sequence comes from Acomys minous, assembly GCF_964271855.1. Lineage (NCBI taxonomy): Eukaryota > Metazoa > Chordata > Mammalia > Rodentia > Muridae > Acomys > Acomys minous. Next base: position 11,581,230 of record NC_140496.1, read on the forward strand.
ACTGTAAAAGCTAAGAAGCTGTGGCTAAAGAGGTCTAGTGTGGGGTCCCAACATCTGATGCTTCCCAACCTTCCAGAGACTTCCATAGGTTTGAAAGTCACCGTCCCCTTTTATGTAACACAGGGCAGTCTTGCTCAGACTACTGTAAAATTATGTACCGGCGGACCTCCTCCTAAAGATCCAAGGCAGAAACCTCCCTCCCGTCTCATTCCAGAGCAGAGTTGATCTTAGCAACCTTGTGAAACTTGTAGCTCAAGTGCCCAACCTGCAGCTGCTTTGGAATGACCGGGTAGGACCCTCCGGCAGCTTCGTGGGCGGGGTGGAAAGCCTGTGGGGTTGCACCTGGGTGCCTCGGTGGCATCGCCTGTCGCTCATCCTCGGAACTCGGGTAAACAGGCAGCTCGCTGAGGTGCTGTGGGCACGCCACCGAGAAGCGGCTGGCCCCGGTGCGTGTGCGCGCCCCGCGCTCTCGCCGTGCACGGTCGGGCGCAGGTGGCCGGGCACCGCGCACACCCCGCACACCCCGCGTCCCCGCCGCGGCCCGCTCACCTGCAGTCGGTGGCTCTTGACTAGGTGCATGTTGAGAGCAGGACTGTTGGGCAGGATTTTGCCGCAGCCGCGCACAGTGCACAGAATATTGGTGCGCACAGCCCGGGACAGCTCGCTCACAGACGGCTGGATCAGCTCCCGGGCCGGCGGCACTGGGGCCGCGGCCTGAGCCCTGGCCAGTCGAGGTCGGCTGCCTTGCAGCCGCGACACCGACGGCCCCCACGGGCTTGAGGCGGCGGCGGCTCCCCGCGTGCTCGCCGGCATGACCGGGACACCCGGGACCGGAGCCGCAGACTCAGCCGCCGCCGCCTCCGTTGCCGCCATGGCTCCCGCACGGCCGCCAGACCCCTCTCGCTGTGCCCGCCCCCGCCGTAGCCACTTCCGGCAGGGGGCGGGGCCGCCGGGCTCATTAGCATCCGGCCGGGAGGCTGCCGCAGCGCCCCCAGCCGGCCGCGGCGAGCGCTCATCGGAGGCGCATCCAACTGCTGCCAGAACAGGTGAATTGGATGGGTTCCATGGACCCACACCCAATCTTCTGCCTAGGGACCTGAGCTTAAGACAACAGCTGGATAGAAGAAAAAGGGATGCTTTTAGGTTTAACTTTTTTTTTTTTGGTTGTTGTCTTATAATTAGGAATATTTTATACTGTACACCATTCGCCTAGCATGCTTAAGGATTTGATGGGCCGCACACTAAAAACAAACAAAAAAAACCAATTTATTTTATTTTACGAGACTGGTCTCAGCTACCAGTCTGGGTAGCTCCCTAGTGCTGGGATTATGCCAGGCCTGGCTTGTGGTGTTGATGATTAAACCCAGGGCTTTGTGAATGATAACGGGTACTCTGCCAGCTGAGCTGAATCCCCTGCCCCCAATAGACTAATTAATTATCTCTGAAAAGGGCAGACGTCTGAAATGGATTTACTCGCCTGAAACCAACAGCTGGTTCTTACTCAAGGCTTCAAGGACTTTGTTTTTCCCGGTTTCTAGAGTTCACCTGGCCTATTCCTCTACCCCCAAAACAGTAATGGACCCCCAGACAGACGTGAGTCTGTCACATTCTAAAACTGACATCTTCACTAATCACATCTCCTATTATATATTGGTCTGGGTATCACAGGGCCATAGCTCAAGTGCAGGGTCCCTTTGCCTTGGGAACATACCCAGACCCCACGGGGTAGGATGCAGTAGGCATCTCAGAGACTTGTTCACCTGGCTGCTGGATGGATATTCACACCAGTAGAATATAGTTACTAACGCTGCTGGAGATGGTGGCTCACCCGTCACCACAGAACTCAGGAAACGGAGGCAGGATTGCCACGGGCTCCAGGCCAGCTAGGTTTACAAGGAGAAAAGTGTACTAAACACGGCCTGCTCCTCCAATGGTTAGAACGCCGCCTGCTTGTAAGAGCTTGGAAATGAGCTAATGCATATGACGTAAGTACCACAGTGTTTACCACTGCTCAGTAAGGAGCCGTGATTCTGAGAGATGGTGGCTTGAAGGCGAATGGCTACCAAAGGCCCATCAAGAAAGAACGCTCGGGTCACGGTGGAACTGTTTAGAAGGATTAGGAGGCGTGGCCTTGTTGGAGGAGGCATGTCACTGGGGCGGGGCTCTGAGGTTTCAAAAGTCCTTGCCGTTCCCAGTTTCCTTTCTCTGCTTCAAGCTTGTGGATGAGACGTTAAGCTCTCAGCTACTGCGTCAGCATCGTGTCTGCCTGTCAGCTGCCATGTTCCCTCCAGTGATGGTATTGGAACTTGGCCTTGAATCCACTGGAACTGTGAGGCCCCAGTTAAGTGCTTTCTTTTCCAAGTTGCTGTGGCCATTGTGTTTTGTCACAATAGGAAAGTAACTGTTCTCCCGAGGCAGCTCTTTTGACGTTGGCTTTGCAGTTCCTGCGGTGTCTGTCTACCCCCAAGCATTTGCAGATGGCCATCTAATAGGTATCTAATAGGTAAGTTTGAGAAGCCCCAAATCTTGAAAAATTTCAGCAGGAGCCTCACTTCGAGAGGGTAACAGGATGTAGCCTAGGATGCTACTACAGACAGGATGGGTCTTGTTCAGATTCCAGCTCATCATTTCCGCCAACCATAGCAGGGAGAGCTATGAAGCAGCCTCTGGACGGTAACTGGCTTCTGCAGCCTCTTCAGGCACCTCGTGGGCAGAATGCCTTCTTAGTTTGTGCCATGACAACGGTCAAAGGGAGTTAGTGGGGTTGGAGGAATGGCTCAGTGGCTAAGAGCACTTACAAAGGACAGGCTTGATTCCTGGCACCCCAAATGGTGGCTTACAACTATCATTAGCCCCAGTTCCAGGGAATCCAATGCTTTTTCTTTTTTTTAACTTGTGAGGCCACCAGGCATGAATGTGGTACACATACACAGATGCAAGCAAAACACTCATATACATAAAATAAAATCTTTAAAAAAAAGTGCTCACTTCGGCAGCACATATACTAAAATGGGAATGATAGATTAGCATGGCCCCTGCGCAAGGATGACACCCAAATTCACAAAACGTTCCATATTAAAAAAAAAAAAAAGGTATGTGTGGAGGCAGTTAGTGTCTTTAAGCCTTAGTTAGGCTCTCTATTGTGATAAAACACTGTGACCAAAAAACCACGTTGGGGAGAAAAGGGTTTATTTGACTTAAACTTCCGTATCACTGTTGATCATGGCAGGAAGTAGGGACAGGAAGTTACACAGGGCAGGAACCTGGAGGGTAGAGCTGATCCAGAGGCCATAGAGGGGTTCTGCTTACTGGACTGCTCACCTGCTTTCAGCTGGACCCTCCCTCATCCTCTTATTTAAAAAATGCCCTACAGCCAGCTCTTATGGAGGCATTTTCTCAACTGTGGTTTCTTCCTTTCTGATAACTCTGGTTTCTGTCAAGGTGATGTAGAACTAGCCAGTACAAAGCCCAACTACTCAGATCCATTGAGGGACAAGGGAAGTTTCTGACACGGCTGATCACATTAAATCTAAAATCGTTGTTTTCATGTTGGACGATCCACAGCCTGTGCACGTCACATTATAAAGCACTGCTTAGTTCTTCTGTGGCTGATTTTATACGGTCCACTTAGCCTGTTTGGTTTTCACCCAAAGCAACTGATACGCCAGTTTGTGTTACAGCATATTTGATCACACCATGAACCCTGCGATTGTGTTGTTTACTGGAAAAATCTGGTTCTGGTTCTGGAGTGGCTCAGTCCTAGCACACACTTTTAATCCAAGAGCTTTCTACTTGAATATTGTAAACAGCATTAAAGAAACACAACCATAGGTCAAAAGGCGGAGCAAACATCCAGTTGACAGGGAGTGAACATAGGGAAAAAACCTTAGAGTAAGGGAAGTGGGGAGGTTGCTTAGGGAGACACACAGGAAGTAGAAGGAGGGACATTCAGTTTCTGAGGGTGTGGAGAAGGAGTCTTCCTTTTGCCTCTGGGATGCTGGCTGAAGAGGAAGGCCAGCGGGCTGCTTTCTCTGCCTCTCTGAGCTAGCAGGCTTTCACCCCAGCATCTGGCTCCCGAGTCTTTATTGGTGAAGTCAAAACAGCTGAGATTTTTGTCAAAAACAAGTTTGCCAATATCTTTATTCAGAAATCAGTGTAACAGTGATGTTCCGTTTGAATGCCCCATGTATGGGTAAGGGATTATGAAAAGCATGTGTGCAACAGGAAAGCCATTTTATATAAACAAGTCATTAGATATGCAGCCTTGCTCAGTAGCTCAATGCACCAAGCTCTCCCCTCTGATTCTCCTGCAGGTTTTGGGGTCGGGTAGTTTCTATGATCCAGGGTGTATTTAGAAATTTCACAGACACCAGAGGCTGAAACCAAACTTCTGAGGGCAAGAAGCAGGAATGGGAGAGAGGACAGCAGGCGTGAAGCTGACTGTGCTATATGCTGGACTGCAGGGCAGCCCAGTGTTGGGGTCAACCCACAACCTCGTGTGTGTGTGTGTGTGTGTGTGTGTGTGCGCGCGCGCGCACGGATCACTTCTCAAATGCCCACAGCTGCTGTGCTTAGCAGAACAGAAGAGAGAGCCAGCACACAGGGAAGACAGATTCAGTCCCAAAAGTTACATTAAAAATGTTGACTTTCCGATGCCAAGGATTGATTTGTGAAACATAAGATTATACAGAGAAGCCAGTCGGCCGTAACCGGAATCGCATGTGCAAGACAAGCAAAGCCACATGCATCTCATTTATCTGTAATTTTAAAATAGTTCATTTTCTTGCTTGGTATGCAGGTGAGCAGTGGAGAAAGTGGTGCGTCTGCTATCCCTGAAAAAGAAAAATCAGAATCATCACAGGGACAATCAGTTTATAAATGGCCAAGATCAGAAGCAAATTATAGGTACCTTCTCCTAACTGCTTCTAGACACAGAAAGAAAACAGGGCTTAATGGCAGCAGACGGGAGAGGCAGGAAGGCTCAGAGGCAAGCAGCTGGTTATCTTCCAACAATCAGTAGCAGCTGCTGTTACCTGTCTGGCTGGTGAGATAAGCTGAGCACTTACCGGCTGGTGCTAAGGATTTCAAGGCTTCCAAAAGATGTGGGCTTGAGAACTTTATAAGGCACCGGAGGGGCTCCTTCCTGTCAGCCAAGATGCCCTCACTTCTGGCACTCTTGAACTTGGTTTCCAGCTGTCAAAAAAATATGTTTATAAATGATGGCTAAGTGCTGCGATCAGCTGGGATGGTGAGAGATAATGAACAGATTATGTATCCCATTAATTCCCGCATGTGGATCAATGCAGGCAGAGCCCATTCCACTTGTCACTGCAGAGAGTCAAAGTGTCTGGTATAGGAAAGACATCAGCAGAAAGTGCCTGACCCGCAGGAGAGGCTGACTGTTAGGGCTGAGTGTTCACACTTCCCTCGCATAGCACCCAGCTACAGGGGAAGCCAAGTGTTAGTACTTCCCTCAGCAGGTACCCTACCTTCGGGAAAAGCCAAGAGTCTGTGCTGCCCTCAGCATTTTGCATTCAGCACAAGAGCAATAAATCCTTCTTTTCCCCCTCCCTTTGGGGAACAGAGGTTGACCAGATGTCCCGCCTGGATCCAGCTGGAGAGATGGCTCCTTCAGAGGTTACGAGCATTGGCTGCTCTTCCAGAGGTCCTGAGCTGGGTTTCTAGTACCCATATGGTACTATGGTACTAGCACACACACACACTTTTATATATATATATCTTTGATTTTTATTAAGGAAGACTCACAACAGACCTAGAAGCTGGATATGGTAGTGCCTGCTTTTAGTCCTAGCTCCCAGGAGGATGAATAAGGAGGATTCCAAGTTTGAGGCAAGACACCATCTCAACAGCCCACTTCCTGAAGAGCCCCTCCCCACCACAGCACCACAGCACACAGAACAGCTCACTGTGAGTCCCATGTGCGAATCACCCAGCTGAAGCTGTTACCAACAGCTCTGGTTTCACCTGTTAGTGCTCCCCGACCCAAAACAATATAGTATATGACCTGTAAATATTTCAGTATGTATCGAAAAGAGACCCGAAAGGCATCTCTGTGCTGTTGCCATAAATTGTATTTTACTTAGGGTCTTCCCATGTAGACTAGGTCTTTCTTGCTCTTTAACTTCAGCCTTCCGGAGTGCAGACTATGGCAAATGTTTTGGAATACTTGCTTTTAATTTTTCAGGGGCTGAAGACTGAACCCAGGGCCTTATGTATGTAAACACAGGTGGTGCTTTGAATAAGAATGGCTCCCTAGGCTCATATACTTGAATGCTTCTGACCTGGGCGTGGTTCTAATGGAAAGGATTAGAAGGATTAAGGGGTGTGGCCTTGTTGGAGGAAGGGTGTCATTGGTGGTGGACTTGGAGGTTTCAAAAGTCCATGCCCAGCCTAGTGTTTCTCTGCTTATGGGTCAGGATGTAGGTCTCAGCTGCTGCTTTAGCACCTCCCTGCATGTGGCCATGCACCCGCCATGCGGATAATGGATTAAACCTCTGAAACTGGAAGCAAGCCTCCAGTTAAATGGTTTTCTTTTGCGAGCGTTTCCTTGCTCATGGTGTCTCTTCATAGCAATTGAACAGTGACCGTGACTAGGACAGCACTTTGCTCCTGAGCTTTTTAACCAAGCCTAAAACTCTAATAATTCTTCAACACCATCAAATACCTAAGTATCACAGTAAGGGACTCTCAGTTTTTTTCTTTCTGCAAACAGCGCTCACGTGGCCTGGCTGGCCCGGACCCCTGGGTATACCAGCTGCTTCAAACTTGTAGCGATCCTTCTGCCTGTGCCTACTACCCAAAAACTTACGTGACTCTTCAAACTTGAGGCTCTATGGATGCTTAATGTCTGCAATGTATTTAAATTGTACTTAGAATAGAGAGAAAGAAAGAGGACATCAAGAAATGTGGCCACTGGTGAGTGAAAGTGGACAAGTCGCTTCAGAATCACTCTAGCCGTTTCCTGAGGTTGGAGAAAATCAGGTGTGAGGGAGTAAGTGCACCTGACTCACAGAACACAACCACTCTACGATGCTGAACAAGCCACACCATCTGTTTCCTGAACCAGTAGCTCTCCAGCTATAGTGTGCAGCCTAGAGCAACCAGGAACATGCAAAAACAGATGGCTGGGCGCACGGCTCCTGCCCTGGGAGGAGCAGGGTGGAGCTAAGAGCTGTGCTTCCTCCCTGTTCCCAAGTGACTGGTTCTGCCAGTCCAGAGACCACACACTGAGAGCTACTGTCCTGGAAATAAGCTCTTAAGGGAGGTAAGTGTGGTGGTCACACTGGTGACAGGAGGAAGCAGGAGCATCAGCAGGTCAAGGCCACCCCTGACTACATAGTGAATGTGAGGCTTTCCTAGGCTACCAGGCTTCGTGTGAAAAACAATCAGGCTGGAAAGACAGCTCAGGGGTACAGTGCTTGCCGTTTGCACATGAGAACCTGAGTTTGGGTCCCCAGCACCCCCAGTGAAAGCTAGATGTGGTGGATGTATGTGTAACCCCAATGCTTGGGAGGAAGCTGGGGCTCCCTGCAGCCAGTCCAACCGAAATGGAGCTCCAGGCTCAGTGACAGTCTCTGTGTCAAAGAACAGCCCAAAAGATAGCCAAAAGTGACCTTTGGCCTCCATAGCTGTGAGCACATGTGAGCAAAGCAGTGTATGCATACACATTCACAAACACACACCCTCTCAAAATCAGCTTGGAAGGCGCCAACTTCTCCCTTTAAAAGCAAGTCAGACCAGGCAGCCTTTGGGCCTCAGCAAGCAGATTGATGGCAGGTCCTAAGTGTGTCCTGTGGCTGTAAGAAGACTCAATGGAAACAGTTTTGCTCTTTCTTTCTTTCTTTCTGTCTGTCTGTCTTTTTTTTTTTTTTTTTTGAGAGAGTTTCTCTGTATAGTTCTGGCTGTCCTGTAACTCGCTTTGTAGACTAGGCTGGCCTCGAACTCATAGAGCCCTGCCTGCCCCTGCCTCCTAAGTGCTGGGATTAAAGGCAGGTGCGTTTTATTGGGGGTTGGGAGGAAGGCACGGGAGCACAGGCCCGTGTCAGGTGACTATGACATATAGTTCTTCTAATGATGGCTATGGAGTTGTAAACCTGTGTCACCACACGGCCATGTGAGGGGCAGCAGCACCCCTCTGAAAAAAGATTTAACTTACAGTGTACTCATACTGCTGATTTTTCATCTGATGCCAGAGGGCGAAGTAGTCTGTGTGCTTTCTCTCTCCTTGTTTTTGGCTTTCTGAGTCAGTCAGGTTCATCTCTAACTTGCAAAGTAGCCCAGGCTAGCCTTGAATTTGAGCCCTTCCTGCCTCAGCCTCCTGAGTGCTGGGATTATAGGTGTATGCCACCAGACCCAGCTCAATTATTCAAGTACTTATGAGCAGTTAGTGTGTGCTAAACACTGTTCTAGGTGTTGAGAGGCTAATAGGGTATAGCCCTCCTCACACCCCACAGTTAGCCACATACAACTGAATTACTACAAAGACAAAATACAAACTCAAAATTTCATGTCTCCTTTGCTAACAAGAGAGCCTACAAATATAATAAAAAGATCTATGTAATTTATAAATGTATTATACAAAATTGAAGTGATAAATGAAAAGGGAATAGTTTTGGACATGTTTTCCAATTACAGTTCCCACACTTTAAAAAAAAAAAAAAGAAAAAGGCAATTTGCAGGTGATGCTCATTGCACCATCCTACCTTATACTGTGCAAATTCGAGCTGCGGCTGAGGGTAAGCTCCAAACGTCTCCCAAGTGATTCTTTGGATTCTCTCCTTTTCTTCTGTATTTTCATGAATGATCCTTGAATCCACTGTGGGTGAGTGCGGATTGAGAGGGCCATTAGGAACACACGCCACCTTACACAGTACCCTTTCCACTCCTAAACTGCAGATGATTTGTAGAACTCAGATGTTTCCAGTCCCCTCTTTTCACTGAAATAACGCTATTACACAGAACGGCTGGGGAGTACAGGCTGACAAAAGGGAGTAAGAAATACCTACAGTGCCATCACGGTCTAGGTTCTAACACACTTCCCGTGTGGCTTCCTCACAGTTACCGTGAGTAAATGTGTATCATGTGTCATAACACGGACCCACAGCAGCTCCTACGCCGCTGGAGCGCAGCGTCTGTGCTCTGTTCCTAACATCGGTTCTGTTCCCTTCCACTGCTAATTTGGGTTCAGGTTTTCTAAGCAGAGACCCAGTTCTCTGAGTAGCAGCACAACCACCGTATTAGGGTAGAACCAGTGAACCCGGATCAGCAGGAGCCTGGGCTCCGCCTTTCACACATCTAGCTCCGTGACCCTGCTTGGAGCTACCAAGCCTTCCAGAGACCCGCTTTCCCAGGGGATAGCGCGCCTTCACACGATGCCGGTCAACCACATGCTAGCGGTGCGGCATGCTGCTGGGTGGGAAAGCACCCTCAACGGCTGTCAGCCATTTTAGCAAATTCTGAAGGACGTTTGTGGTAGTGTGGCTTTCTCCCTCCGAATACTTAATTCTTGTTTTTTTTCTCAAAGTATGAATCAGCTCTACAGGTGCTTTCCTGCACAGCAGCCATCTGACAGCAAAGACGCCCTTCCCAACCCCTCCTCTGTCTCACAGCACACGTACAATTCACGTCCAGTCCAAGGCTTGCTTCCTGCACAGGCATCGAGGAGTCGTGCCTCTCAAAGGTCTGGGAGAAAGGAAAGACAATTATGTTGGGCTGTAGGTAGTAATTGCTTCTAGGGTGTAAAATGTGTTAAATGTTAGTTTAAAAGTGCTCTTATGGTTTATATTCTTAGGAAGTAGAAAGAAGCGATTGCTGTGCTACAGGCTGGTTAGACCGAGCACGGCGCCTAGGACACCAAGCTGTGCAGCATGGCTGTTTGAGCGACTGGCCTAACAGCGCATCTAGGGAAAAGGATGCAGCTCAGAGGTGGAGCACCTGCCCCAGCATATGCGAGAGCCTGGGTTCATCCCCAGTACCACACGAAAACCAACCCACCTCCAGGTGCAGGGGCGACACAAAAGCCAGAGGAATGAGAAAATACGCATCCAAACAATTCATCATTCCATCTCTGGGCAGGGCAGGGCTCGCGAGGCCTCACCCCTTCCTGTGCAGCGCTAGACAGTTAATGGTTGCTAGGGGAACGGAGTCATACTCCTCAGCAGCCACTGGGAGGCGCTCTTGCTCTAGTGGCTAACCGCACACCCAGGCTCACACAGGCAGCCCTAAGTTAAATGCAGTGGGCTCAAAAGGACCCTGCCCCATTCTGACAGGGAGGGTCTTGCTAGGAAGAAGGGGTTCAGCAGGATGGGAAAGCGGATAAGAGGATACCGGGCGCCAATATGGCCAAAGGTCGTCATGTGTGTATGAGCCTGTGAAAGAATAAACAAGCACGGACAAAGTGAGCTGACTAACAGCTTCATCCACTCCTCTCCAGGGCCGGGCTGGAAGCGGCCCTCCACCTGTTCAGTGTGTGGAGGAGGAAAGGAAAACTCAACTCTAAAGAGTTGCTGACAGCCGGGCGTGCTGGGGCATGCTTGTGATCCCAGCACTCAGGAGGCAGAGGCAGGCGGATCTCTATGAGTTCGAGGCCAGCCTGGTCTACAAAGTCAGTCCAGGACAGCCAGGGCAACACAGAGCAACCCTGCCTCAAAAAACCAACCTCTTCTTCCCCACAAACAACAATAACAACAAAAGAGTCGCTGACAGGCTTACCTGGTCATACTCTCTAAAAGCAATCGCCTTGAGTGAGTCCAGGTGCCGGCTCCTCAGAACCATCTGTGTGATGTGATGGTGTTTGCTAGCAACCTTTAGTGCCTTGGACGGAAAGGAGTGAGACTGTTAGGGCTGCGCCTGCGTCGACACATGCCGCTCAGTGAAACGCAGGCGCTGCGACTGAGAATGGGAAGAGAGCCCTTTGTGGAGGTGCAGTGCACCCCCGGAATCCCAGCCCCGTGTGGAGGTGTGGTGCATCCCCAGGATCCCAGCTGTGTGTGGAGGTTCAGGGCACCCCAGGAATCCCGGCCGTGTGTGGAGGTGTAGTCCATCCCCGGGATCCCAGCCCCATGTGGAGGTGCGGTGTACCCCAGGATCCCAGCCCCGTGTGGAGGTGCGGTGCATCCCAGGAATCCCAGCCATGTGTGGAGGTTCAGGGCACCCCAGGAATCCCAGCCCTGTGTGGAGGTGCGGTGCACCCCGGGATCCCAGCCCCGTGTGGAGGTGCGGTGCATCCCCAGGATCCCAGCCCTGGGGAGGCTGAGGCCTATGCTGACCGTGGAGCCTGTGCTGCTTTACCAGATAGAAGGGGGGAGGGGAGCCACCAGCCAGCTGCAGAGCTGCTCAGCTGCTCCCCGCTCCAGCTGGAGCTCAGGAAGCACCGGAGATGCTAACAGGAAGTAGTAATGACTAAGCCAAAATTGGGAGGAAATTATTTTTGGAAAAGCAGCTAGGACGCCTACAGCAATCAAGTGTAATTTGAGTAAGAATGCCTCCACTGGCTCATATGTTTGAATGCGTAGGCCTGGGAGTGAAATACTTGAAAAGAATTGCAAGAATTAGACAGTGTGGCCTTAGGGGCAGAATAGATGCTCTTGCAGAGGTCCTGAGTTCCATTCCCAGCAACCACTTGGCGGCTCACAACCATCTACAATGAGGTCTGGTGCCCTCTTCTGGCAGGCAGGTGTACATGCGGGCAGAATACTGTATAAGTAATAAATAGATCTTTAAAAAAACAAAAAAGGGTGGCCTCCCAGGGGCAGGTGTAGGAAGTGTGGTTTTAAAGCCCCATGCCCTAATCCCTGTGCCCACCTCACCCTGTGGATCAGTGAGTACCATGCGGGCTGCCATGCTCCCTGCCCTGATAATGGACCGCGTCTCTGAACTGTGAGCCAGCCCCAATTAGATTCTTTCTTTTATAAGAACTGCCTTGGTCATGGTATCTATCTACAATAACAGAACGGTGAATAAGACACTAAGGCGAACCCCTTAAAAGAGAGAGAGGCTACGTACCTCTGACACAGGTAGTATTTTCATGTACACTATGTGTAGAAAATGATCATGAGTGCCAACTGCCATCAATAGGCAGATTATAGGAATACAAACACCCACTATTCCTGACACTGGCAAACCAGTTTTGGCAGGAGACAGCAAAATGGCGGTAGCTATTTGGGGTGAATGGACTAAGAAGAAGAGGTGGGAGGGGTTTAACCCTTAGGGACTTCTGAAGTGGTTGCATTTGTTTTTATATTACATATAGATTACTTTTACATTAAAAATAAGGACTAGACCAAGCTGATACTCCTGTCAGGTCTCCGCTGTAGGTAAGAACACTCTCTGATCCTCACCCTAGCAGAGCAGGAACCAGGAGAACTAGGAACTAAATCTTATTGGGTGGCTTCTATCCGCGTGCATCTGTGAGCTAAGGGTCCTGAGTACTCCAGCTGCTGTGCTGTCCTCACCTGATGGAGAAGGGGTACAGTGCTCTTCAGACGGCAGGGGGAAATGAAGGCGTACGGAGTCTGGGGGTAATACACCACGAAAGTGGGCTTGTACTGGTTCGGCTGTGAAGACTGTGACCCCCAGGCAACCCGAATCCACACCGCACTCTTCTCGTCGACTCTGAAGCTGACAGTAACCTTACAAAGAAAAGATTTCTTCCCGGTTAATCTCAACACAGTAGCAACTACAAGGCCCTGAGACAGAAGCAATATTACTGTAATTTTTCATGCAGTGGACATCTGGCTGCTTTTTTTTGGTCTACTTACAAATTATGTTTACTTATACGTATCTGTGAGTGCACACACTTGCTACAACATACACATGGAGGTCAGGGGTCAGCTTTCCCCTGCTGTTACATGTGTGCCATGGATCCAAGTCAGGTCATCGAGCTTGGCAGCAAGTAACTGCCAGCCGACACATCACGCTTGGCTCTTTTTCTACTTTTTATGACAGTTTTTTGAGAAAAAAAATCCCTTAAAAATTTATGAGATGGCTCTTAGGTTAAGAGCACTTGCTGCTTTTGCAGAGAACTACAGTTTGGTTCCTTGCACCAACAGGATGGCACACAACCATCTGGGATTGTACAGTCCCTGGGGATCCAATGCCATCTTCTAGCGTCTGCAGGCACCAGACATGCGCTTGGTGCACAGATATGCATGCAGACAAACACCAGTACACATAAAGTAATAAAACAACATTTAGAAATGAGGTATTTGACTGGGCACACCATTAATCCCAGCCACGGGAGGCAGACAGAGGCAGGCAGATCTTTGTGAGTTCTGGCTAGCCTGGGCTACATAGTGAGGTCCTACCTCAAAAACAAAGCAAACCTAAGAGGAGGGGTGTGGCTTTCTATGAAGCCCGTTCAGTATTGCTGGTCAACACCCCAAGTTTGCCCCCTCAAGTTTACAGCAGGGTTTCTGTGTGGTGTGAGCTCACTGATCCTGATGCTCTTACGTATGACACGGGTCCCAGAAGATAAAAACACAGGAATGTGGCAGTACAGGAGCTTGTGTGGTGTTTGTTTCCTGGTCGGCCACCCATTGGTCTTTTCTAAACTTCCAACTCTGACTGGACTTGCTCTGGAATTTAACGGCCGCTGCTAGGTCATCGGCTAGCTCCTGCCCACCTTCCCTTTGGGCTCTGACCCAGGAACGGGGAACCCAAAGAGAGGGCTGGCTGGCTGGCTTGCTGTTTCCTCCCTCTGAGATCTTAGTCCAGGAAGAACGGGTGGCTATACTGTCTGCTGGCTTGGAACCACAAAAACACACTTTGTCCAAAAGTGTCAGCGTCATCTAACATGTTACGTGGTGGTTTAAAGAGTGAATATGCACTTATCAGTTCACACTTTTCGAAGTCCTAAGACAGGACCCTAAGCTGTATGCTCTTCTGTCTCAGATAAAGTTGCTCGGCACCGGAAGCTTTGGAATGCCTTTCTGAGGGTCCTCGCTAGATGCCATTACTTCTTACTGCAAAGCCGAGGTGACCGATGACCTTTAGCATGGCCTCCCGTGGACCAGCTATTGGGAATTCATTAAGTAAGTTTGACATTCACTCGGTCATACCAGCCACCGAACAAACAAGTCCTCACGTGGCAGCCAGCTATGTACTGGACAGGGTCAGCAGAGGGTGCTTCTGCCTTGGCAGAGTTCCCCTGGAACTCCTAAGAAGCACCGGGCAGAATGGGCGGGTGAGAGATGGAAGGAATACTTCAGTTTGTTAAGCTGATGGCGTGCTATCCTCCCTCCCTCCCCAGATACCATGAAACTGATTTTTACAGGAGCCCAGGAGGACCATTTCTTACATTTTTTAGTGCTCTCTGAAGAATTTTCTTAAAGGAACTTTGGAACTGTCTCATATCAAAAAGGTCGACATCTTCACCTGTAAAAGTGCAGAGGGCGGGATGTTGGCAGAGAAAGTTAAGGGAGCTACAATGCTTTCATCCTGTGCATCCCAAGGTAGTAAAGACCTGTACCACACACATGGTCCTGATGGTGCAGAGGATGTAGATGAGAAACAGTGATGTTTTCAAAAGGAGCCTAGGCGGGCATAGCTGTGCACACCTTTAATCCCAACACTGGGGAAGCAGAGGCAGGCTGATGGCTGTGAGTTCGAGGCTAGCCTGGTCTACAAGAGAAACCCTGTTTAAAACAAAACAAAACAAAGCCTGAGAGAGCAGATGGCTGATTGGGCATGGCAGCACATACCCGTAATCTCATTACCTTGGAGAGAAAGGCAGGAAAACCACCACAAGTTCCAGACCAGCCTTGTCTACAGTGAGTTCAAGGCCAGCTCTGTCTAGATAGTGAGTTCCAGACCAGCCTATGCTACACGGGCATACAATGTCTTAGAAACCACAAAATAAGGCCACATTTGTTACTCTTGCCAAAACACGAAAACAGATATTTAATTTTTTAAAAGTGGGAAACATACCTGGTTCTTTACTCATCTCAAAGACATTCCAGAGCTTCTGGTGCCGATAGTGCTGCGTATCTGAAAGAGAAGGGCATCCAGCTTAGGGTCGTGTCTTAAGACTTTGATGTGTGTGTTGATAAACACACATTCACTTTTAAGCCACCATGTGCTGTGCCAGGTGACAGACGGGTTTGAGCAGAGTGTGTTTTGTGGTTCTCCTTCCCACCCTCCTGCAAATACAGACTTTAATACTATAAAGTAACAGTAACCCACGAACGAAGTGACTCAGCTTTGAAATCAAAGTTCAAACTTTAAAAAACCCAAAACATGGGCTGGAGAGATGGCTCAGAGGTTAAGAGCACTGGCTGCTCTTCCCGAGGTCCTGAGTTCAATTCCCAGCAACCACATGGTGGCTCACAACCATCTATAATGAGATCTGGCGCCCTCTTCTGGAGTGCATGCACATGTGCAGACAGAAGGACTGTATACATAATAAGTAAATCTTTAAAAAATAAAACAAAAAATTCAAAACATAAACTTTAAATTTACCGCAGACAAACAAATCCAAAATTTTCAATTCAACATAGGTGAGGCAGTTCAGTTTTAGTGTTTATCATCACTTTTGCCATTTTGAAACGAGCAGAGGTATTTTCTGTATATGGGTGTTTTGCCTGAATTTTTGTCAATCTGTGCACTATGTGAGTGCCTGGTGCCCATGGATGCAAGAAGGCAGCATAGAGCCCTTGGATTGGTACCACAGGTGGTTGTGAGGTGCCATGTGGGTGCTGGGAACCAAACGCCTGTCTTCTGGAAGAATAGCAAGTATTCTTAATGACTGAACCATCTCTTCGGTCCTTCCTTTGTTGTTTTTACACACACTGGCTATGCACAGCAGGCACCCATGGGATGACTCTGAGGAAGCAGTTGTGGCAGGCTTCCTTCTGCAGACACCTCATCCCTCACCTCAGCCTGCTCTTTCCTCAGTGGCTTACCCTGGTTACACTCAATGTGGTCCTGGTCCCCTCTAGGGCACTCGGGAAGAGGCACTCGTTCAGTGCTGTAGACCAGGCTAACCCTGCCTGCATAGAGCCCTCAATGCATGCAGGGTGTGACACAGAAGATGCCCTTCAGAAGGCGAGAAGAGTACCTGGAGGAGGAGAAACGGGAGCCAGCGAGCTCAGCTGTCCCTTTATCCTTCTGGAGTCACACTGTCCCTGTGCTGTGTGCGCCTTCTCCTCAGATCAGGCCTTCTAATCTCTGAAGGGGATGTGGACTCCGCACTCAGGGTACCATCAACTTTGGCATCAGTGTTTTCCCCGTCTTTCCCTAGGTTCAGCATCCTTTTCTTTCCTGAGCCTAAACATCCCTGTTACCGATCCCTCCTTCTCTCTTCATGGCACTGGGCCCGGTTTTATCTACAGCAGGTGTCAAAAGGCAAAGTGTGATGCCAGCCCCACAAAGCCGTTTTCTTCTGGCATTTTTGTTATGTGGATCTGTGTTTAGAGTTGGGAAGACTTGCTAGCTAGCCTCTGAAATCAGAGGCCGATTCAGCCACACCACAGCTGCAATAGAGCTGAGAGAGATGAGTCTTTGACACACAGCCAGCCATGCTGCAGGGAATGGATGTGCTGGCTAGTTTTCTGTCCACTCAACACAAGCTAGGGACACGTGAGAAGAGGGGATCTCAACCCAGAAAATGCCTGTGTCAGACCGCCCAGTCAACAAGCCTGTGGTCCAGTTCTTGGGGACTGATGATTGATATGGGATGGCCCAGCCCACTGTGGGCAGTGCCACCCTTAGGCAAGTGTCATGGGGTGGAACTCTAAGAAAGCAAACTGAGGAAGCCATGAGGAACACGCCAGTGACTAACATTCTTCCACAGTCTTCAGTGCTTGCTTCCAGGTTCCTGACTTTCAACTTCATGATGGACTATAAACTCTAAGCTGAAATAAAGTGGCCTTTTCCTCTCCAGGTCACTTTTCATCATGGTTTTTTATCCCAGCAATAGAAAGAAAACTAGGGCAATATATAATGACAACAAATTAATAAAAAAAAACAGGCTCTGGGCCAGAGATGGTTCAGCTGTTTAGGGCACCTACTGCAAGCCTGGCTGCCTGAGTTTGATTGGGGGCCTCAAGGTAGGCCAGGCCTGTCCTGATGTCCACAGCTGTGCCATGTGTGTGCCCTCCCAATAAATAAAATGTAGGAAACAAACCCCACGCCCAGTGAAATCGCTTCTGTATATATAAGTGCTTGATTTGCACTTTCATTTGACCCTCATCACAACCTTACTCCATTACTATTGTTATTACACAGATTTGTCAAAAGGAAATGCCAAGGCAAGCGATGTGAGCCACTGTTGCCCAGCACTTACAGGAAAGTGATGATGGAGCCATGACACCGACCCATGCAACCTGGCCTTAGGGTCTGTGCTGTTCAATTTTAATAGGTGAATACCGAAGGGGAAAAAAAATCCAAGAAGTATCGAGAAGAAGCTACTCTTAATGACAAACACAGTGGCACATTTTCAAATGTGAACAAAGTAAAGTCCAATAAGTGATGGTTCATGTTCACGAAGAGCCAGTTCCTGTCTCAAAAGTCCCTGAGTTCCCACCTGTCCTAAAAACAGGGACCGACTGTCCCATGTCCACCAATCTGAGTGAGGTCTGAGGGTCAGAGAGGAGGTACAAGTCTCAAAGGCCACTAGACCTATCAGTGACAGAGCAGGAACTTGGTACTGGGCCCGTCAACTCTATGACCTGCATCTTTAAAGACTTGTTTATTTTTATGTGTATATTTTGCCTGCCATGTGTCTATGCGCCATGTGCATGCAGTGCCCGAAGAGGCCAGAAGAGGGGATCAGATCACTGGAAGTAGTTACAGGTGGTTCTGAGCCATCGTGTGGGTGCTGGGAACTGAACCTCTGTCCTTTGCAAGCAAGAGCAGCCAGTGCTCTTAACTACTTAGCCATCTCTCTAGACCCTAGAATCTGCATTAACATAGGAAACAAATGCCCCAAACTTACACACAATGTCTAGAAGGGCCATGTCATCGAGACTTGCACACTTCTCCTGAAAGAGAGGGTGAAGCAATTAGGAAACGAGGTGCTAGCCCCCTCAAGCCCATTTTAGGGCTGGTCCAAGGATTCCATTAGGATGCCCATCTATCTTCAATCCCCAGTCTCTTGTTAACCAATAGCCACACCTCCAATTCTTGTCACAGCCCACATTCTCCTGAAACTCCCTCCACGTTTATCACTTAACCTTAAGCTTTTAAAACATTAAAAAAAATCCAGGTATGGTGGCTCATAGCTGCAATCCTAGTGCCTGGGAAGCAACGGCAGAAGGACTGTAATGAGTTTGAGGCCAGTCAGGACTACAGAGTGAGACTGTCTCGAAACAAAACAAAAAACCACTCTGGGGCAGACATGAAACTGCATACAGGCTGTGGTTTGCATGCGAAATGTCCCCACAGGTGCACGTGGCGAGCACTTGGTCACCAGGAGGTGGTACTGTTTGGGTGTGGGGGTGGAGCCTCACTGGAGGAAGCAGGTCACTGGGACTGAAGCCATGACACTCTCATGAGTTTATTTCCTGTTCACTGGGTGACCATGCAGCCAGACCGGCCAGGGTGCTCCTGTTGCCACGTGCTCTGCAATGCTGCGTGCTTTCACAGTCTGGAAGGACTGAACCCCCAGAGCGTGAGCCAGAACAAACTGTCTCTCGCTGAGGTTGTTTCTGTCATTGCATTTTATCACACCCACAAGTAAGACAATATACTTCAAACTTTCAGATGTGGCCACGACTATACTTATGAAGGCACTGTCATGTCAGGGGGACACAGAGGCCCAGAAACCTCTATGTCCAATTTCCTTGTGTCTCTCACTCTCATCTCCTTTTTCTGTCCCCAGGTCTCTTCCTCCCGATTTTTGGTGCTGAGGCAACTGCGGCCCCTCCTCCTGTCATAACATTTGTATGTTCTAGTTTTAAATGAATGTTAACAGAAGGCTGGATTCTTTTTTGATCTGGCTTCCTTGACTCAGCGTAATTATTTTGACACTCAGCCATTTCTTTTTTTTTTTTTTTTTATTGCTGGTACCTTCTGTTACATGACATCTGTTGCTTACCTGTGGATGCACTTGGGATGCTTCTAGGCTTTAGCCACGACGAACCCTGCGCTAACACACATGCCTTTGGGTGGATATGCATGAGTTAGTTCTCATTTCTCTCGAGAAACTGCCTGGCAGAGGGATGGCTCAATCTACGGTGGCAAAGATTTAGATTTTAAGAGAAACTATCAAGGAGTGGAAAAAGTAGCTAGGAGTTGAGGACTTACTCAGCATGTATGAGACCTAGGCTTCCATCCCAAGCACTAGCACACAAAAGACGTGCTGGGCCTGAGGTACAAACAGCTTAGCAGATAGCCCTTAGCATGTACCAGCCCTGGGTCCAATGCCCAGGACCAGGAAAGGCAAACAAATCCCATCTATTCCGCATGGGGATGACCGGTCTTTCCAATCCTAGACATTCTAACGACATGTATTTACATTTATCTGGTGACTAGTGGATCTGAGCACTTCCTTCGTGTGCTTATCTACCACCTATATGTGTTCTGTGGTGAAGTGTCTAACCAAGTCCTTTATACACACAAAGATTATTTCAATGTGTATGGGGGGTTTTGCCTTCACCTATGTCAATGCACCACGTGTGTGCCTCGTGCCCTGGAGGCTGGAAGAGGGTGTAAGTGCCCCGGAACTAGAGTTGCAGATGGTTATGAGCTGCCATGTTGGGGATGGGAATAGAATCGGGTATTTTCAAAAAACAGCTGGTGCTCTTAACCACTGAGCTACCTCTCCTGCCCTCATTATTATTAATTATCATTATCATTATTATTATCTTGAGACCCTCTTTTTCTTACTACTGACCCTCGAGACTTTCTATCATGTGTCAGCAGCAGGTCCTTTACAGGTCAGGGGTTGGAAAGGTTCCTTCAGTCTGTGGCCTTTCATAACAGTAGCTTTCTTTCTTTTTCTTTTCTTTTTTTTTTTTTTTGGTTCTTGAGACAGGGTTTCTCTGTGTAGCCTTGCATGTCCTGGACTCATTTTGTAGACCAGGCTGGCCTCGAACTCACGGAGATCCACCTGCCTCTACCTCTTGAGTGCTGGGATTAAAGGCGTGCACCACCACATCCAGCCGAAACAGTATTTTTCAAAGGAAAAAAAAAATCAATTAATTCTATCAGTATATCAATTGTTTTTTCTTTTATGATCCATCTTTTTGTGCTCTAAGAAACCTTTGTCTGGTCCAATGACACAAAGATTTTTCCTATATATTTTATAGTTTTAGGTATTACATTTGGGTCTTGGTTCTTTTTTTTTTTTTAACCAGTAGAGGGGATGGATTGACCTTGTCTTACTTGTTTCTGAAACAGTCTTCCTAGGCAGCTGACCCTGAATTCACTATGGAGCCCAGGTGTTATCCCTGCCTCAGTTTCCATAGTTCTAAGACTGAACACATACACCTCCTTGACCAGGAAAGGTGTTTTTGCACGAGCCTCTGACTATTGTAGCCCGTGTGCTGGGAAGATTGTTTTTCCCTCCCGGAACTGTTCCCTGTAGCTTCACTTTAAATCCACATACAGTCTAGATACATTCTATTGCACCAATTTATTTGGCTGATAATTTTAAACACTGTTACCTCACACAGCAGAATCAACTCCTGGGCCAGAAATTCCTTTCTCTGCTTCAAGTTTATGGTCTGCAGTTGCTCATCAGACAAAAAGTCCCAGGATTTTAGGATGGTCTTCATCTCCGACACAGGGATTTTCAGGATGAGCCTCCGGAGAAACTCGGCAACATTCTCATCCATTTCTTCGGCCCTTGGACAAAACAAAAAGAACGCAGTAATGTATTAGTCAAGTACAGAAAGTTCAGTGTGAGTTGTTCAGCATCTGATTTAACCCAGGACTTCCTAGGTCAGACACCCAATCCTTCCCTTTTCTCAACAGTCTGTGTTGTTTGAGAATGCAGAATTTAATTAGGTTCTCTAAGCTGTGTGTGTGTGTGTGTGTGTGTGTGTGTGTGTGTGTGTGTATACTCTTAGTCTTATGTAGCCTAGGCTGGGCTCAAACTCAGTACATGGCTGAGGATGACCTTGAATCATTGAAAAAAAAACACATTTACTTTATTTTAAATTTTAACCATTTGTTTCTTGGGGTGACAGACAGTATGCGTCTTTACACATGAATTCGGGTGTCTGAGGAGCTAAAGGTGTCAGAGTCCCTGGGACTGAAGTTATGGGCCACCTGATGTGGGTCCCGGGAATTGAACTTGAGTCTTCCAAAACAACAATAAAGTGCTCTTAACTGCTAAGCCATCCTCCTGCCTTTATTTCCCAAGTGTGGGAGTATGGAGTGAGTCACCGTGCCAGGGTCTAGCCAGTGGTGAGTTAAACCAAGGGCTTCCTGCACGCCAGGCTGATACCCGGCCAACTGAGCTATATACCTACATCCCAGGCTCGATACCTACACCCCAGTCTCGATACCTACACCCCAGTCTCAATACCTACATCCCAGTCTCGATGATACCTACATCCCAGTCTCGATGATACCTACACCCCAGTCTCGATGATACCTACACCCCAGTCTCGATACCTACACCCCAGTCTCGATACCTACATCCCAGTCTCGATACCTACACCCCAGTCTCGATACCTACATCCCAGTCTCGATGATACCTACATCCCAGTCTCGATACCTACATCCCAGTCTCGATGATACCTACATCCCAGTCTCGATACCTACATCCCAGTCTCGATGATACCTACACCCCAGTCTCGATACCTACATCCCAGTCTCGATACCTACACCCCAGTCTCGATACCTACATCCCAGTCTGGATACCTACATCCCAGTCTCGATACCTACACCCCAGTCTCGATACCTACATCCCAGTCTCGATACCTACACCCCAGTCTCGATACCTACACCCCAGTCTCGATACCTACACCCCAGTCTCGATACCTACATCCCAGTCTGGATACCTACATCCCAGTCTCGATACCTACACCCCAGTCTCGATACCTACATCCCAGTCTGGATACCTACATCCCAGTCTGGATACCTACATCCCAGTCTCGATGATACCTACACCCCAGTCTCGATGATACCTACATCCCAGTCTCGATACCTACATCCCAGTCTCGATGATACCTACATCCCAGTCTCGATGATACCTACATCCCAGTCTCGATGATACCTACATCCCAGTCTCGATGATACCTACATCCCAGTCTCGATGATACCTACACCCCAGTCTCGATACCTACATCCCAGTCTCGATACCTACACCCCAGTCTCGATACCTACATCCCAGTCTGGATACCTACATCCCAGTCTCGATACCTACACCCCAGTCTCGATACCTACACCCCAGTCTCGATACCTACATCCCAGTCTCGATACCTACACCCCAGTCTCGATACCTACACCCCAGTCTCGATACCTACATCCCAGTCTCGATACCTACATCCCAGTCTCGATACCTACACCCCAGTCTCGATACCTACATCCCAGTCTCGATACCTACACCCCAGGCTCGATACCTACACCCCAGTCTCGATACCTACATCCCAGTCTCGATACCTACACCCCAGTCTCGATACCTACACCCCAGTCTCGATACCTACATCCCAGTCTGGATACCTACATCCCAGTCTTGATACCTACACCCCAGTCTCGATACCTACATCCCAGTCTCGATACCTACATCCCAGTCTCGATACCTACATCCCAGTCTCGATACCTACATCCCAGTCTCGATGATACCTACATCCCAGTCTCGATGATACCTACATCCCAGTCTCGATACCTACATCCCAGTCTCGATGATACCTACATCCCAGTCTCGATACCTACATCCCAGTCTCGATGATACCTACATCCCAGTCTCGATACCTACACCCCAGTCTCGATACCTACACCCCAGTCTCGATACCTACACCCCAGTCTCGATACCTACACCCCAGTCTCGATACCTACATCCCAGTCTCGATACCTACATCCCAGTCTCGATACCTACATCCCAGTCTCGATGATACCTACATCCCAGTCTCGATACCTACATCCCAGTCTCGATACCTACATCCCAGTCTCGATACCTACATCCCAGTCTCGATACCTACATCCCAGTCTCGATGATACCTACATCCCAGTCTCGATGATACCTACATCCCAGTCTCGATACCTACACCCCAGTCTCAATACCTACACCCCAGTCTCGATACCTACACCCCAGTCTCGATACCTACATCCCAGTCTCGATACCTACATCCCAGTCTCGATACCTACATCCCAGTCTCGATACCTACATCCCAGTCTCGATGATACCTACATCCCAGTCTCGATACCTACATCCCAGTCTCGATACCTACATCCCAGTCTCGATACCTACATCCCAGTCTCGATACCTACATCCCAGTCTCGATACCTACATCCCAGTCTCGATGATACCTACATCCCAGTCTCGATGATACCTACATCCCAGTCTCGATACCTACACCCCAGTCTCGATGATACCTACATCCCAGTCTCGATACCTACATCCCAGTCTCGATACCTACATCCCAGTCTCGATGATACCTACATCCCAGTCTCGATGATACCTACATCCCAGTCTCGATGATACCTACACCCCAGTCTCGATACCTACACCCCAGTCTCGATACCTACACCCCAGTCTCGATACCTACACCCCAGTCTCGATACCTACATCCCAGTCTCGATACCTACATCCCAGTCTCGATACCTACATCCCAGTCTCGATACCTACATCCCAGTCTCGATACCTACATCCCAGTCTCGATGATACCTACATCCCAGTCTCGATGATACCTACATCCCAGTCTCGATACCTACACCCCAGTCTCGATACCTACATCCCAGTCTCGATACCTACATCCCAGTCTCGATACCTACACCCCAGTCTCGATACCTACACCCCAGTCTCGATGATACCTACATCCCAGTCTCGATACCTACATCCCAGTCTCGATACCTACATCCCAGTCTCGATGATACCTACATCCCAGTCTCGATACCTACATCCCAGTCTCGATACCTACATCCCAGTCTCGATACCTACATCCCAGTCTCGATGATACCTACATCCCAGTCTCGATGATACCTACATCCCAGTCTCGATACCTACACCCCAGTCTCAATACCTACATCCCAGTCTCGATACCTACACCCCAGTCTCGATACCTACACCCCAGTCTCGATGATACCTACATCCCAGTCTCGATACCTACACCCCAGTCTCGATACCTACATCCCAGTCTCGATACCTACATCCCAGTCTCGATGATACCTACATCCCAGTCTCGATGATACCTACATCCCAGTCTCGATACCTACACCCCAGTCTCGATACCTACACCCCAGTCTCGATACCTACACCCCAGTCTCGATACCTACACCCCAGTCTCGATACCTACATCCCAGTCTCGATACCTACATCCCAGTCTCGATACCTACATCCCAGTCTCGATACCTACATCCCAGTCTCGATGATACCTACATCCCAGTCTCGATACCTACATCCCAGTCTCGATACCTACATCCCAGTCTCGATACCTACATCCCAGTCTCGATACCTACATCCCAGTCTCGATGATACCTACATCCCAGTCTCGATACCTACACCCCAGTCTCGATACCTACATCCCAGTCTCGATACCTACATCCCAGTCTCGATGATACCTACATCCCAGTCTCGATGATACCTACATCCCAGTCTCGATACCTACACCCCAGTCTCAATACCTACATCCCAGTCTCGATACCTACACCCCAGTCTCGATACCTACACCCCAGTCTCGATGATACCTACATCCCAGTCTCGATACCTACACCCCAGTCTCGATACCTACACCCCAGTCTCGATGATACCTACATCCCAGTCTTGATACCTACATCCCAGTCTCGATGATACCTACATCCCAGTCTCGATACCTACATCCCAGTCTCGATACCTACATTCCAATCGTCAGATCTTTTTCCCTGCATCTTTCCTGAGACAGTGCTTTACTCGGTAGCCCAGGCTAGCCTGGACTCCACTATGTAGCCAAGTCTGGTCTAAAAGTGGTGGCAATCCTCCTGCCTCAGCCTCCTTACAGCTAGAATTAGAAGTATGAGTCATTAAAAAAAAAGTTAGTCCTGTTATAATTTGGATAGGGTTTGTACTCCAAAAGTTTGTGCTGAATACCAATTTAATGGTACAGAGAGGGGGTGGATCTTTAGGAAGCCTAGTGGGAGGTGACTAGTTGGGTCACTGGGGTACCACCTTCAGAAGGGAGTAACGCACACTCATAGGAAGTCAGGTCTCCTGGACTAGGATTACTCTTCTCAAGAACTTTTTTTTTTTTAAAGAGGGCTGGAGAGACCATGCAGCCAGTAAAGAGCTTGCTATACGTGCAAACTTGAGTCTGATCCCCATGCCCTTGTGAAGATCCTGGTGCTTAGAGGGGAGCAGAAGGCTTGAGGTGGGGAGGCCTGCTGGCCAGGCAGTCTAGCAGAATCGGCAGGCTGCAGATTCAGTGAGAGCCTGTCTCACAAAAAAAAAAAAAAAAAAAAAAAAAAAAGGCAGAAAGTGACTAAGGAAGGTACCGATGGTTTATGCCTAGAACACAGATGCTCACACAAGCACATTCACACACATTTGCATACCCACGCAGTCCACACAACCACACACACAGACACAACTGGGTTGGAAGTGGCAGGATGTGTTGATTTAGTCACGGGGATATAGACTGTAAACTTAGCCAAAAGGAGGCTCGCCCGTGGCTATTGAGTGCTGTGCTGTCCAGCTTTCCCCACTAGCTCTCTGGCTTTTTCCACCACCTGACTGCTCTTCAGCCTTTTCAGCTTGCCCCTCACACATGATCCTGCAATAATGCCCTCTGCCACACTGTGATGCAGCTGATACAATGCAAGCTACTTAAACACTTGTTTCTGGAAGTTTCCATGTAATATTTTAGTCTGTGGCTGAGTCTGTGCACTACAAGTGTAGACACCTGTCTAGCATTTTGTTTTTGTGTTTCAGTGCACTGCCAATTGTACCAGGCCTTCCTGCCCTGTGGCTGCCGGGAGAATCTTCCAACGCCCCCACATGGGATGGCTCCCTCAGCAACGGGCGACCCCAGGAGTAGGGAAGCTGTGGTACAGGGCAAGTAGGTCCTGACCCTTTTTTCTTCAGAGTTTTTAAAGGGCACAGCTAATCTTACTATTACCTCAGTTGGCATGCTGCTGCAGGAGGTAAACGCAAACAAGCCAAGTTTCTTTCTTCTTTTGGAGACAGGGTCTTATTATGGAGCTCTGGCTGTCCTGGAACTCACTATGTAGACCAGGCTGGCCTTGAACTCACAGATATCTACTTGCCTCTGCCTTCCGAGGGCTGGGATTAAAGGCGTGTGCCACTATGCCCAGCACACAAGTATAAGTAGGGCAGTCTCCAGCTATACTGTGTCTTAACTCCTACAAGATAAAAGGACTCAACTATAAGGTTCTTATAATTTCTTGTGGTAATTCAGTTCTCAGCTTTGTTTCTCCCCAGAAAACTTACTGCAACCATCCAACAAAAAATTTTTTTCCCATCTTCCATGGCTTGTTTTTACAGAACCACCTGTAGTCAGCTTTATTATTTTATCATAACTACAATATGTTTTTCTTTTTGTGTGTGTGCTCAAGACAGGGACTATGTTCACCTTACTTACTACTATGTCTGTAAAATCTATAGCTGCGCTGTAAGTGTCCCGGCAGGAGCAAGTCATTCTAAGGAGAGTCACTTGTGTGCATCCCCTTTGAGCCAAAGACACCAATTAATGAAAACCTGCCTAGGCATGTAGTGGAGAAGGGAAAGGCTGACACCTGGTGCCGGTCAGAGGCGCTTTGTAGGAGAGACTGAAGGCAGACAACAATGGCTCAGAGATGCGAAGGGCCACACCACCACCAGGGCTGCTCAGTTGTGTGTATCTCCTGTTCCCTGTTTAATTTTCTACCTCAGGTCTGAACACCAACGGTGGACTTGGTGGGTGGGGGGTCACTAGACCTCTTTGTTTTCCTGGTATGGTCACACTGAAGAAATTTCTTTTTTTTCTGCTTTTCACTGTGACTGGCCCTTTTAATTGGCCTACTGAGGATCATAGCCTACAGAGCCTAGCTTGTTAGGGCTGCCAGGCCCAGGCTCTGACTCTTAATAATTTCAATGACTGTCAGTCAAGTCATTCAGTGAGTCCAGTCACCTAAGAAATGTCTCAAATACACTTGACAAAAGCCTGAAGGACGAATGAGCAGGACAGCCTCCCTAAGCAACATATGAGAACTCTAGTCTGTAGACTATCAAACTGAGCTCATAAGAGATTTCTCCGGCATAGACGAGGTAAACTGGGGGGAGGGTGTATGCAAAACAGGCATTTCTCCCATCCCAGTACTAACCAGGCTTGATGCTGCTAAGCTTCAGGGATCAAGGCATTCAGGTACCCAAAGACAAGATATAACTTCCGAAGACTCTTAATTCTGGGTGGCTTGCAGAATGCCATTCCTAAAAGAAATGATAGAAAGGGCGTAAAATAACAAAGTTTGCAAGCCTTTGAATGAACTTTCCCCCTCTATTTCAATTTCTATTTTTCTAGCTCTTTACTACAGTAGTTGCTAAGACGCAGTTGAATGTACAAGACAGAAAAGATTCACTCGAAAGTAACGACCCCATAGACGCCGGGGGGAGCCTGAGGAATAAAGCAACAGGCTGCATGGACAAAAAAGACGCGAGGCAAGGAATCGGAGAGCTAACGCCCAGCTGGAACCCGGGGCTCCAAGTGGAGCGGCCTTAGGGCGGGCAGACCGGAGCTGCCACAGCGCAGACTCCAAGGGAAAGTCCCGCCCCACTCCGGGCGGATAAGACGCCACGGACGCGCGTCACCGCACTCTTGCCCCTACCCGGGCTTCACTAATGTCACCCCTAGGCCAAGATCCCGAGGCGGCACTGCGCCGTGACAAGGTTCCCCGTAAAGGTGTAGGGGACAGCTCCCTTGGTCTCGGGTCCGATTCGGTGTCGCTGAAGCGTACCTTACCGGCTCGCATCTGCAGCCATTCCCGCCGACACGCTTTCGAAGCCACCAATGGTCGCTTACGTCCCGTCCACAGGGCAAGCCCCCTGCACTGCTTCAGCTGCATAGGGGGATGCGGCTGTGGGCGCGCCGGATGAAAAACGCTTCGGGCCACCAAAGCAGCTCTACTCAAGGACAGGATAATGTAAATCAGTTTATCCGCCGTCTGGAATTCCGCCTTGCAGTCAGCGTTGTTTGCTGTCCCCGCAGAACCTCAGTGGTCTGGCCCATCATCCCCCTTAGTCTGCGGCAGTGGACCCGTCCGGGAGGGGCGATGCTCGCCGGGCCGGCGCATGCGCAGAGGCCGGGAGGTGGGGGGTGGGCCTCGTACTCCAGTTGACCGAGCCATGGCTCCGTGTCTCTGACTTCTGTCTCAGTGCTTCCCTTGGGGGCTGAGCGGCGGTGAGTGTCGGGTGTCCCTCAGCCTCCGGGCCCCTGGGAGACCGCGTCGGGAGGACGCGGCTCTTCTGCTTTCCGCGCCTCGCTAGGCTGCGTGCTGAGCTGTACTCGTGTCCCTGTCCTTGGACCTTTGCTAGGAGCACTCGGTTGGTGAGCCGAGGGCAAGAGATGTCACACTCTGCCGAGATCTGCCCGACGCTCGCTGGCCTGGCGACCTTGGGCGCGCGCCTCGTGGAGTGCGCCTACCCTGTGGCAGCGCTTTGGAGATGCGTTTGACACTGAGAGCTCAGTGAACTAACTGACTCTTCTGGATGGTTTCTAATCGAGGGATCTGCCAGTAAAAAGAGGCTTCTGGGAGAGAGTGCATTTTAGCTGCCCTGAAAGTTCCTGTAATGAAAAGTCACTTAACTGGCTGGTGATGTGGGCATCCACAAAGAGCCCCACGGTACACTTGGCAGGGAAAGGAACGTTTCGTTTTATGGGCTTCGAGGACGATGGTGATTGTGTTTTCACAATAGATGTACGTAGAATCGAAATATTAGAAACCTCTGTTAAAACTCTGCAAAATCAAACAAAACCCGAAAAAGACAGGGCTTGGTGGTGGGTGCCTTAATCCCAGTTCTGGGGAAGTGGAGGCTGGAGTCAGGAGTTCAAGGTCAACCTCAGCTACATAAGGATTTCCGAGCCAGGCGGGACTACATGAGACCCTGTGTCAGTAACAAAACCACCTTTAAATGTAAAAGATTTTGCGTTGGCAAAGGCATTCTCTTGACATCCTTTCTGCCTTGTACAATTAGGCCTTGTTAGCATTTGGTTGATCGAAGTGAAAATGCGCCTCTTTTTATTTCCTTTGGTGTTGAGTTTCAGCGGTCAGGTAGCATTTATCCACACTTACTGTATGCGCTTTCTGGACGACTCACAAGCTTCTGTTCTGTCACCTGTGTGCAGATTGATTATTTATTTATTTATCTCTAAAATTTCCCTCCACTCAGCGAGTGCTAACCTGCCTCCCTGGTAAGAGATTGATCCAGAGTGAGGCAGAGGAGACCTGTTTCTTGAAAAGCAGTTTAGTGGAATTCAAAAGTAGTAGACAGTGTGGCTGAAATGTGACCGTGTGTGTGTGTGTGTACATGTGTGTACGTGTGCACGTGGGTCAGAGGATGCTCTTTGGAGTCAGTTTTCTCCTTCCACTTATGTGAGTTCTAAAGACTGATCTCAAGTCATCACGCACCGTGCCAACTTGCTGGCCTTAATCAGTGCATGCTTGTATGTGTGTTCGTGTGTATGTGTTTTGGGGTGTGTGTGTGTGTGTGTGAGGGGGGTGACCTCAGTGCAGTGAGATCTCACCGAGCTCTAGCTCTCTCTTCCTTATGCATCTGAGATCTGGTGTGTCATTGAACTGTGTAAGCTTGCCCTTTTGGCTAGGCTGGCCGGCCACTGAGCACCCTCCTGAGGTCAGCCTGCCTCTGTCTCCTCTTTAAGGGTTACAGACACCCAAGGCACAGCAAGAGCTTTACCCCCAAACATCTCCCCAGCCCCTTAGTTTAAACTATTAGAAGTAGCAACTGTAGTCTAGTGCCACCCAGTAGCAAAATTTTTCTAAACGAAACACAGATGACATTAAAATACAGGATTATCACCTGTTATTAGCATGAGTCTCCTCTCCCTAGAGTCTCTTTATCTTAAAAATGTGCCACCTGGTGCTAAAGCAAAGGATTTGTTAGAAAAGATTGAGTTTTTAGAGCCTAGGTTAAATAGCATTCTTCTTGCCAAGAGTAGGGGAAGAAAAAAATTAACATTTATTCTTTGAAGTAGCCACCAAGGATAAGCCAGGAGAAGAGCCTGTTTTTGTTTCTCAGTTAAAACGAAAATGAAAACCATTTTTTTCTGGCTGGCACTAACAATACTATACATATCTTAAGTAAATCTTTCTTACAGTGGGGAGAAAATACACATAGTTATGTGTGTTTATGCCTGTATATGATAGGCATTTATAGATTAGTAGCCACGTGTCTTCAAGTAAAGATACTTCTTAACTTCTGGTAGGATTATGTCCAGACAAATGCACTGTAAGTTCAAAAATTCATTTAAAGGGCAAGGAGAGGGGCTGGAGAGATGGCTCAGCAGTTAAGAGCACTGGCTGCTCTCCCAGGGGTTCAATTCCCAGCACCCACATGGCAGCTCACAACTGTCTGTAACCCAAGTTCCAGCAGACCCGACTCCCTCATACAGACATACATGTACGCCAAATACCAAAACGTACATAAAAGAAAAAGAAATCTAAAAAAAAAAAAAGATAAAAAATATGAGGCTAGAGAGATGGCTCAGACGTTAAGAGCACTGTCTGCTTTTCTGGAGGTTCTGAGTTCAATTCCCAGCCACCACATGGTGGCTCACAACCATCTATAATGAGATCTGATGCCCTCTTCTGGTATGCAGGTATACATGCAGACAGAGCATTGTATACATAATAAATAAATACATTTTTTAAAAAGATAAAAAATAAAGGGCAAAGAGGTACAATGCAATGGTGCGTGCTTGGTTAGCATAACAAACACATGGCCCTTGGGTTGAGCCTCAGTTACTTAAAAAAAAAACCAAAACCAAAAACAAAAAAACCCAAAAAAACCCAAGGCATTTGGCATACCTAATGGACTGAACACCACAGCTTAGCATGGCCTATCACCATGCCCAAGCTGAGCAGAATCTTCTAACATAAACCCTCTTTGTAGATAAAATAATTGCATATCTCATGACACATAGATATACATTTTTCCAGACATGAAAAGAGTGTGAAAACGGAAAACAGTGTTTCAAAAAAAAAAAAAAATACTAGCCATCCAGCAGACTGTAGTGCATAGGGTACCACTGCCCAGCACCAAGGATAACCTTGGCCCGATCTGCAAGTTCATCAGAAGCTGGAGATTTGAACAGCAGGTTCTAAGTGCCCGTCATCTTTCTGTGACGGTGAAGTCGAGAGATTTTAAGGTGGGCCATCAACAGTCAGAGACCATATGTCTGCTTTGCTAATTAAAGAAGCCGTTTCCGAACGTCTTAACGTTTGTGTTCGAAGTATGAAGGAACAAATTTGAGGGCTGCTTGATCAAATGGTACAAAAATATTTTGACAAGTACATTTTTTGAAGAGAAACATTCAAGTCAGTTTCTAGTGTGGCAAATCAGTGTGCTTTCAGGAAAAACAAGTGAGACGAAAACAAGATTAACTACATTCTACATCCTATTACATGATTCTACATGGTGGACGGTGCTCACCTCTCTTACAGTAGCCGCCTGTGGCTTACAGTGACGAACGGTGTTAAGCTTCCTGCTTCCGAGGCACATGATTTGTGTCATTAAAACGACCTGTACTCAGTGCAGAGCAAACAGAGTCTGAGCTTGGCTATTTCCATTTTCCATTTCAAACACTTGGCTGGGTGGAAGAGGCTCATTTGTGATCTTCAGCTGTGGTGTCGGTGTGTGTTTAGTAGTTATCGAATTGAACAGTTAAGCAGATAAAATTGCAATTTAAGATAGTAGCTTCAAGTGGGGCACGGTGGCGCACGCTTTTAACTCAGCACTCGGGAGGCAGAGGCAAGCATATCTTTGTGAATTCAAGGCCAGCCTGGTCTACAAAGCGAGTTCAGGACAGTTAAAGCTATACAGGGAATCTTGTCTTGGAGGGAAAAAAAAAACAGTGGCTTTGTTTGAGTCCTTGGGAATTATTTGTTAGGCTTTCTTTGGTATTTGTTGGTAATGAAGTGGGAAGTTTAAGAAGTTCAGAAACATAATACATATTTCTCAGATTTTTTTAAATACAAAATTTGAGGTATAATGTGCATACCAAAATTGTCATTGTAAGTGAATTTAGCTATTCTGGTACGTTTGTAAAGATAGAGCCATTCACCGTGTAGCCTCTGTTGGCTCCTTTCATCTAGAATGGGGCTTTTCATCAGGATACAGCATGTGGCTAACGAGGACTCTACTGTATAGTTAAGGCACATCTGTCTCTATGTCTACCTGGTTATGAGATTTTGGGTGGCTTTGCATTCCCAGGCTTAACTCCTAAGAACAATGCTGCTAGCCCGGTATGGATGCACACACCTTTCACCCTAGTCTTTGGAAGGCTGAGGCATGCAGATCTCTGAGATCAATGAGATCAAGGCCAATCTGGTCTACACTGTGTGAGTTCGAGACCAGCCAGGGCTACCTGGTGAGACCCTATTTAAAAGAACTGTAATAATGAAAGAATAGTGGTTCTGCGCATGTTCCCACATGTCTTAGCGTGGCCTTAGGCTTTCCGTTCTTGGGTAGGTGCCCTGGTATGCAGCTGCGGATCTGCATAAGTGCATATGTTCTACCTTGCTTCTCTAGGCTGTCAGCATAGGTCCTCTGCAGTGGTAAGAGAATTCGAGTCGCCTCACCCCAACCCTGCTTTACTCTCTGACTTTCTGATTACAGCCGTCCCTGATAGGAAGGTGGTTGGTTCAACTTGGAGCGCTGCAGAAAGCAGCGCACAGTCAGTGGAAACCTGCGGCTGAATGTTGCATTTGGTGTTTCCCTTGACTGATGATGTGATGTCTTGGTGGCATGCTGCAGCACCAGGTCACAAGGGAAAACTTGACAGTGTCTGTGTTGCCCGTGCTTTAGGATAGTGTGGATCTGCATCCCATCATGTCTAGGAAATGCCCTTCTGTGCATCCGGCTTCTGGAGGAAAGAAAGCGGAGGAAAGAGTTACTCTGGAGATGAGACTCAAAATATTTGCCCAGCATGCAGGTGGCCAGCCAGCCATGGTCAGCTCACGGGAGTCAGGATCTCCCCAGTCCACAGTCTCAACCATCTTTAGGATAAGGGGACCAGTGAGGCAGTGAAAGCAGTGTCTGTTAAGTCCACTGTCACCACCAAGAGAGCTGGAGTGATCAATAGTATAGAAAATAACGTGTGGGGTGCACAGAAGTGTAGGTGAGGAGGTGTATGCCACTCAGCCTGCTGATCCAGGCTAAGACAAGTTGTTTCAATGTGCTCAGTGAGCACACTGAACCCTGTTACCCAGATGTTTACAGCAGCCACAGGTGGCTCCCATGCTTTCAGAAGTATCATAATTTTCATACTGTTAAGGTCAGTGTGGGGTGCTGCTGCTGATATTGACTGTGCTAAAGCTTTTAAAGAAGAGGTGCATGGGTTAACTGTGGATCAGAAAGACTTAGCGGAACAGATATTTAGTGTTAACGAAGCCAGCTTGCTCTGGAAGCACATACCAGAGTGTGCATATGCGCATTGCACCCAGAGTCCATGATTACAGTGGGATTTAGAGACCATGTAAGTCTGCTTTTGGGAAGAAATGTTACAGGCTTCAAATAAAGCCTTTCTAATCTACCATTTGGAGAGTCCTAGAACATTCAAGAATGTGAGCAGGCACACACTTCCTGTTTAATGTTGCCATAACAAAGTCTGGATGACATCAGCCATGTTAGAAGAAGATTGGTTTCTAAACTGTTTTATTCCACAAGCCAGAGATTCTGTAGGCAAAGCAGTGTCCCATTTGAGAACCGTCTGATCCCAGACAGTGGTCCAGACATCGATGGCACGTGGCTGGCATGCATCCTGATGATGCTCCAGACATCCATGGCACGTGGCTGGCATACATCCTGATGATGCTCCAGGCATCCATGGCACGTGGCTGGCAGGCATCCTGATGATGCTTCAGACATCCGTGGCACGTGGCTGGCATGCATCCTGATGTGAAGGCCGTGTGCCTGCTGCTCAACATCATCATGCTTTCCCCCCACCAATGGACCAGGGCGCAATGGCTGCTTTCAAAGCACACCATTCACGTTAGGCATTGGCTCAGGCTGAGGAAGCCTCAGAATCTTTCCAAACACTCTTAAGATTTTGGAAAGGTGTTAACATCCTAGGTACCGCCCAGAGCATTGCTGCTGAGTGGAGAGGAGTTGCCCAGCAGCGCACGAACTGCCTCTGGAAGAGCGTTCTTAAGATATATATGTGAATCCACTCAAGGGTAGCAAGACATTAGCTCTAGGGAAAGGCATGGAATTGGACGTTGATGCGGAAGGCACTCGTGAGATTGTCGGCATCACAGTGAAGAGCCCATGGAACTGCAGAAAGAAGAAGGAAAGCAGGTGAGATGGAGGAAGAAGTTGTGCCCAGGGTGCCAAAAAAGTTCACAGCCTAAGAAACTGGCAGGAGCGTTTGCTATTGTTAGCCGGGGCACACGGAGCTGGAAGACAAGGACAGTCGTTATGAGACACTTGTGAATACTGACAGGCTGATACAGGATGCTCTTGCTTGCTATAGAGAAATACGTCCCTGCAAACCAGAAAGTGTGTTGTGAAAGTGTTGGTTTATATGTAAACATGTTTGACCACAGCTAATAACTGCCTCATGAGAGGGAACTATGATCTTTGTCAGCTGGTGACTACTTCATGCGGGGGGTGGGGGGTGGGTGGTCTTTTCATCTGGGATAAATGCCAGTCCCAGAGAGAGAGACTGGGGGGCTCGGAGAAGGAAGAAGGAGGCTGCTATTCTCCCCTGCGGCTCCTGGTTGCTGTTGATGCAGTATGAAGAAGTCAGAGATATTCTCAAACAAAGATTGGATTTGCCCCAAGGAACCCTACGATTCTAAACAGCAGGAAGTAGCGAAGGAAAACTACACTCCTTCTCCCCACTAATCTTCTTTGGTGTTGGGCTACTGGAAAGGGACTGGTGTGGAGAAGGGAGAAAGAAATATAAGCAGCCAAGATCAGATTTTCAAAGTATACCTACAAAAATGTGAGGTCAAAACTTGGTATTTCCCTGGAAAAATAAGATGTTTCCTAAACCAGCCAGTGTCATTGCCTCTGTCTTGCACAGGCTTTTCTCAGTCCTGTCACATGTCACTGATGGCCGAGTCGCTCTAGCATCTGTGCCTTCCATTCAGCAGTGATCCTAGGTCAGGGCTGCAGACCCTGTGTGCCAACAGGTGTGCGCGTTAATGGTGAGGGCCCACTCAGCCTTCCTGTCTTCACTTTCAGTACAACATTCCACGATGTCTCAGGTAACCCACACTGCCGTATAAACTAGACTTTGTGTTAGGAGTACCAAATACACTTCTGATTTAATATATTTCTTAAAGTGTTTAAATTTCTATAAATGTGTATATTTGTGTGTTGGTGTGTGTGTGTGCTTGAATGTAAGGACCTGTGGGGTGCAAGGAAGGCATTAGGTCCCCTGGAGCTGGAGTTTCCAGGAGGTTCTGTGCCACGTCATGTGGATACTGGGGACTGAACCTGGGTCCTCTGGAAGAGTGTGTTCTCTTACTTCCTGAGCCATCTCTCCAGCCCAGGTACAATAATTTTAGCGTGTGATGGGTGTGTCCACTACTGTGGGGCACCTGTGTCACTGTGGTGGTGGACATCTTGGGACCTCCTGGTATTTATTTGCGTTTCCCCCAAGAACTAGCAGTGTTGAGTACTCACTTTATGTACTCTATAACTATTCTTATAGCTTAAAAATAAGTCTTCAGACTTTTTTGGCCATCTCACAAATTGGATTCTTTTACTGAATTGCAGGACTTCTTTTTATAGTTGTAGACAACAGTCTATAAATCACTTTTTGGATTAAAAAAAAATAGATTGTAGTTTTCAGAGTAATTTTAGGTTCATAGGGAAACAGATCCGAAATTATGGAGATGCTGCCCAAACCCCCTTCCTCAACCTGCGCAGAGCTGTCAGAACCCTGAAACGAGAGTTGTATGTGTGTTATAACTGATGACATTGTCACACCGTCATCACCCGGTGGGACTTCTTTTTTTTTTTTTAAATCAAGATTTAAACTTTTTTACTACAGTTCTTTATTTTTGTATGTTACTACATCCAGCACAGCTTCAGGGACAGACCTGATTGGGGAGCCAGGGATTGAAGAAAAGACAGACTCAGAAAAGCTGGGATCGGGTAGTCTGGGCTCTTGGCTGGAGAAATAGCACCCCCCCCCCCAAACTCAGCATGTTTATTATATGGAGTTGAACAGGGAGGGGGGGCTGTTGCATTCAGCCACTCAAGGAAGGCAGTGGGTTGGTCTATGCAGATGAAGGAGACAGCTGCATCGAGGAGACAGGTTTAGCAGTTGTCTGCTGGATCCGTCTGTGTAAGGGAGCAGTCCTCGGGCCATAAGTGTCTGGGGTTGCCTGGGCTCAGGGAGAAAACCGTGGTGGACATTTCTGCACACGCTATCAATATCCATACACGGACTAGCCAGGAAGATTTCGACATTTTCTCCGTGGGTCTGAGGGTATGGAGTCCTTGACATGGCTGTGGCTATGTCCTGCCCCTGCCTCCTGAGTGCTGAGGTGGCAGGTGTAGGTCCCTATGGCATGTTTGACATACACACATACACCTGTGTGTGTTTATGTGCACACCATGTGCGTGCAGGTGCCCCTGGAGGACAGCAGAGGGTGTTGGATTCCCCGGAGCTGTAGTTCCCGGGGTTGTGAGCAGCCTGATGTGGGTGCTGGGAAGGAACTCTACTTCTGTAAGGAAGACATCAAGTTCTTAACTCTTACCTAGTGAGTCATCGCTCAGCACTCCCCTCCCCCACCTTTCTTTTTGTTTGGTTGCTTGAGAAAGACAGGGTTTCTCTGTTGTAGCCCTGGCTGTCCTGGAACTTGTACTGTAGACCAGGCTAGCCTCAAACTCAGAGATCCATCTGCCTCTGCCTCCCAAGTACTGGGATTAATTGAGTGCATCTCTATGCCTGGCAGCAGTCGCTTTCTTAACAGGTTTGGAGTGGTTCTTATGTTTTCTTTTTTGGCAATTTTTCCGGAATGAAACAAATGTGTGGGTGTTTTTTGTTTTTTGTTTCAGTCATGTTTCTGCGTTAGAAAATGTAGATGAAAACATAACAGTAGCACTATGACTATAGCAGAGACTTTAAAATAATGTATTTCCTTAACCTTGATTGCTAATTCTCTATTTTGTGGTTGACCCATTAAACTAATCCTGGCATGTTGGATTTCTGTTTTCAGGGCAGTTATTGCCCCTGCGCTCAGATCTATTAAGTCTGAAAACTGCCTATCCTTTCACTTCATCATTTAGCTGAGTTTTCTTAGCCAGATGTTAAGAGAGCAGTCTGCGTTAATTCACACTAACGTGAGACTGACTTACGGCCCGTTACAAGGCTCTCAGAGGGATGTACAGTTTAAAAGAAGCAATAAGCCAGTTCTCATAATTGGTAAACGTCCACCTGAATCAAATGAGCAGTAACCGATTCCAGGAGCTGTTGCCCAGTCTTTAAGGCCTGGCTGTTGACAGAGGCAAGCGCTCCTGCCTGAGCACTGATCCAGGCTTGTCTTTGGGGATGGATGCCCTTCCTCCTCTGGACCTGCAGGCTCTCTACATCTGGGTAACGTGCTGGCTTTTTCCATCACAGCTGCTTCACAGCTAACGCTTTCTTCTGCTAAAGGTCAGCGCTGGCTCTCAGGAAGTCCCCAGTGTGTTCTCGCATACTCAAGGCATTCTTGTGTTCACAGGCTGCCCTGCGTCACTCCGTCCTCCTAAAGATGCACCCGGACTTGTCGCCACACTTGCACACCGAAGAGTGCAACGTCTTGATTAACTTGCTTAAGGAATGCCACAAAAATGTAAGAACTCCGAAGGGAAGTGTGTCTGTTAGCACGGCGCGGCCGTGGCTGCACGTTAGTGACCATGTGAGCTGCCCGAAAGCTTGGTGTGCGTGATTCTGTGTTCTGTGTGACTGGCACGGCAGTTTGTGTGGCCCTATGCAGCGGCTGCCGTGCGCGTCCTCACAGTGAGGTGTGTTGCTTCCCTAGTGAAGGAGGCAGGGACAGTTAGTTCAGCGCCTGATCACGCAGCACCACTCAGGGTTGTCCACTCCCTTATGTCAGTCTCTGTTAACTAGCTCCAGGTTTTGATTGGCCAAATTTGATGGGTTTACTTAAGTCTTGGTGGAATGGAAAGTGGAAAATAAGCCCATGCGGGGGCCTACTTTAAACCAAGGCGACATTTTTTTCAATGTTGACAATTTTTATGGTTTCATGGAGCGTTACTGTTTTTCTTTAACTTTGTGCATCTGTTTATCTCATGATGCTATAAACTGTAGCTAAGTCACAATTAGTAATAGTAATAGTGACTGCCACTTCGATGAATACGGTTAGG
The DNA here is from genome assembly GCF_964271855.1 of Acomys minous. Classification (NCBI taxonomy): domain Eukaryota; kingdom Metazoa; phylum Chordata; class Mammalia; order Rodentia; family Muridae; genus Acomys; species Acomys minous. The sequence continues at coordinate 11,619,886 of NC_140496.1, forward strand.
ACCCAAAGAGTGATAATAAGTAATGCTTACAGCATTTGCAAACAATGTGCTTTGGGCAGACAGATCACACAATATATATGTGGATCAAGGGTTAGGTGCTCTTACACAGGGCCGTGGTGACTCAGGCCTTTCATCCCAGCACTAGAGAGGCAGAGGCAGGTGGGTCTCTGAGTTCCAGGCCAGGCTGGTCTACAGAGCGAGTTCCAGGACAGCCAGGGCCACACAGAGAAACCCTGTCTTGGAAAAACAAAGAATTAGGAACTCTTGCACATGCTGTGGCTAACTGGAAAATGAATCAGGTGAAATATAACTTCAGGGTTTTTAAAGTAAATCTGTAAAGCCTTATTTTTTTTTCAATTTTTTAAATTAATTTATTCTTGTTACATCTCAGTGGTTATCCCATCCCTTGTATCCTCCCATTCTTCCCTCCCTCCCATTTTCCCCTTACTCCCCTCCCCTATGACTGTGCCTGAAGGGGACTTCCTTCCCCTTTATATGGTCATAGGGTATCAAGTCTCTTCTTGGTAGCTTGCTATCCTTCCTCTGAATGCCACCAGGTCTCCCCCTCCAGGGGACATGGTCAAATATGAGGCACCAGAGTACGTGTGAAAGTCATACCCCACTCTCTACTCAACTGTGGAGAATGTCCTGTCCATTGGCTAGATCCGGGTAGGGGTTTACGGCCTGTATTGTCCTTGGCTGGTGCCATAGTTGGAGCGTAAAGCCTTATTTTTAAAAGGAGCTAGCTGTGTTGATTTAGGATGGAACATTTCTATGCCATCTGTAGTAAGTTACAGAGAAGGACAGAGAAGACAGAACAAGACTGACGGGGAGCGTGTGACCCTTCCAGAGTGACCTTTCCATCTCGTCACTGAGGGTCTTTAGGTCACAGTGGTAGATTTGGGGCACCATCTTTTCATATGTACTCTCTACCCTAGTGAACTAAGGGCCAAGGGTTTCAGTCTTTGTTTTTAAATAATCCTAGTTGAGCTGGGTGTGGTAGTGCACAACTTTAATCCCAGCACTTGGGAGGCAGAGGCAGGTGGATCACTGAGTTCCAGGTCAGCCTGGTCTACAAAGCGAGTTCAGGATAGTCAAGTCTACACAGAGAAACCCTGTCTCGGAAAAAAAAAAAAAGAAAGAAAAGAAATCCTAGTTGAGCTGGCAAGGTGTCCCAGTAGGTAAGTGTAGCTGCAGCTGCCAAAGTGATTCTGATACGTGCTGTTTGTATATTAACATGTCCTAGACTGTTACAAATTTGAATCATTTTAAGCATTTGGTTCTGGTTTTTCTTTCCAAAAGGTTTTATACAGTAAAGATAACATTTCACATTGTAGACCCAAAGATAAACTTTGAAAGTTAACATTGTCAGGGGCTGGAGGCATGGCTCAGAGGTTAAGAGCACTGTCTGTTCTTCTAAAGGTCCTGAGTTCAGTTCCCAGCAACCACATGGTGGCTCACAACTATCTATAATGCAATCTGGGCCCTCTTCTGGTATGCGGGCAGAGTACTGTATAAATAATAAATACATCTTTTTTAAAAAAAGTTAACATTGTCTATATATATATATATATTATAATTTTAAGTGTACAATTTAATGACTGACCAATACCACCATGTTATAGTCAATACAAAATGTCCTCTCACATCGCCATCTGTCCAGAATTTGCAGTGTTCTTTACACCCGGCCCCGGGGACTCACCACTACCTTTTTTGTTCATGTCGATCGCTTTGCTGCTCTGGCATCTGTTATCAGTATCCTCTTCTTTGTCGTGAGGCTGGTACCTGCTCTCTGCTGTGCCATTGGCTCCCAGGCAGCTAACTGTTTCTGAGTATGGTGTGTTGTACGAGCTTCTAGCTTCTTTCCATCCGGGTAGACACTTGTGCTGTTTAGAGTAAAAGCTGCTATGAACATTTGTTTATAAGCAATTGCGTGACGTCTTTTATTTCTCTTGGATGTATGCACAGGAATGGAGTGACCAGACTGGTGCCGTTCAGAGTTCTCATCAGCACTAGCTCTAAGTATTTTAATCGCAGCTTTGGTACTCATGAGGATGTAGTCACGTCTCCTTTTGGCTTTCAGGGTGTGTTTCTCTGATGGCTAATAATTTGACGATTATTTTTCATGTGCATCTTGGCCATTTATGCAAGCTTTCCCTTATATTTAAAAATTGGAGTTGTCTGGATTTTTAAAAAATGATCTTCATATTAAGTCTGTTTCTTTCTTTTATTCTGTGGTATTATCAATCTTTTCTTTTCGGACAGGGTCTTACCATGTAGCCCTGGCTGGCCTTGAACTCACAGAGACAGATTCACTTGGCTCTGCCTTCCTAGTGCCGGAAGTAACAGCTTGCACCACCACACCTGTCCTTTCATTTTCTTCCTTCCTCTTTTTTTTTTTTTTAACATTTTAAGATTTATTTTCTGTGCATGGGTGTTTTGCCTATATGTCTTTGTGATGGTGTCAGAAGCCCTATAACTAGACTGGAGTTACAGACAGTTGTGAGCTGCCATGTGGGTGCCGGGAATTGAACCTGGGTCCCCTGGAAGAGCAGCCAGTGCTCTCAACCGCTGAGCCATCTCCTCAGTTCTCATTTTCTTAAAGGTATATTTCAAAGAGAAACTTACAGATTTGCTAAGGTCATGTGTATCTTTTTTCTTAATGTCCTAAGGATCTTTGCTTATTTCCTGTGGTCACAAAGACATGATTTTCCTATGTGTTGTTGTTGATTTACTAGAATCATAAGGTTTTGCTTTTATACGTAGGTCTCTGGTGGATGAGGTTGAGTTTCATATGTGGTATGAGGTGTGATCTTTGAAGTTCACTGTTTTGCTCATAGATACCTAACTGTCTTAGCACCATTTGTTGGGGGAGACGGTCTTGCCCCCCTGTGACGTTCCCACACTGCACAGATGGACGCTATTAGTGCGTGCCTGTGACGTTCCCACACTACACAGATGGACACTGTTAATGCGTGCCTGTGACGTTCCCACACTGCACAGATGGACACTGTTAGTGTGTGCCTGTGACGTTCCCACACTGCACAAGTGGACACTGTAGTGCGTGCCTGTGACGTTCCCACACTGCACAAGTGGACACTGTAGTGCATGCCTGTGATGCTTTCACGCTGCACAAATGGACACTGTTAGTGCGTGCCTGTGACGTTCTCACCTTTCCTGATACTGTGACCCTTCAACATATTTCCTCATGTGGAGACCCCCCCAACCGTACAACTATTTCGTTGCTATTTCATAACTATGATTTTGCTACTGTTATGAATCCTAATGTAAATATACGATATGTAGGATAGCTGATATGTGGCCCCCAAAGGGGTTGTAACCCACAGGTTGAGACCCACTGACTTAGTGGAAGTGGAGGAAGGAGCAACAGAGCATAAGTTCAAGACCAGACTGAGCTGCATGAGATTTTTATCACAATCAACTAACACACACACACACACACACAAAAAAAACCCTCCTTAACTTCTAAAAAGAATATTGTGCTGGGTGTGTTGGTGCACACCTTTAATCCTTTTTTTATGGTTTTGGGGCACTAAACCCAGGTTGTCAGGTTTATGAGGCAACCACTTTTTTCTACTGAGCTATTTCCTTGGCTGTATGTGTCTGTTCTAATACCACACAGTTTTGAATACTGCTGCCTTGTGTTGCTTCAAATCCATACTCCAACTGTGTCCTTTATTTTTGGAGATAAGAGTCTTACATTGTAGTCCTGGCTGGCCTTGAACATACAAAGATCAGCCTGCCTCTGCTTAGCTCAACCATGCCTTTTCAAAAAGTTGATTTGGCTATTCTAGAACGCTTTTAATTCCTTAGAAGTTTTAGAATTAGACTGTCACTTAAAAACATATTTTTTACTAAGCGTTTTTCATTTGGTGCTGAACCCTTGGGTTTTTAGGGTTTTTTTTTTTTCCTTCCTTTTTAGTGAGTAGTTTATTTAGTGATTGCACTCATCTGCTGGGTGGGCAAGTTTGAGGGTTTTTAGGGTGTGTGTGGAGCTGAACAGGATTCTAGGTTCTCTCCTGCTTGAGTGGTCAGTGAAGTCTCTGGGCTGTGAGAACTCCGTGGGCTCGTTGCTGTTTTTCAGCCATTGGTTCTGTGGTTCTTTGTAGTTACCACAGCCCTGTGATGTGTCAGCCAACAGGTGAGGCAGTCCAGGGTGGTTCCCCTAGCTGACAAGCCAACCCTCTGGGGGCTGTGCTCCTCAGCTCCCCAAGGTCAGCCTTCTCTGTCTGGCTGTGTGGTTGACCGGAAGCCAGGTAAACACAGGGCCTGCCTCGTTCTGCCTCTTCTCAAATGCCACAGACCTGCGCCATCCTAAAATGGGTTTCTCCCATGTTCTGCCTTCTTGTAGTTACTGGAAGGCCAGTTATTTTCCACTTCCTTACTCAGAATTGGGGGATTTCAAATGGATTTCTAACAGATGACATTAGAACAGTTACATGACCGCTTGGACAAAGTTAACATGGGGTCTTTATCTTAGACCTATGAATCTAGTCTAGTGGGGGGGGGGCGCAGAGATTTAAATGCCCCCCCAAAAGCACACAAATAGCAGAAAACGTGTGTGTCGCCTGCATGTGGTGAAGACTGCCCACATGTCACTAGTCTAGAGTCTGTCTTTAAAGTTGTTTTTTTCTCCTTTACATAGATCTATGAAAGGAAGTCACTGTGCACATTTAGACTAGTGAATTAAGTTATCTCCCTCCTCGATACAGTAGGTAGTTATTTAATTTTTGAAGTCTGTGCTGTAGACTTGTCTTAATTACCTCCGTCAGTGTGGACTCGTGCATACTAGGGCTATAATCCGATATGTATATCATCATCCATCCGTGTCAGCTTTGGGCACTGGGTGTCTTTCAGTGTGCTGTGTTCAGGTCTTCCAGCTAGTGAGAGGTCAGGTCGTCACTCAGGTAGGATGTGCTCAAGAGCTGGTGGCAGAAAAATCAGGAACTCAGGACAGCCCACGTCACACATGGTGGGCATGGTGACACATACCTTTAATCCCTGTGCTCAGAGACATGCCGTGAGTAAAACCGGATAATTATATCCTTACTCCAGATGAGTCAACCGGTCACGCCAAAGGGAGTGGCGACCAAAGTCAAGCCATTTGAACCCAGGCTGAGGCGGGAGTTGCTGTTGGTAGAGCATGGCTCTGGCAATGGTGTGTGTTAGCCGTCCATGTGTTCCGTGTGCCCCAGAGTTGGAGACTGCTCTCAGCATCACGCCACACTCCTGCAGCGTCACTGGGGCCTGCCACTCCTTATGCCCACAGTAGAACCAAGTGCCTGCCTTTGAACCTGATGCAATCGGGACCATGCCACATGTGCACTTTTTGTAGAGTTTTTGCTAAAGCTGCAACTTTCCGCCTTTTCCTGCACTCTCTGGGCATTCTGGGTGTGTGCCACACACTGCCTCAGTAGTTTAAATGATAGGATGGTCGACCCAACTCCATCCAGCTTCTGTCCCCAATTTGTGTAGCTGTTTTAATCTTTCTCAGTTCTGAGGCTGTGTCACTCCGGACGTCCCTGTCCAGGCCGGACCCTGCAGTGTTCTTGTGCCTTGCAGCGCTTTCACCATGCCTCCCGTGTTTCATGTTTTTTTTCTGCAGTCTTTGCAGCCACGTGTCGTTCCCACGGCTGTCAGAAACTACAGGGCGCTTCTGATCTACTGGCCTGTTTTGCCTACATTTGTCAGCACGACTCAAATCATCTACACTTAAAAGACAGACTGTAAAGCAGCTGCGTTCCACAGAGCCACTTGAAGTCCTTAGTGCTGTTTTCTTCTGATTTATAAAGGCAATATTTAAGTAGTACATGCCATTGTAGACAGTGTGAAAAAAAACAAGAAGGCATCAAGGAAACAGAAGCTGCCATCCCTTTGCCACCCGGAAGGAAAGTCACTAAGAATAGGCCTTACCGGGCATTTTCTTATCTTTGTGTGTTCTCCTTTTGCAGGTGGGTGGGTTGGGGTGTCTTCCTGTTAACATTTTAAATACCTACGTTTTTCCTATCCCAAGAACACAAGCATAAAACCTTGCAGTAATCCCAGGCCAAGTAGACTGGAGGGAGTGTTTGCTTTCTCCTCTTTCAGTCAGGTCTTTGCTCCTCGGGAGGATGCTGAGGCAGCTGAGGTCGCTGCCAAGGGCATGTTTCAGCTGCCTCACCTCTCCAGCCAGTGTTTGGTCCCTTCTCCACCTTTGTCTCTTCCCTGGTTTTCTCAGTGCTGACTACCCTGTCTCCTTACCAGTCTTGCCTCTACCCTAAGCCTATTTCTCGGCTATTGCTCCTCCTGAGTAGTTCTGTGATTTCAGCAACTGAAACCTCTAGCTCAAACATTTTCCTTTTTAAATTTTTGTTTATCTCTGCTTTACATCAACTCCGTGGACTTAGCTGTTCCAAAAACAAATTCAACTTGTCCACACAGACCCAGCTCTTTTGGAACTGTCCCCTCTTTCTGTCTTAGTGACATCTGTAGCCGGACTTTTGGCTACTTTATTGGATTCTTTATCTACCTCCCTACACCACCCCTGTCCCTTCCAACCCCCAACACTAGGTCGGAGAGAAAGTTAGAGGGAAAAGGGGGTGTTGATATCATTAGACTGTTTCCTGCTGATACCAAAATTATATATATTTTTTAACCTTTAAACTTTTTAAGTGTTGTCTGTTTAATGTAGGAGTGCTCTGTCTGCTTATACACCTACAAGCCAGAAGAGGACATCAGGTCCCTTTATATATGGTCATGAGACACCATGTGGTTGCTGGGAATTGAACTGAGGACCTCTGGAAGAGCAGACAGTGTTCTGAACTGCTGAGCCATCTCACCAGCCCACGCTATGTCTATTTTTATTAGGTTCCTTGGTGGTGTCACACATGTATACAGTGCTTTTTCCTCATTTTCTCATCTACTCCTTATCTCTGTCATCCGTCCTACCTGACTGCCTTCCCCACATTCATGCCCTTTTCTTTTTACCACCATGGATTTTTAACCAGGACCATCCATGCACATCTCCTGATGACAAATCCTTGGGACCCCCAGGGTGTCCCTGAACCGCAGCACTGTTGTTTGTCGTCATTCTGCAGTGAGAGCTGGGTTGGGGTTCACTTTGTTCACTGCTGACACCTCAGCACCTGGTACGCTGTTCTGTAGTAGGTAAAAGGCTCTCTGTAACTAACTCATCAGTCATTCCTTCCGGTTGGTTTCTGGAATACACATCCAGTACTAGCTGGTACGAGGGAACTCCAGGCCACAGGCACTGTGTACCAGCTGCCCTTGGGGATTTGGGCCTGACATTTTCCACTTTATAAAGGTGTAATCCTCGTCTGGGCTTGGCTAATGTGCGAGTGAAAGGATAGCAGTTAGCTTTAATCTTAGCTTTAAACAATGCGACGTGTGTACACGGGGCCGCTGGAGAGCCTGCTCAGTGGGTGTGAGGGCTGACTTCTGAGGCAGGCACCTGCGGGAAAGCCGGCCACAGCAGTGGGGGCCTGTAATTGGCCTGGGGAGACACAGACCGGAGGATCCCTGGGGCCCGCTAGCCAGCCAGTTGAGCCTAATTGGAAAACTCCCAAGTTCAGGAGAGAGATTGAAGAAAGCGCCAGTGTCAACTCTAGTCTCCACACACATGTGCACATACATGATCATACACATGTGCACACACATTGGTGTGTTTTAATTACACAGGTATGTATGTGTGCTTATATATATGGCTCGATAGGCATTAAGGTAGTGTGCTATGATTTCTAAAAGTGTTATCTTTTTTTTTTTTTTTAGAGTAAAATTGCATTGTCCCTGTTTATTTGTTGTCACAGAGTCGTTTAGGGAAAACACAGGAAATGCTTGTTCTGAAAAGGCCATTAGGTGACAAAGAGGAGCTCCTGGACTGTTTTTAAGTGTTTATTGGAACAACTCTGACCGTTTATTCAGTGTGGAGCTGAGAAGTGCTTCTACAGTGGCACTGAAAGAGGAAAGAGAAATGGCACAAGGTGTCGCTTACTAATTATGTGTTGTCTGACTCCCATGTAAACCATAATTAGGAAGAGAAGAGAACCGTGCTTATGTGCTTATTACAGCCCCAAGCTCGGCGTTTACAGCAGGGCATTACTGCAGATCACTGTGCTGCCCGGCCCGCCTTAAACGGGGTGCTGTGCAAACACTCCTGACCGTAATGGAGCCGCGGTCCTTCGTGCCAGCCTCAGCATCTGCTGTGCGGCATCTGTATAGTTTGGCAACAGGGTTTGAAACCTAGATCAGATTTTTAGTTTTGCTTTTGCAACAAAGCAGACTTTGAACTTCAGACTTTACCTTTTTTGAGGTTTATTTGTCATTATTTTATGGGTATGGGCATTTTACCTGTATCTGTGCACCGTATCCGCCAGTGCTCATGGAGGTCAGAGGGCGTCAGATCCCCTGGAACAGGAGGTACAGCCTGTTAGCTGCTATGTGGATGCTGGGAGTAGAACCCAGGGCCTCTGTAAGAGCAGCGGCGCTCTTACCCACGGAGCCATCGCTTCAGCCCCAACACTGGTGTTTCTTATGAACTAGTGGCTTATTTATGTGACCTGTTTAGGTCATCGGATGGTATTGTATATGTCTGATGTGTGTTGATGATACTTGGGACAGAGACATGTGAGAAAGTGGCTTTGGAAGTGAGCATTTTATTATTAAATAACTTAAATCACACACACACACACACACACACACACACACACGGTTGTGTACATGGGTATGAGTACAGGTGCCAAGAGGCCAGAAGATATCATGGGCTCCCATGAAACCCAGCGTAGGTGCTGGGAATGGGATTTGAGCTGTTTATAAGAGCAGCAGGCACTTGTAACCACAGAGTCACCCCTACAACCCCCAAAAGAACTCTTATGGACCAGTGTTTGCTGGCGAAGTAAATTAGAGTTTGCTCATGTCACTGGGGCTGCTCTGTGGCCACACCCCTCTAATAAGGGTGGCTGCTGTGTGCTCCTTAAGGAAATGATTGGAGGTGATTAAACTTTATTTTTTTAAAGCACGTATATGTGCTTTTCTGGCAGAGCATGTGCATACAGGTACCTTTGGAGGCCAGAGGCATTGGATTGCTCTGGAGCTAGACCAGAATTACAGGTTGCAAGCTGTCCAAGTGAGGGTGTTGGGAACTGAACTTGGGTCTTGGAAAAGCAGCAAGTGCTCCTCACTGCTGAGTCATCTCCCCTGCCCTGTGATTCAACCTTTTTACTCTTTTACACTAAGTAAGGCTTTAATGGGTTAGGAGACCATCTTTTTTTTTTTTTTTTTTTAACTAAGAAAAGTGTGTGTGTGTGTGTGTGTGTGTGTGTGTGTGTGTGTGTGTGTGTGTGTAGGCCAGAGGTTAATGTCTGATATCTTTTTCAGTCACTGCATTTAAAATTTTTTTAATTTATCTTTATTTTATGTGCATTGATATTTTAACTGCACATGTCTGTGTGAGGGTGTCAGATCGTAGAGTGGCAGACAGTTGTGAGCTGCCATGTGGGTGCTGGGAAATGAACTGGGGACCTTTGGAAGAGCAGCCAGTGCTCTTAACCCCCGAGCCATCTCTCCAGCCCCCATTGCACTCTTTCTGAGACAAGGCCTCTCACTGAACCTGGAGCTCACGGATTCAGCTGGGCAGCTGGCCAGTAAGCCCCAGCGTCTTCCTGCCCCCACCTTCCCGGGCTGCCTGGCTCCCGTGCTGGAGGTGTAACTCAGGTCCCTGACACACATTCTTCCCACCCACTCATCTCATTCAAATTGGGTTTTGTTTCTGTCCTGCAAACCTTTTTTTTTTTTCCTGCCACAGAGAAAGGATGGGGTAGGCCTCCTTAGGAATCCTGTTTGCCTCTTACTTGTTTACTCACGGAGTAACCCGGTAGACCCATTGCCATGACAGCAGAGATGCTGGCATATTACGAGATGAACCATTTCACCCCTTTTCTCTCCCCTTTAGCACAACATTCTGAAATTTTTTGGTCGTTGCAACGATCTCGATCGGGAGATGAGGAAATGCTTGAAGAAGGAGGTAAGAACAGTGTCCACGTTAAACAGCAGCCTGTTTTTTGATGTTTCACTGTTGCCACTGTAAGATTTCCTCTAATTTTAGTGTAACAGAAAAGCATTGTTACATGTATGTCATTTTCTTTAAAAGCAGGAGGACTGAGCCCAGCTTTGGGAACAGCTTTAGAATGTTGCCCCTCTCTCCCATGTACACACGTTTGCTTTCATTGAAAAATATTCACGAAAACAACGCCTGTGCTATTCTGACACCTGCTTTTCTTTTTGTTGTTCCACACATATATTCAGTTTTATAGGTCGTTACCTATGTGTACATTGATTGTCCCTGTGTAACTCAGTCATTTTGCCATTGTTTCAGTGACTAAGACCTCACGTGACTGCTTCATTCCAGGCTGTCCCAAGCATTGTTAGTGAGTCTTCAACTGGATGGTGGGGAAACTTCTTGTCTGTAATTGTTTTTTTTTTTTTTTTAAATAAGATTCCCTATTTCCTTGTGTCTTAGTCAGGGTTACTAGTGCTGTGATGAAACACCATGACCAAAGCAACTTGGGGAGGAAAGGGTTTATTTGGCTCACACTTCCACATCATAGGTCATCACTGAAGGAAGTCAGGACAAGGAACTCAGGCAGGGCGGGGACCTGGAGGCAGGAGCTGATGCAGAGGCCATGGAGGGTGCTGCTCACTCGCTTGCGCCTGCTTTCTTATAGAACCCAGGACCACCAACCCAGGGATTGCATCACCCACAATGGGCTGGGCCCTCCCCCATCAATCACTCTTAAAAAAAAATTAAAATTAAAGAAAAAGCTAAATGCTTGCTTGTAGCTGATCTTATGGTGATTTTCTTTTCAGTCGAAGCTGCCCCCTGTTTGATGATTCTGGCTGGTGTCAAGTAGACATAAAGCTCGCTGCTGCGCCGTCCACACATTGACTATTGCTTCATGCTACAGCTTATGAATATTGTTGTGTCTGATCTTTGTTCTCTCAGGTCAGCTCTGCTCTTTTTGTTTCCTGTTCTTTTGTTTTGGTTTTGTTCTTTGATTTTTGTTTGTTTGTGTTTTGGTTTTTTTCCCAAGACAAGGTTTTTCTGTGTGTAGCCCTGGCTGCCTGCGTGGCCTCCCAACACAGAGATTCACCTGCCTCTGCCTCCCGAGTGCTGGGATAAAAGGCGTGCACCACCGAATCCTAGCGCCTCCATTCTTTTTTTTTTTTTTTTTTTTAAGATTTATTTATTATATATACTGTGTTCTGCCTGTAGGCCAGAAGAGGACAACAGATCACATTACAGATGGTTGTGAGCTACCATGTGGTTGCTGGGAATTGAACTCAGGACCTTTGGGAGAGCAGGCAGCACTCTTAACCACTGAGCCATCTCTCCAGCCCTGCTCCATTCCTAATAGTGGCTTCAGAGGCCCTCCTGCCACCCCTCCATGTGTGGGGAGTTTTAAAGAAACTATGTGCATGTGTGTGGGTATGTGCACGTTCGTAGAGATGCTGTAGGTATTGGGCTCCCTGGAGCTGGAGGTCAAGGTGGTTGTAAGCTGCCTGACATGGGTGCTAGGAACTGAACGTGGGGTCCTCTGCAAGAGCTGTCGAGGCTCCACAGCAGTGAGAGCCATTTTCAGCCCCCATGTGTGGTGATGGATGTTCCATGCCACTCTAAAAGGCTCTGCTTGTTTCTGCCTCTCTCTGCTGCCTCCTCCTTTGCTGTTACTGTGTCCTTGGTCCCCGTTGCTTCATTGGTTGGTTAACTGTCCCTTTTATTCTGTATTTTGATGACATCTTGGCAGTGACTTTACCTTCATCCTTTGCCCCTTTTTGGTCAAGGCCGTCTTGACGTTCTACATCAGTGTAGACTTTGCTTCAGTGTGCTCTGTCATTCATTTTAATGCCTGCTACACACATCACCTTCTGAACATTTACCTTTGACCCCCTCCTCTCCTGATTGTCATGGACAGACAGTCCAGTGTCAAATCTTTATTTTTTTTTTCCCCATAGAGCACATATCTCTGTGTTGTAGAGAAGTGTTTCTGTATTTTTTTTTTCTCCCAAATGGTCCTTTTGTTCTGTTTTGTTTTTGAGACAGGGTTTCATACAGCCCACACTGCCTTGGCCTTCTGCACATACAAGTTTGGTTGAAGAGCCCCTGTGCCTGTCCTCCCTTATTTCTTCATTGGTTCGTTGTTGTTTTGTTTTGTTTTTTTGAGACAGGATTTTGCTGTGTAGCCAGGTTGTCCTAGAACTCCTAGTTCTCTGGACTCAGCCAGAATTACCAGTGTGATCCACCATACCCAGCCTGGAGTAGCCTTCTGATGAAGAAAAACAGTTTGAAAACTTGTTACTCAGTGGCTGATAACATGGTCTATTGGGTGAGGATGCTTGCAGACAAGTGGAGCCCCTGAGTGTTGTCCCTCGACACACATGGTGGAGAAGTGACATCCTAAAACTTGTCCTCTGACCCCCGTACATAAACCATGGCTTGTGTCACTCACACACAGAAACAGACAGAAAATAAATGTAACTGTTTGTTTAACACAGAGACTCACTCTGTAGCCCTGGGTGTCTTAGAATTCACCTTATAGACCAGGCTGGCCTGGAACGCACACTGATCTGCCTGCCTCTGTCTCCCAACTGCTGGGATTAAAGGTGTGCACCATTACACCTGGCAGTAATTGTAATTTTTTAAAACTGCCTTTCAACCAGGCATGGTGGAGCATGCCTTTAATACCAGCACTCGGGAGGCAGTGGCAGGTAAATCTCTGTAAGTTCAAAGCCAGCCTGGTCTATAGATAGAGTTACAGGACAGCCAGGACTACAAAAAACCCTGTCTTGAAAAAACAAAGAAAAACCGCATCAATTTTTTAAAAAATTGCCATTCAGAAGGATTTTTACAGTTCTTCAATCAAAACCCTTAGTTTGAAATTGTAGTGATTGGAACTTTTTTTGTTTATTTGGTTTGGTTTGGTTTTTCGAGACAGGGTTTTCCTGGGTAGCCTTGGCTTTCCTGGACTCACTTTGTAGACCAGGCTGGCCTTGAACTCACAGCATTCTACCTGCCTCTGCTGCCCGAGTGCTGGGATTAAAGGTGTATCCTGCCACGCCTGGTGATTGGAACTTTGTAATGGCTGTGTAGCCTGGCTATCTTTGCAATTTTGCCCTCAGAGAGTAGAGGAGTTCAAAAGTTGAAAATCTTAATTTTTTTCCCTTGGGAATTAGGAGGAATTCTAGACAAGCCCATGCTTGGATGTCATCAAATCTTCTATTTTTGTGTCCTTTCTTTCCACATCTCTGGCTCATAAAAGATGCTCCATTGTTTACTATATGCTCATGTTTTAATTTACTTTCTCTCTCCTCAGGGAAGAACAATTAATTTGTTTTTAAAATATGTTCATATTTCTCTGTCGATAACATATGAACACATGTGCATTTAAGCACTCTGTGTGGATGTAGGTTTGAGAAGATCTAAAGGTTGTGTTCCGTATAGCCTACAACTGCTGCTGGCCCTATATAGACAGGCACTTCAGTTGCAAACCTCCAAGGTGAAAACTGCATTTAGAGCAAGCCAGGTGCAAAAGCTTAGCTTTGTGGGGGACCAAGTATGGGGATAGCTGGCGATGAAGAGACCCTGGTCTGTTTGCCTGCTGTCAGTCACCCTGGGAGTTGATGGAGGCTTTGACTGGCCATTTACTCTTCATATTTAGAGGAACTTCAGAAGTAGGTTCCTCACCTCTGCCTGTCAGCCACTGGCTTGAGTGCTGTGTTCAACTCTAGTTCTGAATCTATAATAAAGGCGGTTGCTATTTATTTTACATCCCAATCATAGCCACCTTCCCCTTCCTCCCAATCCTTCCCTGAAGGGGAGGCTTGAACCTTGGACCTTCAGATTGAAAGCCTGGTGCCTTACCAATTGTGCTATTCAGGCTCTCTTTTGGGGTGTTGCTATTAAACTTCCCTTTAGAATAAACCATTTTGCAGGCGTTGGAAGAAAGAGGCCATGCCCTGTAAACACTTGGAGTAACCAGCCACATTTGGCCCCGAGAAGAGGAAAAGAGGGTCCTCATTGGCCATCGGTTACTTGAAGATTAAAGCAGGCAAGAGTAATGGGAGGCAGGAGAGGGTCACAGGAAGTGCTGGCTCACCGTGACCCCCTTGGATAGGCAGGAGAGGGTCACAGGAAGTGTTGGCTCACCGTGACCACCTTGGATAAGCAGGAGAGGGTCACAGGAAGTGCTGGCTCACCGTGACCACCTTGGATAAGCAGGAGAGGGTTCCAGGAAGTGCTGGCTCACCGTGACCACCTTGGATAGGCAGAACCGCCCAGCAGGTGAACAGGCCGTGCTCAAAGTTATGGTCCCAGCAATTACACAGAGGAGCTGCTGGGGCCAGGGACAGAATGCATCTGTCCAAGACATCCCTTGACCTCTTTGGGAAGAGCTTGATGCTCAGGGTGGCTGTCCACGCTGCTGTTGACAAGTCTGTGTTGGACAAGCGAATGCCCCGCACGTGCTCTCTCTCGGGCTCACACCTCTGGTCTCGGGTTCAGTGAGTAAAAGACCAGAGTCAAGTCAGAAAACACATTAGCTTAACTGACGTCAGCGGTAGTGTAACCTGTTGCCTCTTCTCTCCCCCTCTCCTTCCAGTACACAGAGAAGAGGACCAGGAGCAGGGAGCACGGCGCTGCGATGCGGAAGAGGCTTTCCAGTCTTCCAGAGGAAGCTGGGAGATAGCTCCCTGGACGCCTTGGCTGGAGACCTAAAGATGGCTGGCTGGTAGCTGGAAAATCCCTTCTGTTCGGTCGCTTGGACTCTTTGGATGCAATGAATGACCCATAAGGAAGTAAGCCGCGGAGAATCCTGAGACCGTAGGTTCTCAGTGCTTGTCGAGCAGAAGCCTCCTGTGCCGTGCACTGTGCCTGCAAACGCCCCCTCTGCCGCTGCCCTGAGTCTGCACCCACCTGACACTGACTCGCCTCCCACAATAAAGCCGTCGGACAGCGCTGTCCTCCCCTTTTCTTTCACCCTCTCAGGGCTGGAGCATAAGTGGTGCCCACATGGTGGGTGAAGGTTAGGCACTAAAGACACAAGCTGGCATGGGGAGTGTGGGGAAATTCCAGCAGAGTTAACTATATAGAGGTTCCCAGTTTTATGGTTTTAAAGAGCCATTTTCTGAATGGTCAGATGTTTCTAGTTAGGTCTCAAATTGTGGATGGAAGATATTTGAAAAAAAAAAATGGACCTGTAATGGACACGTACGTGTCCCTTGCCATTCTTGAAATAATACAGTATAGCAACCACTTATAAAGTCCATCTACCAGGCACTAAGTAAGCTAGAGCCGGTGTGGCCACAGGTGGAAGTGTGTACATTTTATGCAAATACTTTGCCCTTGAGGGACTTGAGCCTCTGCAGCTTTGAATAGCAGAGGGTCCTAGAGACAGCATTGCTCAGACCTCTGGAGTGATGGCTAATACGGATAAGATTGCATCTGGTTAGGGCCCCCATGAGACTCCACTTTCTCATTTGGTTAAATGTTGCTGGCACAGGAACCAGTTCACTCCTGGGTTTTGGCCTAGAACCCCAGGACTCTTCATGGGTTCCCACCTAACCCCTACTTCATGAAGACTACTTCCGCTGGTTTCTGAAACTTGTGACAATTCGGAAGCCAGCAGCTTCAGCCACAGCCACAGCCACGAGGCAGGACCCAGCTCTAAGCTTTTGGTAGTGTTTGGCGGATGATGTTTGTATGAGACCTTTGTGTTTAATAAATGATTTTTCCCATTGCAGGAGAAGCTGGATATTCAATTTGCAGGGTAAAGAGGATAACACAGCTGATGAAAGTGGTGGGGACAGAACCAGAGTCCTTGACGTCCCTTCTGTGGTAGCTGACCTGGGCAGTTTTTGTGTTGGTCACTATGAATACATAAAAGACATTTTCCTAGTAGAATCTTACAGCAAATCAACACACTGACTGTTAGTCATAGTCCGTTACCAAAGCCCCACAATTAGGGAGGTGCTAAAGAACACGCAACAGGGGCCCTTGTGCCTGGTGATCACGGAGTCATCCCAGGAAAGGTATTTGGGGAAGGTGGCCAGGATGGGTTGGGATACTGTCATGGCACCAGCGGGGCATCCGTGTGGCTAAGAGATGGAGCGGATGGAGAAGAGACTGCAAAGCCCTGAGTTCTGTGGCTTTGGCTGCAGTACGGATTCTAAGTGTGGTAGTGAGAGATTTGGGGGGTAGAGTCACAAGAATGGGCAGTTTCAATTTGTATCTTAATGAGGTTTTTAAAAAATTACAGTTTGGGACCCAAAATCAGTCATTTTGCTCAAGGCAGCTTATTTACAGGAAGATGGGTGGCAGGAGTGCTGGTGACAGGAGCAAACAGAACCTGGTCGTTAGCACTGACTCTAACACCTGCTCAGAGCCCCAAGGACGGCTGGCTTGCCCTCTGCCTCAGTCCCACAAGGTGAGCGAGTCTTTGGTTGAAGGCCGAGTAGCCACTTGCTAGGTGGGTTGAGGAAGGCAGTGAGACCCAGGTTTGTGGCCTGGGAGCAGAGTTTAGGAGTTGAGAGGCCTCTGGCCTGAAGCCCACCTCCTCATGATCACATTAGATTAGCAGCCAGCTGCAGCTCCATTTCAACCCTACAGATGGCCACGGGTGTCTTGAGGTTTATTAATACCCGTGAGGGTTTGGGTTTTTTTTGGGAGGGGGGGGGACAAGCATGCACATGTTTGTTTACACATTCGTGAACACATGTGTGCCTGTGCGCATGCATGCATACATGCATGCATGTGGTGACTAGAGGTTGGCAGAATTCAAAACATCTTGAGCCTGGGTGCTAAATAACCAGTAGGCAGAAGTGGTAGCGCATGTGCATGCGCGCGTGTGTGTGTGTGTGTGTGTGTGTGTGTATGTGTGTGTGTGTGTGTGTATGTGTACGCGCGCCCAGAGTCTTGCACACGATAGGCAAGCACTCTCCCACTAAGTTTCTCTCCAGCTGAGATGACATTCTTTTGCCTTAATGAATTTTGTCATCATGAGCAGTTTGTTCAGGCTGTTGTGTCTTGTTTCCTGTCTGATCTAGGCCCCAGCTTCCGGTGCTGACATTCCTCACCCATGTTGGAGTCACTTTACTAATTGGGATTGGTAGTGGTAGTGGGGTCCTGCGGAGAGGCTCAGAGTGTCCTACGCAGTATGGTTCACCTGCTTTAGTCTGGCTCCATCTGGGGTGTCTGCATTACTGCCTGCGAAGCCCTTTGCCAGCTCAGCAAGCCATGGGCAAGGACTTGCAACCATCATCAATCCCCATCAGGTAAATATTCAAGGTCTTAGCAACATGAGCTCTCTGCCTTGGAGCCTGAGGATGAGAGGACACGAGCATGAACAAGGCTGAGTGAGACAAAGGGCGGGGGGACAGGAGGAGTGGGCAGGTGCATGCTGCGTTGGGAGCCACAGCATGCAGCATAGACATTATTTATTACATACATTGTATGGAACGTTTTTAAATGTGGTGTTGGAGGTTGGTCTAGTGCTATGCCTTTTAATACTAATTACTGGCTCCCAGAACCTTGCCTGCCTGATTGGCTGAGTAAAGGGCCTGCCCCTGGGCAAGGCAGAAGGAAGGGGCGGAGCAAAGGTTCACTGGCTTGGAAGATAGAGGATCTTGGGAAGGAGAAACCAATAGGTCCTGGAGGAAGAGAAGGAGGACCACAGTGATGGGTTAGGTGGAGGTGAACACGTGGCCCATGCAGCGTGGATGGAGGCGATGGACAATATTAGCAAGTATTTTGGGATTATGGAGGGGGGATGGGCTGGGAGATATGGAAGGTAGATTAGGGGATTAATATCTGCCCTGCCCCAGCTGAATCAAGGCTATTCCAAATTCATCAGGTGTCTGTCTTTATTGATTCTAAAAGCAGGTTAGGTTAAGTAATTACATGCCTAATAATAAACACTTGTTAGGCCATGCCATTAAACTAACAGCAACAGTAGAGACTGATCATGACCTTCCTTCAGTTTTATCTCTGTGCCTCCTGGGAAAGAATGGTGATAGTTAAACTAACTCAAGCCAGTGACTGCCGGTCATGCAGGATTCATTGAGATGCATGGAGGAGCAAATTCTCTGGCATAACGTAAGGGCTGTGCTGATATCGCTGTTCTCGTAACTGCATACAAAGTAGGGTGTTGGGAGCAGGTCCCCTACATTTCTACAGTATACACCATATCACTTGGGTTCCTCCCCGCCATTTGTGCAGGAGTCCACCGATGGGGGGAGGGGCTGGGTGCAGGACTTTTAAGTGGACAGAAGGAGGGGCCAGGTCCGTAGAACTCACCCTGTTCTCGCTTGCCTGCTATCGCTTTGATAAAACACCAAGATAGCCCGGGGAAGAGGGGTTTATTTCACCTTGCAGGTTATCATTGATCATGCGTGAAAGGCAGGGCAGGAACCTGGAGGCAGGAACTGAGGCAGAAACGTGCAGTATCCATAATGGGCCCTTCCCACATCAAACATGAATCCAGGAAACATCCCACAGATTGGCCTATAGGCCAGTCAGATGAAGGCATTTTCTCAGTTGAGGTTCCTTCTTAGTGGTAATTTGAGTTGTTTCCCCATATTCTTGGGTGTGGCGCCCGTGCCACCATAGTACCAAGTTGAGGGCGAGGGACTGCGGATTTAACTTATAGGCAGCAAAACAGGAATCCCCCTCCCAGGTGAAATCCCTCAAGAAGTAGCACACAGGAGGAAAAGTCTCGAGGAAGGGAGGGGCGCGTTCTCAGAGCAGTAAACACGACTAGCTAACCAAGATAAACACAGACGTGGAAGCTGCTAGAAACAGGACATGAAACAGGAAGACAGGCAGGCAGCCCAGTCGGGCCTGGTTCCTACACTTGGGCATGTGAATACTTGGTCTTCTGTTGCTGGCACTGTTGGGGGTTCCTTAGGCGGTGTAGCCTTGGTGTCGAGGGTGGCTTTGAGGTCTCAAGCCGTGCGGCATGGCTAGCTTGCTCCCTGTTTTGTTTGTGGTTCAAGATGTTAATTTTCAGCGGCCAGTGTCTATAGCCACACCTGCTGCCTGCTGACTCTGCCATTGTGGACACCAAGCCTCTGAAACTGTAACACCAAATAAGCCCTTCTATAACTTGCCGTGGTCATGATGTTTTATCACAGCAGTGGGAAAGTAATGAATACATCTGATTACTCAAGCTTGCATCAAGCCAAGAAACCAGCTCATACCCAAAACCCCATTTCCTTGGCTCCTTGGCTCCCTCCATTCATGGATGAGAAGGGCGACTTTCATCACAGCACCGTTGCTCTACACCGTGTCTGTACTTTCCTTGATTTTCTTCAGCTCCCTGCAGATGAGTTCCTCTTTCTAGAGCAAAGAGTTTTGAAAACATTTGGTGAAAGCAAGGAATAGAGCCCCCTCCTTTCTTGCTTTCCTTCTTTCTTTCTAGATTTATTTATGCATTTAGACATATATGGGTACTTTTGTGTGCATGTATATCTGCACAATAGAAGATTCCATCAGACAGCTGTGTGCTGCCATGTGTGTGCTGGGAGTTGAACTCAGGTCCTCTGGCAGAGCAGTGAGTACTCTTCACCACTGAGCCATCTCTCCAGCTTGCCCCCCCGCACCCCCTTTTTTTTTCTCTGTGTAGCCTTGGCTGTCTTGGATGTGATTTGTAGACCAGGCTGGCCTTGAATTCACAGAGTTCTGCCTGCCTCTGCCTCCCAGAGTGCTGGGTTGACAGGTGTGCACCACCACACCCGGCTTTCTTGCCTTTGTAGAGCTGTGCCTCTGGCGTTGCTGGGTGCTGCAGATCAGTGAACATCTGGGAGGTGGGGTGGGTGGGGTCCCGTGACTACAAGTGCAGCTCAAGTCATCTTCCGAGGTTTAGCTTTGCAGCTATAGGAACCAAGGAAGCATTTGGTCTGTGGAATGCAGTATGGTGAACAGATTTACTTTCAACTTCCTGAACCTTTGGGTCATAAGGTACAGTCTCTTGAAAGTTGAGGGGCTCAGGCCAAGGTTTTCCTGAGAAATTTAATTTTGCTCTGCTCATAACAAACTTACTAATGTTTATTGCAAGAAGCAGAAGGAATTGTATTTAAGAGTGAAGATACGAAGCTGAGCTGTGTCTGACCTTTTGTAAGTGGAGTTTAAAATTGGGTCCATCTCCAGAGGTTTTTAGCCGAATGCACAGAGTTTTCCTGAGAAATCGTGGCCTGAACCAAATAAACTGTGCTCCCGACTTGCCTGGTGGACAGAGAGATCATTTTGAAGTTGGCAAAGACAAACAGAACCTGTCCCACAGGCACCGAGGCTCTGCCCTTTTCACCACTGCCTGAAACAGATCGGGGGCCTGTGGACAATTCTATCCAGCTGTCCACATCTGCCCATTTTATGCCTCTCATCCTCCCCAATCTCCTTTTCTTCCTTTTCTGGCGCTGGGGGCAGGGAACAAACTCAAGGCTTGCTAGGTAAGAACCTCATCAAGGAGCTAAGTCTCCAATCCCTTAGATTGTTAAGACTTGCCTGCTCCCTCAAGCCTTAGCCTGTCTGCCTCCCCGGGAGTTGCTAAGTATCCGTGGGAAAAGAGGTGAAGATGCTAAGGTGGTTTGAATGAAGTGCTTTTCATCTTGGGCATTTGGATTGTTGGTCCCCAGCTGCCGGTGTTTGAGAACACTAGAAGGCGTAGCCATGATGGAGGAAGTGTGCCACTGGAAATGAGCTTTGGGAGTTTCTGAGATGCCTGCCATTTCTAGTTTGTGCTCTGCTTCTGGCACATGGTTTAAGGTGTGAGCCCTCAGCTTGCTGCTCCGGTCACCGTGCCTGCTGCCTTTGCTCTGTTGTCATGGACTCTAACACTCTGAAACTGTAAGCCCAAACAAGCTTCCTTCTGTAAAGGAGCTTTTGTCACGGTGCTGCAGAAGTAACTAATATGGCTGTTTTGTCCCCATTGCCTACCTTACTGTATGGGGAATGGAGGTGGGCTGCTGGCCAGGGATGCTTCCTCCTCTGGGCACAAGTCTACTCTCACTAACTGTTGGTACATGGGAAGACGGGAGACAAGAGAAAGCTGAGTAAGTGGGCTAGCAGTAGAAACTAGTTGATGATGTCTGTCCATTCTGAATCAGTGAGAGAGGAGGGAACATTACACTGGCAATAGACCTTATATGTGAATATTGCCCTTTAACGATATTTTTTTTATGGAAGCATGCTGGTTAATGAGTGATAGCTACTACCAGCTTTATTTGTACCAGCATTCTACCATACTTGTTTTAGATTTCTGTAGAAGTCAGGGTTCTCTAGAGGCACAGAATTGAATGAATGAATGAATGAGTCAGTCTGTCTGTCTATCTCTCTATCATCTATCTAGTATGTATGTATAAAGGGGATTTATTAGAATGGATTACAGGCTGTGGTCCTGCTAGTCCAACAATGGCTGTCTATCAATTGAAAGTCTAAGAATCCATTAATTTAAAAAAAAAAAGGTGTATTTACTATGTATACAGTGTCCTAACTACACCAGCGGAGGGCACCAGGTCTCATTATAGATGGTTATGAGCCACTTTGTGGTTGCTGGGAATTGAAGTCAGGACCCCTGGAAGAACAGCCAGTGCTCTTAACCTCTGAGCCGTCTCTCGAGCCCCCAAGAATCCAGTAATTGTTCCATCCACAATAGTGGATGTCTCAGTTGGTCTTCAGTATATGCCAGTTTCCCCTAAAAAGTAGGCTCCAGCTGGGCATGGCAGTGCACACCCAGTACTGAGCTGGCAGAGGCAGGTGGATCTCCGAGTTCAAGACCAGGTTGGGCTACAGAGCAAGTTTGAGGACAGCCAGGGCTGTTACAGAGAAACCCTGTCTCAACAAAAACAAAAGGAAAGGAAGAAAGAAAAGAAAAGAAACACAAGGAAAAAGTAGGCTGTAATGCCAGTGAAGGAACAGACTTGCTAGAAAGAACAAGGGCAATCAGGCAAAGAGAGCTTTCTTCTTTCATGTCCTCTATATAGGCTGCCACCAGAAGGTGTAGGTACAGATTAAAGGTGGGTCTTCCCACCTGAAAAGATTTAATTAAATTTTTTTCCCCCTCAGAGTTGTGCCCAGCCTCTTAGGTTTTAGTTAATTCCAGATCCAGTCAAGGTGACAACCAAGAACAGCCACCACATTCTCTCTCTGTGCTGTTGGAGGCCCTAGGATATCCTTGGGTGCCAATCCTCAGGTGCCGCTCACCTTTTAAAATGCTCACTTTTTTCTCTTTGAGACAGGGTCTTCCACTGACATGGCGCTCTCCAGGCAGGCTAGATTGGCTGCCAGGGAGCCCCAGAGACCCGTCTTCCAGCACAGGGATTGCAAGCCCACCTGCGTATTTGTCTTAAGGAGTTTGGAAATTGAGCTCAGGCCACAACATGCGCCTTACCAACAGAAGCACAGCCTCAGCCCCCTTTTCTCTTTGAAGGTTTTAAAAAGTATGTATATGTGTATGTCTTGAGTAGGTGCTAGTTGAGGCCAGAGGCACCAGTTCCCCTGGAATTAAGAGTTAGAGGCAGCTCTGAGCTGCCTGGCACAGGTTCTGGGAACCAAACAGGTCCTCCGTAAGAGTGGTGAGCTCGGAAGTGCTGCTCAGCTGGCTTCCTTGTCAGATTTTCTTTCTTTTTAAAGAAACAATACTTTGCAAATGTGACTGAAGCCCCCTGGGTCTCCTCTCTCATGCCTGTTCCTCTTGTTAGCAGAGGTAACTGCTACAGGGATCAGAGACAGTTCATTTTAATATACGGTTTTACCTTACTACACATGAGTGCTCATGCACAGAATATTATTTTACATTAAAGAACATTTTGCTTAGGCAGCACAGTATATGTAGTGTATCTATAATTTGTTTTGGTCACTTATTCATTTTAATTGAATACACAGACACACACACACACACACACACACACACACTTCACCCTCAGGAGAAGCTCTGTAGTCCAAGCATTGCTAATCTCTGTCCTGGATCTGGGTTTTCCTTTTCCAGACCTTTTGCATAAGTGAGAGTGCACAACATGTATTCTTTTGTGAGTTTCTTTCACCTACTCCGGCTTTTTCAAAAATTCAACCATGCGCTATCGGCTCTTCATTCTTTTTATATTGCTGAGTAATGATAAAGCTCTTTCCTAAAGGATCTCAATTAATAAGCATAGGAAGACTGATAGAATAGCGCGTCTTTGCGGCACCCTATTACAATAACAGATCAGTGATATTTAAAACAGGTGTGATTCCAACTGTTCGGCCAAGGAGAATCACTGACAGGGAAGTGGAAAATGAATGCATCAGACCAGTGAACCGTAAACATGCCGACCAATCCTGCATTCTGTAAGTCACTGAAAGTGAGATGAGCAGCACATGTGGTGTGCCTTTTTTGTTGTTGTTGTTTTTTCGAGACAAGATTTCTCTGTGTCCTGGACTCACTTTGTAGACCAGGCTGGCCTTGAACTCACAGAGATCTGCTTGCCTCTGCCTCCCGAGTGCTGGGATTTAAGGTGTGCACCACCACGCCCTGCTTGTGTGCCTCCTTTAAAAGAATGAATTGCTGGCCGTATAGTTTCCAAAATCTAATCACGCCTCTAGTTTTAGCTTCCCATTCAGGAATCTGGGAGCTGGAGGAACAAGCAGGACAGCTGACGCAGGCGTTGCCATGTAGCAGTGCAAGTAAAATGGCGTAGATCAGAGGGTGGGGCTCAGTTTAGACCGAAGAATGAGGATGGGCCAGTAGGTGGCTCATCTGTTGTGCAGATCTGACTGTCTGAGTTGGCTCTAGAGAACCCACAGTGGAAGGACCTGATTGCTGAAGGTTGTTTGTCCCCTGCCTTCCCCGATGAGTACCCAAAGTGACACACTAATAATAAATTAAAAAAATTTAAATTCCCTGTTTGCTTTTTCAAGACAGGATTTCTCTGTGTAGCCTTGGCTATCCTTGAACTCACAGAGATCTGCCTGTCTCTGACTTCCCAGGTGCTGGGATTACAGGTGTGTGCCGCTATGCCCGGCTTCAATTCTGATGGAAACAAACTGACAAGAAGAAAAACCAGGCATTTTTGGTACAGTTGAAAAAGCCTGAGCATGATGAGGTTTGTGGCGATGGCGAGCGCTGGCGGCGATCTTGTTATCTGTGATGGTGACTTCACTTGTGCTCAGCAGAGTGGTCGTGTCACTGAAGATGCACTAAACTATTCACAGGCGAAATGCTAGGTGTGTGTGGTTCTGCAAACAGACCGGGCGGAGAGGGATTAGAGGAAGTAAGGCTGGCCTCAAGTAGATGGCTGCTAATACTGTGAAAGATTGAGAGGGCTTTGTTACGCTTTTCTTTAAGGAGTGATTGAATTTTCCATGGCAGTTTCTTAGAAAAAAAAATCTCAGCTGTGCATTGTGATATACACCTTTAATTCCAGCACTCAGGAGGCAGAGGCAGGCAGGTCTCTGAGTTCAGGGCCAGCCTGGTCTACAGAGTGAGTTCCAGAACAGTCAGGGCTACACAGAGAAACCCTGTCTTGAAAAACAAAACAAAGAAAAAAAAAACCTAAGAGGCTGGATAAATAATTCAGTGGTTAAGAGCACCTGACACTCTTGCAGAGGACCCAGGTTCAGTTCCCAGCACTCACGAGTCAGCTCACAACTGCCTGCAGCAGTTCCATGGGATCAGATGCCCTCTGCTGGCCTCCATGGGCACTGCATGCACACTGTGCTGTAATACACATGCAGGCAAACACCCATATAATTAAAAGTAAAACAAATCTTTAACATCCCAGAACTGTGAGGTCAAGAAGCAGTTTTATATAAAAATATAACTTGTCAGAAATAAGCACTTTTCTGAGGAAAAAAGATTTAAACTGATTGTTTTTTTCCTTTCTTAAATGCTTAAGATTTATTTTGGTCTTTTTGACTTGGAAGAGTTCTGGAGTATTTTGCTAAAGACAAAAACTGGCTTTTAAAAACAGTAACCCCCCAACTAAAACCAAAGCAAATGTTAGCAACGGAAGTGCCAGGCACGGAAAAAGAATATGGTCAGACATGAGTGTGTGCTGCCACTTAAAAAATTACTCAAAACTACTTTGAAGACCTGTTTTCCCCACTCCATGGCTCCGTTTTATATATATATATATATATGTATAAGTTTTGTTTTTAAATCTTGTATTTATCTGTGTGTGTGATGTGCATGTGTGGATTGTATATGTCCCCCCAGGTGTGTGTGTGTGTGTGTGTGTGTGTGTGTGCATGCATGCGCGCACCATGCTGCACATACAGAGGTTAGCAGACAACCTACAAGAGTCAGTTCTCCCATTCCATCATGCAGTTCCTGGGCCTTGAACTCAGGTCGTCAGACTTGGCAGCGAGCACATTTACAAGCTGAGCCATCTCATTGGCCCTCGGGTTTTCTTAAACGGTGGGCTACTGCTTTGGTTAGAAAGTTGGAATCAGAAGTCTATTCAGGTTCTAGCTCTCACCTATGAGCTCCGGTGATGAAGGTCAAACTCACTTGAGTTCCGAGAACCTCAGTTCCTTCCACTAGGATGGGAGTAATTAATTATAGCAGCTGCGTCATCGACTTGTGACGAGAACTAGGGAAAGCCTGGTTCATGTGTGGTGGGGCTTAATTGTTTAGCATAGGTTTTCTGGAAGACACGCATGCGCATGTGCGCATGTGCGAGGGAGAGGGAGAGGGAGGGAAGGGGGGAGACAGACAGACAGACAGACAGACAGACAGACAGACAAACAAACACATATGACCATATTCCGGCACATACCTTCTTCCTTTAAACTGCCCCAGCTGAGACCCATGGCAGTCTCAGTGTGGGGAATCACGCCTCTGAAGCGAAAGCCTGCCGCAGACTGCCTCCCTTTCTGCAGCTGACTACTCAGATGTGTGATTCCAAGTATTTGTCTCACCTTCCTTCAAACTCGATTGGTCTTCTCAGCCTCCCCTGGGGAAGAAAGAGAAGAGGAAAGCAGCCAGTCACAGGGACCTTTTGATTGGTTGAGGCAAGCGCCGCCAAATCCGTGCTTGAGAAGGCCTGGGATGTGTGCACTCTAAAGGTGTGAGATGTCATGATTGTACCATGTGTTAGGCTCTTGTGGACAACTGTAACATCACCACAGCTGTGGTCAGCCTTGAGACAACTGTGTTTTGTCTCTGAAGTGGATGATAGTGACAGAAATGTATTGGGAGGCTGTGGCTGTGCTCCCTGGAGGTGCTGGGGAAGAGCCCGCCCTGGCCTCCTCCCTGTACTGGTGGTTGCTGGTGCTCCTCAGCCTATAGGACATCCATCAGTTAACATCTAGTATCTGAATCAAGTTCATTTTCTCCACCAATGACGTCTCTGGGAAAAACCCCTCAGACACAGCAGGTGGCTAAGGGCAAAGAGACTTGACTACAGGTGAAGAAGGTGCTTGTGTGTGCACACGTTCAGAAGAAAGCACACACATTGATGTCCCCAGGGCAGAGAGAGGACTGAAATCCAAACCTGGGAGGGCCTATATCTTTAAAGTGTTTCTCGTGACACAGGACAAGTCCCCGCCCCTGATTTGGGGTTGGTCAGTTTGGATAAAGAACTAGGCACTGATGATGGGTCTACAGCTCAGGGTTAATATGTTCAGCTCTGGTCTGGAACATGTCCGCCTAGTCTGGACTGGTCTCTGGAAGGGATGGGCCATGATGGCTGGAGAAAAAGCCCCCCACCCCCACCCCCACCCTGAGGCCTTTGTCTCAGGTCAAGAGGGTAAACAAGCCGCCAGAATTTTGTCATCTTCACTACCTGTCTGTTGGGGATCTATCTAGCTCCTGGTCCCCCCATGAGCCTCCATGTCTCGTGGCCTTTTCCTTACCCAAGTTTGACCTCTCTTCCTCTGCTTCTCTCATAGGAAGCCCCTCCCTCGTGATGGCATTTAGTCCCTTGCAGATGACCCATGGCTGAGGCCTCAGCTTAAGGTCCCGAGCTTACACCTGCACAGATCCTTTGTCCATTTAAAGCAACACATACCAACGAGTTCCGGGGATTTGATCTCCTTAGGCTCCTACCTAGTAATAGCTCTTCTCAAAAGCGGGCTGGTGGTGACCACTGTCATTGCTTGTTGCCTGCCTGCCAGGGAAGGCGTCTTCTCAGCATTCTGAACGGACACCTGAAGTTGATCAAAGAGCAGGGGAGGGAATCTGATAGCCTTGCCTTGGCCCTGCTGTCAATTATCTTGATTTGTTTAATGCCAGATCATTTTTACTGAGAGGTCAGTATGTCCCAGAACACCCTCTACCAATAGTTAACTCACTTCCAACCTCCAAGCTGTGGTAGGGACCTGGGCTTGAGTAAGAAGAACCGGAACAACACTACATTGGAGCCAGACAAAGGCTCCATTGCTCTCTCAGCTGCACAGGGCCTGGAGCTTAACCACACTGTACCCCTGCATTTGTGACTCTACAGGGACTGCCCAACATGGCCCAAGGACAGCCTGGGTGTGGCTTGGGTGTGGAATGGCAGGCTTTATTGTCACATCAAATCCAAGTGGTTGGGAGGTAGGTTTTGTAAATACAGCTCCAGAGCGTCCACATTTCAACAGAAACAGATACCAAGCATCTCCCTTAGCGTAGCTGCTCAGAGTCATTGGAATGAAACACAAACCCACTTCTTGGTAAATTGAGATGCCTACCAAAGGCCAGGGAGGTGGGGGTGGGGGGGGGCAGTGGGATGGGAAAGGTGAATCTGTAAGGCCTGAGTGCAGGGTTAGGTCTCTGGAAGTCCTTCGTTTCTAGCAAAAGAGGCTTAAAAATGATGTATTTATCATCAGAGGGATATAGAAACACAATTGTAAAGCAAAATGTGAGTCACAACACTCTTGTTCAAGCAGGGAACAAAGTGGCTTAGAGACGGAGTAAAATGATTTCATTTGTGTCTCTTAAGAACATGATGTTCCCTGTCTGCCTGTGTCCTCAGAGGAAAAGCCAATGTGTCAGCCCTGTTCTGAGATGGTCATGCTTTATGGCTGGCCTCTTGTTGTCTGAGGCTCCTTTTCAATGTACTAATGACAGTAACAATATTCACTAAGGGCCAAGCTCCATACACTGTGCTCTCTTGGACTTGGCTCATCCTCCTGTTACCCTGAAGGGAAGTGACATGGTCTCCATTTTACAGACGAGGAAGCTGAGGATTACAGAGACTTGGCCACCTACCAATGGTCAGTCTCATCAGGTAGGTGAGAGCCCAGCTATTAATCTCTTGCCTTATGGTCTTGAAGGATGAGACTCACCCCCTCCTCCTCCCCATCCCAGTTACTAACCACTGTGGCAGAATCTGTCCAGTGGTGCCAACCGTGGTCAGCCTCAGTAGAAAGGGTTCACACACAGAGCCGAGCTGCCTTGTGGCATCTGGGTGTTTGCATGTTTCTCATATTTCTTCTTCTTCTTCTTCTTCTTCTTCTTCTTCTTCTTCTTCTTCTTCTTCTTCTTCTTCTTCTTCTTCTTCTTCTTCTTCTTCTTCTTCTTCTGTTTTTCAAGATAAGGTTTCTTTATATTATCTTGGCTGACCTGGGCTGGCTTTGTAGACCAGGCTAGCCTCGAACTCAAAGCAATCCACCTGCCTCTGCTTGTATAAGTTGTCATCTGACCACCACACGAGCGTGTTTTGGACTCGGACAGACACATACATACATACACACACACAGGCAGACAAAGAGAGAGACAGAGAGTGCTGGGATTAAAGGTGTGTGCCACCACGCCCGGCTTGTTTCTCTTATTTCTAAGTGGGCTCCAGGACGGCAGCATCCAGGAAATTCCTAGGAAAAGAGAGCATAATATTTCCCCCACATGTAAAGAGAATTCCAACTTATTTCCTAACAAGCTGTGCTTCCTTCCTTTGGGTTCTTACCAGTGCATTAACACCTCCGGTACACAGTCTGCATGCAGCAGGTGCCCGAGTCCTAGAGTTAGTGCATAGACTTCTGTGTTCCCTGGTGCTTTTTTCCCCTCAACAAGTATTTATGGAACCCCTCCCTTCTTGGGCCCACAGCTATGAAGACATTTGGCCTTCACTGACAGGGTCCAGAAAGGTGATTGTCTACCTTTTAGGCCAGGCAGTTCTTTACCTTCTGTTTTGTTGACTGCAGGCTATTTCTGTCCCCCCTTCCCCCACCAGTGCCCCAAGCAGAAGACCATTACAAATGTCACCACACACCTCCATGTCCTCCAGGGGGCACCACTGTCCCTCACTGAAAACCACAGCAGGAAGTTGGGCTTTTAAAGGACTGGTTGGGTGGAGTCGCCGTCAGTTCTGTACTGGGTAGAGTGGGTGTTTGTCTTTAGGAATTTGGCCTACATTTAGGACAGTGTAAAAAATGTGTCTGAAGAGAACTGGGAGATGGCTCAGTGGGAATAGTGCTGGCAGAAGAAGCCTGAAGACCCCAGTTTGATGCTCAGCAGCCAGACAAAGCACTAGGTGGGGGCCCAGAGAGACAGCTCAGCAGTTTGGAACACTTGTTGCTCTTGAAGAGGACGTAGGTTCAAATCCCAGCCTCCACAAGGTGGGTCACAACCGTTCATCGCTCCAGTCCCAGGGGATCTGATGGCCTCTTCTGACCTCCGTAACAGGTGAATGTAAAGACTTTGAAGTGGGCACAAGACATCCCAAGACCAGGTGTTCTCATCACAAAGGAGATTTATTTGCTCCAGAGGGACAAAGGTCAGGTATTAAGAAGCAAAGACAGGAGACAGAGGATGAGGGAGAAGGGAAAGGGGACAAGGGAGGCAGGAAGGGGAATCTGCCCTGGACGGATGAAGGACTGCCTCTGGATAGAGAGGAGACAGACATGAGCCATAGGCAAATGGCAGTTTATAAAGGGAAAAGTCCGTGTAAAGGTGAGGTATTTAATTTTAATTGGGGCATGTTAATCAGATGAGCCAAACGGAGCTTTTGATTGCTGGACTTCAACGCTTTGGTAGCTGGACCTTGGTAGTCAGCCTCAAGAGGAGGAAGTGGCCAAATATGGGAATAGACCTTGGGGGCTAGCTTTAGGAATGTGATCTAACAGTTTAGCAAGGTAGAGGAAATGGAGGAGGGCAAAAGGCACAGCCTGTTGGCCACATGTTAGCCATGCTCTGGCTGGTCTGTGAGTATCCCAGAATGCTCCTGTTAGCAGAGTTGTCAGGTCGCAGCCTGGGCTGCCGCAGTCCTAGCAACCTGGGCTTGTCCGCCTGCTACCAGTAGGCCAATTCAACAGATAAGCAACAGTGAACAAGAAGAGGGAGAAGATATATTTAACAAATACACAGAAGGAAAGAAAGAAGTCCAGTGACCTTCCAAGTCAAGTCACAGCAGCAGAAACTGAACCCGAGAACCACCCATCAATCTTGTCAGCGGTCGGTCCTCCTCGGCCTCCTTTTCCATCTTGTTGGTTCTACATGCAGCTCTGCTCCCTCGTGAGGAGCAGCCGCTAGGACACTGTAATTGGTAGAGCAAGGAGACAAACCTGTGCTGTTTGTATCATCCCATCTCTGAAGCCCACCTCACCTTTGCTTTTCTGGAAGGTGAGCCAGGAAGTACTCTTAAGGATGCACTTCTTTGGCCGGGACTTCCTCTCTGGCAGCTGACAGCATCCACCTGTATTGTATAGGCTGCTACAGAGTATACAGAATTATTTATAAATCAGAAGGAAAACAGTTTTTAAAATATTGATCCCACTTTTAACTATTCCTCTTATTTTTACCTAAATGCTTATCTCCATATTAGTCTGTTTTATGTATCTGTATCAGAATGCTAGAGGCTAGGTGCCTTACAAAATAAAGAAGATTGTTTATGTTATACTTTTAGAGTCCCAAAACCCCAGATTAGGCAGCCCCATCTGTTTGGCTTCAGGTGAGGTGGCATCTCAACATGGCTGGTGACATCAAGAAGAAAATGAGCATGAGAGCTGGGCATGGTGGTGCATGCCTATAATCCCAACACTCAGGGAGGGAGAGGCAGGCGTATCTCTGTGAGTTTGGGGTCAGCCTGGTCTATAAAAGTGAGTCCAGGACACCTCAGGCTACATGAGAAACCCTGTCCCCAAAACAAAACAAAACCCCCCAAAAAGGTATGAAAAGGAAAGATCATGGCAAGACAGAAAGTCAGAGAGGTTCTCAGCTCAAATTTATTAGTTTATTCTCTGTCTCTCGCTCTCTCTCTCTTTGTGTGTGTGTGTGTGTGTGTGTGTGTGTGTGTGTGTGTGTGTGTATGTATGTATGTATGTATGTATGTGTCTGTCTGAGTCCAAAACATACTTATATGGTGGTCAGTTCACTTCTTCCACCATGTGGGTTGTGGCAGTCAAACTCAGATCTCCAGGCTTAACTGCAGGTGCCTTTGCTTGCTGAGCCATCTCACTGTTCCCAAACTTGTAACAACTAGCTCGCCTGCTGTCACCAGACGAGCATTAATTCTTTCTGCGAACAGTGCCCCCATGGCCTACCGCTTTTACCAAGCTCCACCTCTTTTCAATGCCACCATTACATTGGGGACCATGTTCCAGCACATGACTTTGGGGGACAGACCACACCTTAGAAGTAGCATGCTCTGCTTGCTGGCTGTAAGTACTAGCAGGGCTTGGTGGCTGACTAGACTTGTCTCAAGAAGCACAAAGGAAACCAGACCTTGGTGGGAGAGACCAATGTCAGGCAGCTCGTCTTCTGAGAACAGGTGCTAGCTTCCTTCCTGTTCATTTGTAAAGTCTGCGGAAAAAATGATCATGAAGCAGGTGGCTTTGTTCAGTAGAAATTATTCTCTCACCATTTAGGAGATTAGAAGTCTAACAAGAGAGGCCAGGCGTGGTGGCGCACGCCTTTATTCCCAGCACTCGGGAGGCAGAGGCAGGCAGATCACTGTGAGTTCGAGGCCAGCCTGGTCTACAAAGTGAGTCCAGGACAGCCAAGGCTACACAGAGAAACCCCATGTTGAAAAACCAAAGAAGTAAAACAAGAAGTCTAACAAGAGACTAGCAGGCCCATTCCCTCTAAAGAGAGGTGTGTAGGTACTAGTTTTTAACTATTTTTATTTGGGGTTCCTTAAATGCCTCTACCTCCCTTCCATAACCACCCACCCTAGGTAGGAGAGAAAGAAGGTTAGAAGGGACAGGGGACATAGACCTCTTTAGACTTAGTTCTGTCTGGTTGGGCTTTTTGGGAAAATACTAATTTCAATATTCAGAATATCCAGCAGAACCAGTAGCCACCTTCTTTCTCCGCCTGTCTCCTCGAAGCCCCCGTCTCTCTCCTGCCTAGAGTCCAGGGCAGGGATTGGAAAGGAAGTAGAGGCATTAAGGAAAATAGTGTTAAAACCGATTAAAATAGTGTTAAAAAATAGTGCTTAGGTGGCGCATGCCTGTAATCCCAGCACTTGGGAGGCAGAAGCAGGTGGAACTTTGAGTACGTAGCCAGCATGGTCTACAAAGAGAGACCAGGACAGCAAAGGCTACGAAGAGAAACCCTGTCTTGGAAAAACAAAAACAAAACAAAACAAAACAAAACAAAGCACTTCCAAGTGGCACCCAATGTGGGGCACCACTTGTAAGCTCGTAGTTTTAAAAACCTTTCATATTATTGGGGTTTCTTATATCTCTTTCTTCCTCTCTACCCCCAAATCCCCCCATATAACCTTCCAACACCCCCCCCCCCCAAGCACAGGTAGGAGAGAAGGAAGGTTAGTGGGGAGAGAGGGTGTAGTTTTCCTTAGCTACTTTCTGCTGGTTAGGATCGTTGAGTTCCTTGGGGCAAGTCCAATCTTCCCTTCAAGATATCGCCAACTTCTCATCAAACTGCATCATTCTAGAGACAGGATCTCACTGTATAGCTCTTGCTGACTTTAAAGGCATGCGCTACCACAACAAGCAAATAAATATAATCTTAAGAGTTAAATGTAGAAGGGTGAGTGTTTTTCCTCCTGGCCCCAAGCTCCCAAAATAATGACTCATGAGACTCAAAATAGATTTATAAATATCTAAGCCATATAGCTAGGCTCTTCTCTCACTGGCTCATAACTTTAAAATAACCCATTTATTCTCTTCTAAGTTCGGCCATATGGCTGGTACCTTTGCTCAGGTGTCATGTGTCTGTCATCCTTACATCGTCCAGGGTGAATCACCTCCCCTGGCTCTGTCCCATAATGCTTTCTGCCTGCCAGATGTCCCATCTTCTATTCTACCTTTTCCTATAGGCCATAAGTGTTTGTTTTTTTGTTTTTTTGATTGACAGGCAACGCATCAATATAATACACAAGATATTCTCTCTACAGTTCAAGTTTTTGTTTTTTTTGTTTGCTTTGATTTTTGAGACAGGGTCTCATCTGTAGCCCTGAGCAGAGCAGAGATTCCTATGTAGACTAGGCTGGACTTGGCTTCATAGAGATCCACCTGCCTCTGCCTCCCAAGTGCTGGGATTAAAGGGGAAAACGTTAAAGTTAAAAAAATCACAAGTGATGAAGGAGGGATGGGTTTTTAATCTATGAGGATGTTCAGGGACCATTTTTATGAGAACATGTCATTAGAAATCTGAATAATGATGGGGAGGCTGGAGGCTGGAGGCAGGAGAATTGCAGGCTGAGAGGATAGTGTACATAGGAGTGAGAGAGTGTTGGTAATAGACTGGCATCCACTCTCATAGCAAGCTGTTCCTGTGTGGAGAACTGGACGCCACTCTCCAGGCCCTGTAGGGGACCTCTTTTCTCTTCCTCCATTGTTTCTGTCAGCACTCTCAGGGAGGAGGAAGAATTGGCCACCTCCTCCTCTGTGGCAAGTTTCCTGGTACTGAGTTCCTTCCTTTTGTGTAATGGTCTGTGGCAGTGACATGGACACTTATTAATATTTCTAGGATGAATCGGTGGGCACAAGACCAACCTAAGGATCACAACAAAGCAGCAGCAACAACTGCATAACCAAAACCAAAAAATAATACTGAGCTTCCTACCTGGTGTCCTAAAAATACTCAAGGGAGTCAAATTCATAATCGGTAGCCATCCTCCCTAAGCTCCCCAAGGTGACATTGAATGGTGTCTGCCCATCATCTATACACTATGTCTTCCTCACAAAGATGAAGGATATTTCCTTCTCCTTCACTGTGGGGCAGACTCAATGATGCTCATCTCCCCCTACCCCCCACCCCCACCCCCACACAAAGATTCATATTTATGTGTGTGTGCTCAAACATGCATACACGTGTATATGTATGTCCACACAGACCAGCAGAGCGCATCAGACCCGCTGGAGCTGGGGCACCAGGCATCTGTGGGCCATGTAATAGGGGTGCTGGGAACCAAACTCCAGTTTCTGTATTGGGCATAGCAAGTGCTCTTAACCACCAAGCTGAGTGGTTAAAAGTCCTTGCTAATGACTCTTTTCTAACCCTTATCCCCCTCAAACCCTCCTCCCCTCCCTGCCCCTCCCCCCTTGGAGAGCCCTTGCGGTGAGAAATTGAAGGCATCCTAACTACACAAGACCCCTGGAGCCACAGAAACCCAGCTTGGCACCTCCCAAGTTCCTGATCTGCAGAAGCCGGGGTAATAAATACTCCTTGATTTAGTCATAGGGTAGCTTGTTCGGCAGCAGTGGATGGCTGGCTCCTTCCCTGATCTATATGCAGCTTCCCTCACAGCATGAAGAGCCCTCCTCACTCTAACAGCTTGTTTCCTGACCTCCGCTCTCCTCCAGACTTCCACAAGCACACCCCGTCTCCCTCTGTATTCTACCCCCCCCACAAGCTCTTCTTAATTTCATTATTTAGCTTATTCTCCTGCACATCCCCAGTCTTGCTTCTCTAGTTCTTCTATTGATTGTCCAATGTCCCCGATAAAACTCTAAGAGAGATTAATGTGTGGGAGGAAGGAAGTGCAGCCAATGCTAGCTTTAAAAAAAGAGGGGGGGGGTGAATGCGGGCAGAGGGAGAAGGGAATGCCACAGATATACCTACATCAAACAATGTTGTCCGTATTAGGACTTAGAATCAAATTTTTCCAGTTCTTCAATGTATGTCCATATTGTATTCTAAAAACATATCCCACTGTGGTAGACACTAGTGTTTCTCTCTCTCTCTCTTTCCCTCCCCCCTTCCCTCCCTCCTCCCCCCACCTTTCTCTAGCTGATGCCAGGAACTAAATTTAAAGGCCTCATGCTTCCTAGCCAGGCATTCTATTACTGAGCTATGTCCCCAGACCTGTTATCCCCATTTTTAAAGGAGAAAATGGAGGCTCGAAAAGTTAACTCATTTGCCCAAAGTTGCAGAGCTCTGAAACAAGGCCAAGTGTCAAGGTCTGAGTAACTGAAAGCCCAGGGCTTCTGTCCCTGTCCACCGTAGACCTGGCCAACGGACTGATGTTCAACCTTGACAAAGCTGCAGGGCTGACTGGCCACAGGTTCCTAGCCAGCCAGGAAACTTTTAAATCTCTGTCTCCTAATCTCTACTAGGTCAGAAAAAAAGAGATCCGGGATGTCCCAGATAATAAACCAGTGGTGGCCTTTCTCTTCCTTTAACTTCAAGCAGAATCTGCAAGCGGAAAATTTCAGGAATGTCTTGGTCAGGGGAAGTAAAAGCTAATTTATTTACAAAAACAAAAAACAAAAACCTTAAAAAACAAAAACACCACCAAACATAATGGAACAAAGTAAGCAAGCAAGCAAATGTAGCCAAGGGGAAGACTATCTATCCTCTTGTTGCCTTCCCATCTGTCAGGGATGATGGGCAGGACCATTTGCCATTGAAATGCACACCTCACCGCCTCAGCTGAAGGGGAAGCCTTCCTACCTACCCACAAGGTCCCGCAGAGAAAAGCAGCTGCCTCTGATGCCTGGCTCATGCTCTTTGGGGCTTCAGGAAGGACATGCGGCTTAAAAACAACAACCCCATAGCTTTCTTTCTTTCTTTTTTTCTTTCTTTCAATAATTTTGAAAGTAGCACAATAGAGCACAGGGGGAAATTACTCATCAATATGCCCAAGACAATGGTTATTCTGACATTCACGCACCCACTGGGGTCATTGCATTCAGATGTTTTGTTAGGTCCCCAATTGGGCTCCAGATGTGGAAATCGCTAATGTTCAATCAAGGTCTTGTTTTTGCCAGTCCCGAGCCAGGCCTCCATTCTGGGATCTGGGAATTTCCTCTGTTCTTTCCACCCGTTCCGCTGCTGCCTACGCTTTCTGAAGCTATGGGGCTTCTCGGCGTGTTGTTTGTGTCTCGGGCTAACCGGGCACTGATATTATTTGCTCCTCCTGTCTCTCTCTCCTTTTTCCTCTCCCTCTCTCTCTCCTTTTTCCTCTCCCGCTTAGCCGTGTGGCCTCCAGGATCCATTCCTGTTTGCAGAAACACTACAGGAAGCAAAAACAATTTCTTTCAGGAGTGGTTCCGGTAGGTGGAAGATGGCTGTGGGCTCAGCCCCTGGAATGTGAGTGGACTTGGTTTATTTGGAGCCCAAGCATCATTGAGAATGCAGAGCTGGGCTCTGTCTCTTGCTTTTCCTGTCTTCTGCCACAGGTCTATAAGGGCCACAGTATGGCTGTTCCTTCTTCCGGAGTGTCAGAGTGAGAGAGGCACATGGAGCCAAGCTGAACAGAGTCATACCTCAGTAGCTAACTTGAGTGCAAGAAATTGTTTGTTTGTTTGAATCTAGGGGTTGGAGAGATGGCTCCGCAGTTAAGTACACTTGCTATTCTAGGAAGAAGATCCAGGTTGGGTTGCCAGTAGTTGTCTGCAGTTCCAGGGTGGCTGACACCCTCTTCTGCCTACCTCAGGCACTGTACACATGTGGTACACATGCTTAAGCAGACAAAACATTTTAAATAATGTAAAAAATTAAAAATTAAGTTACATTTATTTAAGTGTGTGTGTGTGTGTGTGTGTGTGTGTGTGTGTGTGTGTGTGTGTCTGCGTGTGCAGGTCAGAAGACAGCTTGTGGGAACTGGTTCTCCCCTTCCACTTTTTGAACCTCTGTGGTGGCAACTCTGGTCTTTAGGCTCATCACTAAGTGCCTTTCCTTGCTGAGCCATCTCACTGGCTTTTACTTCAGAGTTCCAGATGTGAGGAATAAATGCAGTTCAAGGCAGAGGTGATGGTCGTTATGCTCGGACACACTGATGGAGTCTGTCTGCCCAGGATGGGAGGAAGGAGGTTCACAGAATGGAGAGAAATCCACATGTGCCTGGAGATTCCACTGTGCACAGCTCACCTCTTCTGGCTTCTGTGACTCTCTCTTCCGCTCACTCTATGAGCCTTCCCCAGGGCTCAAGAAGCAAAGGTCCGCACAACGCTGAAGGAACAACTTCAGCTGGCTCTGACTTGGGTTGTACTGCTGTGTCCCTGTCCTGGAAGTCGGTCCTGTGTTCAGTTGATGTGGGCCGGAGTGGAGTCAGGGGATCAAAGAAAAGATATCTCAGTTGTATCACACAATAGCCAGAGTTATGGTTAACAGGTATGAAGAGCCCGTGGTATTGGAGAAAGGGCAGCTATCAGAATGAGGCAATTGTGTCTCAATAAACCTTGATTTCCTGAGAACAGATCTTTTGTCCCTTGAAGGTTGGTTGTGGTGAATTGAGGTGATACAGGGATACCCTGGAACACACACCCAGGAAACTGGTTACTGCTCCTAGGTTCTGTTGTCCTTGTACGTGGGGCTGCTTAGGTATAATCCTTTCTCCCCCCCTCTTTTATTTTGCAGTGAGAAATATGGCTTTCATGGGCCCAAATGACCCCCATCGGTAGCTTCCTGTGTTCTCTTGCAAGAGGGAAGCCAGACAGGAAAGCATATAATCAGAGGTCAGTGTCCCAACAGTGACCCCAGAGTATATTCAGACTTCCCGGGCAGACACCTGAATTCATGAGGTTAACAGTTTTCTGCCTACTTGGCAGAATGAGGCCCTCTGAAAAATCTCAGTGAAGGTCACAGGCACTGTTCCCTAGAAAGGATTTCCATCATACATAACCTTTGGGGAGGTTCATGGAGCTCCAGGAAGCCATCCGTGGGACCCCAGCTTTATTTCTACCACATTAGACGTGTTGTCTTGCCAAGAAAGCTCAGACCAGCATCCACTAATCTGTGCCGTGTGTTGACGGCCACTGCCAACTCTTCCTTCATGGCCCTTGCATTGTCTATCACCCATTGGTGACCAGCTTTCTTTCTTATGGGCACATTCAATGTTAAGTCCCTTAAAGTGTGTTGGAACTCAGGTTGGCAGGCTTGGTGGCCAGCACCTGAGCTATTGGCCAGCTAGTTCTTTTTTGTTTGTTTGTTTTTGTTTTTATTTTTTTTATTTTTTTGCTTTTTTAAGAAAGTACCAATAACCCACAACATAGATCTTTAAACAGTAGACATGAGGCCAAAGTATCTCATAAGGAATGCCCCTTGAAAGAGGCGTTCCCTTAGGACACAGTTACTAGGACATCTGTCCTAGTCATCTGTCTGTCATCTAAAGCCTGGCCTTCAGGGACCATGGATGTCCTACTAAAGACCTTCTTCCTATCCCTGCATTTTCACTCGGAGCACCCCAAGTGCCAGATACTCAGCAGGCGCTCAACACCACGCTTTACTTTCTCTGCAATCTCCACCCTGAGGCTGAGGTGAAGTTAGCAATCTTCTTCGTTTTAAAAATGAGGGCAGCGGAGGCTCCCAGGTGCAGCTGACAGGGGCTGGAAAGAGCCAGCACTGTTGGGACAAATCCAGCTCCTTCCAGGTCCTGTAGCAGGTGCCTGGAGCCACCACGTGGGGCAGGAAGGACCTGGGCTTGTGCTTGTGGTGTCCCTAGGTCAGGGCAATCAGAAGGGATCTGATCTGAAGAGGCCAGGATCCCAGAGCCTCCAGCGAGGGTCTGTTCTTTTCCAAGGCGAAAAGAGAGGTCTGTGGGGCTACAGCAGCAGGCAGAACCAAGCAGGTTAGTCTTCTTTGCAGAAGCCTGGCCTCCATCTGCAGGGAATGTCCCGCCAGGAAGCGGCTTGGAAGGAAACTCACAGCCCTTGGCATCCACAGAAAGCCCTGGCGTGCAACCGCCTGGCTCCCTCCGCGGCTCAAGGCTTTGCAGTAGCGCTGGCTGCAAACCCGGACGAAAAAGTAGGTCAGCCTGCGGCCAGCAGCCTCCTGGAGAGTTTCCTGCATCTCCTGAGCCCAGGCTCCCTTCCTTCCCAAGCCTCTTCCACTCTCTGCTTCCCCCTGTCTCTCCCCCATCAACCTCCTTCTAAGAGGCAACGGATTCTTTTAAGTAAATCAAAAGGTGCAATAAACTTCACACTGGAGAAAACCCAAAAATCTTACGATGGAGGAAGGCTAACCATAGTTAGCAGGAAATGGACACCACTCAGGTGTATTTTATTTTACGTGAATATGCAGTTACAGGAAAGTATTAAAACGAGACTTAAAATTAGTGCCTTTAAAATGAAAGAAAAATTCACTTTAGTAATTTTATGTGGATCCAAAAAACTACGTGAAATGGGAGGAATTGTTGAAATTTTAGGTAAATGTATTTTACCACAGGATATACAATAGAATATTCTTTATTCTTTTAAGAATGACTCAAAAAGGAAACTGGAGAAAGGAAAAGGGAGGGAAGGGGCAGAATTAAGTGGCTGGGGATTTTAAGAAGCACAAGGTTTCAATTTTAGCTAGTTAATTAATTCCTGCCAGGGAAACTGAAAGCATTTAGCAAAATCTTCCCTTCCACCTGTTCTTTGGCTTCTTGATTTGTAAGGTATACTATGATTATTTTTAATTTTCCACGTCTATAACATCAGTGCTGAGTTAGGTAAATATGTTTCCCATCCTTCTTACTGTTGCTTATTTAGTCTATATTTTTTGAAAGACAGGCTGGCCTTGAACTTCTGTCCTTTTGTCTCCACTTAATTTTTTTTTTTTTTAGACAGGGTTTTGCTGTGTTAGCCTTGGCTGTCCTGGACTCTAGACCAGGCTGGCCTCGAACTCACAGCAATCTGCCTGCCTCTACCTCACGAGTGCTGGGATTAAAGGCGTGTGCCACCAGGCCCGGCCCCCACTTAAATGTTTTTAGTCACTATTTTTATTTTATGTGTATGGATGTTTTGCTTGCACATATGTCTGTGCACCATGTATTTTCCTGGTGCCTATGGAGGCCAGAAGAGGACATTGGATACCCTGGAACTACGGTAAATCGTTGTTGTTTGTGAGACAGGTTTTCATGTCGCCCAGGCTGTTTTTAAACTTGCTGTATAGCTGAAGAGGACCTGGAACTTCTACTCTTGAGTGCCGGGGTTCCAGGTGAGTGTAGGGTCCCAGGTCCCCTTGTTTGCATTTCTGAACTGCCATCTTTTAATGCCTGGATTGCAATTTGAAAATGTTCAATCATTATTTGTGAATCTTGTTTTTCTTGAGGAAGGAATATTGGGCTGGGTATAATATTTTCACGATAATATTCCTCTTCCCACATTTAGATCTTTGTCAACATTTTCCTGGTATTTTCTTCTTTGCCTTCATTTTAGGAAAACAATACGTATATCTCTGGGTATATTTTGTATTTGTTGTACTATCTAAAAAAGAAATCTATCTATAAAAAAATCTACCTAAATAAATCTATCTAAAAAAAATCATAGAAACACAGTATGCTTTTTCCTACTGTTTCTGTTAACTTCTTTAACCGTTCTAACATATCTGATGTTTTAATTATAGTACAGATCTCTTATTTCAATAATTTCAGCTCTCATCATACAGTTATGTTTTCTTTGTTGTCCTCTATAATTTATTAGTTCTATAATCCTGTTGTTTGAGTCCTCAACTTCTCTCCTAAAGTCTCCGTTACAAAACATCTTAGCTGGGTCTGATGTACACACTTATAATCCAAGTATCCAAGAGGCTGAGTCAGGAGGATCACACGTTTGAAGTCAGACTAAACTGATTTAGCAAACCTCTACCCTAATTTAAAAAAAGAAAATCTCATTGTGTTGTTTTATCCACTTATTTGTAAATTTTTAAAGTTGAGATTTATACTCTTGTTTGTTATTCTGTAGTATGAACTCCCTCCCTCCTTCCTCTTCCTCCCTCCTTCTTTTTCCTCCCTTCTTCCTCTTGCTCCCTCCTTCCTCTTCCTCCCTCCTTCTTTTTCCTCCCTTCTTCCTCTTGCTCCCTCCTTCCTTTTCCTCCCTCCTTCCTTTTCTGTTCCTTTCTTTCCTTTTAATGTCATTTCTCTTCTACTTGCTCCTGCTTTGGAAACCTTGGCCCGGCATCAGAATCATATACCAGATACTGTCTGGACTCTCTTCCTACCCCTCAGCAAACCAGTTGTTTTCCCAGAGCTGTGTTTGGAGTGGTAGGTGTTTGTTCCAACCACTGGTTTGTGGCCCAGGGGAATTGGTAAGTAGACAGCGAGACATCAGAGGTCAGAGGTCAGAACGCTGTTCCAGTCTCCTAAGATTGCCAAACACGTCCAGTCATCAGAGCACTGCACTAAGCTGGATGAATCTGTACTGGGTCCTGAGGTGGGGCTGGGTAGCAGCCGCTCGGCTGGACAGGAGCATCTGGATAGGCTGGTGGGGTTGGGACTGGAGTAGGTGGGGCTGGGCTGAGTGGGGAGAGACATTCTGGTATTATATTTTCCAGTGTGCATCTGCACTTGGGACCTTTATCTTTTTTTTTTAATGCTATTTTTTGGAGATTGTAATATAATTACATCACTTCCCCTGTGTCTTTCCTCTTGCCAAATTTCATCTCTATCTATTCTTTTTTTCTCTTGTGTTTCTTGCTTTTTCTCTATTTCATCTCAGCGAACATTTCTTCTGTTTCTGTGTCAGTGAGATGATGAGTTAGGATCTGATATGTGAAACGTGTGTGGAAATTGTTGATTTACTGGTAAGACTTAATTGGAGAGAGGGTGGCTTGTGAGCAAGGTCATGCTGAACTTAGTTTTACTCCAGAGATGTGTGTGTGTGTGTGTGTGTGTGTGTGTGTGTGTGTGTGTGTGTGGTTTGTGCACATGTGTGTGTTATTTGTGTATGTGTGAATGTATTGTGTAATTTGTGTGTGTATGGATGTATTGTGTGATTTGTGTGTGTGTATGTGTGTGTGAGAGTAAATATGCATGTGAGTGTGTATATGTGTGACTTGTGTGTGTGAGTGTATGTGTATGTGAGTCGGTGTGTGTGATTTGTTTGTATGTGTGTGTGAGTGAGCGAGTGTGCATGTGTGATCTGTGCGTGTGTTCATGTGTGCAGGTACGGATGCATGCACCCCACTGAGCAAGTGTCGAATGAGGGAACCCTTAGCCCTTTTCACTTTGCTTGGAGACAGGCTGTCTGCAGCTCAGCCCATCTAGCTGCTTTGGAGCTTCCGGAGAATCTCTTGTGTCCATCTCCCCAGCCCTCCTGAGCTTTTTTCTTCCTGTAATTGATCTTTCTTTATTGTATACCTTAGGTCGTCATTCATTGCTATGGGTAACATTTTATTTTCTGGTTGTACTGGTTTGAATGAAAATGGCCCCCGTTGGCTTACAGGGGATGGCACTATTAGGATGCGTGGCCTTGTTAGAGGAAATGTGTCACTGGCGGTGGACTTTGAGGTCTCAGATGCTCAAGTCAGGCCCAGTTTCACTCTCTCTTCCTGCTGCCCGCCAAGCCGAATGAAGGACTCTCAGAGCACCGTGTCTGCCTGCGTGTCACTATGCTTCCCATCATGATGACAATGGACAAGCCCATTGTGCTGTAAGCCAGCACCGATTAAATCATTTTTAAAAATAAGAGTTGCATTGGTCATGGACTCCCGTTACAGCAATAGGAACCCTAACGAAGACATGGGTATGACTACTTTCTTTGGCATGTGGAGAGGTTGCTCAGTGGTTAGAAGTGCTTGCTGCTCTTGAGGAGGCCCAGGGTTAGGTTTGCAGCACCCACAATACAATGACCTGTATCTCCAGATCTAGGACCCTTATCCAGTGCCCTCTTCTGGCCTCCAATGGCACTAGTGCACATGTAAACACACACACACACACACACACACACACACACACACACACACACACACCAGTACTCTCTTGAACTTTTTACAATTTACATCATCAGTTCTGTGGTTCATCTTCTAAGTTCATGTTAAACTCTTAACGTTTTTCATTTGCTGGTGATTTAAACTCTCTTCTTGTATAGCACATTATAGGTTAGAAATAGGCAATGTGGATACTGGAGCACTAAAAGGAGCTCCTTACTTAACAGTCTGGCTGAGGACAATTGCACTCTTGCTTGAGTGACAGCCACACTCAAGTCTGCCTTACTTTTGCTAGCTCTTCCGGAAGCTTATGCCCTGGCCTGATGTATCCATTCCTTCTTTCTGAGCATAGCCCTTTGCCTGACTCTTGTGCTTAAAATCTATGTTAAAACCTTTTAAATAAAATATCCAAGTCGGCCTCACATGACCACAAACTGCAGTTCTTTTCTGCATCGAAGCCACAAATCTGGGTTTACTTAAATTCAGGTCCTTAAAAGATTAGGAGGGATGCCTCAGGTTGCTAAAGATGACAGCATGGAACTGTGTCCCCGTGCCTCATCACTGACAAGCAGAAAGTATTCTCCTTCACCTTTCCCCTCTCTGACACTTGTTATTTATCTAGTTTAACAGCAGACACCTAAGGGGTGTGACTCTCCTACAAAGCTGATAAGGAGAGGGAACCTAGGAGAAATGGAATTGGACACAGTTCTGCTCTTGTTTCCCAAATGGTACCAGCTTCTGTTATCTTGAGATATACGAGCTGTTCTTGTTTACAGACAGTAAAATTTCATTCTTCTTTGTAGTGAAAAGCTATTGCACATGAAATTTTGTATCATTTTTAAAAACCCAGGAAAACTCATTATCATTTTTATAGTCTCTTCAGATTTTCTGATGTCATTTTTTTTTTACTGGATATGACATAATTTATCATCTTAGTTTCCTAGAGTTAGCTCTTCAATTTCTAGTCATTGTTACTCTTCTGTATTAGCTGACGATGTAACAAGCATATTTGTGACACATGGCATTTTGATTTTGCTGAATTATTTCTTTTTCAGAATACATTTCCAAGGCTGAAGTTATGGGAAATGCTTTCTGCTGGTTTCCAAAGAGGTCACCTTTGTTTACGCCAATACCCATGGTGAATGTAGGCTCTCTCTTCATTACTACCAGCCCACTAAACATAAGGGTTAATTTGGGAAATCTCACCAAATCGTGAAGTTTGCAAATGACATGTCAAGGTTTCTTTGGCACTACAGTGAAATTTAACAGGGAGCAGGTGATTGCTCAGGGTGTTTCTTAGTTTCTTTCCTGCTGCTGTGATAAAATACCAAGACCAGAAGCAAATTAAGGAAGCAAGTCTATTTTGGCTTACAGTTCCAGACTGCTAGAATATACAATAATTGGGAGAGTGTGGCAGCAGGAAGCTAGAACAGAAAGCTTGGTTGGTCGCATTTTGTCACCAGGAAACCAAGAGAGTGAACTGGACCTGAACTGAGGCTATGGCCTCTTAAAGCCTACCCTTCCTCGCCGCAAGACATCTTTCTCCAGCAAGGCTCTGTGTTCTAAAAGTCCCCAAACCTCACAAACACCACAGTGTGGCGGTGTGAGTAAAAATGGCCTCCATAGGCTCCTATGTTCGAACACTTGGTGCTCAGTTGGTAGAACTGTTTGGGAAGGATTGGGAGTGGGTGTGGCCTTGTTGGGGTTGTGTCACTGTGGGTGGTCTGCAAGGTTTCAAAATACAGCATTCTTGGAGCTCTCTCTGCCCTGTGATTATGGATCAAGACGTGAACTCGCAGTCAGGCGTGGTGGTGCATGGCTTTAATCTCAGCACTTGGGAGGCAGAGGCAGGCAAATGGCTGTGAGTTC
Source organism: Acomys minous (assembly GCF_964271855.1). Classification (NCBI taxonomy): domain Eukaryota; kingdom Metazoa; phylum Chordata; class Mammalia; order Rodentia; family Muridae; genus Acomys; species Acomys minous. The sequence continues at coordinate 11,664,750 of NC_140496.1, forward strand.
GAGGCCAGCCTGTTCTCCAAAGTTAGTCCAGGACATCCAAGGCTACACAAAGAAAGCCTGTCTTGAAAAACCAAAACAAACAAAACAAACCACCAAAAAAACCAAACCACCACAGCAACAAAAAACCAAAACCCACAAACAAAAACCCATAAAAACAAAAACAAAACAAAACAAAAAACCCACATGAACTCTCAGCTCTTCCTGTCACCATGCCTTAACCCCACCATCATAGACTCTCCCTGAATCGGTAAGCCTAATGAAATGCTTTCTTTTTATAAGTTGCCTTGGCAGGATATTCTGTCACGGCGATAGGAACATAAATAAGATGGAGGGTAAAGGTGCTTGCTGCCGAGCCTGACAACTCGGGTTCAGTCCCCAGGATCTACAAGGTAGAAGGTGTGAACTTGTCCTGCAACTTGTTTTCTGATCCCCACAGTCACGTTATGACATGTATGTTCCTACACACATAAACACAAGCAAGAAAATTCAACAGCGTAGATTCCCTCATATGCCTTTCTAAATCTGTATTGGCCCATATACTTTTTTTTCCTATCCTTTCCCTAGCTATGCACCAGGTCTTAAGATGCTTATATAATTCTGAATTACCTCAAGAATGGGCACCTGTCATCTGAATACTTCCTTCTCTCTTTGTTGTGTGAACAATTGGATACTCAGTCCAGATAGGCCATCCATGACACATCAAAGCGACAGTTCCTTCCAAGTCTACTTGGTGAACCAGCACATTTATTGGGGCTACTTACAGGAATGTGATTGACCGCCACACAGATGCACCAATGAAAATGCCCACCCCTGGGACAACAACCCTATAGCTGCACATACAAAGTCTTCACTTCGGTTACCTTGCCACCAATGTGGCTGGGACAAAATTACATACAGCTTGGAGCAGATCTGGGGAGCCATGGCTGTAGTTTTAGGTTAGGGTCCAGTGGCCTCACTACCCCTCTCCTTTTATAACAGGCCAGACCTTGTGGAGAGTCTCAACTACAGTCGGTCTGATTAGGATGCTGACAGCTATTATATGCAGATGACATAGTTTGATGATCTTTTCATCCGTGCAGTAACCCTATCCCTATGATAAAAACTCAAATTTAAACGGCTTTGACAAGGGTGCATAGTCAGGAACAGCCAAGAACAGTTTCACCTACCCCATGCTACACATGTGTACACTAGGACTTGAACTTCTCGACCCTGGATCTTCCATTCTAGCACCAAGCCTTTCCCTGACATTTTCCTGCGCATTGATTTTACCCAGGTGTTTAGAATGGTGCTCGGCGTATAGCTGGCCCTTGTGAATATTTATTGGATGGATACATAATTGAACATGATTTGCAGTTTTACTCCCAAATGGCAAGGCATCACCTTCAACATGGAGACCCATGGTACCTGGCTGTTCCAAATCAGAGTTGAGTTCTAGTTGAGGGAAGGGGCCTGCTGAGATCATCAGAGACCTAACCCAGACAGCCCTAAGCCTCTGCATAAATGTAGGGCCTTCACCACCTCTTCAACTCTGTGTTTAGTGACATCATGCCGATAGATTAAAACAGTCCAGGGTGAAAACCAATTTACAAAATGTTGAGGAAATTGCCTCAAACTGAGCTGAATTGCTCAGATCCCAGGAGGGAAAATGATTCTTTGATACATGTTTCCTTCCTAATCGTAGGCTGTGAGAGCCCTAGGCTGTGAGAGGCCCCATGGACATTCCTTCCATGTATCTCTGAGGAAACCAGGAAGCTTGCAGTGGCCTGCACAAGGGATGGGCCATCACCTTTGAGAGAGCGGTGAACAGAGAAAATTACAAAACGCTGGTTTGAGTTTCCCTTTGAGCTCACTGCACCTCTGTCTGAAAGTTTCTTTTTAATAGGATGGGGCTTCTCAGATTTCCCCATCCTTAAATGGTTAATCTTGATAAAAACGTAGGACCGCCCAGGGAGTACATGGCTCTGGGGTCTCCTGATGCTGCATAGACTCACTCTTCAGGGAAAGGCAGCTCTGACCAGCCTCAGCTGCTGCTGTGGTTTGTGACATGATATGTCCTGTCTCTCTGTGGTAGATGGTCCTGGATGGAAGACTGGCTCCAAAGGTGGTTTTAGCCTTTCTTCAGTCAAACATTTCTTTAGTAACTCCTTCTCCTCCTCCTCCTCCTCCTCCTCCTCCTCCTCCTCCTCCTCCTCCTCCTCTTCTTCTTCTTCTTCTTCTTCTTTTCTGAGACAGGGTTTCTCTGTGTAGCCTTGGCTGTCCTGGACTCACTTTGTAGACCAGGCTGGCCTCGAATTCACAACGATCCGCTTGCCTCTGCCTCCCGAGTGCTGGGATTACAGGCGTGCACCACCACGCTGGCTTCCATCCTTTCCTATAGGTCATGTCTCTTTACTTCTTGTGGAACAATTTCCTTGTAGCTGCGAAGCTACCTCAGATTATAGTCATTTACTCATTCTGGTTAATTCCCACTGCTACCATTAGCCACTAGCCTCCACAGAGACAGACTGCATCACAGAGGAGCTGCAGACAACAGCCGAGGCAAGGGGTGGACCCTAGACCATCTGTCTCAAGGGAGCATGCACATGGGTGGGGTGATTTCATGTCCATCAAGAGCTCCCCTGCTTCAAGAGTCCAGTGGCATTACATTGCACATTAGGAATAAAGCCCAAACAAACTCCCTTCCCTGTTACCACTGAGCAGCCTCCTGGCTTCCTCCCTGAGCCTGTAACACGTCCAGGTCCTGCTCCACTCAGGCCCCACAGAGGTCCCTTCCATCTTGCCAAGGCTGGGTCCTTTTCGAGTCTTAGACCAGCGTTGTCTTTCAGTGGCTTTCCCTCATCACCCTGCACAGCTCAAATGTTCATGTCCCTCATCGCTCTATCCCACTTTGGGCTTATGTGTCAATTTTGTCACTAATAATATGAAGAGACTCAAGCATTGAAGGTTTGGTCCCTGGTGTGAGCAGCAGTCTGGAAGTGGGAGATGAGACTGCGTCATGGGGGACTCTGAAGAGATTGATGAATTAACCTTCAGATGGACTCATAATTGAAAAGGCTATTGCGAGACGGGCTCTGATTGGAGGAAGTAGGTTGCTAGGGCGTGCGTTTGATGGGTATATCTTGGGCCTGTCTCCCGCCCCATCTTTCTCGGCTTCCCATGCACCCCACAGCGGGCAGCTTTGTTCTACGATGCATTCTCCATGACGTTTTGCCCTGCCTTGTACCAAAAGCAGCTGGGCTCACTAACCCTGGGCTGAAGCCTCTGAAACTGTAAGCTAAAAGAAATCCTTCCTTTACTAAGTTGTTTCTCTCAGAAGAATGGCTAACAGAAAGAGCTTTCTCTGACATGTTCAAAGGATATCCTTGTGGCCTAACATGACATTCGCTCTGTAGGGGCTGAGAGCCGAGGCCGGCAGCCACATTACCCAAAGGTCCCTGTGCTCAGCTAGCTTCTACTCTCTTCCGGTACTTAGTTGATAGCTTGCTCCTGCCCTTCATTCTGGGCCCAATGTACGAGGAGGCCTCTCCACAAGCAGAGGAGGACGTTATGTGTGAAGCAACATCCTCTTGTAGCTGATGGCTGTGATGGCTTCCAGAAAGAAAACGCATGCAGGGACAGAGTTCAGAGGTCTGCTTTGCCTTCTGTCTGTGCAAATTCACAAAAGATTTGTTTTCTGTGTCTCCCTCCGGGAGTCTGGGCTTGCTTGGTATTAGTGAAGGTTGCGCTTTTTTTTTTTTTAAATTACAGTTGGCAACAGAAGAGCAAACTCCACTCAATTATGTTTGCCAAGATTGTAGTATCATGTGAAAATGTTGTGAGTATTAAGATAATGGTTTGGTTGCTGTTCCTAGGTGAATTATTTACACCTGGTTTAAATGAGAAATGTCCCCCACTGGCTCAGATACTGGAACACTGGGTCAATTGGTGACGCTGTTGCGCAGTTTCGAGAAGTTTAAGAGCGGTGGCCTCGATGGAGGAAGTATGTCATTGGGGGTGGGCTTTGGGGGTTTTATAGCCTCACCCCATTTCCGGGTCCCTCTGCTTCGTGCTTGGGTTGAGATTGGGCACTCTCAACTTCCTGTTCCTGCCATGTCTCCTCATCGTGATGGACTCTTAGCCCTCTGGAACCCCTTCCTCACCAGGAAACTCTTCCTTCTATAAACTGATTCTGGTTATGGTGTTTTCCCACAGCAACAGAAAAAAAAAAAACTAACACAGCGTTTGTGACTTGCCTTTGGCTTCTAAATTTCAGGAATAAACCCCGCATAATCATGCTCTGACTATACTAGGCCTGTCTTTCCTGTGACTGCTTTGCTCTTCCTCAGAGGCCCTCACCCCAGGACCTATGCATGTACTGCTGCCACTGCCCCAAGGACAGTTGCTTTGAGTACACACAGTTCACCTCCACATCTTCTAATCTTTACTCAGCTCTATGAGTCCTGCTCTGATCCTCCTATTTGAAAGTGCAAACTCCCTTCCAGGACAAGTGTGTGTCCCTCCAGGACCCTCGTTCCCATTGACTAATGTGATAGCAGTTACTGTTATTTCTTGACTAACTGATTGCGTGTACATGGAGGCCCGAGGTTGAAGGCAGGACTCATCCTCAATCATCTTCCCCCTCCTCCTTTGAGGCAGAGCCCCTCAACCAAACTCTGAGCTCACAGTTAAGCCTAGACTCCCGGCCACCTCGCTCAGAGGTTCTCCTGCTCCACCTGCAGAACTCAGAACCATAGGTGGGCGGCTATGCCACGCAGCTCTTGCATGGGCTCAGGAACCCAAGGTCTGGTCCTCATGTTTATGTATAGTCCTATTTCTTTTTGCTAACTTGAACACAACGAGAGTCATTTCAGAGGAAGGAGCTTCAACTGAGAAAATGCCCCACCAGGTTGGCTTGATTAATGATTAATAAGAGGAAGCCACTCCCGTATGGGTGATACCATCCTGGGCAGTTGGTCCAGGCTTGTATGAGGAAGCAGGATGAGAGAGCTATAAGAAGCAAGCCATTAAGCAGCATTTCTCCATGGTTCTGCTTTAGTTCCTGCCTCAGGGTTCCTGCCCTGACTTCTCTCAGTGATGGAGTTGTAAACCGAAATAAACCCTCTCCCCAAGTTGCTTTTGGACATGGTGTTTATCTCCGTATCAGAAGCCCTAAGCAAGACATGAGCACTACCATTTCTCCTGCCCCAGTCTGTGGGATTTTGATTTTCCAAGACAGGATTTTTTTTCTGTGTAGCTTTGCTTGCCTTGGACTCGCTTTGTAGACCAGGCTGGACTTGAACTCACAGAGCTCTGCCTGTCTCTGCCTTCCCGAGTGCCGGGATTACAAGCATGCATCACCACGCCCAGCCCCAGACCGTGTTTTACAGTTTCTCCAAATGTTTTTGGGATTTGAGAGTAGCTGCTGTGGTTCAGTGTAAAATTTTAGGCTCAGTGGTCCCCTGGTTCTCTTAGCCGTACTCCGTTTGCCCTGTCATACTCAGTTACTTTTGAGGTGGAGTGCAGATTGAAAAGCGAAAACAGTTCATTTCTGTGAGCCTTAGTTTTCTTTCCTCCAATGCGTGGGTAAATAATAGCTACTGTGGAACATGATTATAATTGAGTAAAAATTAAATGAGGTGATACATATGAAGTTCCTGGCACACAGTAGGTCCTCAGTAGCATCCTTGATCACCTTGCCTTCCTCCTCTATGAGTCTGGACTTTGGGATGAGGGATCAGGTTGTAAATGTTGTAAAGTTAGTGGCTCAGCAGTTAAGAGCACTGGCGGATCTTGCAGAGGACCCAGGTTCAGTCCTTAGCTTCAAGGTGTTCACAATTATCCTTAGGTCTAGTTACAGGGGATTTGATGTGTTGGCTTGTATTTTTAACTATTTTATTGGGGTTTCTTATGCCTCTACCTCCCTTCTGCAGCCCTTAACCCTCCAATACCCCAACACTAGGTAGGAGAGAAAGAAGGTTAGTGGGGAGAGGGGACAGAGTTCTCTTTGGGTGCTTGTGGCTGGTTAGGGTCATTGGGTTCATGGCAACAATACCAATCTCAGCCATCAGTATATCTAGAAGTCCAGCAAACCAGTGACAAGCAAACACAGCAGAAGGATGAACCAGCGACAGCACAGAGAGCAGCAGCCTTCTTCTTCCTCTGTCTGTCTCCTCAATGTGTATTTTTTCTCTCTCTCCGGGCTCTGATATCTATACCCCTCAGAGTCCTCAGAATTCCACTCACTGTAGATGGCAAAGACTACACTTCTCTCTGAGCCACACAAGGCAATTTTCAGCTATGGACAAACTAGGGCAGCCCCGTGTCCCACACTTGGGATTAAAACAAAAACATATTTTACCTAACATAAGTGAGTTTTTAAAGAAACCAAAACATCCACTACAGATGCCTTCTTCTGAGCTCCACAGGCATGAGGTATGCACATAGTTCATCGTGCACATGTGCATTCAGGCAAAACATTTATACACATAATTTTTTTTAAAATAAAAGAAATTTAAAAGAAAGTTCATTCATAGTACCCTAAGGAAAATTAAAAACCTTATGGGCTCAAGGGATTTCTGGAAGGCTTGTTCAGACTGGCTACCATTAATGTTGCTTATTATTATTTTTTGAGACAGGGTTTCTCTGTGTAGCCTTGGCTGTCCTAGACTCGCTTTGCAGACCAGGCTGGCCTCAAACTCACAGTGATCTGCCTGCCTCTGCCTCCCGAGTGCTGGGATTAAAGGCATGTGGCACCATGCCCAGCTTGCTCATCCATTTTTATCCCACCCTCATCAGGCTTCCGTGTCTATGTTACTTCACTATTGCACTTGCCCAGGCTCCTGTGACTCCCCTGTGGCTAAATCCTGTATACAGTATTTGGCACAGTCAGTCACGTTCTCTTCTCCGCTTCTGGGGTAGCCTCCTTCCCTGGCTCTCCTTCCATTTCTGGGTAGTCAGTCTTGTTGACTTCTGTCATTCTTTAGCTCTGGAATACTAGAGGCTCTCCTTGCTCAGGCCTTGGGTCTCTTTTTTATTGGTACTTTCTTCCCAGGTGATCTTATCCAGCCCATGTCCCCATACCCCCATGCTGCACTCTGCCTTGTATGTCTTCTTTAAACTCTGGAATCTACAGCTGCATCAGCAGCAGCTTCACAGGTGGCTGCTTTACAGAAATATCCTCTTAAACAGAGATCCTGATAATCCCCACTGATGACTCACTTTACCCACCATCCATTTCTCTGGAGAACCTTGTCTGATACAACATGTTCAGCACTAGGCTGAGAGTTAGGTGCTTTGGCCTTGTCCTTTGCTGGAGATGATTCTGAGAGCCCCATCTAACACTGGTAGTCTAATACTCACTGACCTTGGCTTGGGCCAGAGAAAAAGCATGCAAGAGGGATGAGCCATCAAGAGAAACATGGTTGGGTTTCACCGGGGCAGCAGATCTTGCTTGAGTGAGTAGCAGTTCTTACCTGTTACTAGTAAGATGCCCAAACTCCATCAGAGCAGCACGGTTTACTTACCCATTGCAAGGAAAAGGCAAACAGAACAACAAGGAGGCTGGCTGAGAGCCCAGGGCTACCCAGTCTTCACTGAAGAGACAGATGGTCCATCTTCCCCAGAATTCTTTTTGGGTCTGGTCTGAACTTGAGCAAGGAGGAGCATGTTCCCAGCAATAGGCCTGTGTATGTGCTCAGCTTTGCTTCCCCAGGCTGATGCACTTGGGGTGCATGTCACTGCTTAGACACAGAGTTCCAGCCCAACAGTGATTCCAGGCCCTGGGAGCCCTTAGGTCATAGGTTGACAAGTGCCTCAATGGTCCAGAGTCTTGGAGGCAGGAGGACCAACTTCTGTATTAACCAGCTCATGATGATGATGATTTCAGCTGCTGTTCTGAGGGGGTAATGGGGCAGAGTAGATTTCAAAACAGAGGCTTTAGGTAAAATTGCCTTAAGAGTCCCCTTTCTCCTTTGTCTAAATCCCGGAGGGAGAATGATTATGGAAATTAGGAAGAAAAGTGGAATATTCCTCTTGAGAGGCTGAAAGCAGGTACCAAAGTCCACTTGAGTTATTTTTAGAGAGAACAGTTTAGATTGAGTGCCTCAAAAATGGGTGATGACTGTTAGCGCCAAGATGTTGTATGCAAGGCTGAGAACACTCTCGAGCTTTGAGTGGCTCACAAGGGGAAATTACTTCCGGTAAATCATGGGAAAACAAAAACAAAAGCATACTGAATGCACTGAGAGCCACAAAAGTCTAGTTAGAGAAGTGGCTGACTAACTTGTTCATATATCTTGATGTGCTGGCCTCAATTCCCTTCATCTCAGTAAGTGCTACAGTTGTTTGTTTTGATTAAAAGACCAAGTAGTTTAGCATTCTACATTATGAATCCTTCCCATGCCTTATTTCTCTTCTCTTCCCCCAGCATACCTCTTTCTCTTTTTTTCCCCTATAGTATTGAACTTGCTCTTCTTGCTCAGAGGGTTCATCAGGAATGCCACTGTGTCTTTTTAAAAAATATTTATTTATTTATTTTCATTTTATGTGCATTGGTGTTTTACTTGCATGTATGTCTATGTGAGGGTGCCAGATCCTGGAGTTACAGACAGTTGTGAGCTGCCATGTGGTTGCTGGGAATTGAACCCAGGTCCTCTGGAAGAACAGTCAGTGCTTTTAACCACTGAGCCATCTCTCCAGCCACTGTGTCTTAACATAAGTTCTCATTTACCATTGATAAAGCTCTGCTTTAAAGTTAAAAGCTGTGGAGCAAGGTGTGCTTTCAGTGCAATAGTGGCACAGCCATGTTGAGGGTAACCAACCACTTTCTACTTGAATATGGGGTCTGCTCCATTGGAAAGAATGCTCATCTATTATAAACCTGGTCAAGAGCTGGCAGCTTTCAGGCTCTTGAGACGGAAGCTGCCATTGTTGTTTTGCTAAAGTTACACGGTACGCATGTCAGTTTGCCTTCAAACTATTTATATTTTTGCCCAAAGATTCATGGTGCCATCCAACTTCAGAGAAGCAGCGTTTTAAAAAAGAAATATTAGGTGGCGCTATTGTAGACTCCTAGGAAGTAAAGATAATGATACTAAGTGACTGTTGAATGCTCAGCTATAAAGGATACATCTGTATCCCTTCTACCAAGGCCCAGAGGCCATCACAGAAAAAAAGGGTAGGAAGAATGTCAGAGCCAAAAGAACGGATGCAGGCTTAGAAAGCCCTGTCTGCTGACCACAGTCACCTGCACGATGTCCAGCAGTCAACATTCCATTGTGGAATAGGGAGGCCCCACCCTTCCCTCAAGATCTGTAGTCAGCTAATGGTTGCTGGGGAAAAGAGCAACATTTTCTTCAGCAGCGTATCTCCTGGTACATTGCCCATGCTGTTGTAAGTAAACCTAATTAAAGTCATCGGGTCACCAAAACAGAACAAAACAAAGCACAGACCCCAAGTAAAACCTGTGGAAGCAGCAGGGGGGATTAGTTGAGAAGAGGAAGGGAGTCCTCCAAAGAGAGGGGAAGATAAAAGAAGCTAATGGTGGTAAGTATGATTAAAGTACATTGTGTGTATGTATGGAAAAGTCCTAAGGAAACATAATTATGTATCATTAATATTTGCTACTACAACTTAAACATTTTCGTCCTTCAAACATGTAAAAACATTAGAAGAAGTTGCTCTGTTTTAATTTGTTTTTCTTTATTTGATGGACTAGAAAATTTAGTGTAAAAGCGTACCCACGCCATCTCTGTGGCTCACAGACTTTCCAAGTAGATTCTCACAGCCCTCATTTAGAAGTTTGATTCAACAATACAAAATCATAGGTTTCAGCCCTATTGACAACAGTTTGCACACTGTCCAGGCAGCACCGGGACAGCAGACACCCACAGGGCAGGCAGAGAAGGCAAGAGTGAAGCCGTGGCATCCTGGACATTAATGAGATGTCAGGAGTGTCCCAGATGGATCCTGGCAACACAGAGAGAGGAATGGGCTGTGGTGGTGGTGGACGGAAGTTCTGTTGTGTAACCGGGCTAAAGGTACCGGAGAGCTTTACATTAACAGTGTTTCTGAAACATTTCTGAGGGTCTTTACAGGGTGTGTTAGCACTTGAGTCCATGGGTTGAGTGAAGAGCAGCCCCCTCATCAATATGGCAAGGCACGGTCCCCTTTGCTGAGGGCTCGTAAGACAAAAGAGCAGGAGAGGGGTGATTTCTAGCTTCCTGAGCTGGGGCATCATCTATCCCACCTCAGAGGTGAGAAGCCCTGGGTCTCAGGTTCTTGAATGCGTGGCTCACTCTGTTTGATCCTTAGCCCTTTGGCCTCAGATTTAATCATATCACCAGTTGACCCGCCAGCGGTAGGACTTTCTTGGCCTCCGTAGTCCTGAGATGATTAGTTTTGGTTAGGTGGGGGTCCTAACTAGCACAGGTCCAGGTGGGAGGTGTCCAAAGGCACCCGTGGGTGGTCCAAGGGAAGATGATCCCTATGGATTCTTTCCAGGCATAGACAGGAATCTATAGCTTTGAGGGGTCTGGAACTGGCAGACGGTGAGATGCAGTGAGGTGAAAGGCAGGACAGGATCATCAATCAGGGGTCATGAGTGTATAAGGAACAGCCAGAGGCATAGGCCACATGCAGGCGAAAATCTGTATTTTAGACTCAGGGAGTAGAGGAAAAGTCACAGAGAGATGGACACCTGAGGCGTCAGGGACAGGATGTCCTGAGTGACCTTCAGAGGGGCAGCTTCCCAAGCTTTCTGAGAGAAGAAAGCAATCAAGAGAGGCAAGCAGTTCCAAGTGCTGTGCCATTTCACCTGCAGCCTGATCATTTATTTAATGGAGACCTGCAGGGTAGGGGGTGGTGTGTGTGGGGGGCGGGGCGAAGGAGAGCAAACATGATGGACCCCACAGGCCGAAAGGTTGCTTTGGGTTTGGGGTAAGTTGAGCCAGGTTCTAGTCAGAGGGGAGGAAGACACAGGATGGATGTGGAGGAGGAGGGGCGCCGTTGGACAAACAACATTCTGTCCTGAAGGTTACAGGGAAAGTCCTGCAGGAAGTGTCCACGTCAGATGGGTTTAAGCGGTTTTAACTAGGAGACTAATCTTAGAGGTAAGCCTAGGGTTAAAGAGACCCGCAAGGGCTCTTGAGAACCTTGCAGAGCCGCCACAGCTGGAAGCCCTTTCCATCCACGGGCCTCAGGCCTAAGGACGAGAGGAAGGAGTGGGCTGCAGGAACGCCCGCTGAGGGTAGACAGAGAGGGGCTGTGGCCGCCGCAGAAGCGTACCCTGACACTGGTTCGGTTTTAGAGTCCTGTTGTGCTGTGCACTGGGTAGCTTCAGGGGCAAGTGGTGGTCAGACTGAGGCAGGTAAACTGAGGGCGTACCTTGAATGAGAGCAGCCATTAACAGATGGTGGAGAAGATTCCCTACGAGCAAAGGGGAAGTACTACCATGAGAAATTATTATGGGGTATACCTAATTTTGGCATGCTCCAAGGACATGGCGCCAGAGCTGGAGTAACACTGAAAGGAGAGGTCGAGTTGAGGCTGCATGAGGGACCTCAGGCTTGTCTCAGGTGGGGGCCTCCATGTCATTCCTCTGCAGATTTTGGGGGTTTTGTTACTGCTGCATCTTTCTCCCATGTTCAGGTTTTAGCTGGAGCCTCAGGCCTCTCGCTCCCCCCACTCAGGCCCTGAGATCCAAAGTAGTCAGAACCATTCTCTCCTCTGGACAAATGACTGTCTGTAGGGTAGACATGTGTGGCCAGGGCAATAGTTCAGTCAGTGTGAAATGCTTGTGAGGATTGGATTCCATAAAACAAACCTATGTACATTAATTTTAGTTCTGTCATTATGGTAAAATAACCCAACAAAAAGCAGCTCGAGGAATAAAGAGTTTATTTTGGCTCACCTTTCCAGAAGGAAAGAGTTCACTGTGGCGGGGAAGGCATGGTGCTGGCAGCATGAAGCCAGCTCAGTCATGTGGCATTGACTGTCAGTGGGAGGGAGGGAGGGAAAGACAGAGGGAGGAAGAGAGAGAGGGAGGGAGAGAGTGAGGGGTGGAGGGAGAGAGAGAGGGGTGGAGGGAGAGAGAGAGGGGTGGAGGGAGAGAGAGGGAGGGAGAGAGAGAGAGAGAGAGAGAGAGAGAGAGAGAGAGAGAGAGAGAGAGAGAGAAAGAGAGGGAGACAGAGACAGAGAGACAGAGAGCATGCAGGAAATGGGGTCAGGCTACAAAACCCCAAAAGCCACTTCAGTGATGTGCTTCCTCAGCAGGGTTCCATGATCTAAAGGGTCCTTCATTTCCCCAAACATCACCACAATCTGGGGGCCAACTGTTCAAAAATGAGTCTATGGGGTGGGGCCATGTTTCACACTCAAACCACAACATGGAATGGGAGCAATGGGGCAAACTTACACCATAGCTATGGAGGCAGGTGGATCCCTGGGCCTTGCTGGGAGGCTAACCTAGGCGACCTGATAAGTTCCAGGGCAGTGAGAGACCCTGTCTTAAAGCACAAGGTGAGATGGATGGTGCATGACAGGTGGTACCTTGGCTGCCATGTGCATGTAGGCTCACATGCCCATGTGTATGTAGGCTCACATGCCCATGTGCATTGCATGTAGGCTAACACGCCCATGGACATGCAGGCTCACTCGCCCAGATACACAAATGCGTACCCTCCCATCCAGAATGAAAATGTGACTCAAGCTGGTCTAATCATACTGAAATCCAGGACTTACTCAAGAGCTACCAGAAAGAAAACCACTTGCTTTTTATGTTGGACTTGGACCCTGGGGGCATTTGAAGGGGAAGATGCAAGGCTAGGTGATGCAAAGGAACGGAGATGCAGAGAGCAGCTGGCGCCATGGTTTAACTCCCAGAATCATGTCTCAGTTTACAGACCTGGAACTTTACAGTTTCATGTTAGACTTTCTCTCTCTCTCTCCCTCCCTCCCTCCCTCCCTCCCTCCCTCCCTCCCTCCCTCCCTCTCTCTCTCTCTCTCTCTCTCTCTCTCTCTCTCTCTCTCTCTGCTGAAATGATTTAAGGTCTTTGCTGAAGACCAACCCAACCCCTTGCTTGATGTCTTTGACCCCATTGTGCCTTGAACATTTGCTTGCCTGTGGCCTTCACACCTGTGTAATTTATCAAAGAGGACTTTAGACACGGGTGACAGATCACCGGTGACAGGTTTTCTGAGCTGTGCTCAAAATAGCACACTTTGTGTTTTTCCATTCAAAATAATTCATTGTGAAGCCGCACGAGAGGCTTCAGCCCCTGGGTTTGTAGGGGGCATGGCATCGAAACAAAGGCCCATGAGACTATCTTACCTTTTGGAGATGAGCAATTATAAACCCAGAATCCCATGTACTAGATCTGTGTGCTTGTGAGGCAGGGACTTCACTTATGATGAAACCAAACTAGTCAGCATTTCAGGATCCCTTACCTTTGGCAAAATGGGTAGTCTTTCAGGTGTTACAGTCTGCCCCACCTCCTGATTGCTGTTACAACTAGCTCAAGGGCTCCCCCTGCCCCCCACTTTTTTTTAAACCAGGATGGACTGTATCCATCTGCAACTGTGAGCCAAAAGAAACTCTCTCTCAAACTACTTTTTTTTCAGGGCATTTTACCACAGAAACAGAAACGAGACTGATACCCCTAGCTGTTCAGTTTTCATTTTTTTTTTCCCACACAAGTTCTGGGTACTCAAACTCAAGCAGGCACTTTTTTTGTTTTGTTTTGTTTTTGTTTTTCGAGACAGGATCTCTCTGTGTAGCCTTGTCTATCCTGGACTCACTTGGTAGACCAGGCTGGCCTCGAACTCACAGCAATCCACCTGCCTCTGCCTCTCTAGTGCTGGGATTAAAGGCGTGCACCACCACGCCCGGCTCAAGCAGGTACTTTTATACCACCTGAGCTAAAGCCTCAGCCCCACATGTTCATTCTCCAACTGCTGCTCATTTAGCCTGAAAGACATAACGGTGTTCTCTGGTTTAGATCTCAAGGCCTGTGAGTGGAGGGAGAGAGATGGGACTCTAGCCAAACACCTCCCCCGAGCATGAAAGAGACATGAGATCATCTGGCTGAATTAGCCCAGGTTAGGCCCACCACAAGAGGTGTGTGTCACCTCTGTTCTATGCATCTGGAAAACACATGTAAGGGAAATGGATCAGGCCCTAACTGGTAGGTTTCTGTGACTGAACCCGCCCACGCCCCAAGGGTGATGGTACCATGACCGTAGAGTGAGAATGTTTGTAGCAGTGTTAGATGGACTTTGGCTCACGTGTCCAGTTTGTATGCTGTCAAGGTCATCCCTATGGCACCTGGGGCCCCCTGAGTAAGATCCATCATCAAACCAATGTCCCCTTAGTGCAGGATGCTGCCAAGAGTTGAAGGCCACCACTTGCTCTCCCTCATGGCTCATCAACCCTTCTTGACTCTACATCTTTCCCTCCAGGTCTGCCTATTCAGTTTCATCTCCAAACTCCTATTCTTGTTTTCATGGACCACAAATGGCATCCCCTCACAGCCCTCTCTGCTGCCGCTCTTGCCAACTGCATTCCGTTCTCCCATTAGTTATTCAGAGAGGAGGGACCAGGGTCTCATGTAGTTCAGGCTGGCGTTGAACTCACTAAAGAGCCAAGGATGAACATCTGATCCTTCTGCCTCCCTCCTTTGAGTGCTGGGATTATAGCTGTGGGGTACCACACCTGGTTTCTGGGATGCTGCCGCCAGAGCTCAGGGCTTCGTGTATATTAGGCAAGCACTGTAGCTACTGGTCCAAATCCCCAAGTCCTCCAACGCATTCTTCACAGTGTGTGGGAGCAAAGGGGACACAAACCAGATCCTGTTCTTTATCTAACACACCCCCCCTCCTCCTGCTTTCTCTTCCTCCTTACTTAGTTCTGTCTCCCACCCCGTCTTTCTTTTTGTCACTGCTGTATCTCAAACCTAGGGCCTGTGCATGTCGGCCAGATGTTCTACCACAGAACCATACTCCCGTTCTCACCCAGAAACTTCCAATGACCCCATCCTCTCCTGGATGGGGGACCTTGCAAAGCTCTTGGTGCCAGGCAGAGTTTGCTTCTCTGCTCTCTCCTCTCTGTAGCCCTGGAACTCACGCCTCTCTTCCTTATTTTATCTTTGACCTCTAGCCATACTGGTCCCTTTGTAGCTCTTTCTGCATTGCTGTCCCTTTGGTCCTGTAGCCTATTCCCCTACCTGGGATGTGCTAACCAAATTTCTCTTCTGTCTCCAGCATACATGCCCTCTCACCTAAGTTATCATTGCCTGCTCTGCTCTTTCAAATTCTCCTTCTGTGGGTGTTAGAGCCTCCCAATCATCTATATCAATATCGCTGTTATTCCTTCCCTGTGTGGGACACAGTAATTTCCAATACTACGCTTCTGCAGTCCTCTAACCCGACTCTCTGTCTTCCATGAGGACAAAGATGTGTGTGTTGGTTGCTTCTGGTGGACGCTGATTAGTTGATTTCCACAGTCCTTGCCGTCACCCCCCACCTGCGCTTCCTAAGAGCAGCCATGTTTTTCTTCATGTGATCAACTCTACCCTGTTGTGGAGCTAAGGTATCAGCAAAGTGCTGCACATCATCTTCTTGTGCTTGCTGTGCTGGCTGGCACTGTGTGGAATACAGTGTAGCATGGTGTGGTGCTGTTTGATTGGTCATACTTGGGTGGTATTTTTAAAAATATATTTACATTTAAAACATTTTTATGTGTATAACTGCCTTCATGCATGTCTGTGCACATGTGTCCAGTGCCCTTGATGGCCAGAAGGGGGTGTCATACATCCCGACTCTGGAGTTACAGACAATTGTGAGCATCCATATGGGTGCTGGGAATCGTAACTGGCTCCTCCAGAAGAGCAGCTGGTCTCGACATTGTGGGGCCATCTTTCCAGCTCCTTAGTTGGTCTTTCTGGAAGGCAATATTAAACCTTTATTGGATGGTTGAGGGAGTGTCTTCTGATCTGTCCACAGCCACATTTTCACCATGAAGAGAGGTAGCAAGAGGACAGAGTTGATGTTCAAAAGAAGGTATCACTGTGAGTACTGTAGAGAAACTGAGGCAGAAGGATTCTCACCACCTAATGACTCAGCTCTTCAGAGTTAGATGGGGGGAGAGTTTCCCGTTCGTAAGGGATTAAATCACTCTTATTCTCTCTCTCTCTCTCTCTCTCTCTCTCTCTCTCTCTCTCTCTCTCTCTCCTCTCTGTTGACTTTTCCTCATGAATCTTTCTCTTCACTGTAGATGCCTAGTGAGAGAACCTTCAACTTTTCCATCGCTGTGATCTTTGCAAAGCCTCATTATGGGCGGTAAGTACATGATTTCCATTGGGCAATGATATATGTTGAATCTCACCCATATCTATTTTTTCTCTATTCTTCTGTCACCATGAGCAAACATTCCCAGCAGAGCCAAGTGGTCCAAAGAGAAGGATGAGGGCTACATGGAGCAAAGGTGCCTTGGTTGAGCTCAGTCCAGATCAGCCAAACTCAAGCCAATGTGTAGACATATGAACAGTGATGAGTATTGTTCTAAGCCAATGAGTTTGAGGCGATTTGTTACCCAGCTGTAGCTGACTGGCACAATTGTCATTTGTCTCATAGGGCATAGCTGCTTCTGTGGCCAGAGATGAGAATGCCTGCCTGCCTTCCTAAGTCTCTGTCACATTTGGTCATGTATAACTTCTCACGCTGTCTCTCTTGAATTCATCTCTTTCAACTTTGGTCATTATTCTGTCTCCCATATAACTTGTACACAGTCTCCTACTGCTGGTCAAGGAGACAGTTACCATGGCAACCCTCCATCTGCCTGCGTTCTCTGCTCTTCAAACTCTAAATCCCACCACTCTCTTTTCAACAACAACAAAACAAAAATAACAGGAGGATCAGAGCCTGCTTGCTTTGTTAACATACAAACCAAAAAAACAAACAGCCGACCCTCAGCATCATCAACCAGCCTTTCTGATTTGTTAAGCAGCCAGGCTGTCTGTGTCAGGCCAGGACTTTAGGAAGCCAGCACCCAGATAGGATCAGACATGCAAAGGATGTGTTAGGAGACCTGACTGTGGAAACCAGATAAAGGAGGACAAAGAAAGAAGAGAGAGAGACACGGCTTCTTGTCAGAGACAAGGCTGATGCCTGTTTGAGGAGAGTGGGAAGTGGGTCGGGGGAGGGTGAAAGGAAAAACCTCAGAGCAGACCATGCTAGGTTAGGACTGTGCAAACCAGAGTCACTCTGCAGAAAAAGACCTACGGGAAAGGGCTGGTGGCTCTGTGCCCTGCCTGTGCTCAACCACTGGGGTCGCGGGGGGCGGGGGGGGTGCGGCATCTGAGAGCAGTGAACACAGCCTCACAGAATGTCACCCAGCTGTTCTCACATGGGAGAACTGAGCAGGACTGTGCTGTGGCCACCAATTTCTCAGTCCCCGAATGACCTCTGCCCCATGCTGGGTAAGGAAATGCGTTTTCATAAAGTGTTGAAAGAGTGTGTGCTAGAGCTGGAGAGACAGCTTGGTTCATAAAGTGCTTGCAGGGCAGCTGGATCACTAGGACCCATATAAACATTATCTCAGCTCTGCGGAAGCTGGAGGATTCCCGGGGCTTGGTGACCAGGCACCCTAAGCTTACTCAGTGAGCTACGAGCCAGAGGCGGGCCATCCCCAGAAGCAACTCTTCAGGTGGCTCCCGAAGACTACAAGAGTTTGCCCTGGCTTCCACATGCACGTGCACATGTACGCAACTGTCCCACCCACCCCAACCACATGTGTGTCCACCCTGAAAGAACAGGCAGCGGGAGAGGGTAAGACTGCTGATCTCTCAGGAGGGAATGTGGCCATTTTAGGAGGCACTCACATGGAGCTGACATATGGAGTACCTGCTTTAGCGGCAGGTACCCAAGGCAAGGTGTCTTTCTCTGTCTAAATTTGGAAATCTCACCAGATGGCTTTGGAGCAGGCCATAGGGTTTGTGGGTTGTTTTTTTTTTTTTCTTCTTCATGAAAATGGTGTAAATTGTCAAAGACTGCATGATCCTCAAACAGGAGTACACAAGTCATTCTGTAAGTTCCCCTTGATAGCAAAAGAAGATGCATAGAGTGTGCAGTAACCAAGTGTGAGAGAGAAGGACCAGCCAAGGATGATCATTCATTCATTCATTCATTCATTCATCCATCCATCCATCAAGTACTGGTTGTGGTATTGCATGAGTGGGAAGAGAAGCCTCCGTTCATCTTGTCCTAATCTCTCATGGGAGATGTTTCCATCCAGCCATGGCCTTGTTCTGCCTCCTCAAATACTAGGATTTGAGGCTCACTGAATTCCTTTTTAAATTCATGTCTGGCAACTCCGTGAACACCTTTCTGATGCTGTCTCCTTCTCCCTCTCTGCTGTAAGGCTTGGGGTGCTGGCCACAGGTTATGAGGTTTCAGCCACGTAGGAAGGGTCAGCTCTGGAACACTAATGACAGCATGGCAAACGGGGCTAATAAAACTTTATTGTGCACTTGCAGTTGTTTTAAGAAATTGCTTTGCCGCCCAGATATATACCTCAGATATGGGACTGACACACCTGGAAATTGTAGACCTAAAAAGTTAATGCAATGTGCAAGGCTAAAGAGATGGCCCTGTGGGTAAGGGTCCTTGCTGCCCTTGTAGAGAGGACCTGAGTTCAGTTGCCAGCACACATCTGTTAATGTTGACCATGGTCAAGGATACCCAGCCTGAGCCAAGGGAAGACTCTCCGGGTTTGAAGTGTTAAGTAAAGGCTGGGATGTTGTCTCCTGCTGTCCTCCTCTTCCTCTAGCTTTTGGATTAATACTCTGAGAGCTCCGTGTCAAGAGTCTGTATAGAGGGCTGCTTACTAAAGGTTCGCAGGTGCCAGGGCACACAGCAGAGTGCTTGGCAAGGCACTGTGGCATCTCAATTTATTGCATCCATTATCTGAGTTAGGGATGATGTGAAGTTATGGATATGAGACAGACAGGAAGATATGCGTGTTTATAATTCCTCATTCCTGCCTGTCTGGGTTGGGAACATTGTGAGAACCTCTCCCATCTTTCTCCATATCTTAGAACCATTTAATTAAATGTAATTTGTTCTCTGGACCCTGGAAAAGACAGGAGGGAGCCAGTGTTTGCTGTGTGCCAGGCACTTCATTAAACATTTTCATGCTGGAAGCTATACACAGCCCTTCATGCTCCCATTTAATCTTTGCAGCAGCCCTCTGCAGAGAGACTTGTCCACAGTCTGTGAGTGTGGCTGTGCTAGAGCTTTGGAAGGTTGGGCAACCCAACTGTAGTTCCTTGGATGTTGCCTCTGTTTGCTCCTTTGTCCGTTTATCCATCTGCTCATCTATTTGGATTGTCTGTCGACCTCCACTGCACACCTGGAAATTGCTTGTTAGTCACATGCAGGGGCTCTAGGCTGAGTACTAGGGTAATTAATATCAGTCTGCCTTCATGGAGCTCATATCGCACTAGGGTGGGTGCTCACACCTTCCTGGGCCCTTGGGTGGGATGTCTCAATGCCTTACGTATAGTCCCACTTTAGGGTTCTTTTCATAGCTTCCATCTAGACCTGAGTATCCAAGGAAATTCTGGACTTTACCATGGTCTATGATTTACTCAGAATCCTTCAAAGGGAATGCGTGCTTTAGGGTGGGCATGTGTTTCAGGAGTCTGAGACCCAGGGGATCTTTGAAGTTGTAAACTCTTAGTTCAAACACCAGATAGAATGGTTGGTCTCCACAGGTCGGCGGTTCTCAGCAGGGGGTAATTTTTTTTTTTTTTGGTACATGTCTACTCCCCAGGGAACTTTGGCAATATCTGTAGATGCCTTTGATTGACATGGGTGGAGTAGAAAGGCTGCTTCTGACACCTAGTGGGGAGGCCAAGAATGCTGCTGAATATTTTCTATTTTCTCTCTTTTCCACTTCTCTCTTCAGATAGAGCTTCGCAGAGCCCAGGGTGCTCTAAACACAATATGTAGCTGAAGATGACCTCGCTGGATTACAGACAGTTAGGAGCTGCTGTGGGGGTAGGTGGGAATTGAACCCAGACAGACAATCTTGGAAGAGCAGTCAGTGCTCTTAACTGATGACCCACCACCTCTCCGGTCCCTGAAGGTTTATTTTTAACGTATAGTTCAAAGGAGTATATCCCAGTGTATCAAAGAATGACAGACACATTAGGTGTCTGGACCAGTGTGCAACATTAGGAAGCAGGAAGTAGACAGGAAGTAGGGCTTGTCTATAAAACTCACTGCCCATGCAGTGACCCCACCCCCATCCAACAAATCTCCGTGAGGGTCCACATCCTTCCAGGACAGCACTGCCAGCTGAGGACCAAGTATTCCAAGGCATGAGCCTGTTGGATATTTCACATCCAAACTACAGTGTTCAGGGCAGCCCCAGCCTCAAGAACACACATGTCTAAACTGTCAGAGAGTGAGAAACCCTGCCTAAATTGGTAGGAATAGCAGATGGGTAAGATGTGTGAATAAATTGGCAGATGGATTGACCTAGACCAAGACAGAAACTGGATGCTCTATGCAGATGTTGGAGGACTCCATGCTCATGACCCTGGACTCTGCTGTGTGTCATGTTCCTTAGCTTTACTTGGTTATAGGGTTACCTGGAGTGTTTGTTACTGGGGCCCACATTAGTATACTCACAATGGCCAGGAGGTTCTCTCTCTCTCTCTCTCCCTCTCCCTCTCTCTCTCTCTCTCTCTCTCTCTCTCTCTCTCTCCCTCCCTCTCCCTCTCCCTCTCCCTCTCTCTCTCTCTCTGTGTTTTAGTTTTCTATGTAGACCAGGCTAGCCTCAGACTCACAGAGATTCACTGCCTGCCTCTGCCTCCTGTGTGCTGAGACTAAAGGCGTGCCTCACTGTACTCCACTGGAATCTGTTTTATCTCTTGAACATGGCACTTACTGTGCTGAGTCACAAGGAGTCACTAGGATCTGAGTAGGTCACTCTTTGGCAAGCCTGGCATCAGCCACCATGGTGGTAACCTCATCACATTGTGGGACCAGATAGATGGAGTGGTTGGCTACAGCTTGCTCAGGAGTTATTTGGGTTGTGGGAGATTTAGTGGCCATTGCTCTGTGAAGGTAACTTAAGCAGATGTCTATGCATCTGGAAACTCTCCACAAAGTCCCTTGGGGACGTTCTGTTGCCTAATGAAGGAAGCAGGGGCCCTGAGGTTAGGTCCAGCAATGGCTTGTCACAGAGCTGAGAAAAAGTCTGGTGGTGTAATATTTTTATTACTCTGTGTATCCTCTCTCAAGAGCTGAGAGCTCAAAGCCTGTTGGTCGAGGACACAGTCAGGCTGTTCTAGACACTGTAAAACCCAGTGGGAATTCTCTTGACTAGCAGAGTGGGAAATTGTTAGCTCAATTTTATATTTACATTCTGTCTTGCTCTACAAAATATTTTTAATTGGCTTATAAAACAAACAAAAATTAAACAAACAAAGCATCTAAACCAAAACCCACCCAAACCAAAACATATAAAAACATGGGAAAATATACATATGAGTTAAGGAAAATCAAAGTTGGAGGGATTTTATATAGAATGGGCAATCAACTTCAGTTTTAAGAAGATTTATTTTAGTTGTGTTTAGTGTCGGCAGAGGGGATCCTGGTGCTGTCAGAGGTGATCAGATCCCTTCGAGGTAGAGGTACAGGTGGTTGGGAGCACTTGATGTGGGTGCTGGGAAATGAACCCAGGTCCTCGGGAAGAGCAGCGTGTGATTTAACTGCTGGCTCGTCTCTCCAGTCCCTCAACTTCATACTTGGTATTGACCTTTCTTCTGGCCAAACCGAAACCAGATGCTACTGACTACAGAGCTTTGTGTCAATGGGTTGAGAATACTTCTGCCACCTCCATGTTGTAGCTAGACGCAGGATAGTTTCTTCCATGGTCCTCATATAAGGGCAATGTGTTGTTTTCCTCAACCTGTACACAATGCTATAATCAGCTACGTGTAACTGTGTTTTTATAACAGCACAAAGCAGAGAGCTTATTTCCAGGGACAATGACTTGAAGGGTTTAAACAATATTTTGATGTTGGCACACTGCTGTAATGTCAGTGCTTGAAAAACCGAGTTAGGGAAAGTATGAGTTCGAGGGTAGCCTGGGCTGTATAGACACTAACTCAGCCACCGCCGCCACCGCCATCACCATCACCACCACCACCATCATCATCACCATCACTGCTATCACCACCACCACCACCATCACCACTATCACCACCACCACCACCACCACCACCACAACAACAACAGCAACAAAATGTCAGGCAGCAAACAACAAAAGGTAGGGCCAGTGAGATGGTTCAGTGGGCAAAGGCACTTGCCACCAAACCTGATTACCAGAGCTCAACCCCTAGGACTTACGTTTTAGGAGAGAACTGATTTCCACAAGTTGTTCTCTGACCTCCACATGTGCACATTGACATTTCTGTCTGCCCTGCTTCCAAATAAATAAACTAGTATAATAAAAAAAAAAAACCAAACTACACAATGACAATAAAAAAGTGATCATATTTTGATGCTTCTATATACAGGATATTTAAAATTCTTAGCCAGATGACACGATAATTTTGTTTCTAGAAATTCTACTTAAGGAGAACACTGTAGTTAATGATTCATACACTGAGGTATTTGCTGAGCACTGATTCATACATTCCATAAAAATGTATTGGTGTTTCTCCAATGGTAGGCTATGTGCTTGGTGTGGCCATGTGGTGGTGGCACAAAGGCCACGGGGCCTATATGGTCTAGTGTACATAATTTCTGTTACTGTAGACATCGACACTGACACAAATCACAGAGCTGTGTCAGCAGTAGAGTTATAGTCAGAGCTAGCACTGGAGAGTTGTTGTTTTTAACATTTTCTTTATTATTGTTGTATATGTGGGTGTGCGTGTACCTGCTGGACGGCGACCTTTGTAGAGGTCAGAGGACCGCTTTCTCCCCTTCCACTGTGGGATCTGTGAAGTGAACTCAGGGTGCCAAGCTCATGCAACAAGTGATTTTTATTAGTTGAGCCATCTTACTAGCGCAAGGGCTCGAATTAGGTTAGCGTGGAAAAGGCAGGAGACCCCATGTGAACATGCTGTTGTTAAGAAGAGGCAGAGAAGCTGTTTGTGGTGGTGCATGCCTGTATTCCCAGAACTCGGGGCAGCAGAGGCAGGCAGACCTTTGTGAGTTCAAGGCCAGCCTGGTCTACAAAGCCTAGGACAGCTAAGTCTACACAGACAGAGAAACCCTGTCTCAATAAACAGACAAAAAGAAGAGATGGCGATATATAGGTGGGTGTACCAGGACACATCTTGGTGGCTTGATCATCAGAATGATTTGGGAAAGCATGGGAGAGTGGCTGGGTGATGCTGTAGGATGCTCTGCTCATAGCCCTTGGCCGCACTGATCTAATATGTACAACAGCATCCTACAGAGGTCCCTGGTCCTCCGCCTCACATGCCAGCTGCCCTGGGCTCACAGGGTGAGGCTAGAAGCATGAAGAGTTACAGACTCCAGTGGCAGCATTAAGCCAAAGGTGCTGAGAGCTGGCGAGCGCTTCTGCAGCCTCCTTGAGGGTCGCTGACACAGGAGACATGGATTTGTCTTCTGCCTGTCTCCCAATGGTGTCTCAGTGCCATTGTGGCTGCCTGCCTGGTTACACACCCCTTTGTTGGCTGGCTGCCCCCTGTTCCATCTTCCTTTCTCTACTCCCATTCCATGCCCCCCAATACCCTATATGTTCTCAAAGTCTATTTCTAGGGGAGCCAACTATCTTTATTTTCATTTTATACTTTTTTAAGTAAATATAAAAACACATTCTGGTGACAGGCGGTGGTGGCCCACGCCTTTAATCCCAGGACTGGGGAGGCAGAGGCAGGAGGATCGCTGTGGTCTACAAAATTAGTCCAGGACAGCCAAGGCTACACAGAGAAACCTTGTCTCAAAAAACCACCCCCCCCAAAAAAAAACCATTCTGAGCCAAATATGAATGACTATGGTCCCAGAACATGGATACAAAGTTACCATAGAGTATGTTTATAAACAGAAATTTTAAACATAGTCCATTCTATTTAAAAGTTAACAGTGGATTTTCTGTTTGAAAGCTCTGTCCCGTCTCCCACCTTCCAGCTTCTAAATTCAGTTCCAGGGACATAGTATGTAGCCAATGTGGACCTGTGAGAGCGGCAGCCAGACAGTGCCTCAGTGGGAGACCTGCTACTTGCAGACCCTGTTTGGGCAACCTCCCTTCATAGGCTTTCCTGAAAGGTGAGGGAGGAGCAGCGTTCTCACATCCCATAAGAGGGTGGTAGAGCCAGCCAGTCTCGGATGAGGCTCTTTTGACATTGAGTCTCTGACAGAAGCTATGTTCCTGGCCTTTGTAAGCATGTTCATAACACTGGTATTTAAAAAAAAAAAAAAGCTCAGATCTCACATTGGACTGGGGCGAGCCTGAAACCCAGAGTTGGCATTTATTAGTTCTCTGACTTTGGCTGACCGAAGTCCATTGCCTCAGGGGATTGCCATGAAAATTTAATAATAAAAGGAATGAAAACTAGTACTCACTGTACCTGGTACTCTATGTGGCATACATGCAGTGATTTCATATTGATATCTGTGTTTACACGCATTGTAGATATGTATATAAAATATACCTACAAATTATGTTTACAATTATAAAGATACAATTAAAAACATTTATTTGTTATTTGTTTACTTGTGTGTGCATGTACACTGTAAGGCACATGTGGTTTTAAGAGGACAACTTGTGGGAATCTGTTTTCTCTTTTCACAGTGTGGGTCCCGGGCTTTGAACTCAGGCAGTCAGTCTTGGAGGCAAGCTTCTTTACCCGCTGAACTATCTTTATGTCTCCTAATTTTATGGTTTGCAAATTATCACACAACCCCCCCAAATGTGGCTGACTCGTTTGTGCTCCAAAGTACGTATTTGTAGAAATATGATCTATGCTCTTCCAAAGGGGTTGAATACTGAATTTTGGAAGAATCCATAGACGCAGAAAAGACCTAGTGATGAAGCCTGGACACCCACCCCTCAGCTTTGCCGTGGTTAGAATCTTGCTGGTGTCAGTCTGTGCCCCCACCCTCCATGTTTTTGATACTGGGGTATTCTGAAAACATCCAGGCACTAAATCTTGTTGTGTGCCCATCTCAGTTGACATGGTAATGTAGCCTCACTTTTTCCTCACCTACTCTTCGCAGTGCCACGTGTGCTCTCGGCTTCTGGGTCACACTCGTCTCCTCTCATGGTCCTCGCCCTCTTCTGGACGCTCTTTCCTCCTAGCGTTGCATGTACAGGCTGTGTCTGGGGTCAGATCTCATTTATGCCCAGGTGCGCTGGCCGCTGCCTCTCCAGCCTTATCTGGTGTGATTTATGCAGAGTGCCTGGATCCACAGTTCACAATAAATTGTTCTTCAACAGCCTGGTGTTCAGGCTCGTTTCTCATCTCCAAGGAGGCCTTTGACTGATAGCCTGAAGAATTGCTTCCCTGTGACTGGCAGCGTGATGTCGTATCACAGCCCGGACGCTCTCCCTTCTCCTGGAGGCAGGTCAGGGCTGTGACTTCCACGTGCTGATGGCTGCCTTGGCTGGAGTCACTTACCAGTCCCGCCTCATCTTCTGCCTGTTTACCTCTGCCACTCGAGGCTTTTGCTTCTAGGCGCCAGGTCTGCTCCACGCTGAAGACGATCCTATGGGACACATTGCTTAGACACTCACTGTGAAAGGCTTCCAAGGAAAAGGTGAACTAGGGCTCTCGGAATGTTCTCACTGGAGTCTGCAGGCAGCAAAGGACATGGTTTTATGGAGACCTCTTTCTGCTGAATGACAAAGTTGTATAAGGGATTGTGACTCAATTCCTCTTCTTCTTCTTCTTCTCCTAAAATATTATCTTATTTTCATCCATATGTATGTGTTTATCTCTATATTTTAGCATGTACATATGTACTCGGGTGCCAGCAGAGACCAGAAGAGGGTATCAGATACTTGGGCCTGGAGTTACACGTGGCTGTAAACCACCTGATGCAGGTGCTGGGAACTGAACTTGGGTCCCAGCAAGAGCAGCCTGGGGTATCTCTTGAGCCCCTGTGGCTGGAATTCAGTTTTGTTGTGGATGCCACAGGTGCTAGGGCAGGTCTTCCTGTTGCCTCCACAGGCCCCAGCCACTATGTGACCCTCTCCATTTTTCAAGATTTAGTTTTATTTAAAGTGTGTGTGTGTGTGTGCGCTTGAGCTTCTCTTTATTTTGCCATTTGGTATTCTCCTTATAGCCCCAGGCATCTTTTTCCTCGTGGTAAGTACACAGAGAAGGTGCCCAGATTTTGCTAAGAAAATAGAGACAAAATGAAGCATCCAGTCCTAAGTGTGTGACTATGCTTGGCCCCCCAAAGGGAGTCTGCAATGTCTGCAGTAAGGAACTGAGTGCTGGGTTTGTCATAAGTGCTACTAATAGAACCTCCTGGGACATTTATTATAATTTATCTTTTAAAATTAGGTATTTATTTATTTATTTATTTATTTATTTACTTATGTGTGTGAACATCTAAACCTGCACGGGCTAGTTTTACAAACCAGTGTCATTTGGGAAGAGTGAACATCTATCGAGAAAATATCCTACCACACTGGCCTGTAGGCAAACTTATATTGAATTTTCTTGATTAATGATGTGAGCATCTTGCAGCTTACATGGCACGTCTTCTGAAACTTCCCCTGGATTACCAGGTCTGCACTGGGAGTTTCTCTGCTATGTTCCTTCCCTAATGCATCCATGAAGGACATTATTCATTTCTGACTCTGGAAGACCCCCCCCCCCCAAGGATAACAAAGTCATATGTGTTAGTCCCTTAACATCCATTGGTGTTGCTAGCACACAGTAGGTCTGCATACTTTTGTAACAAATGGATGATAGCTTTAAAGAGGATGGGTCAAAGGTTTCAAGAGCTTTTAGAGGCATGCTGTCACTGCAGCATGTGCCTAAGAAGGAGTTCTTGGCCCAACCCATACCCCCATCTGGGCAATCAGACAAGCAGTCACTTTATTCAAACACAAGGAAAGGAGGGGTAGGTGCTCTGGGATTTCTTAAACACGGGATGATGGATCAGACAAAGCCTATGTGTAAAAGGAAACCTGAATTCCCTCAGCATTCCCACGGTCCATGTCCACAGAGTTGAGTACTCAGTGCACAAATCCCAGTAGTCTATGCACAGCGTTGACCAGGAAACCCTACACATCTGCCTGAGCCAGAGCAGGTGGGGAGCCGGAACAGGAAGGCCAGCTTAGGCCCGCAGCGATGGGGGTAGGGGTGGGGGAGTGGGGACACAACACACACGGACACGGGACTCAAGTGTGGTTTTAAGCATCATGCCAACATTCATAGCTACGATTGGCTGTTCTCCAGCTCAGATCCTGCACCTGATAGGCGGAAGCTCTGCCCAGAGACCTGCCTGCGGGAGCTTGGTGCCAGGAGGCTCCTGGGAAGAGGAGGGCTCTCAACAGTGGTGGGAGGAAGTGGGAAGTCAGTAAACAGGAGGAAGTTTAGACAACGTACTTCCCTGGGGGAATTGGCCACTTCTGGGTCACGAGGAGTAAGCTACTAACAGATCAGAAACTTGGCCGGGCAAAGAATGAAAGAATGTTTGGGAGGTTGCAGAGTCAATCCTGTGAGTCTAAGTGCAGCCAGTTCCTTTACTAGGGTCTTCTAGTGGCAGCAGGATGGCGTGTTGGGGGGCAGGCAGTCGGCACTATATTCAGAGCAGCTGGCTCAAGGCCAGGCTACAAGAACCAACTGGAAGCTGAGCCATTCAGGCTCGCATTGAAGTTTTGAGACCATCAGTCCACCAAGAAACATTTGCAAGCACCCTAATATGCTGAGGATGCAGCCTCACCAGCTGTTGGCAACATCGCCAAGGAGCCCCCTTTTCCAACTGAGGCACCCTGTGAGGCTGTCACCTGCTGCAGATGCTCACTTACTCAAAATACTCACACCCTTCCCTTCCCTTCCTTGATTTCTTTCATTTTTTGTTTTTTCTTTGTTTTGTTTTTTCAAGACAGGGTTTCTTTATGTTATCTTAGCCATCCTGGACTCGCTTTGTAGACTAACTAGGCTGGCATTGAACTCACAGCGATCCTCCTGCCTCTGCCTCCTGAGTGCTGAGATACAAGGCATGCACCACCACACTCGGCTCTTTAATTCTTTTTTTTTTTTAATAAAGCCAATACCTTGAACTTGCAAAAGATCTAAGTCTGATCCCCAGAATCCAAGTAATCCCAGGCTTTAAGACAATCCCAAGGATTGCAGACAGATTCCTCTAGTCAAATGCCCAAGGCCAAGGAGTTGAGAAGGTCAGTTTCCTCAGAGGCCTCTCTCTTCAACTCATAGATGACAATTTTCTCTGTGTCAACACACACAGACACACATGCGCACATACATGTACGTGCATGCACACGCACACCACCACCATCTATATTATGTGTGTTCAATTCTGTCCTTATCAATACAGTAGTCCTGTGAGATTAGGACTTACCCAATGACCTCATTTTTAGTTTAGTCCATTTTAAAATGGCCCATATCCAAATTCAGTCACACCCTGAGGTCCTGAAAATAAAGACTTCCACACAGGAATTTGGGGGAACTTAAGTGAGCCCTTAACAAGGTCCTCTGGTCAGAAGCAAGAGGTCAGCTTCAGGGACTCATAGAGCCCATAGCTCATAGATGCCCCCTCATAGCTTTAGACCAACCACAAGCCGAGACACGTTTCCTTGGCACTTTTATTTCCTTACTGACTGGCCTCTGAGATGGCGTTGGTTAAGAGCTTTGAAGCATCATCAATCAACTTGGTCATCCCAACCCGAACTCTGTTCACATGGAAAGAAGGAAAATGCTCCAAGGCCACTTAGAAAGCAGGAGTCCAGATTGCTTTTTACAACTGTAATGTGTTATCTGATTGGGCAAGGTCCCTGTCACCAAACACATCTAGACAAACCTGGGCAATATATCTCTCCATACAAAATTGAAAAAGAAAGCAGTTGAAAAAAATTTTGAGACAGAGTTTCTCTGTGTAGCCTTGGCTGTCCTGGACTCACTTTGTAGACCAGGCTGGCCTCGAACTCACAGTGATCTGCCTGTCTCTGCCTCCCAAGTGTGGGGATTAAAGGCATGCGCCACCACTGCCTGGCAGAAAGCAACTTCTTTACTCCATTAATCGAGCCTGGAGAAGCATAACAAATGGACAGTGACCATTCTTTGCCTCATTCCTTTGGTAGCACAAGTGATGGCCTCCTCGGAATGGACCTGTCTTATCCCTTCATACTGGTCAGGTACAACAGTGAGCCCGTAGAACATTGGTGATGGTGTCTGTCACAGTACAGATCTCCACGGCAACCAAATGCAGGCATCCTCCTTGGCTCCCTCAGCATCAGCATCTGGGTGAATCCAGCAATCATCCTGTCATCACTGGGACAAACTTATTAGCCTTTTCCTCAGTGTTTGGACTGTGTATATTTTTAAATTTTTCCTTTGTTTTCCTTCTGACTACTTTGGGTGATCCTCATCCATCTCTACAAATTCTCGCCACACCAGCTAACTCACTGCAGCTCTAAAGGCAGTTTGGACTCCTGCTTTTTTAAGACCCAGGCACCTCAACACATGCATCTGCTTGACTTGATCTCAGCCATGCCTCCTGCCAGGGTCTGAGGGCAAGCCTATATTCCATTTTTTTGATCTTTGCTTCCAGTATGTTTCTATGACATGAATATGGAAGTTGATGGAGGAGAATTCCCTTTTCCTGGACCAGAGGGGGCTTAGTGGTTAAGAGCACTGACTGCTCTCACAAAGGACTCGGATTTGATTCCCAGAACTTCATAACCATCTGTAAACTCCAGTCCAAAGGGATCTAGTAGTCTGGACTCCACGGCATGAGGGCACCAGACACACATGCGGTGTACAGACACACAGGAAAAATACTCATGTGTATAAAATGAAACATAAATCTCAAAGCAACAACAACAAAGGTAAATAGGCCCAAAGCAAAATTTCCCTCTTCTGTCTCCCTTTTATCTGAGCCTCTACAGAGGGCAGATCTTAGGGCGTGGCTTAGGGAGGATCTTAGGGCTGGTCTTCCAATGTCTAATAATCTGAACAAGAAAATTTCCCACAGGTGTGCCCAGGCTGGCTTTTTGGTTGATCCCAGATGCAGTCACGTGGACAACCAGTAGTCATAGTCACGAGCACAGGGCTTTTGTTTTTGTTTTGTGATTCTTGCAGGGCATGTGAGACTGGGCCGCAAGCCACATTTGGGTAGAGGCGAGCCTTGTGGGAACGCGCGCACAGTCACAGTTACATGCCATGTTCTAGGGCACCTTCAGGAAGGTGCCACTCATTCCTTATGATGACATTAAATCGTTTAAGAAACCCAGGAGCTAGACAAGGAAGTTGTGGGAATGAAACATCCAATGTGCGCATGTGTTCTGGAAGAATCCAAGAGGGTGGAGAAGCTGTTGAATTGTAGATGTGATTGCAGTGAATTGTGTGTGGTTAGGTTTTAGAAGGGAGGAGCCCAAAGTATCATGGTGGCCTGGACGACAGGTGGAATCCAGTCAGTGGATTGTCTGGCTCTCTCTGCTATAAACTGAAGTTCTCGGGGGGGATAAAAAAGCCACATCTATGTCAAAAGTGTGTCTTCTACAAGGCTTACTGATGAGAATGTCAAGATTGTGGAGAGTTGGAATGTTGCAGATCCAGAGCCAAATTATCTTGGGCCATCCTTAGAATGACTATAAAGGAGGCATAATTTTAGCTTTAAAAATATTTTTGACTCAGAATTTCATACATGTATATAATATGTTTTGATCGAGGAAGTCTACCTTCCATTCCCCCCACCCCCCCCCTCTGCCCCATCTTCATCACTATTATTACCTCCAAATGTCAGGTGTTCTGTATTTTTTTTTAAACCTATGGCATCCACTTAGTGCTTTCCTTATGTGCATGAGTGTGGGGCCATCTCTGTGCATGGGTAGCCTCTCAGAATCTGCAGCCCTGAAAAATGTTGGCTCTTGCTGTTCAAGCAGCCATCAATCGCCAGAGGTCCTTAGCAAAGGTAGGATGTCCTGATGTTCTCCTCCTCCAAGCTGGGGTTTTTTTTTTCTGGCTTGGTCTTATGCAGGTCTTGTGTGTGCGGTCACAGGTGCCAGGAGTCCATGTGTACACCTGCCCCGTTGCAGTCAGAAAACACTGCTTCTCTGCACTCACCCACCACCTCTGGCTCTTATCATCCAGTTTCTTGTTTTCTGCTCATTGACCAGTTGTGGACATCTGAGTTAACTTCCCTCTACCGTGAGAAGAAGCATCTCCGATGAGGTCTGAGGGACGCACTGGGCTGTGGGTATGAAGATAACGAAGAGTTGATCCGATGCTGTGCCTGTTTAGTTGGATTTTTTTAAAGATAGATGGGATTTGCTTTGCTCGCAGGAAAGAGCACGCACAAAGCGGGAATGATAGCTAAGCATACTGAGCCTGGTTTCCGTACTTTGCAAACAAATCCATGGCCGAAGGGACCTCTCACGCCACAGTCTTTACCCTGACACCCAAGCTATTTTCTCTGCATCGTTGTCTTTGTCAGATGTCTGTTGCTGCAACATGGCCAAAAAAGCAACCTGGGGAGGAAAGGTTTATTGGGCTTCTGCTTCCACATCACTGTTCATCATAAAGGAAGTCAGGGCAGGAACACAAGCAAGGCAGGAACCTGGAGGCAGGAGCTGATGCAGAGGCCATGGAGGGTGCTGCTTACTGGCATCTTCCACATGGCTTATTCAGCCTGTTTTCTAATAGAACCCAGGATCACCAGGCCAGGGTTAGCACCACGCACCATGGGCTGGGCCCTCCTTTAAAGATCACTAATTAAGAAAATGTCCTATATTCAGATTTTATCGAGACATTACCTCAGTTGAGGTTCTTTCTTTTCAGATAACTATAGCTTGTGTGAAGTTGACATAAAACTAGCCAGAAAATCCTATGTATGCACTGTCTCTTCTTACCTGTTGAAGTCCTATTCACCCTGTGAGACACATGGCAGCTCTGAGCATTGAGCAATGTATCAAGGGTTAGATGGCTTGTTTGGGTGGGAAAGCAGAGACTTAACCCAAAGTTTGGCTTTAGAAGCTGCTTTCTACTTTAAGATTACATTTATCTATCTATCATTTGTGTGCCCGTCCATCTATCCATCCATCCATCCGTCCATTCATCCATCATCTGTGTGTCTGCCTATCCATCCATCCATTCATCTATCATCTGTCTATCTATATCATCTACCTACTTATCTGTCTGTATGTCTATCTATCTCTATCATCTATCTGTCTGTCTGTCTGTCTGTCTGTATCTATCTGTATCTATCTATCTATCTATCTATCTATCTATCTATCTATCTATCTATCTCCTATCTATCTCTCCATCTATCTATTTTCGTGTGTCTGTGTGTGTGTGTGTGTGTGTGTGTGTGTGTGTGTGTGTGTGTGTGTGAAGTTCAGAGGACAACTTATGGGATTCTGTTTTCTCCTTCCACTATTTGAATCCTGAGGATCAAACCTGATCATTAGTAGCAAGATCTTGTACCTGCTGAGCCATCCCCTCTGGCTGAGAGCCTGGTTTCTTAACTGTTTTTGCTACATGAAGTTGGTCTATTAAGAGAGAAATATACTGTTCCTTTCCTAGCTCGACCCGTTCTCTCTTGGATTCCAGACACGTAGCAGTTCCTTTAATAGCTAGGCTCAGATCTCCTCTAATGAAAATGTCTCTCTTGGAAATCCTCTGCTGAGGAGCTGGAGAGATGGCTCAGGGGTTGCTGCTCTTGCAGAGAACCTAAGTTTGTTTTCTAGAATCCACCATCAGATGGCTCACAGCCATCTGAGATTCTAGTGCAAGATACACACACACACACACACACACACACACACACACACACACACAGACACACACACACAGAGAGAGAGAGAGAGAGAGAGAGAGAGAGAGAGAGAGAGAGAGAGAGAGAGAGAGAGAGAGAGGTGGGGTGGGGATGATGATGCCCTCTCTGGCTTCTGAGGCCACTGCACATATATAGCATGTATACAAACAGGCACATTAATAAATATAAATGTTACAAATTTCCCCTGAAATTGACCATAATCTCTGAGGAGTTTCTTGTGCTTGAAGAGGGTGCATATAGAATTAGGAGAACAAGCCATACTTTTTCTTTTAACTTTAAAAACATGTTTTAATAAGTTAATACGCAATTTGAGACACTGGTTTAGACAGGATTGAGACCAAATACTGCTTAGTGCACTCTGCACTGTCTCAAATTCAGCTAGTCTCTCCCCTCGCTTGCTGTCTGACTCAAGCATGCTCATAAGGTAGGAGTCCTCCTGTCTGGTGCCACTGAAGGGAGGAGTACCTTCCAGGACACCAGAGGCAGTCACTTGCAACCAACTAGTAGCCAGTCCCACTCTTACAAGTCTTTAGATAACAAACACCCCATGATCTTCCTCCTAGGCACCTACCTCCCCATCACTCTTTTTCTTTCTTTTTTTTCCTTCAGGCTGGCCATAGACTTTAGAAATTACTTAGTCTCCATCAAGCAGGTAGTTGCTTCTTTTTTCTTCTGATCTGTACAACTCATAGGCTTGCTTAAGGATTTATTATTTATTTATTATCATGTACACAGTGCTCTGCCTGCATGTACACCTGCAGGCCAGAAGAGGGCACCAGGTCACATTATAGATGGTTGTGAGCCACCGTCTGGTTGCTGGGTATTGAACTCAGGACCTCTGGAGGAGCAGTCAGTGCCCTTAACCTCTGAGCCATCTCTCCAGCCCCAACAAGCCATTCTTGAGGGAGCTTATTTGTTGAGTTTTTTCCTTCAGTTTTTTAGTCTTTGTGAGTTTCACATCATGCACCCCAGTCCCACTCATTTCCCTGTCCCTTTGTATCTGCCCTCTGCCCTTACAACATCACCCCAAAGAAAATAAAAAGCAAGTAAACAAAAATAAACAAAACAAACAAAGCGTAGAAAATATCTTGTCATGGAAGCTGTAGTGTGTCACAGTGTGTCCCACAACAAAACCATCTACGTCTTCACTTGCCAGTATTCATTGTAGTGAGTTATTGGTCTGATTGAGGCCTCTGGCTTCTGTCACACCATCAGTATTGGATCCTCATCTGGACTCCTCCCAGTTATCCTCTTGTTGATCTGTGTCATGGGGATCCTGTGGCCTTGGACCAGCAGGACTTGCCCTTTCACATCTTCCAACAGTTTACAGATGATGTAGATTTTGGAGTGGGCCATTTCAAAGGCCTGTATCTGGGCCTGGGTAGTAGCTGAGCTGGTCAGCCTGATAGATGTCCTAAATCCACTCTACCAGGGCAAGCTCTCCTGCTCTGGCTAGGCTACCCAATGCCACCATCAGTGGGAGGTAGGGTCAGCTCTCCTGCTCTCAAACCCTCAGGGCCATTTCACTCACATCCATGCCCCCAGAGCTAGCTCCACTGTGCTGCCTAGTCAAGGCCCTCTCTCTCAGTTGCTGCAGCCTGTGAGGGGTAGGGACAGCTCTCCTTCCCTCAACCCCCACCCCCACCCCTTACCCCAGTGTTTGCCAGCAGGGCCAGCTCAACTGTGTTGCCTAGCTGAGATGCAGAGCCTACTCTACTGAGTGCTGCAGCTGGGGAGGGGCAGGGCTAGCTCTCCCAATTGCCTCAGATGGCAAAGGGTGAAGGGCCAGAGAGCATCACCCCCAAGCCCAAAAAGAGGCTTACTTGTTGAGCTAGGAACTAGATTAAAGGAATTATTTCTTGTGTGCATGGTGCTTGGGAGTATATTTCGTGCAGTCAAATTTGCAACTGGAAATAATTCCTTATAGAGAATAAGAAATTTTGTCCCCATCATGCAGCTCATAGGGGAAAGAGACTAGCCCAATGGTAATGATTTTCATGCATACAGCAGTTATTTTGGGTCATGTAATTTGCCTGTCCCCTGATGTTTCCATCAAGCTGGTACCCAGGAGTGAAACACTTTTGATATGATTTTCCAAAGTACTTTTAACCCCAGAGAATGGCGTTTTTTTCCCATGGAAGTGGGAATTTAGAGTGTTTCTCTTACACAAGCTATTCTTAAAGATATATTTTTAGTATTATAAAAATTATGTGTATATGTACATGTCTGTGTGTGTACATGTGTACAGTGTCCATGGCATACAGAAGAGGGCACTGGGATAGCTCACAGCTACCTTTAACTCCAGCTCCAGAGCATCCAACACCATCTTTGGGCCTTCAAGGGTACCTGCAATCACAAATATGCACACACACACACACACACACACACACTCTTCAGAAATGGAGTGTGGTGTCTCCGGTCTATAATCCCAGCACTTGGGAGGTGGAGGCAGGATGATCAGGGTTATCTTTTACTGTATAATGAGCCTGAGGCCAGGATCTGGGCTGCCCAGTACTCTACATGGTGTTTGAAGTAACAGATGCATCTTTAGTGAATGTGTTAATGGCTTTCTGTTGCTGTGATAAAACACCATGACCAAAACAACTTGGGAGGAAAAGGGTTGATTTGGCTTATACCTCCATACACTGTTTGTCATCAAAGGCAATATAAGACAGGAACTCAAACAAGACAGGAACCTGGAGGCAGGAGCTGATGCAGAAGCCATGGAAAGGCGCTGCTTACTGGCTAGAGTAGGAAGCTGAGAGATCATGTCTTCAACCACAATCAAGGAGCAGAGAGAGGGACCAGGAGGTAGAGTGAGGCCATAAACTCTCACCCCCTGCCCCCACGGATCAACTTTCTCCACCAAGGTTCCACCTCCAAAGGGTTCCACAACCTCCCCAGACAGCCTCACCATCAGATCAACTGTTTAAGTGCATGAGCCTATGGGGGGGGGGCATTGCTCATTTAAACCAGCGCAGTGAGATTGCTATCAGTCTAGAAGTTCACCTCTATGAAGCTCAACTTTGAAGAAATCATCTGTAAACTGAGACTTAAGGTCAATCTGGTCTAATTATTGCAAGATCAGTAGATACAGTCCCTGAAAGTTTTGGAGCAATTCCTCTTCCCTCCATACCCTGTCATTCTGAGAAGGACATGTAGATACTCTTTTTTTTTTTTTTTTTTTTTTTTTTTTTTTTACAGTAACAGAGAATTACTTTTCTGATGAGGCTGGGGCAGTTGGCAGTAGTGTGCAGACTTGATAGCCTCCTTCTGTGGTAGTTATGTGGGACACCTTGTGATGGCCACTGTGTGATGGCCACTGTGTGATGAACAGTGTGTGATGACCGGTAAGTGAGAACCACTGTTTGAATCTCACTGTGTGATGGCCACTGTGTGATGGTCACAGTGTGATGAACAGTGTGTGATGACCGGTAAGTGAGAACCACTGTTTGAATCTCACTGTGTGATGGCCACTAGGTATTGGCCACCATATGACGGTCACCAGGTGATAACTACTCTTTGATGGCCACTGTGGGATAACCAATGTCATGTGGTCATAGTATAATAATCTCTTTGTAATGGCCACTGTGTTGGTCACTATGGGATGATCTCTTTGTTATTTACAAAATAAAATGTATTTATTTTAATTTATATATATAGGTATCTTGCCTACATATAGTATATGTACCATACTTGTGTTTGGTGCTTCAGAGGCCAGAAGATGGTGTTGAGTACCCTGCAATTGGAGTTATGAGTGGTTATGAACCACCATGTGTGTATGCTGGGAATTGAACCTTGGTCCTCTGTAAGATTAGTAATTGCTTTCCTTTCAACTGCTGATCAGTCTCCAGACCCCATGGTGTTTAATTTTTGAGTGTTAGTTTGACTGGATTAGGAAATGTGTGTATTTATAGAGTTGTTTCCAGAGAAGATTAACTGAGGAGGGAAAGCAGAATGTAGTAGAAGCTCCCTGGCTTGGCTCTGGTCACTCCCCTTCTCCGCTCTTGATCTGCCTAGCTGCTGTCCACTGCTGCCACCACAAAGCCACTTACTGCCCTCCTTCTCCATCATGAGGGACCATGTCCACTTAAACTGTGAGCAAGAAAAAAAACAATCCTTTCTCAGGAAACAGAAAAATATTA
Source organism: Acomys minous (assembly GCF_964271855.1). Taxonomy (NCBI): domain Eukaryota; kingdom Metazoa; phylum Chordata; class Mammalia; order Rodentia; family Muridae; genus Acomys; species Acomys minous. The sequence continues at coordinate 11,701,886 of NC_140496.1, forward strand.
TTCCCAACATCTTGAACGTGCAGCCCAAGGATACCATTCCAAGGTAATGTATTTGGAGAGGTACCATGTATGTAAGTTTTCAAGTAAGGAAGGAAATGAAGGTCAAGAGACCCATCTACCTCTTGGAGGTTTTCAGAATAAAGGCAGTGACTAGAGTCAAACAAAAAGCCAGATTGCCTTGTAGCAAATCATAACCAGATGAATCTGTCTTCTTTCCCAAGAAGTGTGATAAAGGACACACACTTTAGAAATAAAGCCATGGACATGTGTTTAAGGAACTAGGCCCAAATGTACTCAAAATAAACACAGGCAGCTTATAAAAAAACATTTGGGGCTGGAGGGGAGTCGCTCTGTTTAAGTGTCATGCAATCCCAGCTCTGGGGAGGCAAAGACATGAGGATGTCCAGGCATTGCTGCCAGCTAGCCCAATCAGCCTGCTTCATCCCAGTGACAGACTTTGCCTCAAAGAGGTAGATGGTGTTCCTGACCTGAGCCAAAGTTGCCCTCCATCCTTCATAGGTGTGTACACACGCACACATGCACTCAGCATTTATTTATTTTTCTTAAGCTTGGCTTTAAAACCAGGAGTAAATGAACCTCACAGAATTTCTGATTTTCCCTGGACTCCCCCCACCCACCTCTTTTAAGACATAAAAATTTCTTCTTCTGAAAACTTGCTAAAGTTATATGCGATGGTCATATAATCATATTTGAAAATGACCACGCAGTGTTTCCATTCACAGGAAAGCTGGCTTAACCACATTTAATCATAATGTAATTGGGGGAGGAAGCTCAGTGCAGTGGTTGACCTGCAGGAGGTTCAGACAGGTGGGCGTTGTAGGACCTCATCGCTCTCTGCGTGGCCTCTGGGAGTCCAGGCAATTTAAATAGCCCAGTAAGCTCGTTACAGAGATGGCCTTCTGAACTCTTTACTCTCCAATTTCTTGCTTTCTTCTTCTCTGCGTGGTGGAATCTGACAGATAAGGAAGCAGCCTCCCATGGCTCCCCTCCACAGCAGGCACGAAGAACAGAAGTGCACACTTCCTCTTCACCCTACTTAGAAAGAGGGACTTTTTGTGTCTACCTTCACATTTTCGCTCTAGTGACCCCTTCCCAGGAGCTGCTTGAGTTCTTCAGCTGTGGGCACATTTGCAAGTCGTGCTTATTTTTGGTAACCCAGTGAAGTATTTTAGGCAGTGAAGTGCTGGTAAATGTTTGGCAGCTGACTCTAGGAAGCATGCACACATATGTGTCCTAGTTAGTGTGTGTCGTCAACTTGACCCAGCCTAGACGCCATCTGAGGGGAAAGCCTTGATTGAAGAATTGCCTAGATCAGGTTGGTCTGAGTGTATTTCTGGGGGAAGGGTGATTGATTGTCTTAAGGGCCCAGTGCACTGTAGGTGGTACCATTCCCTAGACATGTGGTCCTGGATGTCAGGGTGTGTGTGTGTGTGTGTGTGTATGTGTGTGTGTGTGTGTGTGTGTGTGTGTGTGTGTGTAGCATGAGAGGGTGAGCAAGCCAGGAAATGATCCAGCAAGCAGGGTTGCTTTATTGTTCCCATCTCCAGGTGCCTGCTCTGACTTCCCTCACAAATGAACTGTGAGCCATGTGGTGGTGGCACATGCCTTTGATCCCAGGACCTGGAAGGCAGAGGCAGGTGAATCTCCATGAGTTCAAGGCCAGCCTGGTCTACAGAGTAAGTTCCAAGACAGCCAAGGCTACACAGAGAAACCGTGTCACAAAACACAAAACACAAAACAAACAAACAAAAACAACAAAATAAATGAACCCTGACCTGGAAGTGTGAGCCAAATCAACCATTTCCTCCTACAAGCAACAAAAGGACACTAGAATGAGCATACAGGGTTAACAGTACTACTGTAATAAAGGATGTCCAGGCCAGATGCAGTAACTCACTCCTGTAAAAGGAACATGTGAGAAGCTGTGTTAAATAGAGGGAGGGAAGGAATGGGTGGAGCCCAAGCCAGATTTGTATCAGGAAAACATACTTAACTCCATAAGATGTGGCACCTGTGACCAAACACATCAGGTTTGAGAACTTGAAGGCAAGTTGCCCCATAGACAGGCTCTGTCCAGATCTCTTTAAAGGTTGCTTGCTTGGTTGGTTTGTCTGTCTGTCTGTCTGTCTGTCTGTCTGTCTGTCTATTGGTGTCTATGTGAGTTTATGTACACAACATAGTGATGCAGTACAGTGATGGAGAAGGAAGAAGAAGGCCTCGGATCCTCTAGGACTGGAGTTGTAGGCAGTAGTGACCCTCTTGATTTAAGTGCTGGGAACCAGACCTGGCTCCTCTGGAGGAGAAGCAAGTGCTTGTAGCCACTGACCAATATCTCCAGTTCTCTTCATAAATCTTACATCCCAACCTCATAAGTAGAACTCAACATGTAAGACAAATAAAGGCAGAATTGTGTGACTTGGGGTCCTACCTACTCAGCCACATTCTGGGCCTGCTACTTCCCTGTGTGTTTAACTCTAGACTGTAGTGGATGTAAGCATCTTTTTGTTTGTGAATCTGCCTTGTTAGAGGCTATGTGGTGTTGGCCCACTAGAAAGGGAACTACCTTGTATGAAGGCATGGTCTTTGCCAGTTGAATAACACCCTGTATGAACCATGGGAGAGTATAAATAGCTCAAATAATAAAGATCAATTGCTTCGTACCGCTTTGAATCACTTTGCATCGCTTGACTGTGCATCACTCCGCTTTGAGACGCTCCTAGAGAGACATGGTCCTAGAGAGAAATGCTCCTGAGAAAACTTCAATGAGGCTGTTTTGGTCCCTGCTGTTGCTCCCACTGCTGCTTGTTCCTGTTGCTGTCTTTGCTGTTGATGCCCTGACGATAAAGAGTGGAATTGCCCCCAAGGAACTGAGTCTAAAAAGGTCTATCTCTCCTGTCCCTATTAACCGTTTCTCTCTCCTAGTGTCTGTGGGTTGGAAGGGAAGTAGATGCATTAAGGAAGCCCAAGAGATCAAAGCCCACATTTGACTTCTCCTGATCAGTTCTTAATGGTCATGGCCTGTTGTATAGGAGGTGGACAGGGTTTTTTTTTCATCCTCTGTAACTTCAATCTTTTGCATATGCATCTTTGATCATAGTCTTTTATTTTTCTTTCTTTCTCCTCTCCCTTCTTCCCTTCCCACCTCCTTCTTTCTTCCTTCCTTTTTGGCAGGATTATACTCTGTGGCCTCAGTTAGCCTTACACTCAAGATCTTCCCATTTCATTCTTAAGTATCTTACTACAATGGCTAATTTTGCCTGTCAGGTTGATGGGCGAGCTGCTGGGCTCACCCGTGAGGGACACTCTCGATCAGTTTGATCGCAGTAGAAAGTGCGGCAGCACTTTTGAGTGGCAGCCCAGTTAAAAATGCAAGTCGGAGAAAGAAAAGCTTTTGTTTTCTACCTGCTCGCCTTCACGCTGTGGTGTCAAGTTCGTCTACCCTGCTGTCATCTTTCTGCCACCGTCATTCTCCACCAACTCCAGAATGCCACTTCTTCAGCCATCTAACATGTGCTGAAGACAAGGGACTCTCCAGGCCTTCGTGATCTGCACCTACTGGGTTCTTGGCTTCTGTAATGTGAAGGCAGCTATTATTGGACTGCCCAGTTGGCATCATGCACGCCAATGTAATGAACTCCCATTCATTACATATAGTGATTCTACTGTTTCTGTTCTTCTAGAGAACCCTGGCTAATACACAGGGTTATTATAGACCTATACCTTCATGCTCAATATAGTTTTCTCATGGAGAGCCTATAAAACAAAAAGGTGTGATTATTTTAATATCCCTGCTCTATTTGTCAGCCTGTGCACCTGTGAGCATGCCTGTCACCTTGGCTGGCATTTAGGCCAATATTAATACTGGCATTTAAAATTCATTTGCACATTTGATAGATGAAAGATATTACACTGTCATTTTATTTGCATTTTCTTGATTAGTTGAGTGCTGAGCATTTTTCGTATTTATTAATCATTCGCATATTTTCCTTCTGAACTGATGAGAATGAGACATTTTGAGAATAAGTAGGTAGAATTTTCAAAGAAATTAATACGTCATTTATTTTTTTTTCTACTTAGACTTATGATTGGAACAAGGCCATGGTCAATAAAAGCAGAGTTCCTAAGAACCTTCCTGGGTAAGCAAGTCTACATTTTATTCTGGACATATTATTTTTATTTGGTAAATTGTATTATGTTCTCAAGTGCTTAAAAATAACATAAACTTTTAAGTGTGAGAAACAACCCAGGGTCATTGCTGAGAAGGGAAGAAATGACAATATAATGAAGGTACCAGGGATGCATTCTAGGCTGCGTGTCTGTATCTTTTCAAATTCCGGATGTTAAAGTGTAAGCACACAATGAGATGGTGTCGGAGGGCAGAGCCTTTGGAGGCTGACTGATGATGGTGGGGCCCTTAACAATGGAAGTAGTACCCACTATGGCTTGAATGAGAAATGTCCTACATATATATGATCATATGTTTAAACACTTGGTCCCCAGCTGGTAGCACTGTTTGGGAAGGTTATGGAATGTTTAGGAGGTGGAGCCTTGCTAGAGGAACTGTTTCTTTGGGGACAGGCTTTGTGGTTTTATAGCCTGGCACCACTTCCTGTTTTTCCCCTCTGTTTCCTGACTGCCAGGCAAGCCTTACGCTTCTGTTGCCATGCTTCTGTACTATGGGGGGGGGGGGGGAGGGGGACCGTATTGGTTTGGAATTGTAAGCTAACATAACGTTGTTTTCCCTTTAAGTTGGTTTTGTCAGGGTATTGAATCACAGCAACAGAAAGGAAACTGGCGCAGCATCCCTGTAAAAAGACACACAGAGGTCATTGCTTTCCCCTCTGCTTTGTGTGAGCGAACAAACCAGCCACCTGCAAACCAGGAAGTAGGTCTTCCCCAGAGAACCCACCTGCCTTGATCTTGGACTTCTGCCTTCTAGAATTGTGTGTGTGGGCCAGGGGGAAAGAAACCTGTTGTTGAATGTTTGGCCAGTGGTGTGGTAGGACAGCAACTGGGACTAAGAAATCTGTATTGATTGGGGAAAGGGAACCAGGAGCAGGAAGCTGGCTGATCAGGTTTTCAACTACACACAGGAAGCAAAAAGAGAGACCGTTAAGTGAGACCCGCTTACAAAAGCTCAAAGCTCATCCCCAGGTACGTACTTTCTCCAGCTGCTAAAGGTTGCACAGCTGCCTAGATCAGCAGCTCCAACTGGAAGGCATGTGTTCAAATACTTGACCTTTGGGGTATGGTTCTCATTCAAGCTACCACATGTCTCTAAAAAGACCTAGTGGTACAACTGGGTCATGGACTGTGGAAGCTGAGATAGATCTCATAAACTGTCATCTGCAATGCAGAGACCTGAAAAAGGTGCTGCAATGGTTCAAAAATGCCAAAGAGCCAGGAAGTCAGTGGCAGAGCATCTGGTGTGTGTATCTAAAGGCCTGAGAACCAGGAGCGAGGAGGAGGATGGGTACAGAACTGATGTCTTAGCTGGAATAGTTGTGCAGAGTCAGGGTGTAGTCAGCTCCTGCATCTAGTATTTAGGCCCCCCGGTCTTAATTTCCTTCTCCATAGATATGATATGATATGTTGATAAAGGCAGCTTAAGAGAGAACGGGTTTATTCTTGCTCACCGTTTCTGGTTATGGTTCATCATGGTGGGGAAATCAAGGCAGCAGGAGGCTGAAGCAGCTGGTCACATGGTACACACAAACACACAAGGTGTGTTTAGAGTGATGAGTCCTACTCAGTTCCCCTTCTCCACTTTTACAGTCCAGGCTCCAGGCTAGGGAATGGTGCTGCCCATAGTAGGCAGGCCTTACTATCTAGCTAACTCAGTTAAGATAGCTACCCACAGGCATGCCCAGAGCCAGATCCTAGTGATCCTAGATTTTGTCAAGCTGACAACACTAGTCTGGAAGGATTGGAGGGTGTTGTCTGTGCATCTAGGGTAGGTTGGGTAGAGCTATCTACCCAGTGCATTGCTTTAAATGCTAGTATTTCCCAGAAACATTTTCATAGACATACCTTTAATGATTTTTGACCAATACCTAGTCAAGTGTAAAATGTACCATCACACAAGCACACTTGGGAGTTGGCTAGGAGAGAAAGGCTTTGCTTTTCTGAAATATAACAACTTCTCTTAAAAAATTAACTTCACTTATCTCTCTCTCTCTCTCTCTCTCTCTCTCTCTCTCTCTCTCTCTCTCTCTCTCTCTCTCTCTCTCTGTGTGTGTGTGTGTGAGAGACATTGTGTACAGGTAGAGGTCAAAAGACAATTGTGAGAGTTGGTTTTCTCTTTTTTATCATGTGGATCCTGGGAATGGAACTCAGGTTTTCATGCTTGGTGGCAAACACCTTTACCCCAATTATTGATAATAATACCAGCCTGTTTGTGCCCTCTACCACTTTCCTATTTTTAAATATGCTTTTGTGGCTTGATTTCCTAGTCCTTTTTGCATCTAGTATTTAAAAAATTTTTTTCTCAGTTGTAAAGTAACATTTTCTTAAACACTTGGCTTGACTGTCAAAAGGAACATTCATTCCTTTGAATATTGTATCAGCCTTTTCTTGTCCCATAGTTATACTTTTCGGTCATTATGGAGTCTTGGAGTCTTTCAAAATTACATGAGAGTGAAAAATACATAAACTCACATGAATCTGTTGTCCAGAGACAAAGAGAATGACTTTCCAGTGTATTTTTCTATTCCTGTCCCCCACACCAACACACACACACACACACACACACACACATACACACGCATGCACACACACATGCATGCACATGCACACACACATGCATGCACATGCATACACACATGCATGTACACACACACATGCATGCACAGGCACTCAGGTACACATGTATGTAGTAAGAAGCTGCAGAACATCCACCCCATTAAAAATGTACTTATCTCATCCACTGGTCTTCATCACCTGGTCTCTCATCCATTGGTTTTCACCACCTGGTCTCTCATCCATTGGTTTTCACCACCTGGTCTCATCCACTGGTCTTCACCACCTGGTCTCTCATCCATTGGTTTTCACCACCTGGTCTCATCCACTGGTCTTCACCACCTGATCTCTCATCCATTGGTTTTCACCACCTGGTCTCTCATCCACTTGTCTTCACCACCTGGTCTCTCATCCATTGGTTTTCACCACCTGGTCTCTCATCCACTGGTCTTCATCACCTGGTCTCTCATCCACTGGTCTTCACCACCTGGTCTCTCATCCACTGGTCTTCACCACCTGGTCTCTCTGTGGTGCTGAATAAGGGCAGGCTCTTCTTCTTTGGCCTTGGCTTCTCAGATTCCACACTCTGTGGGTATTATTGCTACCTGAATGAGCTCACAGGTTAAGAGCATACAGTCCATCATGGTGGAGAAGGCATGGCAGCAGGAAGGGGAGGCAGTGGCTCACATTCCATCTGCAGTTGGGAAATAGAGAGGTCAGTTCTGGTGCCCAGCTCACTTTCTCCCTTTTATTCAGTCCAGGATTCCAGCCCATGAATGACGCTGCCCATGTTCAGGGCTGTTCTTTCCTCTTCTGTTAACCCTCTCTGGAAAAGGCCTCACAGACACTTGGAAGTGTGTTTCTGCGAGTTCTTGGTGAGTGTAAATCCCATCAAGCCAATAGCCAGATTGTCACATCACCTTTGCTGGACACACTTTCTTCTTGGTCTTCTTTTGGGTAAGTCTCTCATATCATCGTCAAGTACTGGAATTCTTCAAGACTCAGGTCTAACCTCTTTTTTCTCCTCACTCCTTTCTAGGACACCTTATCCACATTTATGGTTTCAGAAACCACTCATAAGTGAGTGGCCCCAAATTTTCTTTTCCATTCCAGAGTCTTCTTCTAGCTAGAGACCTAATTTCCAGCACACCTATTTTTTCATTTCTTGGGCTTTCTTTCAGCTACTGTCAAATAAATACGTAAGTCTGAAACCAAACTCATGTTGCATCTCTGCCTTGCCTCCTGCTGTTGCTGGTACCATTGTCCAACTTCAGGCCCACAGAAGACAAACTCCTAAATTCTCTGAAATCTCTGCTTTCTCTGCCCCCACCCCCAGCCCAGGAGTCATCCTGTACTCTTGTCATGCATCCACTCTCATCCCTTTCTGTCACCTTCCTTTGGGCACAGGTCTTCTCTGAGCCACTCAGTCTGTTTAATTCCTTCCTGAGCTCTCAGATGCTCCCCGGGAAATCCCATCTCACCCTTGATGTTACGCCCCTGGTCTGTCTTCACCTTGAACTTTTCTGGCACGGTGACAGAGGCAGTTACATAGCTAGACAGTGGGTTGTGCAATCCAACCTTTGGTCTCTGTGCTGTGGTTGTCAAGTCATTGAAGGTGGAAACAGTTGGGAGGGAGAATTAGAATTGCAGGAAGTTTTCTTGGCCACACACCACACCTCATCGCATAGCTACAGGGGTGACATCCTGGTCCGAGATAGGGGTGTGTGTGTGTGTGTGTGTATGTGTGTGTGTGTGTGTGTGTGTGTAAGAGAGAGAGACAGAGAAAAGACAGAGAGGCAGAAACACATGTAGAGAGACACAGACAGGCTGAGTTTCTCTTCTGTCTGCTAATTGATTCTGATGCTGATGGAGACAATTTTACTGGGATACAGAATGAATGACTTCCTCACAGCAGCCTTTGCCCTGTGTTCTGAGAGGTTACTCTCTGCTTTTTTAAACAAATTTAAGTCTTTTTTTTTTTTTGAGACAGGGTTTCTCTGTGTAGCCTTGGCTGTCCTGGACTCGCTTTGTAGACCAGGCTATACTCGAACTCACATCAATCCTCCTGTCTCTGCCTCCTGAGTGCTGGGATTTAAAGGTGTGCACACCCGGCTACTTTTTTTTTTTTTAATTTATTTATTTAGTGTATATGTGTGAGACAGAGAAGAGAGGAGAAGAGAGATAGCGATAGAGAAGAGAGATAAAGATAGATAGATAGAGAGGAAGGCTGGCAGGTAGACAGAGAGACAGACAGATGAGAGCAATTTGCATGGCACTGATTTTCTTCTTCTGCCCTGTAGGTTTCAGGCGTTGAGCTCAGGTCATCAGGTTTGGTGGCAAACACCTGTATATGATGACCCATCTCTCTGGATCCCTCTGCTTTTGGCTTTTCATCTTAAGCATCTACCCATAAATGCCAAAATAAATAAATAAATAAATAATTTTTTTTTGGAGACAGGGTCTCTCTGTGTTAGCCTTGGCTGTCCTGGAATCACTTTGTAGACCAGGCTGGCCTTGAACTCACAGTGAAAATTTTTTTCTGATGTAAATTTCCTTTCTTGTCACGTGTTTCTCCAGGGTAAGTAAGGAGACCGCTGAGGCTGTCTCTCACTGAGAAAGAGCTCAGCCTACTTCCTCAGTGAAAGTAAAGGTAGAGATGTGGGAGAGGACCCTGCCTGGTTGTGAGGTGGCGGAGGTGGGACTCCTGCCATGGCATACTAGAATGCATTTCCATTTTTAAATGAAATTCTCGCTAGTCTCAGCTGACTGTGCCCCCCCCCGAGAATCGAGGATCTGGGGTTCTCTTCTTTGCCATATCCCTATAGCCTTGCTGCGGTGACAGTACAAGTCAGGCTTTTCTTGGTAAATAATTGTTAAATGTGAGAAGAAGCTAAACTCTTGAATCCATTTGGGATTCATTTGTGTGTGTACTGTGATTTATAAAATTAGCCTTATGTCTTCTCACAAATGACTAGTCAGTACCCTCAGAGCAGATGTTGAATAATGCATATTTTTCTTATTGACTTCAGACAGGGCAGTTAACTATATACTCTGTGTGTGTGTGTGTGTGTGTGTGTGTGTGTGTGTGTGTGTGTATGTGTGTGGCTGTTTTGTGCCTTTTAAATTTTATTTGAAATTGTGAATTCTGATCTATTTCACTGTAATCCTTAGTCTATTTGGCACAATCTCTATAACTCCGTGGCTGTTTACTTTTTGTGTGATGCTAGGGTTCAAAGCCAGGGCCAGACACATACTAGGAGGGAATTCGTTGACTGAACTACATTTCTCAGTCCCAAATTGTTCTGATTATGTTTTCTTTTCCTTGTTTAAGGCAAGATCCTATGCCTCAATCTTGCGTGGTTGAGGGTGACCTTGAACACCTGACCCCCCTGCCTGTACTTCCCAGTGCTAGGAACACAGGTGTTCACCACCACACCCAGCTCTTGGTGATATTTTTTCAATAGCTAACACATTTCCTTTAAAAAAAAAAACCTGACCATATATGATTGTTTTGTCTGCCTATACATCTATGCACCATATGTATGCAGTGTCCTTGGAGGCGAGGAGAGGGTGTCAGAACTTCTGGGACAGATATTAAAGAAGATAAAATGATTGATAGTCACCGTGTGGGTGCTGGGAATTGAACTAGGGCCCTCTGGAAGAGCAGCCAGTGCTCTTAATTGCCCAGCTATCTCTTTAGCCCCAGATTTCGTTTTTAAATAAGAAGTTTTTCCTTTTAAATAAATTGTGCAGTAAAACTCTGAGCCCAAATCACAGATCAGTGAAATGTTGAGTTCCGTGAGCAGATTTGGATTAATTTACACAGCAGGGTTTTTTAGTTCATTGCCAATTGTGGTCTTCTATTTTAAAATTGAAAAAAATATAGGCATCTCAAATGTAGCTGTTACGGTTTGTAGTAGGTACTTGCTAGCTAGCCACTGTTGTGTAACCCTTCAGCGCCGCGCTGGAGGAAGCCGAGCTGCCCTTCCTCAGGAGGGAGAGCACACACAGTCCAGACCACTGGGTACCATGGTCCATGTCTCTGGCGTGGGGCCTTCTTCTCCGTCGGTAATTTCAGAATTTCCTTGGCTTTGTGCGCTCATTTCCAACTCCGACCAACCTTACAATTACTCTGTCAGATTCTGTAAGAGTAATCCTGTGGTATTTTGACTAGAATCAAATTGCATTTAAGGATTAATTTTGGGGAAATTTTAGCTCTTTGCGATACTGAATATTTTTCATCTAGGAATATGATATGGTTTTAGAAAACCTTGGATGTCTTTGATGGAGCGTAGTGACCTTTCAAAGTTCATTCATGTCCTTCCTCCCCCCCGCCCCTTTCTACTCCTGCCTCTCCTTCCCTCTCTTTTCCCTCCTCTCTCCCTCTTTCTTTCCTCTCTCTCTTTCTTTCCCCGTTCTCTTTTTTCCTCCTTTGGATGGATGTCTGTGCATGCTGTGCATACAATGTCCTCTGGAACCAGAAGAGGACATAGGTTCCTCTGGTCCTGGGGTTACAAATGGCTGTGAGCTGCCACGTGGGTTTGGGGGTTGAACCCTAGTCCCCTGAAAGAGCAGCCAGTGCTCCTCACTGATGCTTCGCCAGTCCAGCCCCTCATTTCTTCATTTTAAATTAAGAAGATTTCTTTCTCTTTTTCTTGTATAATTGTTCTGGATAGAAGTTGAGCAGAAATGGAAAAAGCAGATGAATTGTCAGTATTTCATCGGGTGGGATGTTAGTTAGATTTTCATAAATGCTTTTGTGCACATTGAGAAAGTTCCTTTCTATTTTTAGTTTGTTGAAATTTTTTTTCATGAAAGTCTGTTGGAATTTGCTAAATATTTCTCTACATAAATTTACATGATCATGTAGAGTCAGTTTCTCTCTCTTTCTCCCTCTCTCTCTCTCTCTCTCTCTCTCTCTCCTTTTATGAAAATTTGAGACAGGTTTCTCTGTATGGCTCTGGCTTCCCTAGAACTTGCTCTGTAGACCAGGTTGCCCTTGAACTCACAGAGATTTTATTTATTATATTATATTCTTGTTTACTGGACTATCCTTGCATTCTTGAGATGTATCCCATATGCTTGTGGTGTGTGATGTTTTATTTTATTTTGGGGGGTTTTAAAGACAGAGTTTCCCTGATTGTAGCCCCTGCTGCCCTAGAACTTACTTTATAGACCAGGCTGGCCTCAAATTCAGAGATCCACCTGCCTTTGCCTCACTGAGTGCTGAGATTAAAGGTGTGAACCACCACACCCGGCCGTTACTTCGACAGGATCTACCCGTGTTGCCTAGGTTTGTCTCTAACTTGAAATTTCCTGCCTCCACCTCTTGAGTGTGGGTACGTTGACGTCACACAGTTCCTGCACTGTCCTACTCTGCTTTAGCCCACCTACCTTAGGAAGGTCAGAAGTGATCTTTTACCATTCATTTACACTTCTATTCACTGATTCCTAGAGTCCTCCCTGGGGTCAGAGTTCAGCATTCCTTCTGTTCCATTGTAGTTTTCTAATGTTTTAGCTCTGATGTGTGTGTGTGTGTGTGTGTGTGTGTGTGTGTGTGTGTGTGTGTGTGTATCAGGATTCTACTTGCATGATACTTGCTTCTTGGGCTAAGGTGATAGTGGTTGGGAAGAGAAATATATGGAAAATATCAGTTGCCCAAGGCCTTTTAGTGTACATACAGAAGAAAAATTCCCCACCTATTTATGGCCTAAGCCACAAAATAGATAATGGTGCCATTTATTGACCTAGATAATAACAGCCTGGGAGTAAATTTGAGAGAGGAAAGAAATAAAATCAGAGTTTATACCATAGCACTGAGCTGGAGGGTGTTGGCATATAGGCACTGCCATAGCTTTAGCTGTCAACTTGACCCAAAACTAGAGTCACCTGGAAAGAGGGACTTGTCTAGACAGAGTGGCCCATGGCTGTGTCTGGGAGGAATTTCCTTAATTGCTAATTGATGTTGGAGGGTCCAGCCCACTGTGGGTGGTGCAATCCCCTAGGCAGGTGGGCCTGGCTTTAGCAAGTTGGAGGGGACAAGCCAGTAAGCCATGTTCCTTCATGGTTTCTACTTCAAGCTCTTGCTATCAGTTCCAGCCTTGGCCTTGCTCAGTGATCAACTGTAAACCCGTAAAATGAAGTGGACCCTTTTCCTCCGCAAGCTGATTTTGGTCAGGGTGTTGATTATAATAACACAGAAAATGACATAAAACATGTGTGTGGGTGTGGGAAGAAGATGGAGCTGTACAGAGAGGCTGTATCTGTGCAGCCATGGAGGAGCCTGGGAAGCTGTCTAGAGTGGAGAAGGAGGAGAGGAGGGGCCTGAGGAAAAGTGCCTGGAAAAGGTGGGAGAGAAGCCAGGAAGGTAGACAGCCCTGCAGCCGGGGTCTTGACATCTGGGAAGAGGAGCTCACAGCGCTGAAAGTTGTATGGGATGCAGGGGAAGCCTGAAGGCCAGGCTTCAACTTTATTCTGGGCTCCAAGAAGGATCTTGGTTTTCTTGGTGACAGAAGTTTCAGTGGGAAAGATGGAGGTCACAGCAAGTCACTTGATTATCTAGAAGAACAGATATGAGGGTCATCAGAGCAGAACAGGAGTCTTTTATCCTGACTTCAGGGCTATCTACTCCACAAAATCCTCTTCAATTCCTTCCTTCTTTCCCTCCCTCCCTCCTTCCTTCCTTCCTTCCTCTCTCCCTCCCTCGATCTCCCCCTCCCTCCCTCTCTCCCTTCCTCCCTCCCTCCCTCCCTCCCTCACTCCCTTCCTCCCTCCCTTCCTCCCTCTGTCCTTCAGTGGGTGGCACATTTATGTGTGTATATATGTGCAGGTATACACATCTGTATTGGAGGCCAGAGGAAGGTTCCTACTGTCTTCTATTGTACTCTGCCTTTTATCCTGGGTGCCCGACTCTCTTAACTCGCTGATTCAGCTAGATTGACTGGCCATGAGCGCCAGGGTCTCCATGCACCCAGCCTTCCGTGTTAGCTCTGGGATCTGAACTCACACCCTTCCGTGTTAGTGCTGAGATCTGAACTCACATCCTCAGGCTTGTGTTATAAGTGTTCTTACCTACTAAGCCCCTGTTACTTATTGTCTTTTGACTTTTTGTCTGTGGCGAGCTGGGGCAGGATGTTTACTTGTCTACTCTTTAAGTGTAGCATTGGTTCTTTTATCCTCAAAACGCTTAGCTTTAACCCTTCCTTTTACTTTGTTTTGGACCATCGCTTCCACCTATTTGCTTTAGTTTTCTATAGAAATATCCACCCATTAGCAGAATCTCTGTCTACTGCATCTGCCTGCCCAACATCTCTTAATATTCTTGTTTTAATTTTCATTCAGTATCTATCTAGTAAAGGACATTTAAGACTTCTGTTAGTGCATGTGAAATTTATCCTGTGCCTTTTAATCAGATTTGAACAATGTTATGTCTTTCCCATGTAACTGTCCTTTCATAGTGCATGCGTGCGATTGCATGCATGTGTATGTACATGTCCACATGTGTAAGAGGCCAGAGGACACTTTCAGGTACCAGGCTCAGGAATGCTACCTCCTTTAAGACAGGGTCCTTTATTGGCCAGGAGCTCCCAATTGGCTAAAGTGGATGGCTAACAAGCCTCAGGGACTCTCCTGTGTGTACTCCCAGCTCTGAGATTCCGAGACTCAGCACTGTGCCTGGCATTTTTACATGGAATCTCAGAGTTCAACTCAGATTCTCATGCTTTTGAATAAAGCACTTTATCAACTGAGCTAATATCCCCAATGCTGTTTTTTGTTTGTTTGTTTGTTTACTTTTTGGTTTTTCAAGGCAGAGTTTCTCTCTGTGTAGCTTTAGCTGTCTTGGAACTCACCCTGTAGACCACTGGCTGGCCTTGAACTCACAGTGATCTGCCTGCCTCTGCCTCCCACGTGCTGGAATTAAAGGTGTGCGTCACCACTGCCTGGTGCTGTGTTTTTTAAAATTATAATTTGTATATGGATTTTATCATTTATATCAGATTGTTTTTATCTCATAGAAGATTTATTGTTCGAGCTAATTGGTCATGAGAGGTAGATCTTTTTGAACTATTCCATTTGCCGTCCCTTCTCTGTTTAGTGTATCATACCGTATCCCTGACTGGCTTGGAACTCATGAACTCCAGGCTGACCCTAAACTCATAGCAGGCTTCCCACTTCAGCTTCCCAAGCGCTGATTACAGGTTTGGGGCATCATGCCCAGCTTAAATAGCCTTAATTTTGTGAAATATAATTGAAGATTTGAATGCAAGAGTGTATGATGCGAGGCTAGGAGACCGCTCAGTCAATACAGATGATCTGGCCATGGTGCCATGATTGTAATTCCAGCTCTAGGAAGGTGGAGACAGCAGGATCCCAGGGGCAGAACCAGTGAGTCCTGGGTTCCACTGAAAGCCCTTGTCTCAAAAACTAGGTTGGATGCCTCCTTAGGAACAATACCCAAGGTTGTTGATATCTCTCTCTGTCTTTGTCAGTGTCTGTCTGTCTTTGTCTCTGTCTCTGTCTGTCTCAGTCTCTCTCTCTCTCTCTCTCTCTCTCTCTCTCTCTCTCTCTCTCTCTCTCTCTCTCACACACACACACACCCCTACACCCACACCTCATACAAAGAGTGTGTGATGGAACTGTCATATGTTCGTTCTGTCTTTGTTATTTGAAACTGTTTTCTATTTTAAGAAATCGCTTCTTGTAGTCACTGAGTAAGGACTTCCCGAGGCTGACTGTGACGAGGAGTTGTGCTGGGCTGTCTGTCTGTGGTGATGTGGGTGATAATGGATGGGTGAAGAATGCCTTTCTCCAGCGCTATCTTATAGTGTGAAAAGTGCACACGTTTCATGGGGAAAATGCCATTTACTCTTGAACATGAGATGATGGCTCAGAAGTAGAGACCAGACGGGAAAAGCAGGGCTACGAAAAGCCATTCACACCCGCCCCGCTCTTCTGTTTCTCTCTGTTGCTGTCACATCACATCTTGTCCTTAGCGATCCCGGTTGCCACTCTCTCTCTCTCTGATCAGCAAGGATTTAGTGGAAAATAAAAGCCTCATTTAAAAAGTAATTGTTCACTTTTACATGCGTCTGAGTTTGCAAGGACACTCTGTTTTAGCACAACACCAGCCTTCAGCACATAGGTGTGGCCCCTCCAGCCTTCAGCAGAGGCCTACAAAAACAAGGGTTATGCAAAACCAACATGTACTGCAGATGCTGGTTTGCTAGTTTATAATAAGAGATGATGGTGGAATAAGGAAGCTACTGAAGTCAGATTGACACCTGCTTTTGGTGTGGGGGAAACCTTAGGAGGTTCTTTATTGGGAATTTATTTTCAGGGCCTGTTGAGTCTCTTACAGGATGGATGTGCACGGAAGGAGTGAGGTTTCTGTAGTGGAGAGGCTGGGTGCCCTTGGATAGTGCTCAGGTGGAAGCCCTGGGCTCCCTGTCTCTGTTACTGAGCAATCTTTTTCAGAGAGGGAGTGTTTTTCAAAAACTATCTATCTATCTATCTATCTGACATTCATCCATCATCTATCTATCCATCAACCTATTCATAAATGTATCTATGTATCTGACATTCATCCATCATTTGCCTGTCATCTATCTATCCGTCAATCAATCTATCTATCCATCATCTGTGTATCATCCACAATCTCTTTTTATCTCTCTATTGTTATTTATCTATCATCTGTCTATAATCTCTCCCTCTCCATCCTTCCGTAAATCTATCTTTCCATCTGTCTGTCATTCATCTATCATCTATCCTTTCTATCTGTCTATCTATCTATCAATCAATCAATCAATCAAATATCTATCCATCTATAATCTTCTTTCAACTATGTGTATATACACAAACATATGTATGTATCATTTATTCATCTCTACCTGTATGTATTTGTCATCTATCAATTTGTCAGTCATGTATATATATATATATATACATACATGTATGTATGTATCTACCATTTATATATGCATGTATGCATTTATCTTCTATCTATTATCTGGTATTGTACATATGTATGTATGCATGTATGTATATGTATGCCTGTGAATGTCTGTCCACTCATCTTATAGTACTCTACCCAGAGTCAAGGTATATTTTATTATTAGAGCCTAAGAATAATCTTGGGTATTTAACCTAAGTTTGCAGATTCTTATCTCCCAATCCTTACGTCTTGATAACAGTTTTGAGGAAATTTGGTTCCTCTGGACAATTGTTCTTTGGGCTAACTGAGGGGCCAGACCACACAGACAGCAAATGAAGAAGAATAAACATGAACAGAGCATTGATTTTCTGGCCATAGTGCTCCTGTCTTTGAGACCCTACGACCCACTCTTGAGGCGGTATGTAATGTCTCTGTGCTGAAGTACCACGGCCGGACATAGTCAGCTACACAATCAGGGGGATTAGCAGTGGACCCTCTATAGCACATTGTGTTGCTGAATTGTGATGTTCTTCTGCAGGTTACATACTAAATCAATATTTACTTATATTTTCAAGTTATGAGATGTCCATTGGGACATAACTCCACTATAACTTGATGAACACCAGTGTATTATCTCTTCATGAAGTCTCCTTTGGGTCAGCCTGATTGGAGACTTTTGAGCTATGTGTATCTGGATGCCCATCTCTTTCATTAGATTCTAGAAAGTTTCAGCTGTGATTTTTTAAAAAAAAATTAGATGCATATAATGAGAATGTTCACTCTTCCCTTGGTGTCCTAGAGTTACAATCATTTTTTTCTCACCCCTTTTCCTTGTTCTTTTCTGACCATCTGCCTTCCCATGACGTGTCTTCAAATTCTTCTGCGTAGTCACGGTCCATTGGCACCCTCTATTGTGTTCATCTTATTCTGACAACTGTATTCTTCACTCTCCCAGCACCTACTTCCTTTTTGACAATGTCTATCTTTTTCCTGAACTTCTTGCTTAATCCATAGGTTGCTTTTCTTTCTTTCTTTCCTCCTCCTCTCCCTCCTCCTCCTCCTCCTCCTTCTCCTCCTCCTCCTCCTCTTTCTTTTTGGATTTTCAAGACAGGATTTATCTGTGTTAACAGTCTGGGCTGTCCTGGATCTCAAGGTGGCCAAGCTGTCATCAAACTTAGAGATATCTGCCTGCCTCTGCCTTTGCCTCCCGAGCACTGGGATTAAAGCTGTGCTCCACCATTGGTTGCTGTTCTGATCTTATATGTCTTCTGTCTGTGTTTCTGTGTGGCTTTCTGAGTTTCTTGAAAGCTATTGCCCTCTTATTTCCTGGGAATACACGGATTTCCTTGCCTTTGGGGTTGCTTACAGGGATATTGTGTGTGGAGGTTGGAGGACAAGTTATGGGGGGCTGATTCTCTCCATTTGGTCTCCATTGGGGGATGGAACTCAGGTCTTTAGGCTTGGTGGCAGTGTCTTTGCCTGATGAATCATCTTGTCAACTCTTTCCTGGGACTCTTGAACCTGGAGGGCATTGTGCTAAGAAAGGATAACTTCTAGAACTCTTAGAATGATAAATACTGCATCATCTCACTTGTATATGGAATCTAAAAGAGTTGAACACAGAACTAGACGTAGAAGTATGCTTTCTAAGGTCCATGGGTGGAAGATGTGGGTACCAAAAGTTAGAATGCCTTGTGTTCTAAGTTATCAATTGTCTCCTCCAGTCTCATTGGAGAATATGACACCACTGTAACTATAAATCTCTGCCCGTCCAGTATCATGGTTAAATAGACTTGGAAGAGCACAGACAGCGAACAGGAGAGGGGCGGGATGGAGCTTATAAACACTTTTTTAGCCTAGCACTTGGTTTAAGCCTGGCCTTTCAATGGAGTAGAAAAGGTTCAGAGTTCTCCTTGGTTACAGAGGCAAAGGTACGTGCAGCCCCACGGGCCACCTTGGTGTCCCCTGAGAAGATGATGATCCTGGCAGCCAAGCTTGTTCCTCATTCTGCCCAGCCTACCCATAATTTCCTGCCACACCTACTTGTGTCCACTCTTTACTTGTCATCTCCCCATCACTCTAAGCCCCACAAGGGCAAGGACCTTTACTGCTATACCTTTGGTACGTAGTCTCCAACTGGCCACCAATCAATACTAGCAGAGAAGAAGATCCAATCAACCAGAGGTGACCATCAGCTGGCACACACCAACTGGATTCTGTTCTGTTAAGGAGTGAAAGACTGGGGTCGGGAGGCAAGAACGTAATGTACTTATTTACACTTGTGGATTTGGCCCTAAGATACGTCACCAGAGTTTTAAGACGTATTACAGTAATGGCTTGTGATTGCTGTAGGCTCGTAAATAATCACACAAATTAAGACTGATGGGAAATAAAGCCGAAGAAGTCATTGTGTTTTAAAAACATTCCGCAGTGCAGCTTTCCTTAACAAAGAGGCAGGAAACTCAATGTGTACAATTCCCTAAAATAGGCATCCCCCATTAAAGTGAGGACACTTATTAAGCGTCTCTGTTTAGCTAGTCCCTTCCTGAAAGTTTGTGCTGTGTTGGGGTTGGAGTGAGTGATTCAAGTGCCAGGTGCAGGGAAGCGACGCCAGAAAAGAAGGGACTGGAAAGAGGGCTCAAAAGTTGAGTACCTGCTACTCCTTCAGAGGACCGAGATTCGATTACCAACACATACTAAGGAGGGTCACAACAGCTTGGTACTCTAGCCCCAGGAGAACCCAAAACCCTCCTCCAGCCTTTTAGGGTAACTGCATGCATGGGCACACATTGTTTCATAGCTACACTAATTAAAGACCAAAATGTTAATGGTCTCTAGGAGCGATTAGTTTTCTTTAGGTATGGCTCCTGGTAGTCAACCACAGTCTACTGTGGACTTGGTGGGTTACTTAAAAAAACAAAAAGAAAAGGGGACACAAATTTTTGGGGTAGGGAAGTGGGGTGAATCTGGGAGGAGTTAGGGGGAGAAATTGATAGTGTCTATGATTAAAATACATTGTATGAAGTTCTCAAGTAATGATAAAATTATTTAAAAAACTAAACAAATCTATAAAAAAAATAATGCCATAAAAGAAAAAGAAAATAGGGCTGAAGAGATGGCTCAGTGGGTGAGCACCGCCTGCTCTTCCAGAGGTCCTGAGTTCAAGTCCCAGCAACCACGTGGTGCCTCATAACCATCTATAATGTGATCTGATGCCCTCTTATGTCCTGCAAGTATGCATGCAGACAGAGCACTGTATACATAATAAATAAATGAATGAATAAATAAATCTTTTTAAAAAGGGAAAAATACCTCAAATTTAATCTCAAGCAAACCGTAATAACTACAGAGGAAATAAGCAAAACATTTGAAAGAATGTGTAGGCAGCCTTTTTACAGGGGCCTTGATGGTGTAAGCACACCATCGCTGTGCTGCATGGCTTTAGGAAAGTTGCTTTTTGAGGATTTGTATAAAGATACAAGTAGCAAAGCATATGCGCAAGCAGGCAACCTCTGCCTCCAGAAGCTTTCTCCTAACATAAATAAGCTGCCCCCAGCATCCTGAGTTTTACTGGTCAGATTTCAAAACAGGAAGATCTTCAAAGTAGATGACCTTTTTTTTTTTTTTTTGTAAAGGATGAAAACAAAGTATTTCTTTTGGCTCTGGGAATGACTGAGTCATGGTCCTACTGACCTTTCCCCTTGTTCTGAAAGATCTCATGGTGACTGGGCTGCCATTCTCTTTCTTTATTAGTGTGTGTGTGTGTGTGTGTGTGTGTGTGTGTGTGTGTGTGTGTGCAGGAGTGCACATGTCAGTGTGTGGAGGTCAGAGAACACCTCTGTTCTTGCTCCTTGCCTTCCATTCATCTTGTTTGACAGGGCCTCTTCCATTGTTGTTACTTGCCTTCCTTCCCACTGTACACACCAGGCTAGCTGGCCCCCCAAGCTTCATGGATTCTGCCGACTGCCTCCCATCTACCCCAGGAGTGCTGAGGTCACAGACTCACCCTGTAAGACGGGCTTTTCTGTAGGGGTTCTGGGGATTCAAACTCGGATCCTCATGTTTGCATGATAAACATTTTTATCCACTGAGCCATATTTCTGGCCCAATTTTTTTACAAGAGTTTTACGGACTGAAAGTAGAAAATGCAGAGCTAAGGTTATATATGCATATGTATATACATGGAGAGAGAGGGAGATTCATTATGTCAGTTCTTTTCATTTAGAGAACCATGTATATGGTAAAGGGGATTTAGTTCAGAGGCTGTGGTCCAGCTAGTCCAACAATGGCTGTTTACTAATGGAAGGTCTAGGAATCCAGTAAGCTGTTGAGTCCTTGAGGCTGGATATCTCAGCTGGTTGCTGGAATTCTGAAGAGGTAGGCCCTAATGCCAATGAAGGAATGGACTTGTCAGCAAGAGTGAGAGTTAAGTAATCAAAGAGAGCAAGCTTCCTGCTTCCATGTTCCTTATCGAGGCTGCCATCAGAAGATGTGGTCCAGATTAAAGGTGGATCTTTCCACCTTAAAAGTTCTGGATTAAAGGTGCATCTTCTGATATCAAAAAATATGGATTAAAACGGCATCTTCTCTTTTAATGATTTAATTAATTAAAACCTCAAATGATTTAATTAAGAAAAAAATCCCTTATAGGTGTACCCGGCCACTTGGGTTAGTTCATTCCAGATATAGTCAAATTGACAACCCAAAATAGCCATTGTACCCACATTCGAAGGAGGCTTAAGATGCCACCCCATCTCCTAGTCCCACTTGGAGCATTGAAGGTGCTGGGACAGGTTTCCATGGCACCCCAGAGCTAGGAGAGCCAAACAAGAGCTGGAAGTTCAGAAGCTCAGTGTTTGGTAGCTGGGTGACAGTTGACATTTGCAGGGAAATGGTCTGAGTTGCCACAGTTGATGAGAGCACCCTTGGCATCTGGTGGCCTGGGGCTCTGGATGCTACTTGCACCTTACAACCCACAGGACAGCTCCATCTAAAGCATTATCTGGACCAAAATTCTCACTTACTGCAGTAGAAAATGCTGCCTCAAGTCAGGTAAACTAAACGTCTGTCAATGGCAGCATCAACGTGTATGGGACACAGAGTGGAGGCAAGATCCAGATGTTGGAGCCCAGGTGTGTTCTAGAGAACTGGCCATGACGATCTATGGGGGGGGGGGGATACAATTGAGAGGAGCCAAAGCTATTACTGTGACAAAAGCTTCAGCGGCCAAAGTTTCCTCTGTGTAGCGTGGGACTAGCCTGACTTTTTAGCCATGAAGTTGGGACATTATTTGTGGTGGCCAGTGGTTAGTGCTGCTGGAATCCAGGTGGCCATCACACGGATACTAACTCACCCAGAGGTCTTGAAGGATTTATGCAAGGACACAAGGATGCATCACAGCTATTTATTTGTCATAGAGCGTGACTCTCACCCGCCCAAAGCATCTAAATGCACTTATTGAATTTCCAGGTTTGTATTCTATTTTGTTTCCAGAAAAGCATCAAGTTAGTGTACTCCGGAGAAAAGTAAATTCAGGGGTGGAGTTCTTTCTGATAGATCTTGGTAAGATTGTGAAACAAGTTGGCAGAATGAAAAAAAAAATCCACTATTTAGTAAAGAAAAGTGAGCATTGAGTTCCTGCTTTTTGTGAGAAGAACAGCATGACAGTGGAGGAGCTGGGTGTGTGGCTATTTGAAGATCAAAAGCTCAGAAGCTAAGACTGAGGCTTTGAGCTGCCTAGCTTGGAACAACATGGCCCCAGGGACCCATGGCAGTAGACAGCCCCTGCCAAGATGGAGGTGGTGAGAGGAACTGAGAAAGGATTGTGGGGCAGCATGAGAGAACCATGCTAGGAAGTAGTTAGATGCAAGGGCTTCTCTTATCCAGAAAAGTCCCCAGTAAAAGTTCAATACATGAATGACAGCCTTGTGTCTCATGTGTGAGTGTGTCTTTGTGTATGTGTATATGAGAGAGTTTGTGCGTGTGTGTGTGTGTGTTTCGAGGAGGAGTGAAGTGAGAAAAATGAGTGAGGTTCAGCAGGAGGGAAACACAGGGCCAGCAGAGGGTCAAGCCTTACTATTCTTTTTCTCTTGGCCATTTGTGTTTTCATAGAAAAGACCAGTCATGGGGCACCTGCTAGCAAAAAAGATGGCCACGTGAGCTATTTTTATTTGTATACTAAAAGGAAATGTGCCCTTAGAAAGCTAGGTAGTGTTTGGGGACATCTGACTCACAGAACAGAGTCAATGAGAATTACTCAACACCTGCCAGTTGTTTAGACAAGGGTCTTCCTTGTCATGAGTCTCTGTGGACAAACATACCCCACACAGATCTGTTGCCCTTTCAGGACTTTCTCAAGGTCTTTTGGTGACACACACAGCCTGGAGGGGTCAAAGAGCAAGGTCCTAATTCCATTTTGGCCAACCTCGCTGCATGAGAAAGATCTGGTAAGGAATTGGATCCAGACTGCCAGAGCCCGGAGAAATGGGAGTTGGTGGCCCAGGCTCCAATGGCATCACAAGCTTCCAATGATGTCCCAGGCTTCTGAAGATAAGATGATGAGCTTCTTCTCCCCTTCCAGACCTGTCTCCTGAAGGTGTTGGGTTGGCTGCACTGAAGATTTCATGCCTGTCTTTTCTCCCGTAGCCCTAGGAGGGCTCAGATGTCCAACATGGCGCAAGCACTCCAGGAGTAGCTCCTTGTCAGTGGACAAGGGTTGGAGATGGCAACGCTTGGGCTCAGTCATTATTCTTGCCCTGTCTTTATCATCCTCCATTTGTCAATATTAATAAATGTTCGGGACATCCAGATGATAGAACTGACTTTTCCCAGACCTAGCAGGGATGCATAGATGCTGTGCTGACTTCCTGGTCTCCTCACTCTCCTCAATCCTGGCACTAGCAAGTCAGCTCTAAGACTTTCACTTTGATCTCTTTCTCTTGTTTTCCCCTGGATCTGCCCATCCATCTTCACTGGTTTGTCCTTCATTGACCATATGGTGAGCAAATAATGTCTTCTTGAATAGTCTGGTGTGAGAGGCCGCGCTCACATTCGCCATTACAAGATGGCGCTGACATCCTGTGTCCCATGCTGACAAACAACTAATCTGCGCATGTGCAAAGGGATTTTCCACTCTTGTGCTCTGCCTCTCCCGTGGCGTCATCTCGCCCGATGAGCAACAGCCAATCAGGGACTGACACATCCTAAGCGGAGGACAGTTTCCTATATAAGGGATGGGTTTCTGCTGTTTGGGGTCTCCATTTTACTTGCTGTAAGCTTATGCTCTCCCTCTCAAGATGCATTAAAGCTTTACTGCAGAAGGATCCTGTGTGTGTGTGCAGTGTCGTTCTTGCTGGTGAGACGGTAACACTAGCCACAGTCTGGGTATTGTTCTCCCACTTCCTGCCAATCTAGACTAGCTGTGCACTTTCAGCAGTACTGATGGCTCTCTGCATTGCCTTCTCTGATTGCCCATTTGCGTATTGCCTTTCTCATTCTACAAAATATAAGCTTAGTGAAAGCCAAAGTCACCACTGCATCCCTAATGTGTACTTCATTGCTTCTTTATCATCTCAGCTGCTCTGGAGGTTGAGACAAGAGGATTGCAAGGTCAAGGCTAGCATGGGCTAGAGTGAGTTCAAGGTTTGCCTAGGTAACTTAGTTAATCCTTGTTTTAATAGAAGGCAATAAAAAAGAGGGGCTGAAGGGATGGCTTGGGAGTTAAGAACACTTCCCAGAGGACCTTAGTTCAGGTCCTAGCACCCACATCAGGTCCCTCACAAGCTTCTGTGTACCAGGTCCAAGGGATCTGCCACTTATTGTCCTCCATGGACACTTGCACATGTAAACACACACACACACACACACACACACACACACACACACACACACACCACACACACACACACACACACTTTTCAAATAATAACATCTATGTCTGTGGTTGTAGCTCAGTGTTGGAGCTTTTACCTTGCTTGTGAAAGGCCCTGGATTCACTCTCCAGCAGTGCAAAATCAAAACACACAATGTAGTGCCATTTAATGTAATGTCCTGCCTCTGTCTGTCTGTCTGTTTATCTGTCTCTCTCTCCCTCTCTCTGTTGCTGTTAACCCTTTCATACAGGTAAAACCTTACTTAACATGATGTGGGTCTATCCCACTTTCTGCTTGCTTCCACTCATGTTCCAGGCACACCATCTCTCCTGTTACCTGGGCATATTCGTCATTGTCCAGAGCTCAGGCTCTGGACTTCACTGGGTCTTTAGATTTGAATCCCAAGTCACTGCTAGCTAAACAATGCCATACAGATGCCTTCCTTGTATTCTCACATTTCCATAATCTATAAAACAAGAGCAACATAAAGCCTACTTCCTGGGAGTGGGTTGCCACTTGAAGGAATTAAGGAAGTATTGATGACTATTTGCTTCATGTGCAGGGTGTCATTTTGGTCAGAGATGCAGGCTTCAGGTATCAAATCTTTTTGAAGGAAATACAGAGATAGTCTTAAGAGTGGCTGAGTTCTCTAGCGAGCCAAGAAGGGAACATGGTAGCTGAGGATCATAGATCGAACTGTGAGCTGCAGCAAACCAAAGGTGCAAGAAGATGGAAGAGCTGCATGGGAAAGGTGTCTGGAGAGGGTAAGAAACAGGGCAGAGGGCTGGCGTGAGAGTGAAATAAGAACAGTGCCTAGGATGGAGTACAGCTGCAGAAGACAAGGTCACAGGCATGGCCCTGAAAACCCTGGAGGTCACATTAGCTCTTTGGGATTTTAATCCCACACAGTATGTAATCTTAACAACGTAAAAATCATGGATCCTTGTGATGGTTTGAAATGTGTGCCCCTAAAACTCAACACCCATCCTGAACCTCAGAATGTGGCTTTATTTGGGATTAAAATCTTTGTAATTATAAGGATGGGTTTGAGAGTATACTAGATTGGGAAAATCCTTAAATCGATGGCAGTGTCATTTTACTAACGACAGATATAGGCACACAGGAACACAAGAAGGGAGGTCATTTGAAGATGGAGGCAGAGGTTGGAATGCTAGATACAAGTAGGAGCTGCAAGAGGCAAGAAAGAGCCTCTTTTGGAGCCTCCAGAGAATATATAACCTTGCTGACACCTTGGTTTCGCACTTTAACAATCCTTGGAGAATACATCGCTGTTGTTTAACAGCAACACTTTTATGATGACCTGTGATGGTTACTTAAAGAAAATGATACATATAACCTTAGCCGATTCAATGCCATTTATGGGATTCCATCTCCATGTTAAGGCATATATGCCTACATCAATTTTGCTTTCAATTTAAAGGAGGACATGACATTTTTCTAAGGGTCCCAAGGTTAAGATTTTTTTTGGTAGCCAGTCGGATGGATTTAAGCAGTCCCAATCATTTAGCTGACCCAGTTGTGCCCACATTTCAGAATAGTGATTATGGAAGTAACATAGAGATGAATAGGAATTGAGAGGGTTTCTAAATACTGAGAAAAGAATTAGCATGCAATCACCTCCCTTTGTAAAATACTGCATTATTTTCTTCTAGAAACATTTAAATACAAAAGAAAATTAGTAAGGTTACTTATCATGAGTCCCAGACAGGAGTCTTAATAAGACAAAAAAAGAATATTGATTTTAGTTCCTATAGTGCACTCTCAAATGATGGCAATGTTAGTAAGAGGGAGGGTACCCAAGAGTCAACACTGTCTTGCAGTCAGGCAGGGAAGTGAGAGGTGGATGGGAAGGATGGGTTTATTGCTTCTTGGTTCAGAGGTCAAGGATGCTGATGAACGGTCAAGATGCATGTGGCAGGTGCAGGAGTCTCCCATTCTTCCTTCATGATGGAGCTGCTGGGCCCATAAGAAGACAGTGCATGCTGCAGCTCATGACTGGTTGTCCCTCAGACCCTGTTTGTTTGTTGAAGACTATGATAGTTGGTCTTCATTGTCAACTTGACATGATTTAGAATCACCCAAGAGACACATCTTTGAGCCTACCCACGAAGAAGTTTCCAAAGAGCCTGACCTACCCAGAGAAAATACACCCTGAGTGTGGGAAGTACCATCTCATGGGCTGTGGTACCAGATGAGTAAAAAGTGGGAATGAGTTATGCATCACCATTCACCTCTCTCTGCTTTCTGACTGTGGGTACCTCGTACCCCTGTCGCCATGTTTCCCCACCATGATAGACTGTCCTCTCGTGAGTCAAAACAAGCTCTTCTTTTGAGTTGCTTTTGTTGGCCACTGAAAATGAGAAAAATAGCTACCATGAAGACTTAAACCCACTGCATCCTGCGAGTGGTGTTTATGGGTAGAGCCTTTGGGAAGTTACTAGGTCATGTGGGCTCTGCTGTCTACAGTGGATTATCTTAACGACATGTTCTGTTTTGGGAGTGAGTGGTGTGTGGTGTGTGGCTGCTTGCTCTCTGTCTCGCCATGTCATGTCCTGTGCTACCTTGGGATTCTGCACAGGGTCCCCACATAGCAAGAAAGAGCTTGCCAGATGTGGACCCTTGGCTGTGGGCCAACCAGCTTCTAAAACCATGAACCTGGTAAACCTTTATTCATTATACATTTCCCAGCTTCTGCTATTCAGTTATAACAACAGCAAAACGGATCATGACAGGCTCTTGGCTACTGTCAACACCTCTTGGAATGGTGTTTTTCCTTCTGGTTCTGTGGCAATGGAAGGTCTGCCTTCAGAATCTGGCGAAAACTGTCCCTTGGAAAACTCTCTATAGAACAGGAAGTTTATTTCCTCTACACACTGGTGTCTGTTTTCTGAAGATCAGTGTTCTTCCTCTATGGGCAAACCTTGGAAAGATCTAGAGTAGCAGGTCCATATCCACTTGGACTATTAGCATTTCCTAGGCTGGGGTTTCCCATTAGGACAAAAAAGTGATTGTTAGGGTCAAACCAGGTAATATCTGCGCAGCAGACATTGTGTACAGCTTAGTCAGCAGCCTTCCCCACTCATATGTCATTTTAGCCAATAGCATCCTAATTTATTCCTAAGTGATAGAGCCTGGGGATAGGCCTGGCGAATGATGACTTAGATGTGGATGATAGGGAGAGATTTATTAAATGGGACTGGTCTCAGATATCGCAATGATAAAGCCTTTACTATTCCTCCTTATTTTGCCTTGAACATTGACTGTAATACCAGGATTTCAGCAACCATATTGTGACCACAAGGACACTGACTGTTTCTGATTGACGGTTGGGTAGAAAGAGAGTGTAGGTCTCCAACAGTACCCTTGAGAAGCCAACTTACTATCTTCTTTTGTTATATAAAATAAATAGGTCCCAGCTAGTTCTTATAGACTAGTGGTTCTCAACCTTTGAGGTGGGGGATGGGTAACATATCAGATATCCTGCATATCAGATATTCACATAACAAGTCATAACAGTAGGAAGATGACAGCTATGAAGTAGCAATGAAGTAATTTTATGGTTGGAGTCACCACAACATGAGGAAACGTATTAAAGGATCAGATCATTGGCAAGGTTGACAATCACTGTCTACAGTAGAGACAGATGCCTTCACCATGGATTCTAAGTGTGAAACATTTTGTTCCCAACCTAATCCTCAAAAGCCACGAGACCCAGTCAGCACTGAGGCCTTTCCAAACTTCTCTTTCTTTTGGTTTGGTTTAAACTTATCTTTTCCAACATCATTTCCTGAAGAACTCCATTTCTTTCTTTCCCCCCATTTATTCCTTTTGCAAACACTGTCATTACGCAGTTTATTTTACTCTCTGACATTGGTTTTGACCAGATATTATCCATCAATCAAACTTCCCCTTTCCAAATCCAGCTTGGAGTTGAGGGGAGAAAAGTAACTAAGTGACACTGTTAGTGGCAATGGTGCAGAAAATGAGCCGTGAGGAACTCCATCAGCCAGAAGAACGTGAAAGTGGGAGTGGATGGACTCCCAGAGAGAATGTGCTATCTTAGTGCTTGTGAATTCTTACTTTGGTCACATCAAAAACAAACAAACAAATAAAACAACAACAATAACAAAAAACAAAAACAAACAAACAAACAAATCAAACCTTGGCTGAAGAGTTTCCAGGCCTACACTGACTGTTTCTGATTGACGGTTGGGTAGAAAGAGAGTGTAGGTCTCCAACAGTACCCTTGAGAAGCCAACTTACTATCTTCTTTTGTTATATAAGATAACATTTTAGAACAAAATATGGTTGGCAGCTTGATCAAGGCAAGAACAGGAGAACAACGCAGAAGGGGACCAGAAGCAGTGTAAAAATCAGATACACACACCAGAGAAGTTGTCAGTCATTTAGTGTGACTGCAGACACCTGTACACAGGGAACCCCTGAGAACAGCTATATATAAGCCCACTGTGGTAATTGGCATTCAGGGCCGGTAGGCCACACAGAGAGAAAGCTGATGTATGTGTAGTTCTTATGAAGTTTGCCTACAGCAGTGGAGTGTTTTAACTCTTTTTGAAAAAATTCCATACGTTATATTGAATTTCCCTTTAAGTATTTGAATGAGCATATTCTACTGTTGTCTAGAAACTTCATTCATTTAGAGATTGTCTCCTGAAATTCTTTTTGATTCTTATTACTATGATTAAGTAACTCCTATTAGTATGAATTCCTGCTGAGCAAAACAGCTACAGACAGGAGATAAAGGTCTGTCATTTGTTTGTTTGTTTGTGTGTGTGTGTGTGTGTGTATTTTTTTCCTTTTCTCTGTGTAGTCTTGGTTTCTCTGTGTAGTCTTGACTATCCTGGACTCACTTTGTAGACCAGGCTGGTGTCACACTCACAATGATCCACCTGCCTCAGCCTCCCAAGTGCTGGGATTAAAGCTGTGTGCCACCACTGCCCGGCTAGGTCTGTCACTTGTAAGAAGCCATGCAATCTCATAACTCTAGTCATGTAATCTTTGAGCTTCCAGGACTTTGTGAGTTTATGTCACACTTAGAGAAGACCTGGGGTCCAGGGATGCGGCTCAGTGATGGAGCACTTGCTGAGATGCTCAAAGCCCTGAGCCTTGTCTCCTATTCTGCGAAGAAAGAGAAGTAGGAGAAATGATGAGTTGACAGTGTCTCCCAATGGCAGAAGTTGCTGTGCTTGGATGTGTGAGGCCAGGAACTACTGGAGAAATGAGAGCTTTCCCAGAGCTTTGCATTACAGTAAGCTGGCCGGGCACTGATGCCCCAGGGTGGAGTCCGCTGCCACCTGGAAGTCATGGTTTTTTAGCATGGAGCTCCAGGATTGATGCTCTCTAGTGGCAGGAGACATACAGACCCTTCTTTCTCTTTCCTTCATCCCTCCTTCTTCATGAGTGTGAGAGGGAGTTGGGGGGGATGTGGGAGGAGTCGGAGGGGTAGAAATAATGTAAACGAAGTACTCATGTATGTTCAGCTGTCCTCTCCTCTGCGTTGACTTTTAAGACTGAGTTTTGAGGACCTGAAAGCAAACTGCACCCACCCTCCATCTGAACACCTTTGCACCTGTTTCTTATCTTATTTTTTCCTCTTTACTTTTAGTATTTTTGGCTTGATCTTACTTTTAAAGAGCTTCAAAAGTTTTTATCCCCCCTATTATATCTAAATTTGTTTACGTTTTTCATTATTAGACATTTTGTTTTTGTTTAGACTCCTTCCTTTTTTCTCTTCTCTTCCATGATGCTTTTCCATACTCTTCTTTTCCCTTTTGAAGATTTAGCCTGACTTCTTACTTCCCTTTTAATTTTTCTTTTTTGTATTCTTTCTCTATCTTATATATCTACTATTCTACATTTACCATAAGTGATTTTTAACTCCATAGTACACTTTACATTTTAAAACTTGTTTTTTGGCATTAAATTTTCATTTTGGGGGCTTAGTTATATTGAGATCTTGATTAAAAATAGAAATGAAAAATCAAATAAAAAACAGAGTGGAAAGCACCAGAAATAGGCTTGCCTGGAATGGAATGGAATTAATAGAATAAAAGAAAATATAAGGAATGGAAGATGAGATAAAAAATTACCATATCCAATTATCAATAAAGAAAACAGTAACAAAAATGAGCAAGACCACAGTGTTCAAGAGACCAAACCTAAGAATCCAGGGAATAGAAGAAATAGATAAAAACTAAATGAATATAGAAATCTATTCAATAAACTAATAGAAATATTTCAAATCAAGAGAAGAAATACATATTGAAGTACAAAGGGCACCCAGGACACCAAATACCATGAGCAGAGGAGAAGCTTTCCAGGACACATCACAATCAAGATTCTAAAAGGACAAATCAAGAAAGACATAGTAAAAGCATCATAGAAAAGGCTGGAGAGATGGGCCAGTGGTTAAGAGCACTTGGTGCTCTTTCAGAGGTCCTGAATTCAGTTCCCAGCACTCATATGGCTACTCATAGCCATTTATAACTCCAGTTACAGGGAGTCTGACGCTCTTTCTGGTCTCCAAGACCTCCTGTGCTTATATGGTGCACATACATACACACAGGCAAAGCAAGCAAACACACAAAATAAAAATAAATACTTTTTCAAAGGCATCAGAGAAAAATGCCAACTCAGTTACAGAGTTAATAAGAATGCATCTGTCCTCTAATCAGAAACTTTACAATGCATTAAAATGTGGACTAATACATTTCAGGTCTTCAATGTAAATAACTGCTCATCAAAGTTGCTATGTCCATCAGAGTTGTGTTTTACAATTTAGAGAGATAAAAGGGCATTTCAGGACAACCAGAAGCCAAAGCAATTCATGGTCATTAAGTCAACACTGCAGAAGATAGTTAAAAGAATTCTAAACCCAGAAGATGAAGAAAGGCAGGAGAGTTTAGAAAAGAATGAAGTTCATGAGACAAATAGATGAGCGAAGGAGAACTAAGAAAGAATTCACCAATAGGGACAGAGTAAAACCAGTAAGTCACTAATATGAATAAGGGAGAATCAAAAATAAACAATTCAAAGCCTACTACCAGTATCAACTACAAAGTTACAAAGACTAGCAAAACATTCTCAACAAAATCCTAAAAGTAAATGGGCTTTACTTTCCAAAATAAAGGACACAAGCTTACTAATTTTAGTTAAAACAGCAGCAGCAGCAGCAGCAGCAGCAGCAGCAACAACAACAAAACACCTAAGTATTTGTTGTCTCTAAGAAACACACCTCACCAACAAAGTATTCCTAAACTGAGAATGACAGAGTAGAAGTCAGTCAACTCATCAAGTCAAAGATTAGTTGGTGGAGCTAATGGATAAATGACTTCAAATAAGACTTAGAATAGATAAAGGGTGCTACTATATATTGATGGATTATTACTAGAACTTGTAACAATTCTAGGTATATGCATGCACTGAACACCGAGGCTCCCAACTTCAGGAAACTAATTGAAGAAAAAACACAGTTGGTCCTGAGATAATAATAGCAAGTGGCTTCAATACCTCACTCTTACAAAAGATATGCCATTCACACCAAAAGATCAATAAAGAAAGTTTAATTCAGAATTAATCTTCTCCTTAGATTAAGTGAACTTAACAGTTCTGTAGAATTTTATATTTTGTTCACTAGAAGCAGACTACATCTTCTCAACAGTCGTTGGAACCCTTTTCTGAAATAAGTCCCAATTTTTATCATGAAATAAATCTTAACAAAAACAAAATAAGTGAAATATTTTTTTTTTGTATTCCATAAGCTCTCAGTGGAATAAGACTGCAACAACATAGAATCAGAACCTTATAATGGTACAAGTGCTTGGATTTTGACCAGTGTACTCTTGGATGATCTTCAGTCATTGGATAAATTAAGAAGGAAATTTGAAATTAAACAGATGCAAATGGAAATGGACAAACAACTTTTCAGATCCTTTGGGATACAACAGAGATTGTAAGATTGAAGTAGTAATTAAGTCTTCAAAAACAAGCCAAGATTCACTGCTGAGTTATACCAAACCTTTAAATATGAGTTGACACCAGTGTTTCTCAAACTCTTTCATAAACTAGGAAGGGAAAGGAAGGATGACTTCCAGACTCATTTTATGAACTCATTATTACCCTGATAGCAAAACCTGGTAAGAACATAACTTAAGTAAACTATACATTATTTTCCCTGGATGAACATACAAACAAAAATTCTCAGCAAAATACTTGCAAATCAGATACAAGAGCACATTAAGACCATACATACACCATGATCAAGTTGGCTTTATGCCAGGGATGCAAGGATAGTTTAACGTATACAAGTCAATAAATGCAATATAGCAAAATAAATTGACTTAAAGGCAGAAATTCCATGATGAAGTTGAATTCTCTAAATTAGTAACAAGAGAGAGATGTCTATACTCTTTTCAATTATAAAGTTTTAAATCATAAATACAGCAAAAAACAAAGCAAAACAAGAGAAAGAAACAAAAGAGATACAATCAGGAAGTCAAATTATTCATACACACACACACACACACACACACACACACACACACACACGATCACTGCAAGAAAAGTCTTTGATCCGTGTTGGCTTCATCTTTTCCAAACCTACTTTATTTGTGCTTCTTTAATATGTATACCTCCCTTCCAATCCACCTACCCTAGATGGGAGGGAAAAGAGGTTAATGGGAACAGGAGATGTAGACCTTGTTGAATTCAGTTCCTTAGAGTGATTCCCCTGGCATAGTCAGCAGGATTTCAGCAGACCAGCAAATCCACCAAAATTGCTTCTGGAACTTGGAACAGCAGCTGGAACCTAGAGCCCCAAAGCATTCTCTGCAGTAGTCTCCCTAGGAGCATCTGGAAGTGGAGTGATGAACAGCCAAACAAAACCAAGACCCCAAAAATCCCCCTCACAAAGTAGTTCGACTTCTAAGTGGACAAACATCACCTGTTCTCTCACAAGTCTGTTCCCTATTCCATACTTGGAGAACATGTTTATATGCAATATATCCCACAGTTGGGATCAAAACAAAAACATGTTTACATACATTACAGACCTGGTAAACCCTTCCAACACAGTATCATGCTCCAAGATCAGTATCTCAATGTCAATATATTTTCTATATACCAATAACAAACTTGTTGGCAAGAGTTTTAGGAAATAAGCCATTCACAATAGCTTCAGAAAATATCTAGGAATAAACCTGAGTAAGAAGGTGAAAGACTTCTACAATAAAGCTTTTAAAATTCTGAAGAAAGAAATGGAAGAAGACACTATAATATGGAAAAAATATTCTATGGTCAGGGATTGACAATATTAACATTATTAAAATTACTATACTATTAAGCACCATCTGAAGACTCAATACAATCCCCACAAAGATCTCAATGGCATTCTTTACTTTGTTGTAAAGGATTCTAAAATTCATATAGAAGCACAAAATTCTCCAATAGCCAGAACTATTCTAAGCAGAAAGCACAATGGTGGAGTTTGTTTGTTTTTGGTTTTAGTATACCTGATCTCAAATTATATTCCAGAACTTCACTGACACAGCATAATACTGATACACAAAAAGATGTTTCCAGGAAAACCAAATGCTACTTAGAACTAGACTCAAAACAACAACAACAAGAACAGCAACAGCAACAACAACAACAACAACAACAGCAACAGCAACGACAGAGATATGTAGACAGATGGAATGGTCTACATTGGATGGACATTACACTCTATACCCAAGTGTACTGAGAAAAGATGAAAGCTGCATGTAGAAAAGTAAAAGCTTGTACAAAAACCAATTGAGAATGGTTAAAAGACTTTAATATAAGACCTGTAAGTCTGAAGATGCTGAAGAGTATTCCAATGGCCCAGGAAATAATACCAATACTTGACAAATGGAATTGGATGAAATTCAAAGGCGTCTGCACAGTAAATGAAATAGCCAGCATAATGAGGAGATAGTCTACATAATGACAGAAAAAAAACCAACAACTGTGATCTATATGTCTGACAAGGAATTAACAACTATTTAAAACTAAAATAATTTCCACCTCAGTGTTGAGATTCTATTTCATCCCAGTCAGAATGACTATCATTAATAAAACCAACAACACAAAATGCTGATGAGGTTGTAGAGAAAGATGAATCTTATACACTGCTGGTGGAAATGAAATGGATGCAGACATAATTATGTAAATTCGTATGGAGGATCCTCAAATGACTGAAAAGAGAACTAACATATGATCCAGCTATACCTCTTCTGGTGTGATTTGGAAGAAAACTGATAGCATACCACAGAGATACTTGTATAGCCATGTTACTGAGTACTGTTCACAGCAGCCAAGATGTGGACCCAGCATAGATGCCCATCAGCAAATGAACTGTTTAAAAAAGAGTACATCCCTGGGTGCCAGTTTCCAGACCACGGCTCTGCCTGCAGTTCCAGAGACAACAACCACTGGGGACTACCAGCAGTGGTGAGGTTGATGCTCTCTGTGCACCAGGGCCTGAGTCCCAGCTCTGTCTCTAATCTCAGAGGTGGCAGCTATCAGTGACCACCAGGAATTACAGCCACCAGGGACTACCTGCAACCTCCAACCCTGCCAACACCAGGGACAAACAGAGGTCCAAAGGATAACATAAGAACACACTCAACAAAACCCAGGGCAATATGGTACCACCAGAACACAGCTACCCTTCTACAACAAAGCCCTGGATATCCTAACACACTGGAAGCATGGGAAAATGAACTTAAATCTAATCTTATGAAGATGATAGAGGCCTTCAAGCAGGAAATGAATAAATCCCTTAAAGAAATATGGGAAAATACAAGGAAGCAGAAGAAGGAAATGAATAAAACTGTTCAAGAACTGAAAAGTGAAATAGAAGTGATAAAGAAAACACAAACTAGGGCAATCCTGGAGATGAAAAACGTAGGAAACTACAGATGCGAGCAACACCAACAGATTACAAGAGATGGAAGAAAGAATCTCAGGCATAGAAGATTCAATAGAAGACATCAATACATCGGTCAAAGAAAGTACTAAGTCTAAAGTTTCTAACACAAAACATCCAGGAAAATTGGAAGGCCATGAAAAGACCAAACCTAAGAATAATAGGAATAGAAGAAGGAGAAGATATCCAGCTCAAAGGCCTAGAAAAGTTTTCAACAAAACCATAGAAGAAAACTTCCTAACCTAAAAAAACAGTTGCCTATAAACATACAAGAATAATAAAAAAAAAAAACCATTAAAAGCCAGAAAGGTTAAGGGGCAAGTAACATCTAAAGGCAGACCTATTAGAATTAAACCAGACTTCTAAATAGAGACATTAAAAGCTAGAAGGGTCTGGACAGATGTTATGAAGCCAATAAGAGGTCACAGATGCCAGCCCAGAATATTATACCCAGCGAAACTTACAATCACCATAAATGGAGAAAACAAGATATTCTATGACAAAACTGAATTTAAACAATATAGTTCTATTAACCCAGCCCTACAGAGGAAGTAGAAGGAAAATTCCAACATAAGGAGGATTACACCCAAGAGAACACAGGAAATAAATAATTTCACAGGAGCAAAAACAAAAGGGAATGGCACATGGATACTACCACCACCAACATCAGAATAACAGGAATCAACAATAATTGGTCATTAATATCTTTCAACATCAGTCTCAATTCCCCAATAAAAAGACATAGGTTAATGGCATGGATGTGAAAAGAGGATACATCAATCTGCCGCATATAAGAAACACACCTCAGCAACAAAGATAGATATAACCTCAGCATAAACGGCTGTAAAAATGTTTTCCAAGCAAATGGCCCCAAGAAGCAAACTGGAGTAGCCATTCTAATATCTAATAAAATACACTTTCAGGAAAAAGTAATCAAAAGAGATGGGGATGGGCACTTCATACTCATCAGAGGAAAAAATCCACCAAGATGACATCTCAATTCTGGATATCTATGCCCCCAATACAAGGGAACTCCCATTTGTAAAAAATATTATTAAAGATTAAATCACACATTGAACCCCAAACATTAATGGTGGTAGACTTCAACACCCCACCAAAGAAGATATTAGAAGATAAAAAGTTCTCCCATGGTCATGGATTAGTAGGATTAACATAGTAAAAATGGCCATCTTACTGAAAGCAATGTACAGATTCAATGCAATTCTCATCAAAATTCCAACACAATTCCTTACAGACTTTGAAAGAGCAATTCACTCTTATATGGAAAAAATAAAAAAGCCCAGTATAGGAAAAAAACTTGTATAATAAAAGAACTTCTGGAAGTATCACCATTCCTGATTTCAAGTTGTATTTTAAAGCAATAGTCATAAAAAACCACATGGTATTGGTATAAAAAGAGGCAGGTTGATCAATGGAATTGAATTGAAGACCCAGAAATAAACCCAGACACCTATGGACACTTGTTTTTAACAAAGCCAAAACCTGGAAAAAAAAGAAAGCATCTTCAACAAATGGTACTGGTCTAACTCGATGTCTTCATGTAGAAAAATGCAAATAAATCCATATTTATTACCTTGAACAAAACTCAAGTCCAAGTGGATCAAAGACCTCAACATAAGAAAAGATATGCTAAATTTAGTAAAAGAGTGACCTGGCCAGCAGGTCAGTCAACAGCAGTACCTGGAACAGAGAGTGGGAGCGGATGGGACAAGAGATGCAAGAAATGGAGACAAGATGGTGGTCAGATCAAATCTCCATTTATTGTGTGGCAGAGCAACAGTATATATAGTCAGCAGAAGGCGGGGCAGAAGGTAAGGGGGCGGAGTGAGGGAAGCAGGTGTTCGGGTTCCGCAAAAACATTGGGTATATCTAAACAGGATATAGGAAAAAAAACACCAAATGTAACCAGTGGAAAGGTGCATTCAGTACAAACTCTGAGTGCACGGACTTAAGCGATCTTACGAAAAATAACATGCCCGTGTAGGGCTCCCTACAAAAGAGAAAATAGGGAAGAGCCTTGAACTCGTTGGCGCAGGATACAACTTTCTGAACAAAACAACTCAGGCACTAAGATCAACAATTAATAAATGGGGCCCCGTGAAACTGAAAAGCTTCTTTATGGCAAAGGATACCACCAATAGAACAAAATGGTAGTTTACAGGTTGGGAAAAGATCTT
Source organism: Acomys minous (assembly GCF_964271855.1). NCBI lineage: Eukaryota > Metazoa > Chordata > Mammalia > Rodentia > Muridae > Acomys > Acomys minous. The sequence continues at coordinate 11,739,635 of NC_140496.1, forward strand.
CACCAAACCTACATCTGACAGAGGGCTAATATCCAGATGATATACAGGACTCAAGAAATTAAACACCAACAAACCAAATAATCCAATTAAAAAGTGGGGTACAGAGCTAAACAGAATTCTCAACAAGGAATCTTGAATGGCCATGAAACACAGAAATGCTCAATGCCCTTAGTCATCAGGGAAATGCAAATCAAAATGACTCTGAGTTTCCATATCACACCCATCAGAATGACTAAGATAAAAAAGTCAAGTGACAGCACATGCTGGCGAGGATGTGGAGAAAGGGGAGCACCCCTCCATTGTTGGTGGGAGTGTAAACTTTACAACCATTTTGGAAATCAGCCTAGTGCCTTCTCAGAAAATTGGAATATCTCTACCTCAAGACCTGCTATATATCTATGCACATACCCAAAAGATGTTCCACCATACTTTAAGGACACTTGCTCAACTATGTTCATAGCAGCTTTATTCGTAATAGCCAGGATCTGGAAACAACTCAGATGGCCCTCAACTGAAGAATGGATAAAGAAACCGTGGTACCTTTACACTACGGAATAATAGCTCAGCTATTAAAAATAAGAGAAATCATGAAAATTTGAGGCAAATGGATGGAACCAGAACAGATTATCCTGAGTGAGGAAACCCAGACTCAGAAAGACACATTCACTTACATTCGGATATTAGCCATATAGTACAGGCTAACTATACTACAGTTCACAGACCCAAAGAGGATAAGTAACAAGGAGGATCCAAGGGAGGATGTTTAAACATCACTGAGAAGGGGAAATAAAATAAGTAGCAGAAACATTAGAGAGAGGGAACATGTTAGGAGAGGGGGTGCAGAGAAATGAGGGTGGAGATCAGCTGTCATGAGAGCAGGGGCAAGAAGACAGATGGCTTGCAGAGGGATGAAAAACTGTGGGTAGGGGCATCTCTGTGACAAGCTTGACAGGGAATGTTCCTGGGAGGATATGGGGGTGACTCTAGCTGAGGCTCGTATTAGTAGGGGTCATGGAGTCTGAATAGGCCACCCTGTAAGACAGGGCCTTTAGTGGAGGGAGGGGAACACCAACCACCCACCAAAACTTCGGCCCCCAAACTTATCCTGCCTACAAGATGTGCAGGGATAATGATAGAGCAGAGATCTAGGGGATGTCCAACCAATGCCTGGCCCAACCTGAGACCCACCCCATGGGAGAGAGCCAACCCCTGACGCTATTAATGATTCTTTGCTAGGCTTGCAGATGGGAGCCTAGCATGAGAGGCTCCACCCAGCAGTAGACTGAAACAGACGCTGAGAGTCACTGCCAAACACGGGGCAGAGCACAGGGAGTTTCATGAAGGAGGTTTGTGTGTGTGTGGGAAGAATACAAGGACCTGTAGGGGACAAGAGCTCCACAAGAAGACCAACATAGCCAATAACTTGGGCCCAGGTGGACTTATGGAGACTGATGTGCACATGGACTCAACCTATATATAGCCGATGGGCAGCTTGGTCTTCATGTGGGTCCTTTAGAAAGGGGAGAGGGGGCTGTCTTTGACATGCACTCTGTTGCCTCTTTTCTATCACTTTCCCCTGGTGGGGCTGCTTTGCTAGGCCACAGGAGAAGAAGATGTGCTCAGTCCTGTGTCTACTTGATGTGCTGGTGTGTGTTGGTTGAGGGGGTTCCCCTTTTCTGAGGAGTAGGGGAGTGGAGACAGGGGGAAGAGTGAGGGAGGGTGGGCCTGGGAGGAGAGGGGGGGAGGGAGCTACAATCAGGATGTAAAGTGAATTTAAAAAAACAACAAAAAATGAAAACCAACCAACCAAACAAAAAAGAAAACAGGGTACACATTCACATGTACACAATGGAGTTTTAGTCTACTGTAAAGTATGAGATTATATCATTTACAGGAAAATGGATTTACAGGAACTGGGGATCATCATGCTAGGTGAAATAATTGCAGCTCTAATGAAACTAATATTGTATGTTTTGTGTGTGTGTGTGTGTGTGTGTGTGTGTGTGTGTGTGTGTGATGAAAACAGAAGGAACAGAAGGGAAGTTGAGGGAGAAGAAGCAGTCTAAAAGGATGAGCCAAAGAGGGAGCTAAGGCAAAGAAGACAAAGTGCCATGCTTTGTGGATCATAGTTTTGGTAGTTTTAAGCACCCAAGAACACATTCATAAATCTCTACATATTTATGTCATATATATGACCTGAAAAGAAGGGGACTATTTGGGAAAGAAAGGGAATAAAGGAGAGATGGGAAGGAGGATAGAGGAAAGTAACGAGAGAGAGGATGTGAGCATAGAACAGTTTGCTCTATCATCTATCTATCATCTGTTTATAATCTATGTGCCTGTCCATCTGTCCATCCGTCCGTCTATCCATCCATCCATCCATCCATCCATCCATCCATCGTCCATCCATCCATTCCTTTGTCCACACACATATGGAAATGTCATAATAAACCACTTTCACATGCCAACTAGCATCAATTTAAAAGACACGCCTCTTCTTATAGATAAATATGTTTGTGTAGTCATCTTTAGTGGCTGTGCAGCATTTGACAGTATAACTATATCAAACTTCTAATTAAAATGGATAATTGTTTTTGTTGGATTTTTTTCCCCCTAGTGTCTTCGCATATTTATCCCATAATACTAAAGATAAGGCCTAAAATGTACATTTCCTGAGCAACTTTTTAAATCTCTTGATATTTTGTTCAACTTGTTTATTCATTTTAGCGTTTTGATGATTTCACACATGTTATGCAGTTTGTTTTGATTATAGTCATCTCACATTTAAATATGATGCAGGCCTGGGAGTGTTGGCCCATGATCTTAGCACACGGGAAGGTTGCTGCAAGTTCAGAGCCAGCCTGAGTTATCCAACAAACAAAACCAACTCCCTACAACAAAGGTAGGAACTTGTTATGTTGTTGAATTAAAACTTGTACAGATTTGCAAAATGGTGCTCTGCTTTCAAAAGGACTAGAATTTAATATTGCAGTTTTAAGAATTACATAGGTACACTACCTTAGCATATTGTGACCACATATATTCTTAAGCTGTACTAATATACAAAGATCTATATCAATGTAATATTTTTGGCTTAATAATGTTCTTTGGTGTAAAAGCAGATTCAATAATCTACCATTTTACCTATAACCAATCCCTTTAAAACAATAACAAACATCCATCACCTACAGAATAACTGAAAACCATCCACCCCTTCTTGCAAATGTGGTATAGTTTTTCTTTGGGGGTGGGCAAGAAAATTGGGATATTGTCCAGTTTTTTTTAAGTTAGCTGTAACTTTTGCTGTCCAATGTCTGCATGCTGTGAAAGTTCAGAGCTTAATTGAAGTTTTGCCTGGAACAGCCTGTGATGCTGGAAGATCAAGCTAGCTGTTTTGAAATTGCCCCAGATGCGGATTTTTTCAAGGAAACAGCTATTGAGGTTATCTGTGAGGTAGGATCATCTGAGCTATTTGTCTTGTCTTTTTTGGTGTCTGGTCCTCTTGCTCAGCAAAATATTAACTTTCAAAGGTATTATATGCTTTTATATTACTATATGTATGGACTGTACATTGAGTACAGGTCAGTTAAAGGGGATTCTCTGGTCTGTTTGAGCAGGTAAGTCATTTGCTTTTCTATATAATTTAGTTTGGACCATATAACCAAACTATAAAATATTTTTTTAATGTATGCCATTTAAAAAATAGCATGATAAGTCCTAGGGATTTTGCAGCCAAAGATTTATTGCCCATGCAGAGTTGAAGTCCTGGCTGGAGACATTTTCAGTCAGTCTCAGAGCTATTCTTCTGGAAGGTTCAGCAAATTATGTTACCTGTCCTGTTTGGTCTTCTTGATTTCTTTCCTTCTGTCTGCAGTCACCATCTTCAGGAGGTCTCCTCTTGTCAAATCTGACTTCTATCAGTTTGGATGGACCACTCAGCTTTTTGTTTTCTATTGAGACAAAAGCATATTCTCCCCAATGCGACATATCTTCTGCCTTACATTTTGGAATTAGGGACCTTTATATGCTGATCTAATTCAGCAGTCCTTTCTCAAATCCAGTGTGTCTTAGCAGGTGTGCGACTTGTCTCATTTAAAAATTTAGAAATCGATAAATCATTTTTAACCTACTTTAGGGAGATAGTAAATCCCCCATCTTTTTAATGACCATCTTTAAAAATATCTTTTCATAATTTTTTGACCTAAAGTGTTATAAGCTGTATCTGTACCAGGTTTCATGTCATAATGTCTAAAAATGGCTGTATTCCAATGGATACACACGCTGAGGCACCATCAGCCCTAATTTGCAAAGGCATCTCCAAGACAGTCCCCATCTCTAACAAATGTATAACCTTGGAATAACACCATCCAGAATTTAAGGCAAACCCATTGGATTTCTGCATATGAACCTATGGCTTGGCACATATGTTTCAGCTCTCTAATCTCTGTAACACAGAGCACATAAGCCACTGTATGACCTCGTTCCAAGGCAACACCAAACAGGATTTACATTTCTACATTAGCATATAGACCTTCATCCAGAAGTTGAACCTTAACAATATACATAAAATACATACAGTATCCAATCTGACCGTGTTGGCCAAGGCAGCATCTGAGTGAGCTGCCGTCCTGCAATTTCTTCACGTTTTTGTGGATTTTCCTCATCTGTAACTACCTTTTCTTTCTTTCTTTTCCTTCTTTCTTTCTTTCTTTCTTTCTTTCTTTCTTTCTTTCTTTCTTTCTTTCTTTCTTTCTTTCTTTCTGTGTTATTGTAAGTTCCAGAGTGGGTTTCTCTGAAATTTCTCTATTTTGATTCAAAGATTCCTCCAACCTCTGTTCAATAGCTTTTAATTTAGCACCCAATTTCTCAGTCTCTTCGTTCTCAAAGTCTTTCTTATTCTGATCTCTCCCAAAGAGGAATACAAAAGTGAAACCATCACTAAATAATTATTTGTGTGCTAGGAGAAATAACTCAAATGGGACCCAGAAGGACTGTGTCACTGCCTCTGCTGCATTTTCAACAGAAAAAAAACCTTTAATCTCAAATCTCAAAACTTCCCCCTTCTAGACCTTACCAGCTCAGATGCTTGAGGCTTCTATGGGCTCCTAATCTTAGGAAGAGGCCTTTTCTGCCTCCCTCAAGGGATTTGGACCCCTCCCCTACTCTGGGAAGTTGTTTGGTCCACAAGTTTGGCTAGGAAAGTTTGGCTTTGAGAAGCTTGCTTTTGTTAAAGAGACATTCCTGCCCCCACCCCCCAAGGGCTACCTAAAAAAACTGCCTCTGTGGGGTTTGTATCAGTTTTTATTTTTCTGCACCCACATAGAGGCCTTGCTACTCTGTGAGGGGTCCAATTAGGAAGCTGTGAGTTCCTGCCTTAGAGACTGCGGGTTGCTCTTTTAACCCACAGAACTAAGAAACTGCCCTGTAGTTTTCTTTTCTATGTAAGTTCGGGCCCACTTGGTATGTCAAAATGTTACAGTAATTTTTGTAAAACTGAGTTTGTTTCTCAGTTTCTCTCTTAACCTGGCTATCACACCAATAACTGGGACTCTATTATATTTATTTAAACAAGCTTCACAGCACAAGAACTGATTGAGAAGTTACGACTCTATTCTTAATCCATTTAGTTAACCGGCTTCTTCCCAGTTTATATCCCAGAGATACTTGCACTTTGTGGCTTTTCCTATTCCAGTTCTCTTTTCCTAATGTCTCCTGGACCTCTCCCATGGCCGGATCTTCTGCTTCCTCCTCTAACTCCACCTCCCCTGGATGGCAGGAAGTCCAGCCTTGTTCCCTCCCCTGCTCAGTGATTGGCTGTAAGCTGCTTTGTTGACATATCAGAGGACAACTGTGGAGTAGAGTTTATACAACATTGAGACAGGAGATTCTCAGAACAAGGTTTGGAACCAGAATATGAGAGATACAGAAAACAACATTTGAATTACATAAGAGACTGTAGCTTTTTGATACTTCTGTGTAATTATTTCTTTGTATGACACCTGTATATTTAAACTTCAATTATTATTACCATGGGTGCACAATTTGTGTGTGTATGTGTGTGTGTGCATGCACACATGTCGCAGGACTTGTGTGGAGCTCAGAGGACAACTTTAAAATATTGATTTTCTTCTTCAGCCTTTATGTGGGGTTTGGGGATTGAATTTAAGCCTTGGGACTTGCATTGCAAGCCCCTTTACCTACTGAGCCAGTGTGTTGCTCCTTCTAAGATATTTTTAAGTGTTTGTGACTGGTATGTGGGAAAGTTGTTATCTGGTTACAAGTTGTTTGCTACTTTCCTGAGCTATCTTACCTATTTTCAGTTTGGCTGATTCCCCCTTGTTGGTGAAACCAGGAAGTCAGTGTACTGTATTACTTATTTTCCCTCTGAACTGTATTGACCACAAATCCCAAAACAGAAGTAAACAATAGTGGTGATTTTATGTGTCATTTCCTCCTGATTTTAGAAGAGGGAGTGTCCCTGGTGCCCATGAACTTCCTTCCAAGTGCAGTAGGGTTGCTTAGCCAGGAACACTTTGGGTCTCCTTCCATCCTTCACAGTATTTCCCCCACTGATCTATTGCTTAAATCATATGAATGACTTTATAATGTTAAATTATCTTTTCATATCTGAAAGCATCTCAGGTTATACAGTGTGATATTTTTATGAAAGTGACTCTTGACATTCATATTTGATTGCATTTTGTATTTCAATATCAATTCTAGAAATACCCTTGCTAAATTTTATTTTTTTTTAAGATTTTGTGATATTTATCACAAACACATACATAAATATGTAAATGTATATATTATATAATATACATATATGTAATATATATATATATGTTTGTGTGTGTACTCATGTGTGTGGATACCAGAGGTCAGAATGAGAGCCTTCTTTTATCAGTTTTCACCGTATTTTTAATTTTTATTTTAATTTGTTGTTTTGTTTGAGACAGGGTTTCTCTCTATAGCTCTAGATCTCCTGGAACTGGCTCAGTTGACCAGGCTGGCTTCGAACTGAGAGATCAACCTGCGTCTGCCTCCTAAGCGCTGGGATTAAAGGCCTGTGCCACCAGATCAGGCATCTACAGTGTGTGTGTGTGTGTGTGTGTGTGTGTGTGTGTGTGTAATGTTTTGAGACAGGGTCTCTCACTGAACCAGTTTGACAAGACTAGCTGGCTAGGACCTTCAACTTTGTGCCTCCCTAGAAGTGGGGTTACAGGAGTGCACCAAAATGTCCTGGGGTTACAAACTCAGATTCTCAATGTGTGCATGACCATCACTTTTTCCCTGGGATCTCTTCTCAGCCCATACTAGTTGGTAAATGTTATCATTTGTAGTGATTTCTCTGAAATTAGTTTTGAAAATATTTTCTTCTACCTTCTGGAGAAGTATCAAAATATGCTTACAAATTTTTCACTTGGAATTCCATCTGACCCTAAAAAAAATGTGAATAACTTAAAACAACAACAACAACAACAACAACAACAACAACAACAACAACAACAACACTCCACTTCCTGTCATCCCCTTGTACTTCTGGATTTTTCTACCTCTTCATGAGTCAATTCTAACTATTTTAAATTTCCAGCGTCATTTAAAATATTTTTAGAAGCTGTAAAATTTAGCACAATCATGAGGTTTCAGTTAATAAATGTTTAATCTGAATAAAGCCAGAGCTAAGATGTCAACTCTGCCTGCTGCCAACAGGTGGCAATAGCAGTCACCTTATGCTACTTAAATCCTTTTCTATGCTCATTTTTTTGTTTCCTTTTATTGAAAATAGATTTCCCCTCATATAATATATCCTGATTATGGTTTTTCCCCTCCCTTGACTACTTCTAACTCCTCCCACCTCCCTCCCATCTGGATCCACCCCTTTGTATCTCACATCTCTCATTAGAAAACAAATAGGTTTCTATGGGATAACCAGAAAATAAAATAAAAGATAAAACAAAAACTAACACATAGGAATAGGACAAAATGAACAACCAGAAGGAAAAGAGCTCAAGAGAAGGCACAGGACCTACAAGGGCCATAGGATGCTTCTCAGAGCTCAAGCTTTTGCCTAGTTTCTGCAAGACCCTGGATGTGGTTCCCAGTGCTTCAGATAAATGAGCAAATGAAAACAGGAACAAATGGATGAGACCCAGATCTTTTCAGTGCGAGACCTTTAATCTTTCGTAATGTTATCCTTTCTTCATCTTCCCCTCTCTTTATGGATCTCTTTTCTCTCTCTTCCTCTCTCCTTCCTTTTGTCTTTTTAACTTCCCTGACTTGGATTTCTTTTCTTTTCTGCTTTTGGTTTTCGAGACAGGGTTTCTCTGTGTAGCCTTGGCTGTCCTGCACTCACTTTGTAGACCAGGCTGGCCTCGAACTCACAGCGATCCGCCTGCCTCTGTCTCCCGAGTGCTGAGATTACAGGCGTGCGCCACCACGCCCGGCTAGATTCTTTCAATATTGATTCCGAGACCCTTGAATGCACCATTTGTTAACATGTTGGCTGTAACCTACCACCTTCGATGCCCTTACTCTTCAATATGGTTAATTTCCGGATGAGCTGTCACCGCGACTCTCACATCCCCTCCTGTGTGATTGTGTAGGACAGATTTGCTTTTTATTTCACAACGGGCCACTCTTCGGGTCTAGGAATGGCAACGTTCTTATAGCGCAGAATGTTCCCTGATATAACCATTTATGAAGGGCCTCTTGTTCAGTGTAGTATTTTTTATTAATTTTGAGAGTTTCATACTCACTCCCAATCCCCCCAAAACTCCTCCAGGATCTAGTCCCACCTCCCTACTCCTGCCTCAACTTCATGTCTTCCTCTGTTCCACCCTCTCACTTTTAAAATAACCAATTGAGTTTAATTTGCGCTGCTCCTGGATGTGTGGTCATCTCCTGGAGTGTGGTTGAGCTATCAGGGACTACACCCTTAAAGAAAACTGACTCTCTTTCTCCCAGAAGCCATAAACTGTGAACAGATCCTAGCTGGGTGGAGAGCTCAGAAGCCCCCCTCCCCCCATGCCATGCTAGACTATTGACTTGCTTGATCCTGTGCATGGCTTGTGCAGGTGCGTTCATGAGTGTAGTGGTTCTTTCACCTCCAGAAGACACATTTAAGAGCCTCCCCAACCTCTGCCTCTTAAAAATCTTTCTGTTCTCTTCCTTGATGTTCTATAAGCCTCTTATTCTTTGTCTGTCTCTGTCTCTGTCTCTCTGTCTCTGTCTCTGTTTCTGTCTCTCTCTCTCTCTCTCTTTCTCTCTCTCTCTCTCTGCTATAGATGACCCATTTGTGTCTGAGCATGCCTCAGTCTCTCCTACATTTTGATTGTTTCTGAGTTTCTGCATTAAGTACTGTCTACTGCACAGAGAAACTTCTCTGATCGGTTCTGAGAGCTACATTAATCTACAGGTAGAGGCATGGGGATTAAGAGCACAGCTTGATAGCACATCCATTGAGCAGAATAATAATAGTAAGTCGCAGGGCTGGGAGGAGGGCTCAGCGGTTAAGACCATTAGTTCTTGCAGAGGATCTAGGTTCAGTTTCCAGCACCCACATGGTGGGTTATCATTCATGTTTCAAGTCCGTTCCTTTATTTATTTATTTATATATTTATTCTTTAATTGTGGAGAGGAGAAAGTCAGTCATGGGGACTGCCTACTCTTTCCTTCATTTGAGGAAAAGTCTAGAATTATTCCTTTCTCTCTCATCATTGGTTTTGGTTCCAGATTGTTTCTATGGTGATTGTTATTTTTACTGTCATTTTCAGTAAAACTGGATTTCAAACAGTATTTTAGACTTAGGTATTTTGACCAGTTTTAGGGTTTATTGCTCTCTCATTCCTGATTTAATTTTGGTTGGAGTGCATAATTGAGTGTTTTTTCCCCCAAGAAAAGCCTGTGAGAAGTGTTTTTTTTCTGAGTTGTTGTTAATACGAGGGTTTGCTTGAAACACTGTCTTTAGCTCATCACTGTTTTCTTCCACTATATCTTTCTGTTTTATTTCTGTTCTAGTCAGCTTCTCTTCCCTTGAACTGTTTAATCATGTCTTTACTGGCCACTATCTCTGTTCTGTAATTACCTTATTTCCTTCCCTCGTGTTAATATCTTTGTCCCTTTTTCCTAAATTCTACAGGATATTTTTGTTTTCTGTCCACATCACATACTGCCATTTCTACCATGTGCATTTTAATTCTGCCGCATCACTTTCTGATTAAAAAAAAATCTTCCTGTTATTCATCTCCCATTTAAAGCACATTTATCAGTCTTTCCCTATTTCCCCCTCGTTCTTTATTTTAAAAGCCTATGACTTTTTGGTTTCTTTGAGAACCCTAACTTGGTTTTGTTTAAAACTTTTAAAATATCACAATATTGTGTGTGTGTGTGTGTGTACACATACATACATACCTATGAATTTATCATGGTGGACATGGAGATCAGAGGACAACTTGTGTAAGTCAGTTCTCTCCTTCTACTGTGTGGGTCCTGAGAATTGAACATGGGTCCTTAGGCTTGGAGGGGTCCGTGGAGCCACCTTGCTAGTCGCCCAGCTAGGTTTTGAAATGTTTCTTCTAGATTCTGGCTTGACTTATCTGAATGAAAGCTCTTCCCTTAGTTTTCTTCTTTTCAGGTTTCTTGTTCCCATTTGTGAAAAAAAAATACTGAAATCAAAGCCTTAGCAATATCTATATATTTAGAAAAATCTAGTAGTTAACTCATAACAAAGAAAAGTACTCTTTCTACAGGTATCTCTCTGCTTTTAGTGGCCTCTTGTCTCTCTTAGTAAAAATATCATGAAAACGCTTTTTCTGTATTTTGGTATATAAAGAAATGAGTATATTTCTTTCTTTCTTTCTTTTTTTTTTTCTGAGATAGGTTTCCTTGTGTAGCCTTGGCTGTCCTGGACTCACTTTGTAGACCAGGCTGGCTTCGAACTCACAGCGATCCACCTGTCTCTGCCTCCCAAGTGCTGGGATTAAAGGCATTTGCCACCATGCCTGGCCCAGAAATGACTATATTTCTAAAAATGCTTTAACATTTGCTGATAGATTGAGCAGGGCTGCGTAGTATACAGCTTTAACCCCGGAACTTTCGAGGCAAATCTCTGTAGGTAGATATCTGTGAGTTTGAGGCCAGCCTGGTCCATACAGAAAATTCCAGCACTTAATATCAGCTTACATTTGGTGGCACACTTGCCAGTTAATGATCCATTTGATGCCCTGTCATTAAGTAAAGCCAGACTCCATTTGTGCACCTTAACTAAGTTCCTATCACTTTCTTTGCCAAGGACCCACCCAGGATCCCACGTTATTTTCAATCACCAAGTCTCATAATTCTCCCTCAACTGTGGCCATTTCTCAGACTTACTTTGTTTTATTTTGATGTTTCGACAGTTTGAAGAATACTGGTTGGACTTTTTTTTTTTTTTTGTGCTGTTGTTGAGATTTTGGAGACAGGGTCTCATGTAGTCCACACAGGCCTCCAGCCTGTTAAGCATTGTCTTTGAAATCCTGGTCCCCAGGCCACCTTTCAGGTTCTGGAATTGCAGCGGTGTCCTCTCTCCTTGGCTCCTGACAGGGTGTTTTGTAGAACTGTAGAATGATGCTCCCCTTATGGTTTTATTTGGGTTGTGGGTTTTGTGGAAGAAGGGCCTCATTTTAATACTGTCATGCCAAGGGCACATGCTGTCAACAAGCTGTTGGCCTATTTTGGCCACTGGGCTGCGGTCATGTGGGTGAGGTTTCTTTTGTCTCGAGCTCCTCTGCACCTGTCTTTCCTCACGCCAGCCTTAGGAAGTGACTACGGGGAGAATGATGCTGTATATTTGACTTTGAGCATTTTATTTTGGTTATTTGGAATGTTTAACGCATAGGATAATTTTGTTTTTTTTTTCACCCATTTATTCATATAAGCCACTTATTGATATATTATTAGTAACTTATGGATATTTATTTTATATTTTGAATATAATCCAATACTGTTTGATTAATTTTGTTGAACTTCTCTTGCTTTGGCCAATGAGAGCTTTGTAAGATGGCTCTGCTGACACACTCCATCCCTGTGGGCTGGTTATTGAGTACTTTCTTAGTTTCTGGTACCATGAGATTTTCTAGCATCTTCTTGCCTATTTCTAACCCCAGTCCTAGAATTGGCCGTTGTTCTAATGATCCCTGCTTCTGTTCATTGGAGAATGCAATAAGGATTCAAGATCTAGGTTTTTAGGTGTGCCTGTGTTACTGGGTGGTTTATTTTATTTTATTTTTGTACTCTCAGCTAGCAGAGGAAGGAAACACATGTGCATGGGTTTCAGTGTGAGCTCAAATATCTACAACTATCACTAACGCATAATTGCCTGCATACACTAGACATGTTCAGCCTAATGTTTTCAACTCTGCCAATGAGCGTGCAGGTCACTACAGCTCTCTTCCATTGCTTCTCTGTAGACTCCCACATCAGAATTTTGCATCTAAAACACATTTCCTTGAAAACAGAGACTTCTCAGTCAGGGTGGCAGTGCAACTTGTAATTCTAGCACTTGAGAGGAAAAAAGGCAGGAGAATCAGGAGTTCAAGGTCATCCTTAGACACCTAGAAAGTTTGAGGACACCATGGGCTGTGTGAACCCTTACCTCAAAGAAATAGACAAACAAATACTAGTATTTCCTACCTCTACAAATCTGTGCAAGATTATTCATTATGTATTTATATACTTGTGACAAAACATCTGGAAAAGTCAACCATCTATATGGAACAAACCAGCATATTCTAGATCCAATAATGGCTTTTTGACGCAGGGTTTCAGGATTTCGCCTGGGTTGACCTTGAACTTGCTGTGTTGCCTAGGTGACCTTGAACTATGAGTCTTTTTATCTTAGTCTTTCTGGTTTTGATATTATAGACATGTGCCTGATTTTAATAACTTAACATTTGTACATGCACACATATGCACACATGCATGTTCGCAATCACACACACACACACTTTTGTAAAGAAAGCTGTGACCTCACTAGACAAACTGTAATCTTCTTTTCCTTCTCAGTGAACTATAATGAGCTGTCCCCACATTATTATTAACTATTCTTTTTAAAGGTCATGATTTTAATTTCCTGTAGAATATTAATCTGTAATTATGGAAATTTAAATATTAATAATTTTTGGTATTGTAAATAATTATAGCACATACTTCTAAGCATAAGCCATTATGGATACATAAGATCCTTTTATTTAAACTATTTTGAGGAAGCTAAATTTCTGGGCCCTAAATTACAAACATTTTGAGTCTTAAGACAAGCAATGTCAAACTTCTTGAAAAGGTAGGAATAATTAAGTTTATATCCAAATTACCTGTGGTCTAATTGCTGTATATTATCAGGAATACTGAGTATTAGAATAAAAATTTTAACTAATCCATTGATTAATTAAAATGGCATGTCCTAGTTGTCTCATTGTATTTTTTCTATTATAAGAACATTTGTGTAGCTTATTTTCTAAGTTAACTGTCTGTTTCTATTTCATTACTTCCACATTGCCTGGTAGTGCCTTTCTTCATTTTTTTCTGAGTTGGATAGCTTTTATTTTTCTAAATAATATTGTAATTTCAGAATAAATACACACTCAATATGGAAAACAAGGAAGTACAGAAAATTACAAATCAATAGTTGCTCATGATCTTATTGTGTCTTCTTAGCTTTTTGCTCTCATGTTAGTTCTGATAATGCTGGGATCTGCATACTTGCTCCCCATAATGACTGTATTAAAACCCAACTGGTAGTGCCTTAGATTTGGTTGTTGTTGCTGCTGTTGAGATTTTGGAGACAGGGTCTCATGTAGCTGACACAGGCCTCTCGCCTGTTAAGCATTGTCTTTGAAATCCTGGTCCGCAGGCCACCTTTCAAGTTCTGGAACTGCAGCGGTGTACTCTCACCTTGGATCTTGATTGGATGTTTTGTAGACTGTAGAATTATGCTTCCCTTATGGTTTCTTTTTGGTTTGTGGGTTTTGTGGAGGAAATGCCTCATTTCAATCCTGTCATGCCAAGGGCATGTTCTGAGGGCGAGACCCCTGTGAACGGGATTGGTGGCCTTCTTGCACCTGAGGATGTACTGACAAGGTGCCATGCGCAGACCGGGAAGTGAACAGATGCCTCTCACTGCATCATCTGCATCTCCTGGAACTGTGAGCAACAAATGTTTCATTTCTTCTCTGTGATTGACCGAGACTGTGGTATTTTGTTGTATGAGCCTACAGGGACAATGACAGTAAGTCTTTTCACACAGTAAATATTATTTTATACGCGGTCAATTAGAAAAATGGCCCCATTGTATGGCTTGTTTTATAGCTTGCTCATTACTCATTTAATGTCGCACCAGCACTATCTCCTGAGCATCTACGTAGTGGACTCATCTGATTTAAAGGAAAGGCCTCTTGAGAATGTGCACCTACGCGTCTTTGCGAAGGTTTTCACTCATCAGGAAGGCTGGCTGCCCCCTGGCTGCTTCCAGGCTGCTGATGTCTAGTTCCAGAGAACTGCTCTTCATGTCACAGCACACCCACGTCCTGGCGGTGTACTTGGCTATGGCCACTCTCTTAGCAAGAGGTTAGAAGGCATGGCTATGTAGCTTTATTTCTATGTCCTGTCTACACACACAGCTGATCTTTCGAACTACAGTATAGTGGAGACAAGATCGGAGCTTGTCTAAAGCCAGAAGAAGAGAAAATGGATGCAGAGAAAGTGCACTCACTTGCCCAGTGACTGCCTTAACCTCCAGGGCCACAGATCCAGGTTCCTGTACCCAGGTCTCTCCAGCCAGCCCTGGAAGTTGGTGCTACTTTCTAGACATGGTGGCTTCCATAGAGGCCCATGCCAGGACCTCTTTACTCTTTGTTCAGGTGTCTTTTCTGTTGCTGTGAAAAAACACTTCATGTACCTGGAATAGTGGCTCAAGGATTATGAGTTCAAGGCCATCCTCTTCTATATCGTGAGTTTGGGGCCAGCTTGTACCACATGAGATCCTTTTAAAACAACCAAGAGAAGTTAGTACTAATTAGGTGTGGTGGAGGAGTTATTGCTACATTTAAGAGAAGAATTCTGGCATACTTTCATGACATGATGTGATGTCTTCTGCTTGCTTCAAAAGAGTCTAGGGATGGTATGGGGCTGCAGAGGTAAAGTCAGTATTGTTGACCCAGGGTTCCTGTCCTGTGCATTGGTTGTAGATGGAGTCACTGTAGTAGCCAACTAACTTTTGCTTAGGTTTAGGATTTTTCCCCCCTGTTCAAAGGCAAACAACCAAAAGAAAGAGGAGGAAAAAGAAGAGATTAAGAACAAGAAAGAAAAAAGACCTTGAAGGAAAAGCCCTCTGTAGTGCTTTACCGACTCTGCTCTGTTCCCTCAGGGTTTAGGCAACAGCTCACAGTGAACTGCTGTCATGTCCCTCCTGCGCGGTGGCTCCTGGCCTGAGGCCTCCTCATAGAAGAGAACAGGGATGCTCACCTCCTGAGACTTGGAACAAAGCAGCCTGAGGCGGCTAAGAAAATAAGCATTTTTACAGCCTGCAGTTCATGGAGGGTGGTCCAGGCATCTACAGTGGCCCAGAACTCTTCCAAGAATCCCCGTACATTTCTGACAGTTCTTTTGTGTTCTGGCTTTCCACTCCTGAGCTCCCACACGAGCTGAGGGGTTTTCTAGATAAAGTTATTGATCTGATAATTGATGCTTTGTGTTCTCCTGTATCTTTCTCTCTTCCTACCTCCATTCAGATCCCAACATATTAAATATCAATCTATACAGCCCACAGGTGCAACAGCGCTTTGGAGTTCACAATTGTCAGTGAAACTTTTGAGAAACTCAGACACGTGGCAGTGTGGCCACTTAGGAACACAGTTCAGTTTTACAGTGTTGCGGTTGATGGAGTATGTACCCACAGAAATTACAGTCTCATCTTCTTAGACACAGGGACATTGAGTTCACAAATGTCTAAACACACACACACACAGACACACAGACACACACACACATACACACACACACACATGCACTACCACCACCACTACCACCACCACCACCACCAACAACAACAAAGCTGATGTTCTTTTCTTTAGCATCTACTTACCTCTAACCCCAATATTTCAAGGCCACAGGGTCAATTCTTAGTCAAGCCACAGAGCCAAATATTAGGGTTTCTTTTTCTCCTGCTACCTTTGCCAGGGGGATGTTTTCTTTAAGAATAGTGTTAAAGTTATTTTTATAAAACTGTGTTTGTATCTCGGTTTCTCTCTTAATCTGGCTATCACAAAAAATAACTGAAACTCTTCTATATTTGTTAAATAATTAGCTAAATAACATAATAACTGAGCAGTAATTACTCTATTCTTAACCCTCTAAGCTAATCTGGTTTCTTCCCAGCGTACATCTCAGAGATACTTGAATATTTGTAGCTTTTCCTATGCCATTTTTCTTTCACCTGATGTCACCTGGATCTCTCCCATGGCTGAATGCCCTACTTCCTCCTCCATCCCTGTTCTCTCCTCTGCTCAGCGACTGGCTGTGGGCTGCTTTACTGGCATGTCAGGAGACAGTTGGGAAGCAGTGTTTATGTAACATTGAGACAGGAGATTCTCAGAACAAGGATTGCAACCAGATATGGTTGGGGGAGGCAGTAGAGAAATCAATGTTTGAATTACACAATAACTTTATGCCTGGGTCTTCGTGTGTGTGTGTGTGTGTGTGTGTGTGTGTGTGTGTGTGTGTGTGTGTGTGTGATAGGATGTGTAAAGTTATGTACATGCATGAGTGGACACCAGAGGCTCACATAGTGTATCTTCCTCTAGTCTTCACTTCCTTATTTTTTAAATATGACTTGTCATCAACACTAGAGTTTACCATTTTACTCAGATCTATTGGTCCACAAGCCCTGAGATCAATCATCCCTGTCTGTTTCAGCCCTGGAATTTTAGGAATATACCACCACTCCTGGCATTTATATGGGTTTAGAGGTTCCTAGGATTGTGTGGTAAGCACTTTACCTAATGAGTTGCCTCCCTGTTTTGCTTGGACCTTCTTCAGGCAACAGAAGTCTGAACTGTCTCTTCCACAGCATTTCCTAGTGTGCTTTCTTGCAATTATACCACAGGACCCACCTGAAATGTGACATGCCTAAACCATTTGAGTCCTACCTAAGATGCTTGGAAGGGAAGACAGTCTCACCTCATTGCCAGAAACCTTGGAATCCAGAATTAAGGTGGAGGAGTATCTTGATGGATTTTTCTGTGAGGTCCTGGCTCTTTCTTCTCTCCCCCTGTGTTTTCAGCCCACCCACTATTCCACAGTATGTAGGTGTTTTCTGTCTCTATTTCCACCACACCTCTTTCTCTATCTTCAAGGTCTTTAGAGGCTCTGAACATTAACCCTGTGTGGAGCAGCAGGGGGTTCTCACAGTGAGAGTGTGAGGGGAGGAAGGGAAGGAGGAAAGGGTCCCACATAGAACACTGCTGATGAGCGGCAGGTGTCATGGCTGATGGAAAGGGAGCACTGTTTCAGGCATCCCACTCTAACCCCCTTCTCCTGCATCTTCAGAATAGCCCCCATCCCCCACATCACATCTCTCTTTATCTAACTTGACTTCTCTCATTTATCATTACTTTATACCTATGCTCAACTCTCCCATGATCCTCTCCTTGTATTAGACCCCTACTGCCTTGGCTAAACCCAACACTGATACCTTGTCCAGCCTGCCCCTGAGCCACAGAATCTGGCCAGGAAACTTATAAGCATGACTACTGCTTCACATTCTTAGACGTTGGACTTACGATCACAAATATCCAGGGGGCCCTCCACTCCCCGCCAGCCATGCCTCTAGGCTTTCCTAGCCAACCTACTCTTTTCTTAGGGTGGACTTTCAATGTCCTTTAACTGTCCTTCAGTAGACAGCACTACAAAAGCCATTTATTTATAAGTTGTCTAAATCTGGATACCTTTGGGAGCGAGCAGCATCGCTACTGAGAGTTTTGCGGGGGAGGACCGCAGACTAAGTCAATATGGTTCCAGGCAAATTGCATCTCCTATCTGGCGCCTCTTCTTCTTTCTTGCTTCCATCAGATGATTTCACGGCTTATTTCATGGGGAATATAGAAATAATAGAAGACAGCTCTGGCCTGCCAGCTGACTTCCTCTGCAATGTGCCATAGACCTTCCTTTGTCCTCCCAGGTGATGCTGGGCTAGTTGCCTGTGGCAGCCATTACAAATGGCAACAACTGAGATGGCTCAAGCTGATGAAAGTTTACTCTTTGAGTTCTGGAGACTGGAGGGACTATATCAGGGTGGTAACAGGGGTACACTCCATCTCAAAGCTTTGAGTAAGAGCTCTTCTTTGCCTCTTCCAAGCACCTGGTTACCGGCATTGCTTGCTTGCAGGTGTGTCACTTCCAGCTCTTCCTCTGTTGCCTCATGTCTTCTGTCTATATATTTCTATCTCCGTGTTTTCTAACTGGAGGGCTACTGCTTAGGCTAGTGAGATGGGTCAGTGAACAAAGGCATTTGTTGCCAAGCCTGCCAGCCTGAGTTCAATACCCAAGATCCAACTTCTAGAAGTTGTCCTCTGAACGCTACACATACTCTATAAATATACCCCACCCCCAACAAATACATGTAATAATAATAAAAAGATAGTAGCTATCATGTTAGGTGCCATCCTAAGCCTTATGATCCCTCTGTCTTAGTCACCGTCCTGTTGCTGTGAAGAGGCACCGTAACCCAGGCAACCCTTGTGAAAGCCTCCTGTTTTATTGGAGCCTTGTGTACACTTTCAGAGGTTTAGTCCATTATCATCATGGTCGGGTGCATGGTGGCATGCAGGCAGGTGCTGGAGCAGTAGCCGAGAGCTACATCCTAATCCAGAGAGACAGAGACAGAGAGACAGAGACAGCGAGAGACACAGGGAGAGCGAGTGTACCTAGGCTTGGCATGGGGTTTCAAAAAAACCTTAAAGCCTATACCAGTGACACATTTCCGCCAACAGGCCCACACTTATTAATTATTTCAAAGAGTTTTACTCCCTGGTGATTAAGCATTCAAATACACAAGCCTATGGGGCCCATGCTTATGGAACCCACCACACTCCACTCCCTGGCTCCAATAGGCTTGTAGCCTTATCATAAGGTAGAAACACATTCAGTCCAACTTCAAAGGCCCCCATGTTCTTCAGCCTCAACACTGTTTAAAAGTTCAAGGTCTCTTCTGAGACTCCTGGAATTCCCTTAACTGTAAGCCCCTGTTTTTTTTTTTTTTAAAAAGCAGATCACATATTTCCAATATACAATTTGCCAGAACATACATTACCATTCCAAATGGGAAGAACAGGAATATAGTGAGGAAATACTGGACCAAAGCAAGATTGAAACCATCAGGACAAGAGCCAAGTCTGCATCTCCATGCCTGGTGTTGAAGTGCTCTTCAGATCTCCAACTCCTTTCAGGTTTTTTTGGGGGGGGGGCAGCATCCCTCCTCTCTCTCTTGGGCCAGTTCCTCTCCCTGTTAGCAGGTTTCCTCAGCAGATATCCTACAACTCTGGCCTCCTCAACATATTGGGGTGTCCAGCACAAGCCAGGCTTCACTTTCATAGCTTCACGTAATAACCTCTCTAGGTCTTCATGCAGGGAAAACCCTGACACATGCCTGGCCTCAATGACTTTCCTTAGCTGTAGAGGGAGATTCCACACCGCCTTTCTTGTATTCTTGATTCTAAAGCCAGAACCACACGATCAAAGCTGCCAGATTCTGCTGCTTGCTGAGGCTGGAACATGGTCCCCTTGTTCAGTTTACACTTGCCTCGGCTTTGTGTGGCTTCTTTCAATGCTTAGGCTTTTCTTTAATTTTGTTTCAGGAGTCAGAAGCGTAGGTGGGTGGGATCTTGCTCTGAGGCCACCACTCTCTTTTTATTCCATTCAGCATCAGGATTTTCTTTAAACTTTTTTTTTTTAATCTCCTTGAGTGCTGGACTTAGCTCCATTATACTTCCTGGTGTTCTTTTTCCCTTCAGACTTTAGATTTTGTATTTTCCCTTGCTCAGCTTTTTCCTTTTCATCATAGATCTGTGTAAGAGTGATGACTAGTAACCACATGACACAGTCAATACTAGGCTATCTTGAAATTTCCTCAGCTAGTGCC
Source organism: Acomys minous (assembly GCF_964271855.1). Classification (NCBI taxonomy): domain Eukaryota; kingdom Metazoa; phylum Chordata; class Mammalia; order Rodentia; family Muridae; genus Acomys; species Acomys minous. The sequence goes on from NC_140496.1 coordinate 11,759,802, forward strand.
ACTAATCTGAAAGTCTTCATTTAGCCTCAGACAGATTTTTTTTTTTAAAAGAACAAGACCAAAAAAAAAAAAAAAATCAACCACATTGTTTACAAAAAAAAAATCACAATAATGGTCTCTAGGCCACTTACTAATATTCTTTCCCTTTGAAACTTCCTGAGCCAGGCCATCATAATTTACATTGCTGTCAGTTCCACTGTTTTCTGCCTTCCTAATAGTAAGGCCCATCAACCCCATTTAAAGCTTTTAACTGCTTTCCTAAGCCAAAGTCAGGCTTGTCACAGCAACACCATGCTCCTGGTACCAACTTCTGTCTTAGCCAGTGTTCTGTTGCTGTGAAGAGACATCACCATGGAAACTCTTATGAAAGAAAGTGTTTTATTAGGGACTTGCTTACAGTGCCATTATCATCATGGCAGGGAGCATGAGAGCGTGAAGATAGTGGCTGAGAGCTACATCCTGATCCATAGGCAGAGAGAGAGAGAGAGAGAGAGAGAGAGAGAGAGAGAGAGAGAGAGAGAGAGAGACAGACAGACAGACAGACAGACAGACAGACAGACAGACATCGGTCCCACATAGGCCTTGCATGGGCTTTTCAAACCTCAAAGCCCACCCCCCCAGTGACATGATTCCTCTAACAAGTCCCTTTTTTTCTCATCCTTGTAATCCTTTCAAGGAGTTTCAGTCCCTGGTGACTAAGCATCCAAATATATGAGCCTAAGGGAGCCATTCTATTTCAAAGCACTATATCATTTTAAGTATCTTCTATGCCAACGAGGTTGTGTTCTGAGGTTCTAGGTACGCATGAAGTCTTGTGGGACATAGCTCTGTGCAGATGGGCTGTGGGCTGCCCAGCCTGCCCACATCAGCCTTCTGAGCCCGATCTTGGTTGAAACATTAAAAAAAAAAATCTTATCTCTTCTATTGTGTGCTTGTTTCCTCATACTTGTTGCATTATTTGTACTCTTGTACAGTCTGTGATACTCCTGTCTGAGAAGCCTTCCCCACACTCAACACACCCACCATCTACATAACCACCTCCCTGCTTGTTATCACTAAAGGACTTGAGTGAATCATCCGTGCTTGCCACCTGTGCGCCCTCATTGCCAAAGATCTCTTTCTCAACTCTTCCCAGTCTAGCTTCCAACTTAACCTGTGCTGTGTCGCCAGGTCCCGCTGACTTCTTACACAACCCGCTAACTTGTAGCCATCAGCACCCCCACGCACACTTGGATCAGAAGTAGCAATCTGTCGGCAAGCTCCTACCTCTGTCATTCCTTCTCACATGCCATTACTGCCTCCCTTCTCTCTGACCTAGTGCTCAAGAGCTTTGGGATTTATCCCAAGTCCCCCTTCTCCTCCAAGTCCATGCTCAGTGGCCAGGGACTGAGATGTCTGCTCTCCTCATGTGCTTACTACTCCCACAGATGTTTCACAAGCCTGCTGTTCATCTCCACACCGCTGGACCACAAGTGTTGGTTTCTTCTCACCTGGTCCTACTGCCACCTACAAATGATGTCCCAGTTTTCTTCACCTCGGTGAACCCTATCTCTATTTACCCAGATGTTCAGATCAAAGTTTTAGCATGTCTCTCTTTCCCTCACGTCCCAAATGTCAACCACATTTCTTCATTGTGAACAGTTTCTTCCATGGTCCTCACCCCTGAGACTTCACGTATGCCAGGCGTTCTTGTCCTTTGGAGCCAAGGGACCAGGTTGTGTCACTTCATTTGTTCACCTCCCACCATTGATGTGTTCCCTCCATAACATTCTTTGTCCTTTTATTTGATTTGTTTCTTCTCTCCCATGGTTTGGCTTTCTGCCGCCATCTTATAGAGGTAATATCCATGCACTGTAAGAAAAGAAAAGTGATGATGTGTTATTCCTGCACACGCTTTTGACTCCTGTCTTCTTTCCCCATTTTCACTGGTCTCCTAGTTCTCACCCCTACTGGAAATAAGAGCACATTAGCCACATTTTTGGCTTATTAGTTTTTAATTGGTTTGTTATTGTCAGCTGTTTTCATTGTGTGCCAAGCACCATAAAGGCAGGGGATTCATTTTGTTCAGCACTCATGATTTCCAGCACCTTGTAGCTATGGAATAAGACTGGATTCATTTCAGTTGTTGCTATCATTGTAGAGGTAAAAGCTTTTAAAGTTAATACTGAAAGTCAAGTTTAATTAGTGATGAATGTTTCCTCATGTCTTGAAAACAATGTTTATTTTGAAGTCTGATTTACTGTCCCTTTTTAGGAACCTTGGACCTTTATGGACATTACTGAGATATATTTCAAGCTTGAAATTAGTTAACAGTAGTTAACACAGTAATATAACAGACATCACTCCAGCCCTTGTTTAGTGGCAGGTGCTTTGTGAATACCAGGACATTTAATTGTCAAAGCACATCAATGGGCTATCAATTTACAGATGGGTGTGGTGATTTTAAAACCCAGAAGTTTTTTTTTTATATAGTTCACATTTGAAAAGGTAGAGTTGGTCAGCCTGGTCTACAAAGTGACTCCAGGACAGTCAAGGCTACACAGAGAAACCCTGTCTCAAAAAAAAAAAAAAAAACCAAAAAAAAAAACCAAACCAAACCAACCAACCAAACAAACAAAAAACACCAAAAACCAAACCAAAACAAAACAGAAAACCAACCCCCACAAAAAGGTAGAGTCTACTTTATTTTTCTTAAATTCGACTTGACTTGGTGAGCAGGTTCTAAAGAGCAAGATACTATGGAAGTGTCAGTGTTGGGTGACCATGGTGAGATCTCCAAAGCTTGGGTCTTCCTCCCTGCCCTCAAGACTCAGCCGTCCTGACTCTTATTCTCCTCATCTTTGAGGTAAAAAACTGGCCTTATCTCTGATCTATGCTTAGTTGCTCAATCTGGCCACACCAGTCATTTCATTTCAGTAGCAACATCAGGTGGTACTCCTAGCAGTGGCAGGGACATCCAATGGGTTACTGCCCCAAGCTCTCAATGTCCAGTTGGGTTTAGGGAACTGTCTTTGTTTCTTTGTTTCTTTGTTTCTTTTTTTTTTGATTGTTGTGATAAAGTAGTCCAACAGCATCGAGTTAAGGGGAGGAAAGTTTTAGCTCCCAGTCCAAGGCAACAAGATCTTGACTCAGATGGTTACATCATGTCCCTGATCGATGCATGCATGTTACTGTTCAGCTTGCTTTGGACATTTTGTACGTTCCAGCATCACTTGTCCAGGGAATGGGCCTGTCCCTGTTTGCAGTGGGTCTTTCCACAAGAACGAACTCAAGATGATTACTCCCCATAGGCGTACCCAGAGGGCCATCTTCCAGGTGATTCTAGACTCTCTCAAGTTGACAGTCAACACTGCGGTGTGACAGGGATAAAGATAAGAGTGATGCTATGGTAGTCGGATAGCTATAGGTAGTGATCCCTGGTCCAAAGGTTTCAGCTTCTTGCCAGCACCTGGGGGTGGGGTGGGGTGGGGGAGAGCACTTTGGAGGCAGGTCTTCCAGCCCCATCCAAACCTTCAGTATGGCAGAGATACTGAATTCTTGGACTGGAATCTCCCCAGAGCCCCTGAGCCAGAGCCACCAAGCAAGCTGCCATAATTCATAAGCCACAAAACAGCGAATTCACAGATGCCCAATGAGGTGAGGGGAGCGGCCAGGCGGGCAAGCAGAAAAGCTAATTTTCAACAAGGAAACAGCAGCCTTGATGTTGCATCTTGTGTTGCGCCATTCATTAGAGTTGGGCACAATTTAGTACACTGCAAATAGATTTACAGACAGGGTACCTCTCCAAATGGAGGGACACAGAGATGATGAGCCTTACACCAAAAACGTAGTAAATAGTGATTATATAATAGTCTGAAAGCTAGTGTGTGGAAAAAGTCCCCATGCCCAGCCACTGTACAGTACCAGATGGCCATGCGATGTCTCACACTAGAAAGACAGCATTTATCTGTCAGGGCAGTAGGTCTAGCGTCTCCTTGGCTGGCAAACTGGCTGGTTTTGCTTTATTGTAAGGCCAAGCAGGGCAGCCACCTCCTTCACTTCCAACTTCCCGTTCTGCTGCAGATTAGTTCCAGCCTTCAGTGAGCACCAGCTTCTCCATCCATCTTTCCGTTGTATCTCTGCCATTTCTCTGTGCTCGTCCCCACTGTCGATCACGTAATCTCGATTAAACTGACAATCACCACATCCTTCCACTTCCCAGGCGGCCTTGTGACTGATGTCTGGCCAATGGTAGTGTAGCGTCAGTGACTGATGACAGCGAGTGGGCTAAACAAACTATGAGTTGGGTTCTGAGCCAACCAGAGACAACCCTTGGGATTTATAAATACCCAAGGTGAGGTGGGGGGAGCTGCCAGGTGGCAAGCAGAAAGGGCATTTTTAACAGGGAAACAGCAGCCTACAGAAAGTAGCGGAGAGTGGTTGCAGCCACCTTCTATCCCTTGCGACCTTGACGCCAGTCAGTCTTGAAAGTGACTCCACTCTTTCTGAATCTGTGAGAGTCAAAGCAAAGAGTCTCTTATTGTACCTGGGTTTCACTGAGTTTTCTATCATGTGTCCTTGAGCAATGTATCGCTAGTATGAAGGGTCTACCCTAGTCTTTGGGAGACGGAGGCACCCTCCCACTTTCGACATGTCATCTGAAGAATTTGGACCGACCCTGTCCAAAGACCCTTCTCTCTTTCAGTCTCAGGAAGCATCTGCCATTCCTGGAAGCCAATGTGGTCTGGGGGGGAAATAAACTCAAAAATAAAATAGTGGAGCTATGGGTGAGTGGTTCAGCCACAGCTCCAAACCTTAGTCATCTGTGTATCCTATTTTTTCCTTAGCTACGAGCCCATCCCCCCAGTCCTTGATTTGCACACATCCTGTTAGTCACCAGGTCCTGTTGATCTGGATAAAATGCTTGGTGGAAGTAGGTGGAGCCATAATGGAAGTTAGATGATTTCTCTCCAGTTTTACATCTTTTTTTTTTATTGCTGCCATCGAGGGCCATTGTAACTGGTCTCCCTTGCCTCTCGGCTCAGTCACTTGGTAGGTCTCTCCTATTTCTTGTAGGCTTTCCTCTTCTTGCCCCATGCTCTGACTGATGCAGTTTTCTTTTGGCTCACTGTCCAGTTATGTGGCAAACTTCTTGGCTTAGTGTTCAAGACCCTCCATGAGCTATAACTGGCATTCACCATCCAAGGTCACTTTGGAGTTTTCTATTTCTCTGAATACAGAAATGTCCGCCATCTACCTTGCCTTCTTCCCCAAACGGAAGCTCAGTCCCTCCTTTGTGAGGTAAGATTCTTGTCTTCATCGTGATAAACTATCCAGAGCCTGTTGGCTCCTCAGCAAATACCCGCTTGCTTAAATCCTGCAAGCCAGTCTAAACTAGGGATAGTCTAATCTCGTTCTTCAGGGAGAATCTGACCAGAACAATCAAGGTTGGGGTATGTCTCCCCCCCCCCATCCCTGCCTCCCAGAAGTACTGATTATGTTTTCAAATTTGACTTAGCATATATGTCAAACCCAGTTTCTTTCTTGCCCTCCCCCCTTTCAAATTACTTTCTGGGATAATGGTGGCATCATCATTTTTACCCATGAATTGAGGCTCCTTTAAATTTGTTTTGCTACCTACTGACTGGGAGGTACTTATTGTTACTTGTATTATTTAAAACAGTGGCCATTAGGAAAATACCAGTTTTGAAGAAGATTCTGGACAAGGGCTATGCCAGCTCCCACAGTTTCTAAACCAGATACATGTTTCTATTTTATTTCCACACCTTCACCATTTTTCTATTCGCTGTTTTAATGCTGGATTTCCCACCTGATAACTGGAACGCAGTTTGCTGTTTTGACATACTCCAACAAGCACTGGTACTGGTTCTGGTTCACTCTCCACTAGCAACTGTGGAAAAAAATTTGTGTTACTCAGATACGTCCTCACCATGCCTCTCTCCAGGAGGAGAGGCCAGGGTTCAGCTTTAGACATCACTTGGCGTTACTGAGTTCCCAGGGGATGGACAGGCCACAACACCACAGGTACCTGGTTCCTCCAAGGTGTTTGTATACTTTACTCATTTAGAAAAGGCAGCAGGTGGTCTGCCCACCCACCGTGCTGCAAACACCATACAACAGAGGAAGGATATAGCTTATAACCATTTACACATTTGGATTGAAAAGACAAAAGGTGGACATTTGGAGTGTGAGTGAAGACACTGTGTACTCCTCCGATTTCAGAACACACTCTCCAGGTTCTGAGATAGTTGTATTATCTTAAAGGAAGAAGCCTTTATGTACAAGGGTGACCATCCATACAGGATTTTTAAATTTTTAATTTTAGAAAGAGGTAAGTTCCCGCATCCCTCTCTCTGGCTGGCTCTGTAGCCCAGCAGTAAAGGGAACTCTGTTTGAGACATTGAAGGAGCTCTTTCCTAATATGTCTCTCTTCTTCCCTCTGGGATTCAAAGTCCAGTGTGGGCAGGGTCTCACTGGTGGCTGTAGACACTTGCAGTTGGGTGGACTTTGGGAAATGTTTGTTGATTAACTGATTGACTGGCTAGTGGGGCAAGAGGGCTGGTGAGGGAAGGCCATGCCTGGCCCTAAATACTTCGCAGGAATTAATGGTGGTTGACACTGTCTTGCTTCTCCACGGAGCCTGGGGATGGGCCATTTCCTCTCTCCTAAAACCCATCCTAGAAGCAAGGACCCCTCAGCTCCTAGGGGCCAGGTCTCCTAAGATCTTGCGCAGTCCCCTCCCCGGGAAGGAGAAGAGTGGGGTACCCTTAGAGCAAGAAGGGCTCCCTTCCCTGTGACCTGCCAGCAGAGACCTTGCCTCCTGGCCGCCCCTTCGTAGCCCTGGCAGGTCGTACCAGCGGGCACCTGGCCGGGCACTCTGGTGGCCCTCATGGACGCGCGCGCGCGCGCGCGGCCGGGCTCGGGGACGGTACCCGAGCTCGGCCCTCGGTGGCCGCCGCCCCCTCCGCCCCAGGGGCCGGGCCGGGCTCCCAGGAGGCGGGGACTCGCCCAGTGGCAGCAGCGTCCGGGCGGGTGGCGGGCGCGGGGCGGCTTCCTGCAGGCGGCGCCGGGGCGAGCCTAGCGTTGTAGTCACCGGCCTTGGGACACGGGGGCCCGGGCGTTCGGGGGGCCGCGTCCGAGGCTCGGGGCGCGCTGCGCAGCCGTCGGTCGTCGCTGCCCGCGCTCTCGCGTGTCACCGCGATTGCCGCGGCCGCCGCCGCTGCCGGTTACGCCAGCCCTGCCGCCGCCCGCTCCGATTCTGCGCACAGGCGGCCCCCAAGCCTGTCATTCTGCAAAAACACAGTTTACTCAACACGCCGCACACACTTGCGCGCACACACACATACACACGCGCGCGCGCGCACGCACACACATACACACACTTATACACACGCACGCACACACGCGCGCGCGCAACCCAGGCCCCCGCGCGCACACGCAGGGGAGCGCGCAAGCGAGCAAGACGCGCACACCCGGCGAGCCAAGTTCCGCAGCCTGGCATGGCTTCTGGGGACCTTTACGAGGTACGGGGAAGCCGGGGCGCGGGCGGCGCCAGGGGACCGGGCCTGGCCGAGCCGGGTGCGAGTGGAGTCCTGAGCCCGCGGGTGGCGGCGACGGGGATCAGAGGGCGGCTGGGGGACTCGAGGGTGGCGGCGGACCCGAGGGTGGCGGCGGGGACCGGAGGGTGGCGGGGGCCGGGCGCGCCTCCCGCCGCCGCCTCCCGCGGCGCCCGCTCCCTCTTTCTCTTTCTCTCGCGCACACACTCTCTTACTCCATCTACTTTGCGGCCTTGGAGAGGGGAAGGAGGAAGCCGGGCGGAGCCGGGGCGGAGGGAGGGAAGGTAGCGGTCCCGGGGAGGTGCTTGCTTAGCCCCGACGAGCCGCCGGGAGTGAGCAGAAAAGTACAGGTAAAAAAAAAAAAAGAAGAAGAAGAGGAAGAAAAAAGAAAGAAAGAAAGAGAGAGAGAGAGAAAAGAAAAGAAAAAAAAAAAAGAAAGGAAAAAAAGTCGCCGCCGGACGTGCGAGGGAATGCGGGGGACCGTGGTGCAGACAGCCCAAATTAGGGGTGTCCAGTCCTCAGGGGCGCGTGGGGATGAGCTGGGTGGGGAGAAGAAGGTGGGTGATCAAAGTGGAGTCAGGCTCCAGGGGAGGGGAATGCAAAGGAGAGGAGTGCTGGGGCGGTGGTGGTGGGGTTGGCTCTGGGGACACCTCTTGCAGTTCCACAGGGGCCACTGAGTGCCTCCCCTTCCCCCCACCTGCTGCCTAGTTCTCTGGGGGCTCAGAAGCTCTCCTGGCAGGGACTTGGAGGTCGTCTCTGCTGGTGTCATGCTTGTCGGGGTGAAAGAGGGGCTGCAGAGGGACCCCCTAGGTGGACAGGAAGCTGGCGTGGAAGTTGTATGTGGGTGGTCAGACTTGTCAAAGGACTTGAGTGTGAATCTACTTCCCAGAACTCCTCTGGCATGCGCAGGGGGTAATACTTGTCTCTAAGGCCACACAGGTAGTAGTGGGCAGTGGATATTTTGAAATCGGTTCAAAATGTTGAAAGAAGACATCTGTCATCTTTTGAACAATAGAGAAATTCCCATGGTCTCTAGAGAGAGAGGGCTTAGCCAGCCTTGGGACCACAACAGTTCTTGCGTGGGATTTGGACCACTGGACAAACAAGGCATCACCACCAAATCCCAAGGGCGGGATAGCCTCAAAGAAGTGTTCCTTTCCAAAAGAAAGTTCCGAATAAAGAAGCCCAAGGGACTGGCCACCTTCTGCCAGGAGGCCTGCAGATAACTGCAAGACACCAGTGCCGGGGGTCAAGTGGTCTGCTCACCCCCAAACCCTCCAGTATGAGTCAGCCACAGTCACTGTCGCTCCTAAGGTTGTCTGACTTTCCATGCTGTCCTGGAGCAGGTTGAGTTAGCATTTTGGGCAAAAGACTGCCATGGTAATTTATCCACTGTGAGCCTTTTCCCTGGGCTTCCTGGAAGCCCAAGATTGTCAGACGGTGAGCATTCTGATTGGTGTGTGAGCAGTATAAAGGACAGGCCAGGAGGCATCTTGGCTTCCCGGGTATCCAGAGCTTTCTGGATGATTCTGGGCTTGGGTGAGGCCCAGCAATGGGTTACAAGCTATCAGGTTCAGATGGGGCCCATGTAAAAAAATGGTCTAAGTTGCCCTCTTCTCTACCCTATGGCCGTCCTTCTGCTGATGGGGAGGCCAGGGTGGCATGGAAACCTCACGAGAAACCGACAGATGTGGCCAGCGGGCCACCCAGATTCACCACTCTTTTTCAAGATGGTGGAGCAGTCTCTGAAACCAGAAGTTAAAACACAGTGACTCCGAAACCCGTGACCAAGCCTCCCCGCGGTAAAAGCAGTCCTACGAGGATAGTGACAGGACGTGGATGATGCCATTTAGGGACAAAAACCCATCTTTTTGGGGCCATGGAATTGTTTTCACCGATGGTGGGTTATCTTAGAGCCGCTGACATGGCCTAGCTGACAAGTGGCCTCGTTGAAGACCATGAAGTGGACATCATAGGAGACGTCGGTGTTTCTTCCCCCACCCCCCCACTTAAAGTCTGAAACTTACGAACCTCCTGGGGGATAATTTCTTGTTTAATGTTCATCTGAAACTGCCATTCTTAACCTTGGTAATTATAGTCGCCAGATGGGTCTGTGAGGATGGGAGTTTCCACAGTGGCCTTGAACTATCTCAGCAGCTCAGGAGTGCTTATTGGAGTTCAGTAAGGTGGACAACAATAACAATTACTTCTGTGGTGGTAGGTAATTGTACGAGATGTAAAATGGTTTTCCCGTGGCCGGCTATTTGCATAGCCATTACTAGAAGGGCTAAATTGCATTATGAGAATATAACCAATGTCATCGTTTTTATAGCCTGTGTCTCCGTTACATAACATACACTGAGGAGTTTAATTGGTTGTTCAAATTTAACTTAAAAACAAGAAGTGCTTAGTCCACCTTGGTACATATATTTCTAACTCTAAAACTGTCATGTGCATTAAAAATAGCCTGTTGATTAAAAATAAATAGATCTGGGCATATTCAGTGTAGTTACTGACCTTAAAAGAAATTAAAAAAGACATTTCATTCTACATGATGGTATTTCCTTAATTAAGTATTATACTTGAGTGTACATCAAATGGCTTATCATAACCTTTAGCCAATAAACCATACGTGAGTAGTGGGCTTGCAATGACATTCCCCCTGGGTTCCTGATGACATTACCTTTGAGTCTCTATGGTGAGGATAACGTTTGGGCTGCAGAAATTCACCATCTCTTTGGTGATTTTTGACACTTCAGTCATAAAAAGCAATCTTTCCCCAGAGAGCTCTCTTAAGGCATTGGGTGCTGATTTTAAAGACACCAGACACTGAGCTTTCTTTACAGGACGACACTCTTCAGTCTTGGGTGAGGAAACTTGGATCAAGAGAAGGTTCTGGAAAGCGAATTTGGTGGATTGCTCTGTTTTACTTCTTTGATACCGCAGCCCTCATTCTCTTCTGATGCATTCTAGCTATCATGTATACGAAGGTGGATTTCAAATATCAGTTGATGTCTAAGAGCAGAGGTTCTCAACCTTCCTAATGCTGCGACCCTTTAATACATTTAATTTTGTGGTGACCATCAACCGTAAAATTGTTTTCATTGCTATTCTATAGCTATAATTTTGCTACTATCATCAACGTAAATATCTGATATGCAGTATATCTGATATACAGCCCTTCTGAAAGGGTCATTCAGCCCCCAAAGGAGTCACAGCCCGCAGGTTGAGAACCATTGTCTTAGATCCAGATATGGCTGGATATGAAATGTAATCCCCCCATATGTGATAGTAAACATAGGGGTCATCAAAATTAGTCTGAGACAGTTCTTGTCTGTCTGCCTGCCTCTCTCTCTCTCTCTCTCTCTCTCTCTCTCTCTCTCTCTCGTGTGTATGTATGTATTTGCCTTGCCTTATTGTTAGGTATGAAAAATATCTTTGAATACCTTTAGATGGGGCAGAACTTTAGTTTGCTTCTTCCTAAAATGATCCTTACACAGAAGCATTCGTTTCCCTACATCTTTACACTATAAATCTGAATCCAGAAGGTATTAGAGTTTGCCATCCATGAGATCTAGTTAGCCATCTGCTGAGATGGTTGGGTATCATGAACATACCATTCGTGGCACAGGGAACCCAATTGTCTTGTCTTTTTCCTGCTCCCTAACCCCTCACACATTTACTCACTCATGACTTGTCAATGAATGGAAGACTGGGTCCAGTAGACACGGAGTGCTTTGTGCAACCTTTGGCATTCCTATGTTGAGAGTCACATATTTTTCTTCCCCAGCTTATGGGCTCTTGGTGGCAATATCATGTCCTAGTTTTGTATCTGTTGCTGAGATTAATCCACTGACCAAGTCAACTTGTGTGCGGAAAGCTATCTTCCACATTTACACAGCCCATCATCGAGAGAAACTAATGTAGAATCTCAAAGCAGGAACCTCGAGGCAGGAACTGAAGCAGAGAAATGGAGGAATGCTGCTTACTGCCTTGCTCCCTCTGGCTTGCTCAGCATCAGCCCTTTTTTTGTTTCCTTATGAAAAGGAATAAAAAGACATCTCATTCTACATTATAGTATTTCCTTAATTAATATTATAATTATCATACCCTTTAACCAATAAACCATATTTGCGTGGGTGAGGAGTGATGACCTGCTTTCTTATACAACCCAATATCTTCTCACAGGGTAGAATAACCCACACTGGACTGGACCCTCCCACATCAATCACTAATAATAAAAAAAAGTGCCTCGTAGGTATGCCCATAAGCCACGCAGATGTAGGCAATCTCTCAATTGCGTTTCCTTCTTCCCAGGTGCCCTAGTTTTTTTGTTGAGGTTGACAAGATCCACCAAGTACACACCATGAATAGGGTGGTTCAGTTCTTTAAAAGTGTGTCTGGGTACCTTCTAAAGAAGCCGACTGTCTTCCCTCTGAAGGGTTGGCTGAGCTTAAACCTCTACTGTGTGGCTTTCCTTGATGTTGAGTGGGGTCTAATACCTCTTGCCCTTGACTAAGTGACAAGAAGGACAAGGCACCCGCCATGCTGGCAAAAATGTTCAAAGAGAATGCTTTCTGTGTATGTGGAGTGGCCGAAGTAACATTGATAGAGTTGGACTTGGCAGTGTCTCTGTGCCAGGCTCTGTTTGTTGATGCTTTGTAAATCTCTATCTGCATAAAAGGGCTGGTGTGTGTGTGTGTGTGTGTGTGTGTGTGTGTGTGTGTGTTAGTGTTAGACATCCCCCCTCTTTATGTTCAGAACTGTTCAGAACTGTATCTGAGCAATTTTATGTATATTTTCAGTGTATGTAATAATGTTTTCTCATTCCAAATAAAAATAACAGAATGCGTTTTTGTTGTTGTTGTTAAAAGGACATTTACTTTAGTTGCAAACGGACTCTACCCTAATGAACATCAGTCTCTCCCCTGTGGCAAGATAAATGCACCCTGTGTTCTCCAAAGTCATGCATTAGAAGTAGTAGAGCTTGTGCAGGGAAACAGCGTTGGAGCAGACCATGGACCATGAATGCAACCTTGAGCCCATAGCATTAATTAAGTACTAAATAAACTGAATAGAACTACAGCGGCTCGTGGGTCCCTCACCAAGTCGGTTGGTAGAGCTGGCAGTTCCTTGTTTCCTCTGTAGATTGCCCAGGACATTCACCTCTAATAAACGTGATTCTGACAAAGTCTGGTCCATAGCTTTTTTCATTCACCTGAGTGGACAGCAGTGTCTTCTGCCCCTCTTCTCGTGTTCTTCTGGCTTTGCTCTGTAGGTCTACATGATAAAGGTACCACTATATGAGCTGTGATTCATTTTCAAGATGGTGACTGGGCACATTTCTAGCTTTAGGCCAATGTTTCCATCCATTGTTGGTTCACTTTCCTTGTGAGAGTGTTTGCCTATGACTTCTTCAAAATATTAATATTAACAAGTTGAAGAAATGGTATCTCAATCTACACGACTTCCTAATGAGGCTGGTGTCATTTGCCTAGTTGATCAATTACATCCAAGAGCCTTCCCATCAAAGATACGACTTCTTAAATCTCTGTACATATGTCTTCCAAGGATAGTATACCAGTTGAGTTGGGATATTGGGATCATAGTACTATCTAATGAGTATGGTCTAGGTATTTTATTCTCCAGTGGGGATCCATCACTTTCTTTTAAAAATAATTTATTTAACTTAATTTTATGTACATTGCTATGGGAGTGTCAGATCCCTTGGAACTGGAATTACAGACAATTGTGAGCTGCCATGTGGGTGCTGGGAATTGAAGCTGGGTCCTTTGGAAGAACAGACAGTGCTCTTAACCACTGAGCTATCTCTCCAGCCCCCGATCCATCACCTTTTTAAAAGTAGGTTTTTATGTTATTCCTTACTGCATAAGGTGATTTCTTCAAGGCCTTAAGCTATCCTTGAAGGGTGATGAAAAGCATCTTTGTAGCCTGATCTTTTTTTTTTTTCAGAACAGTTTAGCCTGTACAATTAGAGAAAGTCTTAATATCAGATATATGCAAATAGTTTTAACATCTCTATTGGATGATGAAAGGAGGTCTAGGCTGGCTAGATTCATAGCACTACCATTCATTTACTTTTTTTCATATTTATAGACCAAAAAAATATTTGCCTAGTACTTGGGAACTGATGGCATGTCCTCTAAAAGTCTATGGTCTAGTGGGAGAGATAATGTAAGAGAACAGAAGCTCGCAGTCCGTGGAGAACGTACTCTGTGGGGAAGATGAGGCTTCCAGGAGGATCCAGGCTTGTGGAATGAGAGAAGGCTTCACAGAGACGGTGATGGCCTTCAAAGACTCAACTAGGAAACGAATGTGGCCAGATCTGCAGAACTTAAGCTATCACCCTATCATAACTTTCAGTGAAAGGTCAATTTTCTCCTGAATGTATCACCCTTTTAATAACCAATTGCATGCTATTGGGCATATATACTGTTTCCATTTGTAAGCCCTTATGTACTGCTCTTACAAACATTGTTATTTATACACATGCTGAACTGTTTTTTCCCAGATTAGATTCTGAGAAATGGTAGTTTGAAGAACATGGGTCTTTTTTTTTTTTTTTTTTTTTACCATACTTGATTCATAACCTGAGTTTTCCCTTCCAAAATGGACAGTTGATTAAATTAGTGGAGGAACAGGAGCAGGTTGACCTGCCAACACTGCTGTGTGCTGTTTTGGTAACTGGAAGGAGAAGACGGTGGTGGCTGAGTGGGAGTGGGAGCTGGGATGGTGAGAAATGGGAAGATTGGACCATTTAAAGAGAATCAGCACTGCTGGCTTTATCAGTCAGGGTTAGGAGCAGCAGGTGTAGCAGAAATGATTAATGCTAGCTGTGGCTTAAATGGGATGAAAAAAATTTTTTAAAGTATGAAGTAAAGGTTGGAGTTTAGGGTTGGTATGCCATTCTGTGAGGTTCTTAAGGTCTCAGGTTCCTTTTAACTCTATCCCATCACCCTCAGCTGTGGCTTCTATCCTCAAGGTCACTTCCTTATCCAACCTAGCCATAGAACTAGCCATTTTTTTTCAGAAGAGGAATAAAGAAAGATGGAGGGCTGAATGGAATCCCCTCTGCCCAATCAGTTGTGGTTATGCTGTCATCTCATTGGCGTGAATACCTAGCTGCAAAAGAGTGTTGGTAGGTAGTACCATTTTCAGCTGTAGTCTCCCTTCTCCTGTCAAAATAAAACCTTACAGTGCCTAGGGGAGCTCAGAAGCAGTGTTTAGCATGGGGACAGACTGAGCACTACTAGTTTATATACTGAGATCGAGTGCCGTTAGGGCACAGAGTGTAGTTACAAACCAAAGAACAGTATGCAAGCCCTGATGAGGAAGGTGGGCATTTTAGAGAGATGAAAGCAGAGTGGCTTTCCATGGCATGTAGTAGGATAAATGAAGGAAAAACAAAGAGTTTTGCTGTTATGGAAGTCAATGGAAGAGTGCATTTTAAGAGAGAAGTGGTTACCAAGAAGAGACTCGATATTCTAAGAGCATATATAGGGGGAGGAGGTCTCCCTCAATTACAGACATAGGGGAGCGGAGAAGGGGGAAGTGGGAGGGAGGGAAGAATGGGAGGAAACAGGGGAAGGGCTAACAATCGAGATGTAACATGAATAAATTAATAAAAAATGTAATAAAAAATAATAAATTTTACAAAGCTCTCAGAGAGAGAGAGGGGGGGGGAAGTGGCCAGTGGTTCCCTTGGATTGAGTAACCAATAAGTCATTGGCAACTGTGGGTGCCCGACTTTAGGGGCACATCACTCACTGCAGTCTCAGGAATTCCCTGTACGGAGGAGCTGTCTCCTTATTCTCAAATTCTTCATCATGGAGTCTTCCTCCTTGATTTTCATTTCCTTGTCCTTTAGCCTAGTGTTTTCAAAACTGTCTTGAGTTTTACCAACCATAGTATTATGGAACTGCTGGCGTTGCATTTAATTTAAACATAGTCATTGTGGGCTGGAGAGATGGCTCAGTGGTTGAGTACTGGGTGAGAACTCAGTAGGATTCCCAGCACCCCAGTGATGCCTCACAACCATCTGTGACTCCAGTTCCAGGGGATCTGATGCTGTCCTCTGGCCTACATGGCACCAGGTATATGTATGTGGCAGAAAGAAATAATGCGGGCAAAACACCCATACACATAAATAATAGTTACTTGTTGAAAAATCTATCCGTTAAATAATATATGTTAGATATATGCCTTTGACTATGCAGGGCACAGGTTCTGTAGCCATGAGTATCTTTTAAATTCTTTTTTTTTGTAATGTCGGAATTAAAATTAAAATCCCAACACCCAAAATAATCATTAGTATGCATTTTTGAGAGCTTATATTTATGTGCATTATTTGAAAGATGTGAAGTGAAACGTAATCACTGTATAAGTAATGCTTATATTGTTTGTCAAATCATTAAGAAAAATACTGACATGAAACAAATTCAACACCCATATATGGTTATGATCTGCCTCTGCCCCAGAGTTTTCTATGTTGAAAGATGGAGTCGAGTCAACTTTCTTTTCTTGATTTCTTTTTTCTTTGGGCATATATTCAAACTTCTGGTGTGTGTGTGTGTGTGTGTGTGTGTGTGTGTGTTTTAAAGCAACATTATAAGTATGCACTGTTCTTAAAACAGTTCCTGTCCATGCCTTCTCATGTAAAGTAGTACAGGGAAATACACTCTTTGCAGCACATGTCCACCACTAAAATGACACCCAAGGTGGAGGTGGTGGTGGCTGGTGTAGTGTGTAAAGAGTGTGTGATAACAATGGGACATAGGAAACTTTTGTTCTGTTGTTGGGGTTTATTGTTGAATATCATTCTCGATGCCTTGACTGTTTGAGAGAAGAAAGGCATGGGGGCCATGGTTAGCAGTTACAAGTCCAGCTTTGACATAGACCAACACACACAAAAAATATTTCCGTTCTTAGACGCTTGGGGCTCCCCTGAACATGAACCGTACCATGTGATTGCAAGAACACATAGTCAAAGCAACCCAAACTAAACCTAACCTAATCCTATTCATAGCCACTTTCCATAGAAAAATCCAAGGTCATTGTCTTAGGCACCAGCAAATAAAGCACAAGAAGAAGTTGGTGAATCACGGGTTGCTGTAAGAAGCCGGGTAACATTTTGGGGTTTTATTGAAAGCATTTGCTGTCTCAACAGAATTTACTACTTGCCTCAGCTAGCCTAGTCAGTGGTTAAAAAAAAAAACTCAAAAAACAAAACAAATAAACAAACAAACAAAAAACAAAGAGCCAAGTAGTCAGTTAAACTAAGAAAAGACAATTAACCAAAATGGTACGTTTGGCCTGGGAAAAGGTCTCTATGGTTGAACCCCACTGTTTCTTGCTAGACAGCAGGCTCAGGGATTGACTGTGTCTGCATCATTTGTGTTGGCTGGATCTTGCTGGTTACCTGGGAGTCTTAAGTTGACACTCAATGCATGGGATGGTTGGCAATATTGAAGCCCACGCTTCCAGCCCACCTTTCTGCCTGCCTTCCTTTACCTATGTGTGGTGAGGTCATCCCTTTCCTGAGAAGAGTCCTTCAACTGTTCCTGGTAATTGAAGCTGCCATTTTGCCTGTCACTGGATCCTGAATAGGCTTATTAGGTAGCAAAAGCCCTACATGGCAAATCAAAGCCTTCAAACCACCATTCATCAGTGTGGATGACAACTGGATAGAGAGTAGCCAGTCTCTGTTAGCTGCATGTGACAGAGCTGCTTCATACCAAACACATACATGGCTTGCTGGCTCTGCCCTCGCCATCTCTTCCTCTTTACTGTATCTCTTCCTCTATACTGTAGCCTCAGTGGCTTGGTCAAATTCGATATACACCATCCACTCCATATTGGGCTGCCTGGAGACACACTGACATAGCAACTTGTGTCTAGAGGGAATCTAAAGTCTGTAGGCCTGGAGGGATGTTGGGGAGGCTGGACTAGACAAAGAGTGATGTATAGCAAGGTGGCAGCTGAGTCTCTGCTGATCTTAGTAAAAGTTATGGTGGCCTTTCAGAAACACTCCCAGTTGAGGCAAGGGAATGCGGACCTTGAACTCCTGTGTCAGCCATTCAGGATTGACGTTTAATCTGTGGCTTGAGTGACATCTGTGGTTTTGGCAGCAGAGAGCCTCCTTGCAGCCGTGGGATTGATTTATCCATTTCCAAAGAAGACCTGGTTTGAGTGTCACATCCTTGTATTGACACCATCTCTTGCTTGTTCACTGATGGGCAAGTTTTTCTTCTCTGGATCCCTTTGGATTTATGTCTGCCAGACTGATGCCTCTCTTGAAGACATTGTCACTTGCTACCATCTTGAGACTCATATCTGGTTTGAGTACTGACAGATTGGCTACTTGTCACGCTTGTTATCACAGTTTCCTCAACTGCTTATGTTCCCTCAACACACTGAGGGCCACATGTCACAGGGCATTGGCTTTCTGGAGTACCCCACCTTTTTCTTGGAGCATCTTCCACTGCCTGGTTGCCTCTGTGTCCGTGTTTTCTGCTGTTTGTACCTTAAACCTAGCAGTTTACAAAATGATAGTCTATTCCAGACTTCCTCTGACCTCTTGTAGCAATCAGACTGGATTGCAGGTTCTGAAGTCTCTGGCACTTGCCTGGATTCTTCAACTGAGCTCTATCACTATCCGTCTAACTATCCTTTAACTCAATATACAAAAAGTCAGACTTAGAATCTTCTTTCTAGCCCCCATCTGTTCATTCCTAAGCCAGAAATATGGTCTCTTTTGATTTTCCCAGACATAGTGTCTGCTCTGTTGGGTTGGCAGCCTGTGTATTTCTGGAATCCATCTTTTGTCTTCTTTTTTCATTCTCATCATCTTTTTCTAGTTCAGGGGATGTCTCCCATTGCTTGAGTCATCCTTGCACCTCTCAGGTGTTCACACCAGCTTTTCTCTGGGGCGTCCTCACAAGGATCTGGAAAAAATCCTGTTTTGCTATCTTCTGATATAGTTTCTTTGTGAGGCGAGCCGGCTCTGTGTGGCTTGTCCTCCACTCCTCCTGCTGTTTCTTTGTGTGCAGTGTGTATTTTACCTAGAGAGTGCTTCCACTATTGAATGTTCCATGATCCATGATTGTGTTCTTCTAACATTCTTCTAGATGATGGACAAGCCTCGACTGTCAACCACAGCCCATCCCTGCTAGCTTAGTTTCAGCTCCTCTTGGATTCCTCTTAAATGCCACACTTGGCAAAGCCTTTTCCACCCAAGATTTAGCAAAGGATTCTAGGTGAGCTAAGCATCGCTCTGGGCCTTGGTATATTGTCTTAATGATGATGAATAAGAATAGACTGGTCTTTTGATGACATCACAGCTCTGGGCAGTATGTAGAGACCTGACACCCAGGATCTTCCTGGAATTTAAACACATGTTGAAAGCCAAACCATGTAATGGAACTCCAACGCTTTCTGCCTCTTCTTTGGGTTTCTACAGAATCCATTCTTTTGACATTTGAGAACTTTCTTGCATATATTATAAATTTATCAACTTATCTTCAAAAGTCTCTCCTTGGATTGTGAGCTTTGAATATGTCCAAAGTCTTCTATCTTTTAACACTTGGAACAGGACAAGACTCAAAAAAGCCCACTCAATGGAAGAGTTAATATGCACATGTCCTTCATGTGTGTAAGTTGAAGTTGTCTCAGATGTTTCTATAGCCTTCTTGGCATGAGGCTGAAGGGAATGTTCAGCCTTTCAGTGCCCCTTAATTCTAGAACCTCTCTTCTGCCTTTTTGTTGGTCATTTAGTGGACACATCATTTTCCCTTAAGTCAAACTCAGCCAGAGGGTTGCATTTTCAATAAGGTGGCTCAATCCTGCTTTCAGAGCATCACTAGATCTTGGGGCTGGACAAGAGTTTCAAAGTCTTTCAGGGACATCTTCAGCAGGTGATAAAAAGTGAGAACTCCTTTGACTGTTGAAGGTGATGCTACACCTGGCTGCTTGCCTGGTTGGTTTCTGCATGTGCTGCACATGAGGTAAAAGAGAAGTCTGCCATTTTAGCGTTATTCTTTCAATGTTTGGTCGAATTCACCAGTGAAACCATCTGGACCTGAACTTCTTTTTGTTGGGGGGTTTTGCTGACTAATTTAGTTCCTTTACATGCTAGACGTTGTACTGGTTAGTTTTATGTCAACATAACCAAGCTAGAGTCATCAGAGAGGAAGAAGCCTCAATGGAGAAAATGCCTCCATAAGATGGGGCTGTGTGCAAGCCTGTAGGGCATTTTCTTAATTAGTGGTTGATGGGGGAGGGCCCAGACCATTGTGAACGGTGCCATTTCTAGGCTGGTGGTCTTGGGTTCTATAGGAAAGTAGGCAGAGCAAGCCAGTAAGCAGCACTCATCCATGGCCTCTGCATCAGCTCTAGCCCCCAGGTTCCTGCCTTAACTTCCCTCACTTTCCTTCCTTTCCTTCACAGAGATGTGGAAATATCAACCAAATAAACCCTTTCCTCCAAAGTTGCTTTGGTCACAGTGTTTGAGCACAGCAATAGTAACCCTAGCTAGGATAGAAGTTGGTATCAGGAGTGGACATTGCTGTGGAACACCTGACCGTGGTGTTTTTGGAGGACTGTGGAAGAACTTGGAACTTTGCGTGAAAAAAGCCATGAAGTGTTTGATGCTTGGTTAGCTGTTCTGTGGGAGCTTGGAAGATAAGAGTGTTGGATGATAGAGGCCTGGTTTGAGACATTCCACTGGGAAGTTTGAGAGTCCCTCAGTGACTTTTTATCCTTTCCACTTGCTATTTTGGGTTAAGAATCTGTAGTTTTGGTTAGCTGAGATGGAAGAAGAATCAGCTGTGATTAGCAAGATACCAGAACTACTGAAGTAAAACCTTTGTTTTACTGTGACAGTTGATACTGGTTAACTCAAGATGAGAAACCAGTGATGATTAAGAAAAGATCAGCATTCATGAGGTGACATCTTTCTATAGAGTCAGTACCTGCAAGGTAGGTCCAGAGGTGGCCAAGGTTGTACCTTGTGGTGGTAGCTCAAGTTGATAGCGTAAGAGTCACTTAGGTGGTACTTGTTTTGAAGGCATGAAGGGACCATGGAAAGCAGCTGAGTCTTGGCACTATGTCGAAGACCTGAAGTCCTGAAAAAAAAAACTTAGGAGAGCCTATTGGTGAAAATGTAGACTTTGGCCCTGGCAAGTGACTCCATTATTTTAGTGATGCCAGTACCATGGGGTGGCCACCAATAATATCAGCAGGCGTAGAGTGGAGCCAGTCTAAGCCTAGAAGACAAATCTGTGTGTGCTGCAGAGGCTGGAGCCAGAGAAGTGACCTTAAGACCTTTGGAGGAGCCCAAGAGATCACCAGTGGATCATAGATACTGGACATCTGAGTTATTTACATTGCTGAATTTGGCTTTTGCTTTGTAGAGATTTTAACTGTGCCCTGGTTCTTCCTTTTTGAAGTAAGAAAGTATTTTTGATTTTACAGAAGCCCACAGTTGAGAGACTGAATTTTATAAAGAGATTTTAGGTTTAAAAAGAGACTTTGGATTTTTAAATAAACTGAATTTGTAAAGACTGTGAGACCTTTTGAGTTTATAAAATGTTTTGTAATGTGGTATTTATATTGATGTCTTATCTTGGGGGATGAACTAGAAAGGAAAGTTTGTGGTTTAATAGTGATGTATTTTTGTCAAGTTGACAAGGGGTCAATTGTGCTGCCTAGTTTTATGTCAATTTACCATAGGTTAGAGTCATTAAGGAGGAGTTTGAGAAAATGCTTTCATAAGGTTGGGCTGCAGGCAAGCGTGGAAGGCATTTTCTTAATTAGTGATTGGTAGGGGGAGGATCTGATTCTGTGGGTGGGCCACCCTGGGATGGTGGTCCTGGGTTCTATATGAGAACAATCTGGACAAGGCAAGGGGAGCAAGCCAGTGAGCATCACCCCTCCATGGCCTCCAGGTCTCTGCCCTGTTTGAGTTCTTGTCCTAACTTCCTTCAGTGATGAACAGTGATGTGGCAGTGTACACCAAATAAACATACAATGGGGCTTTGATCATGGTCTTTCATTACAACAAAAGAAACCCTATCTAAGACAGAAATCTAGTATAGTTTCCTGTTCTTACGCTTTTTAAAATAAAATTTGATCACTTGAGTATTCCTAGAAATAATTTTGTTTCATGCAAGTTGTTGGTGTGCAGTTGTTCATAGTATTTCCTTTAAAAAGATTTATTTTATTTATTGTTATTTCTTTTGCTCTTGAGATTATAATATAATTACATCATTTCCCCTTCCTTTTCATCCCCCCAAACCCTTCCATATCTACCGCCTTGCTCTCTCAGGTTCATTGCCTCTTTTTCACTAGTTGTTGTTAAATGTATACAAACACACACACTTCTAAATATAACCTGCCCGGACTGTGTAATGTTACCTGTGCGTATGTTTCCAGGGGGTAACCATTTGGTATTGGATAGCCAGTTGATATGTTCTTCTCTGGAAAAGACTATGTCTCCCATGCCTAACATTCCGTAATTACCCATAGTTCTTTGTGTAGGATGGAGGACTAAAGGTCTTTCCATTGTCTACTTTGGCATGCATGTTGTTGCCATTGTTCAGTTCCTGTTTAGACAGTCAGGTACGTGAGGATTTATGGGTACTACAGCTTCTGACATTACTAGGTGACGCAGTCTCACAGTGAACGCTCTGATCCTCAGGCTCTTCCGAGTCTTTCTTTCCCCTCTTCTGCAATGTTCCCTGAACTTTGTTCAGGAATGGGTTTTTGTAGTGTATGCACTAAGACTGAACTCTGAAATTTGATTGGTTGTGGTTTTGCATGCTGGTCTCTATCTGTTGCAGAGAGAGAGATGTCCTTCACGAGGGGTGAGGACTGTCTTAGTGTTCTGTTTCTGTGAAGAGACGCTACGACCAAGACAACTCTCATAAAAGAAAGCATTAGTTGAAACTTTCATATGGTTTCAGATGTTTAGTCCGTTACTATCATGGCAGGGAGCATGGGAGTACACAGGCAGACATGTTGTTGGAGAAGTAGCTGAGAGTTTTATTTCCAGATCCACAGGCAGCAGGGAGAGAATGACACTGAGCCTGGCTTGGGCTTTTGAAACCTCAAAACTCATCCTCAGTGAGACACTTCCTTCAACAAGGCCACACCCACTCGAGCAAGGCCACACCTCCTAATCCTTCTCAAGTAGTGCCACACGCTGATGACTAAATCATTCAATTCTGTGAGTCTATGGTGGCCATTTTTACTCAAACCATCACTAATACACATGTTTAGAATGAGCCGTGGATTCTGCTGGTTTACTGAAGAGGTAGTTAGTTGTAAGCTTTCCTCCAAGATCCATGACTTCACTAGGCCTGGGTAGTTGGCTAGATTTCCACTACTGGGTATAGTTTTCCTCTCATTCAGCAGGTCTGAAGTCCAACTAGAGAGCTATTGGTTTCAACCCAAGGAATGCGTACTTAAACTTTCCTGTAAGGGTTATTGTGCCATGCTGGTCATTTTTGTGCCTTCTAGGCAGTATGCCTGGGTAGGACTATTGGTTGCTTCCCTCTTTTGGTAGCTTTCATGGTGCCATGAAAGCTAGCCCCCCCGAGAGGATGTATTCAGGTGTTCCATCTCAAGCATATGTCTTCAGTAATGGGGACTGACTTTCTTCCACCTTTGTGGCCAACTAAGGGCATATCAATAGCATGTAATGTTTTGGGAGTCTCTTGTACAACCCTGACCAACAGCTCAAAGGAAGGATTCTTATGCATGGTCTTGGCATTTTTTTTTGTTACACTGTCAACCCAGATAAGAAAACTTCATTTAAATTATATGTGTGTATTTATACATAGACTTATGTTTATTATAGTTTTTTAAAAGTAGTAGGTAATAGTATGCTTTCTTATAACTTTCCCAGACATCCTTGCTGCTATTTTACCCTCCTCTCTCCTTTATTTATCTCTCTGCCCTATCCCTAATTGAAGACCCTGTTTTCCCAGTCAGATCATTTGTATCTTGCTATTTCTTTCTCTATTGTCCCTGCCCTCCCTATGTCATAGAGAGGGAGCAATAGTCCCTTTTTACTCTCCTGGTTTCTACAGTTATTGATATGTACTCATATCTGAAAATCTTAAGTTCACCTCCAGTGAAAGAGAACATACAATGCTTGTCTTTCTCACTCAGTATCTTAATCTTTTCTAGTTCCATTCATTTATCTGCCACCCATTTTCTTTCTTACAGCAGAATAGTGCACTGTGTACATGTGGTACACACGTACCACATTTTCACTATCTGTTGGTTTAAGTGTATTTAGGCTGTTCCCATTTCCTAGCTGTTGTGAGTAGAGTGGCCATAAACATGGTTGAGCAGGTTTCCATGGAGTAGGATGTTGAGTTCTTTGGGCATAAGCCAAAGGGTGGCATATTTGGGTCATAGGGTATATTCATTTTTTTTTGGCTTTTTGAGAATTCTTCCCACTGATTTCTATAGTGACTGTACCACTTTGCAGTCGCACCAACAGTGCATGAGAATTCCCTTTTCTGCACATGTTGTTGGTCCCAGCGTATGCTGTTGTTTGCTTTGCTGATCTTTGCCATTCTGACTGGGGTGAGATGAAATCCCTGAGTTGTCTTTATTTGCGCTTCCCTAATTGTCAAGAAGGATTAACATTTTTTGAGACATTTCTTAACATTTTTTCCCTTTGTTTTGAGAATCCTTTGTTCATGTCCCAGGCCCAGTTTTTGAATGGGTAACTATTTGTTTTTTGTTTGTTTGTTTGTTTTGTTTTGTTTTGATTTTGTCCTCTTTTTATTTCTTTATATAGTCTGGATATTAATCCTCTACTGGATGCATAGCTGGCAAAGATTCTCTCCTATCAGTCAAGTGGGCTTCCTCTTCACTTGACTGATTTTTTTTTTAAATCTGTACAGTCTTAATTTTATAAAGTCTTACTTGTTAATTGTTGGCTTGAGTTTTGGGGGCAAATAGAGTACGTTTAGAAAGTTCTTTCCTACTCCTCTATCGTGTAGAGTGTTGACTATGTTTTCTTCTAGCAGTTTCAGTGTTTTAGGTTTTATGGTTTAGTGGTCTTTGGTCCACTTGGAGTTAGTTCTTGTGCATGGTGATAGACACTACAGTAATTTCAGAAGCATGTGGACATCCACTTTTCTCAGCCCCATTTGCTGATGATGTTTTAGTTTGCTTATGCCTTTGGCATTTTTGTCAAATATTAAGTGGCTAAAGATTTTTGTCCTCATATTTGGGTCTTTAGTTTTGCTCCATTGATCTACATGTCCAGTACCAATGACAGTGTTTTTATTACTATGTAATATAACTTAAGATCTGGAATGATAATCCCTCCAGCATTGTTCTTGCTCAGGATTGTTTTGGCTACCCAAGGTATTTATTGGTTTCACATGAATTTTAGTATAGTTTTTCTTTTTAATTTCTGCAAAGGATGAGATGGGGGCTTTGACTGGGGTTGATTGCATTGCGTCTTTGATTAGCTTTTGGTAAAAAAGTTATATCTATAATATTGGTTCTACCAATCCATGAACATGGGATGCTTTTGCATTTTCTAGTGTCGTTCTCTATGTTTTTTCCCCCTCAGAGGTTTAAAGTTTTCATTGCAAAGGTCCTTCACATCCTTGGTTAGGCTTATACCTAAATGTTGTTTTCTTTGAGGCCCTCCACCCTTGCAACCTCCCTGATAACATAGGAAAAAAAATCTCATTGTGGAAGCTGTAGTGTTCTACATTGTGTCCCACAGTATACACTTTCGCTCACCCTTCTTTGCTTGCAAATGTTCATTGCAATACCTTGTTGGTCTGGTACGAGGCCTCTTCCTCTACTGTGTTGATACTGCAACCTCACTGGGATTCCTCTTGTATATTTTATTGTTGCCCTGTGTCATGGAGAGCCTATAGTTTTGTATCTGTAGCAACCACCCCTTCATGGACTCCAGCAGTTCATAGATCAAGTAGATGTTGGAGTGGGCCAAATCAAATCCCTGGATCTCAGCCTGAGAGGTATCCAAGCCAGTGAACCCACTGGCTCTCCTGCACTCATGCCCTCGGGCCTGGCTCACCCACAACCCCCACAACCAGGGCCAACTCTATCCAGCTACCCAGGTAAAGTTCAGGGCTTGCTGTCCTGAGCGTTGCAGCCAGTGAGGGACATGGCCAGTTTTCCCACTCTCATGATCCCAGAGCCAGCTCTTCTTCCCATCATAGATAGTTAGGGATGAGGGAGGAGAAGAGGGCTGGCTCTCTGACACTCACACCCTGCTCACCCATAAACACCACATCCAGGGCCAGCTCTTCTGTGCTGCTCAGGTTAGGTGCAGGGCCAGTTCTCCCACTCTGATGACCTTAGGGCTGGCTCTCCTGCCTGCTGTAGGTGGTAAGGGGTGAAATTGGGGTGGGTCATCTTGCCCTTACGCAAATCAGTACACAGCAGAGAGGCCAATTGTCTTCCATGCTCACATCCTCAGTCTGGCTTGCCTTCACCCCTGCCATCAGAGTCAGTGCTACTGTGCTACTGAGATGAGGTTCAGGGCTTGCTCTCCAAAGTGCTACAGCAGGTTATGCTGAGGCCAGCTCTCCCATGCTCACGCTCTTGGGGCAGCTACCTTGTGCCTCTGGCCACCAGGGACAGCTCTACTGTGCTGCCCTGGAGATAGGCAGGGACAGCTTTCCTGCTTTTATGGCCCAAGAGCCAGGTCTTTTACCTGTCTCAGGTGGTGAGGAACAAAGATGGAGAAGGGTATCTCTCTCTTGTCTACTCCACCATACAGGGGATGACTGGTAGGGCCAGCTCTGCAGCGCTGGAACCCTCAAGGGCTGGCTCACCTGCAACTTGCACAATGTGTGGAGTGCTTTCAAAGTACTGCAGCTGCCTAGGGGCTGGGTCAGCTCTCCTGTGCTCATGCCCCTGGGCCCAGCTCTCCCATGCCTGGGTAAGGTGGATATCCCTCAGACATCAGCATGTCTCTGGGAAGCAACCTAGACCTGGGATGTCTACCTGACCTCTAGTGCTAACAGACCCAGACACAGCTCCCTGTGGCAGTTCAGGGTAGGATCCCACCATGGTCCCAGGTGGCATCACTGGCTACTCCCATCAGGCTGTTCCTCACTACCCTAGGGTCTCCAGTTCTGCCTCTCTTCACTGTGCCCACATCCTTCTGTTTCTCTTTCTCTTCCATTTCTGTACCAGTTACTTGCTCCTCCTAGTGACATGTGGGGGTCTTTGAGTGTGGGGTCATCTCTGGAGTGGTTTTAGGAGAGCTGTGTCCTGTTTGTGCTTTATTGCGCAGGGCATGGGTCATCTCAGACTCGACCTGACCCCTCAGGCCTTCGTGGCACCTGACTGGTGGTTATCTCAAGCTGTCTAGGCCTCCATGGTCTTGCTCTGGTGGCCATCTTGGCTTGCTCCACCTAGCCTGCTGAGTGGCCCCATGCAAGGGTTGTCTGTCTTGGGCTCGCTCCCACCTGGGACCCTCAGTCCCAGGGAGCATTCTTCTAGTCTCAGGCTTGCTCCCAGGGGACTGGTGGTCACCTCAGGCTCACCTCTTGCCAGGGAGTGGTCGGCTACTAATCATTCAGGTGTTCAGAGGTCAGAACACTAAGCGTAGACAGAGCCTCTCTCCTCTCTGCCACCTACTGATGCGCGTGTGACACCGCGGCCACACCTGCAACACTTCTAGCAGTAGCACATTGCTCAACTGATATTTCTAGAAGTTTCCTGGTAGAAGTTATGGGACCTCTAATACCATCTGCAGATGAATTCTTTGTTCCAGATACTATTTGGAGCCCAACATTGAAAAGAGGTGGTCCTAGTGGACATCCCCGTCTCATTCCTGACTTCAGCGGTATTGCTTTGAGCTTTTCTCCATTTAGGATGATGTTGGCTATAGATGTTTTCATACGTAGATTTCATTACGTTGAGGTATGTTCCCTCTAGCCCTACGTTCTCTTTACCTTTCATCATGAAGGTGTGTTGGATTTTGTCAGACTTCTTATGTGTCTCTTGAGATGATTGTCTGGGTTTTTTTCCCCACCTTTAACTTCATTTATGTTGTTTATTACATTTATTGGCTTGCACGTGTTGAACCATCCCTGCATTTCAGGGATAAATCCAACTTGGCCATGCATAATGTTTTCAGTGTATGTCTATATTTTGTTTGAAACTGTTTTATTGAGCATTTTTGGCTATTTTCACCAACAATATTGACCTGTTGTTTTCCTTCCTTCCTTCTTTCTTTTGTTGTACCTTTACCTAGTTTTGGTATAAGAGTGATACTGGCTTTGTAGCAGAGTTTGGGAGTGCTCCACCTGCTGCTGTTTTTTGGGTAGTTTAAGAGGAATTGAGTGTAGGTCTTCTTTGAAAGTCTGGGAGAATTATGTGAATCCGTCTGGCCCTGGGCTGTTTCTTATGCTGGAAATCTTTTTATTACTATTTCAGTCTCCTCCTTCATAATGGTTCTGTTTAGGTTTTTGATTTCTTGGTTCAATTTTTGGTAGTTTGGCTGAACCTAGATATTCATCTTTTTCTGTTAGGGTTTCCAACTTAACAAATACATTTAAAAAATATTACCTCATAATATTCTGAATTTCTTTGGTGTCTGTTAAATATTTCCTTGTTCATTTGTTTTCTCTCTGTCTCTCTCCATCTCTTCCTCCCTCCCTTCCCCTCCCTCCCTCCTCCTCCTCCTCCTTCTTCTTCTTCTTCTTCTTTCTCTCTCTCTTTCTCTCTCTCTCTCTCTCTCTCTCTCTCTCTCTCTCTCTCTCTCTCTCTCTCTCTCTCTGTGTGTGTGTGTGTGTGTGTCTCTCTCTGGCCAAAGATCTGTCAAGCATATCTTAAGAGCTTCTTAAAGAATCAGCTCTTAGAGTCATTGATTCTTTCTATTGTTCTCTTTGTTTCTATTTTATTGATTTCCATCTAATTTTATTATTTCTTGCCATCATCTGAATTTGGATTTTGTTTGATCTTGCTCTTCAACTTTTTTGAGTCGCATCATTAGGCCATTTATTTGTGCTCTTTTTGATTTTTAAAATGTAAGCACTTAGAGCTATTAATTTCCCTCTTATGGCTGCTTTCAATGTTTCGCTAAGGTTTTGTTATGCTATGCTTTTGTTTTCATTTAGCTCAATGAAAAATTAAAAATTTCCTCCTAGATTTCTTCTTTGAGTCATTCATCATTCGATAATGAATTGTTTAATTCCCATGATATTGTCAATTTAAAGTCTTATTGCGTTGTGGTTAGATAGGGTACAAGGAGTTATTTTAATCTTTTTGAATTTGTAAAGATTTGTGTTTCTCAGGATGTGCTCTGAGTTCTGCTGAGTAGAATGTGTATTCATGGTATTTTGGTGGAATATTCTGTAGATATCTGTTAAGTCTATTTGATATATGATGTCGATTTATTCTGATGTTCCTCTGTTTATATTTTGTTAAAGTGTCCTGTTTATTGGAAAAAATAGGGTATTGAAATCACTACTATTAATGGAATAATGTTAGTCTATGTCTTTAAATCCAATAGCACACTTTCAAAATATGAAATTGGTGTATCAGAATTTGGTCCCTATGTTTAGGGTAGTAATGTCTTCTTGGTTAACTGTTTCCGTGTTTAGAAAGAAATACCCCTCTTTTTATCTTCTGCTTAGTTTTAATTTGCAGTCTATTTTGTCAGACATTAGGATAGTGACTCCTGCCATCTTCCTGGTCTCATTTTATTGGAGTACTTTTAGCCATCCTTAAAAAAATTTTTTTTTATGTATTGTGTATACTGTGCTTGGCCTGCATGTACATCTGCAGGCCAGAAGAGGGCATCAGATCACATTTTAGATGGTTGTGAGCCACCATGTAGTTGCTAGGAGTTGAACTCGGGACCTCTGGAAGAGCAGCCAGTGCTCTTAACCTCTGAGCCATCTCTCCAGCTCCTTAGCCATCCCTTTACACTAAGAAAGTGCCAACCTTTAAAGCTAAGAAGTGTTTCTTTTAGACAGTACAAAGATGGATTTTATTTCTTGATCCACTCAGTCAGTCCATATCGTTTGATTGGAGAGTTGAGATCATAGATATTCAAAGTCATTATTGAAATGTGTATGTTAATTGTAGTCACTGTGTAGTTGATTTTTGGTGTTGCTTGTTCTCAGTGGTATTTTATGTTTTAATAATTATGGCTTTGTATTTCTTTCTACAGTCTTTCATTACACTCATTTCTTCAGCTCATAATATTGCTTACTGTAGTTTCTTTAGGTTTGATTTGCTGAGTGTAAAAATTTTTTAGGCTGGAAAGTCTATCATGGAAATTTTCCTTATGGCTTTCCATTATGACAGATAGTTTTGCTGGGTATATTAGTCTAAGCTGGCCAGCATAGCCTATTACAACTGGGATGGATTGTTTCAGGTTCTACTGGCTTTCAAATTTTCCATTGAGAAATCAGCTGTTATTCTGATGTGTGTTTTTTTTTTTAAATGTGTGACTTGGGCTTTTTTTCTTTTTAAGCCCTTAGTATGCTTTCTTTCTTATGTACACTTAGTGTTTCAGCTAGGAAATGCTGTGGACATTTTCTTTCCTGGTCTTGTCTATTTTGTGTTCTTTGTATGTGTATTGGTAAATCTTTCCTCAGTTTTGGGATAAACCATGGGGATAGCTCATGAATTTGAGTTCTTTTATTTTTAAAAGTAATATTGGCCTATGTATAGGTATATGAATGTGTGAGTACAGTGCCTTTGGAGTCCAGAAGAGAATGTAAGATACATTAGGGTTGGAAATGTAGGTCATGGTTAGCTGTCTGATGTAGCTGCTGGAAGCTAAATGTGAGTCCTCTGCAAGAGCAGTGTGTGCCATCTCTCCAGTCCACACAACGTTTTCTTAAGATTACTTTCTTTCTTATTCTGTCTCTGATAATTTCCCCTTTTAGCAAATTGAATCCTTTAATTTCGTCAGGTGGTTAAGTTAAAAGTCTGCTAGTTTTGTTCATTTATTCAAAGAAAACTTTTATTTTTCTCTCATTTTTCTACTGTTGTAGAAAATTACCTTGTAATTTTCATGCTTCTATAAGCTTTAGCTTTATTTTTTCTAGTTACTCAAAGTTTACAATTGGTGACTGATTTGTGACTTTTGTTCTTTATGTGTTTATGTTTACAGTTGTAACCTTTATTTCAACTTGCTCTTACTGGGTCCCGTTCAGTACCGTGGTCTTACTAGTTTATGTTTTTACTTTCATTTGTCTCAAGATTCTTTTGAGTTTCTTTCTTTAACTGCTTTGTTATTTAAGAGAAGGCTGATTAGTTTCCATATATTTTTGAGCCTTATAGTTTTCTATTAACAACTTACAGATTAGTCCATTGCAGCTAGAAAACGTACTTCATGTGCTTTTAATTTTTCAGTTTTAAAATACTAATATTTTTATTTACTGCTTGAAAATATCAGACATATTTACAGTGCTTTAAAAAAATCTTTTCCACACCAAATACTACTCTCAAATTCCTCCAAGGACGTACCTACTTGTCTTCCTTTTTGACTTTATGCCCTTTAAAAATTATCATTATTATTAATAGCTCACTGAGTCCAATTAATTCTGGCCATGAAAAGGCTATGGTATGATCCATTGAGGTATGTGCAACCTATCAGCAGGCTGCATCCCCAAAGAAAAATACTTCTCTCTCCCTCAGTAGGCACCAACTGTCCAACATTTTCAGCCAGCCATAGTGCCTCATGAGCTCCTCCCCAATCTGTGCTGTCATTTTGACTGGCTTGATCCTGTGAGGGTCTTGTACAAGTAACCACAGATGCTGTGAATTTGTGTGCATTAGCCGTGGCATCTCCAGAAGTCAGCATTTCATAGCTTGAATCTCTATCCCTTCTTTTGCAGACTTTCTGCCTGCAATATATCCTATGTCTTAGAAGAGGGGATGTTGATGTCTATGACTTACCTATGGCTGAACACTCACAGTCACCTATTCTCCGCACCTTGATCAGCTTTGAGTTATTAGTCACTATTTACTGTAAAAAGAAGCTTCTTTGGTTGAGATCTAGGGTGCCACGAATCTATAGGTATAAATACATATTTGTTTTTCAGCTTTAAAAAAATAGCCAAGTTTGGTTTGTGGCCCAACATGTGGTTGGCCTATCTTGGAGAACATTCCATATACACTTGTGAGGAGCATACATTCTGCATTACTGAGTTAGGGGGTATAGATTCATGACATGTTGGTTTCTAGACTTTGACTAGAATTTTGTAATTTGCATATGTGTCCTGTCCTTTTTGATTATGGGATGGTTAAGTATCTATTGCAGAACTGTTTATCCTTTAAAGGTTGCTTTACATATTTTGTGGGCTGTGTTGTTAGGTGCACATGTGCGCATGACTACTACGTGTTCCTGAAGGTCAAACACATGCAGCTTTTTGTTACTTTGGCCCTGTGAATCTGGAATTTGGTGAAAGCTTCTCTGATTTCTTTACTCACAAACAATTCAAGCAATGGATCTAGAGCCTGCTGTGGAATAGTTCATTCTTTCTTTCTTTCTTTCTTTCTTTCTTTCTTTCTTTCTTTCTTTCTCTTTTTCCTAACCTAAATGTGGCTGTATAATGATTTTTGTTATATTTCACCATGCTACTCTTTCTAAGTGTGTGCTCTGTAGTATATCTTATTTCTGAGCTCTGAGCTAGGTAGCATAGAGGAAGATATCAGACAAGTGAGTGTTAAGCATGAAATAGGAAGTGAAAACACAGTTTATGTTCTTACTGAAGTTTGCTCATATTATTTTTGAGTATGGGCCAGATCACTAGTTGAGAACTTTAGGTTAATTTGTAGGGGCCTGGAGAAGTTTATTCTAATGCAATTTTCCCCCAGTCTTCATATTGCTTTTACAGAGGAGAGAATATTTGGAAGCCTTCAATTTGCTAATCTTTCTGAGTTTACTCTCATGTTACTGATTCTTCACAGTCTTATTCTAGACAACATAGAATATTTTTGTTAAACCCCTTTGTATCATTTTTCTTATGTTCAACCCCCTAGACACAGTTATGGGGGGAAAATATGATCACTGTGAATGACTTGCTCCCAGTTTCATATTGTAACTAATTCCTTATTCTGTACTTTCATAGAAACTGAAAATGCCTTTAAATTCATTTTAGACTAGTTTACATCCCCACCGGCAGTATCCAAGTGGGAGTGGGGCTTCGCCTACAACTTAAGCAGAAATTACTTCCTTAGTAGCTGCCATTCTGAGAGGTGAGATGGGAACTCAATGCAGTTTTAATCTGATCTCTCTGGTGACCGTTGAGACTGAACATCTTCCACATGTTTATTGGCCATTTGTGTTCGATCTTTGGAGACGTGTCTGTTTGTTTCATTAGCCTGTTTGTTGATTGGGTTGTTTGATTTCTTGCTTATTTTTGAGTTCTTTGTATATTCTGTATTTTTACATATTATTCCTTTGTTAGGTGGATATTCTGCAAAGATTTTTCTCCATTCCGTAAGCTGCCTCCTTATTCAGTTCATTTTGTTTGCTGGGCAGAATATTTTTATTTGTCAGTTGTTGGCATTTTTTTTTTTTAGTAACTGGAGTTTTGCTCAGTCCTGCTTAGAGTCCTTACCTGTGCCTGTATCCTGAACCCTTTCTCTTGACATTTTCCTCTAACAGCTTCAGAGTTTCAGGTCTTACATGAAGGTCTTTGATTCCAATGGCGTTGATTTTTGTACAGGGTGTAATTTTTGTACAGCATTCTAGCTTTATTATTTTTTTCCATGTGGGTTTTTAGTTTTCCCAGCAGCATTTGTCGAAGAGGCTGACTTTTTGACAATGTATATTTTTGTAAAGAGTCAGTTGGCTGTAGCTCCGTGGGTTTATAGCTGGATCATCCATTCTGACCCACCGATCTAGGTGCCTGTTTTGCGCCGTGTCATGCTGGTTTTCGTGCTGTGGCTCTGTAGTATAACTTGAAATCAGGTATAGCGATACCTCTAGCATTGTTGTTCTGCTCAGGATCGTGTTTGCTGGCCAGAGTCTTTTGTGTTTCTATACATACAAAAACTTTGTTTTTTGTCTTTCAGCAAAGCAATGGAGTTCTAGTGGAAATAGCGTTGAATCTATAGATTGCTTTTGGTATTGTAGATATTCCCACAGTGTTAAATCTTTTGATACCTAAGCATGGGAAGCCTTTCTAGTGCCCTCTTCAGTGTCTTTCTTGTCAATGTCAATGTCAACGGACATACATGTGGAAAAATTTCAAAAACCAAACCAACCAACCAACCAACCAACCAAACAAACAAACAAAAAAACCTCCAACAAACAGACATTCATCATCATCATCATCAACAACAACAACAACAAAAACAACAACAAAACTAAACAAATGATTTATCATATGGCCCAGCTATAACACTCTTGGACTTTTTAACTAAAGTCCTTCAAGTCAATACTTGTCACAGTCACTCACCCATTAGTCACACACTCTTCACAAGGGATGTGACGTGGGACCAACCTAAGTATCCAACAGCAGAGCAATGGATAAGGAATATATATATAGCTTATATACACATGGAATTTTTTCCAGCCATAAGTAAAAAGTTAAATTGCTGGTGGATAAATGGATGCTACTGGATATACTCATACTAAGCAAGTTAATCCAATTTCAGAAGGAAAATATCATACATTTTTTCTCATTTTTGGCTCCTAGATTTTATGAATATACTTGAAATCGTTTATATGTATACACTATATAAACTTAGGAGTAAAATACCAGGGGAATAAGAGGCACTAAGGGGGATAGGGACTATGTCTATCACACAGCACAGATTGTATGAAAATGTCCTTGTGTAACATGATACATTTAAGTATACATTAAAAAGTAAGAAACAATACTAAACAAAAACCACTTGAGGACTTTTGTCCAGAATCCACAGAAGGCTCTTGGTTAGTAGAAATAAGCAGTTCTTATTTTCTCAGGGTTAATAAAAAGTCATTACACCCCTGCCACTTTCCTTGTAAGGTCGCCCTCATGCTCTTTGGTAGTACTAGGTAAGGGTCTACAGTTGTGAAGTCAGTTACGGTCATAGAAGCTCATGGCTCATCCTCTCAACTATTTTAACCAGTTCCTTCTCTCAGCTCCAAATTTTAGAGATTTAGATTAGAAAGCAAATATGTACTCAGTATAATTTTTTTTAAACCAGGATTTGGGGAGATGGTTAAGTGATTGCTAAGCAAGTGTGAGGCCCTGAGTTGAGATCTCCAGAAACCAATATAAAGCCTGTATAGGCATGGCAACCCACTTGCAACTCCAGCCTGTGTTACTTGTATGTGTCTCCATGTGGTATGTGCATGTGTGTGAAAGTGCCTGTGAAGGTCAGAAGAGGGAGTTTGATCCCTTGGAGCTGGAGTTATAGGTAGTTGTTAGCCACCGAATGTCAGTGCTGGGACTTGAACTCAGGTCCTTTGCAAGAGAAGAGCATGCTTTTAACCAATGAGCCACCTCTTTAGTCCTAGTAACAGATTTCTTAGGGGTGACTTTCATGCTTAGAAATAATCATATTTGATGATAATGCATTTTCATTTTATTATTATGTGAAGTCCCGCCAGTTGCTCTGGAGGAATTTGGGTACTGACATTTTAAAATGTGATTGGTGTCTGAATTTTTCTTTCTTTATGTGCATGCTAATTTAGTCAAGGTTAATGTCAGAGACATGTTGGTTTTTAAAAATTAACTGATTAACCTTTGATTTTCTCCCTGTTTTCAGGGGTGGTTTATATAACACATCGGTTAGACTTTCTCAAAACTCTAGTTAAATTAGTTAAAATTTCTGTATCTGGGATATTTTTTTGGGATAACTTTGGCAATATTTGTAAATTAGTTGATTTTCCATATTTTTTTCATTCATAACTTTTGGTACTTTTTGTTGGTGAGAACACCATGCACAGTGTCTTCATTTTAAT
Source organism: Acomys minous (assembly GCF_964271855.1). Taxonomy (NCBI): domain Eukaryota; kingdom Metazoa; phylum Chordata; class Mammalia; order Rodentia; family Muridae; genus Acomys; species Acomys minous. The sequence continues at coordinate 11,795,310 of NC_140496.1, forward strand.
AATTATCTAAAGAGGCACAAAGAGTGTCTTCTAACAATTTTGGAGTATCTCTTTCTTATAATTGTCTGTTCTTCCTAAGATGGTAGGCTTTCTCTTTTCCACATCATTTATACCACCACAATTGTCTCTTATATTACCTTTAAAAAATAAGTCCTTTGCTTTATTTTCTTATTTTTTTCACTATGTAGTTGATGACTTACTTTCATCGATTCCTTCATGTATTTAATTGTTTGTATTTTAATTGTGGAATGTAATATTCAAGTAAATGTGATATGTGCATTCAATTTAATAATAAAGATGAGCACATAATTTAAGAACCCTTTTTAGCCCCTGAATGACTTATGACAACATGTGTTCCTTCCTTGTCCAGGAGATACTTATGCTCCAGGTTTCAGGTTAACTGTGTCCTTAGCTTCTAGAGTAGTTTTTACCCAAAATAGTCATGGATCCCTTAAAATAAAAGTTGCTTGATTTCTTTTCCAGGTTCTGAACTCCACAAAATTGCAATCAGACCATATGAATTTTCAATTTTGTTTTCTGATCAGCATTATGTTCTTGAGCCTCACTCCTACTGATGCAGCTAATTTTTAAAGATTTCTTGTAAGATTTTTTGTCAGACTGTGTGAGTGCATAGTCCCATATGCAGTTAGACAAAACTATTACGATAAGTAATATATAACATTTAAAAGATGGTGGCCAGTTTTGTCAACTTGTCACAAACTAGAATCACCCAAGAAGAGCATCAGTGGTAGGTTGTCTAGATCTAGTTAGTTGGCCACAGGTGAAGGTCTGGGGAGTTGCCTTGGTTATGTTAACTGGTGTGGGAAAGCCTGCCCACTGTGAGTGGCACCATTCCTTAGGTGGGAGATCTGGAACTACAGGAGAGCGGTAAAGGTGAGCGGAGCACCAGCATGCATGTATAAATTCCCTGCTTTTCGTTCTTGACAGTGGGTGTTGTGTGACTAGCTGCTTTGACCTCCTGCTGCCTTGATTTTTCTCAGCATATTGAGCCACGAGCTGAATTAGTCCTTTCTCCCTTAAGTCCCTCTTGTCAGGGTATTTTTATCATGGCAATTGAAACTAAACTAAGACAGTAATGTATAATAATACAGAAACAAAATGTAGAAATGTACGGAATCCATATACTACATTTGCCTATGGGTATTTAGGATTATTTTGGTTTCTTGTCTTGACTTCATCATGCCTTGCTGTGATAAGCAGCAATCTTGTGAATATATTTGTAGCTCTCTTCTGGCATATTCATGCCAAACTCTTCAATCCCTAGGTCTTAGTAATGTATTCAACTTTCCAGATTGTTGCATGTTTACTAAACAGTTGCTGGAGAATTTGGTTTCTTTCATCTTCATTTGTTCCTAATTATCAGTCTGAGTTGAATGTTTAACTTATTTATTTTCACATTTGATGTTTAAAAAATAAAAAGGGAAACACTTAGAGCCACAGGATCTTTTCAGATTACGGCTTTAATTGTATATTTTATTATATAATCCTTAAATATCATGTATATGATGTTTGCCTGCACGTATGTGTATGTGCCACTTGCATGCAATGCTCATGGATGCCAGAAGAGGGCGTCAGATCCCTTGGAACTGTGGGTACTGGGCACCAAATCCTATAAGAGCAGCCCGTGCTGGTAGCTGCTGAGCCATCTCTCTAGCCCCTAGATAGTCTTCTGATTGTCATTTTAAAAAAGTAGAATGTGTCTTCAGTTGCTCTTTGTCCTGTTACTGAAGGATTATTTGGGAGGTTGTTTTTAAAATTTCATAAAATCAGATTAATGTTATTTTTCTTTTCTGTTTTTGTTGTTTACATGTCCAGGTTTTGGCACATGACTAGATTTATAAGCAAGAAATTTAATTCCCTTTTGTAATGTGATTAAATTTTCTTGCTTTATGTGAGATCAATATTTTATTGATACTTGAGAAAAATACATATCCCCACTGAAAATACAAAACTCTAAAGCTGTTTTGTGTAAATTATGTATGTTCATAACTGAGATATTCAGTAAGGCTTATTAATTGTATCAGGCAAGTTGTTTAGATGTTGATTGGTATTATAAGACTGTTATATACCTGGTAAGTTCCCATGTTGATGAATAGAGAAAATTGTTATAAGTGTTGATATATTTGAAATTATTTATAATATTTTAGTTTATATATTTGGTTAATCATGATTTTTAGTCTTTTCTTGGGTTTGATTGTTTGTACAATTTCTCATTTCTGCTGGTGTTCTGAATTGAATTCAGTAGTGCAATTTTTCTTTTGAGTAGTTTGGCAGCTAGTATTATAAGAGTTTTCTGTCCTAGATCTGACTTTCATTTTTTATTTATATATTTAACATACATTTGCTGGTACAGTATGATTTGTGTGACCTTTAGGTAACAATTCTGAGTTTTATACCAATCATTTATTCATGTTTTTATATCTTGGATTTTTCTCTATTGGCTGTTGAGAGGAAGGCATTAAAGTTTCTATTCTGATTAGGGTATACCTATTTTTCCTTATAATTTTTCCAGCTTTTATATTTGTATACTTTAGTATAGTCTTACCAGTGTTTGCACTATTGAATCTGAGTGTGTGATATTAGGCACACACACATTTTTAACTCCTAGGAAAGCAGTCCTTTTGCCATCATAAAAAGGGATTCTTGGTAATTGTAATAACATTTTCCCCCCATACACTCATTTGGAACAGGTTTTTCTATGGAGTCATGACATGGAAATGGATTTATAGACTAGGATGGCCTTGAACTAAAAAAAAAAAATACTCCTGCCACTGCCTTATGAGTACTGAGATGAAAGGTGTATGCCACCACACTTGGCAAAATTACACCTATCTTTTCTGATTAGTAGAGACACAGCATATTGCTTGTATGACATGCATCTCCCTCTCATTTTGTGTCTACATTTTCTGTATCTAAATAATTTAGCTGGTTTTTTTTGTAAATGGGGTCTAATTATATTTTACATTCCTGAGAGCCTTTATATTATTGAAATATTAAACCATTTATGTTTATTATAATTGTATGGATATTTGGATTTAAAGTGGCCATTGTAGTACATAATTTTTCTTTTTACCATTTTTATTCTTTCATCATTAAAAGTCAATATTTTATTAATATAATATCATAGCACAAATAGTATGCAAGCGTTCTTGGACCTTTACTTTCAGGTCATTGTTCTGTTTCAGCTGAATTGCTTTTTTTTTTTTTTTTTTTTTTTGGGTAGCAAGTACAGAGCAATGAATTGAAGCATGATTAGTATGAATTGATTGTGTCTCTTTGCTACGGAGAAACTTTTACTAATACGATAGTCTGGAACATTCTTCTGTCACACATCTGTGCTTCTTCATAACTTTGCTTTACATGATCTTTCTCAGTTCTCCTAGTGTGTAGGTTTTTGAATAACAAACCTAGTAATTTTTGTCTTAGGTAGCTGGGCTTATTAAATAAAAAAGAATCCTATTCCCTCTTCTCTCTCTCTCTCTCTCTCTCTCTCTCTCTCTCTCTCTCTCTCTCTCTCTCTTTCATATTTATATCATGTCATTTTCTCCCTAATTTAAATCTACCTTGATTCATCCCATTCCCTCTATTAATTTCTTTCTGTCTTTTTTTTTTAAAGCATTTATAGCAGAAAACTAGACCCACCCTTATTGATATTTTACCCTTTCCCAGTCAATGGAAAGACCTCAGAACTCTTCTGCCCCTATAGGATCTTTGCTATTTCTTTGATTCTCTCCTCTCTCTGGTATAACCCTTTCTACTTCTCTGTCTCTATTCTTGGGCCTGAAGTTACTCTCTGAATAACTTTTGGTTTTCTTTAGTGAATTCCCCTTCATATTTTTTTTATCTTAAATATCTTCACTTCACATTCATTATTACAGTTTAGTTATTTATTTTACTTGTGTATATGCATGAATGTGTGTGATGGCACATGTATGGAGGTCAGAGGGCCACCTGCAGAAATTAGTTCTTCCTCTTTAACATGTGATTTCCAAGCATAAAATTCAGATCATAATGATTGGAAGCAAATGCCCTTATCCACTGAACTATCTCTTCAGCCTCCAATTCATTATTTTTAAAAAATTTTAACTTTTATTTTTTGAGATAAAGTCTCATTATGTAGGTGATCTGGAACTCACTATGTAGACTCAGCTAACCCAGAACTCACAGAGGTGCTTGCTTCTTCCTCTTGAGTGCTGGGATGAAAGCTGTGTGCAACCATGCTTAGCTCCCATATTATTTCTCCTCCTCCTCCTCCTCCTCCTCCTCCTCCTCCTCCTCCTCCTCCTCCTTAGTATTTATTAATTATACAGTGTTTTGCTTGCACGTGTGCCTACACGCCAGAAGAGGGCACCAGATCTCATTGTAGAAGGTCATGAGCCACCATGTGGCTGCTGGGAATTGAACTCAGGACCTTTGGAAGAGCAGCCAGTGCTCTTAACCTCTGAGCCATCTCTCCAGCCCCCACATTCAGTCTTAAAGGGTGGTTCTTCCCCCCCCCCAATGCTTAGAGAGTTATCAGATTACAAATATTTCGTTCAGTGAACTATGTCTTCTCACTGCCATGGCATCTTGTGGTTTGATTGATGGGGCTGTTTCATCATCTTAGGATTCCTCAGCTATCCTGCCTTTCTCCTTCTTTTTTTGTTTTTTGTTTTTAACATACATTTTGAGATCCACCTCTGTATACTTTGTTTATCGATTACTTTTCTCCCCTATTTCACTCACTTTCCTATTTCCAAATTCTTCAAATATCTGTGTCAATCTAAAATTCTTCCTTTGTGCAGTTTTTACTGTCCATTTCTTTGTTAAAATTTTCCTTTACATGCTCCTTGAACATGTAAAACCTGTGTCTGGAATTTCCCTATCAGGAGCCTCCAAGGGTCTGTGCTGTCTGCTATTTCTTCTGGCTTTTTATTAACACTGTCTTCTCTCCTTATGTGTCTGTGTGTCTCTGATTGAGTTCTTGGCATTTTGCTCTGATTTCTGTTAATACTTGTAGACCTTTTATTTCATTACAGGTTTTCAATTTGTCTCTTATTTTAAAGATACTAAAATTCGCTTTCGTATAAACACACTGAGAAGGAGTGGGCATCAAATCTAAGTTTTACTTTCAATCTTTGCTGTAAACACGAATCTTGATCATAACTACCTCAAGCTGCTTCTATTCCATGAGGCATGCCCAATGTGTTTCCCTGATTTCATGCCCCCCCTCTCTTTTATAACCCACCGAGTCCATCTAGTGCTGCCTGTTGAGAGTGGTGACTGATTTTGTTGGCTTGGTCTTGTTTGCATCGTGTGCAGGCCACCATAGCTGCCATGGTGAGTTCCTGAGCGCAATGGCCATGCTGTCCTCAGGAGACAGCATTTCACAGCACTTCCCTCATATGCTGCCTCTTCCCATTCTTCCCATCATCTCTTCTGCATGTTCCCTGAGCCTTGGGGCATGGAATCCCACTTAAAGCTGGCCACTCATGCTCACTTATTCTCCGCACTTTGACCAGTTATGAAATTCTATCCTAATGGCTGCTCCCTAGCAGAGAGATGCTTCTCTGGTTAAGGTGGAGGGCACTCCTAACCTATGGTACAGACATAAGTATTTAAAGGGCAGATCGACAACATGTCTGCTTAGGAAGACAAAAGTAGTAGTTTTCCCTAGGGCCCATGACTTCTGAAGCTGTGGACTTTAGACCAGGCTTACAGTACAAGGCGTGGATTCCCTCCCATGGAGGAGGCTTCAGATCCAGTCCACATTTTTCCTAATTTTAGAAAATGGCTGAGGTTGTTTGGCGCCTGTCTCATGGTAGATACTCTGTGAATACTGGTTGCATGAATTCTCTGGAGCCAGCTAGCATTCCTGGCAGGTAACATTCTTTAGCATCCTGTGACTACTGCATAGACACAGGCTGACAGTGCTATGGAGGAACAGTGCCTGCTCCCACCTCCCATGCCTTGTCTGTCGTGACCATTGCTTTAAAGGGTTTGTGGATGCCTTGGGCACAAAAGGAAAACTAATTATGCACCAAATTATTTTCCATTAGGCGCTCATGTTTTATAGCCACCTGGTGGCCCTTCGTTGAGCCAGTTGTGTTTTTCTGTTAACGAAGCTGAGTAGAGGAGTTGGTATGCAGCGAGAGCCCCATCCTGGAATAAATGGCTACAGGTATTCTCGGCACTGCATTAAACACCTGTTAAAAGTCATAAATAAAATTAAGCTTCCCTTCCCCGAGTCGCCCAGCTTAATATAGTTAGTGCCTTCAAAGTAATGTATGCGCTGAGGATCTCTTGAAAGTGATGTGCAAAACGTAGCAGGCTGTTCTGTGGTCTTCTTTGATACCTGGGGAGACAGGGAAAGATTCATCTATGTATTTTATGTGTGTTTGGGTGTAAGTTCTGCTGTCTAGGAAGTTGATTTTGTTGCTGTGTTTTCTGAGGGACTTTGAGAGGCCGTTCTCTCCCCTCTCTCTCCATATGTATGTGTGTGTGAGAGAGAACCCCCCCCCCCCACACACACACACACTGTGGTGAGAGCGACATCCGAGAGCTTCCTAGCCCACTTCTTTTTATAAAGTAGCTGTTCAATGGGTGGCAAATTTGCCTTTCACTCTTTTGAGGCAGGGTGTCAGTATATAACTCTGACTGGCCTAGAACTTACTATATAGATCATGCTGGTCTTGAACTCACAAAGATCTGTAAAGTTTTTTTTTTTCAAAAGCATATTAGCAACCACCACCTAAATCAATAGAATATTTTCATTTTCTTCTTCTTTCTTCAAAGCCTGTGTAATCAGTAGTGGTTGTGCCCTCCCTGCCATGCCCTCCCTACCACGCCCTCCCTACCATGCCCTCCCTACTACACCCTCTCTGCCATGCCCTCCCTACCATGCCCTCCCTTCTGCACCCTCTCTGCCATGTCCTCCCTACCATGCCCTCCCTACCACGCCCTCCCTGCCATGCCCTCCCTACTACACCCTCTCTGCCATGTCCTCCCTACCATGCCCTCCCTTCTGCACCCTCTTTGCCATGCCCTCCCTGCCATGCCCTCCCTACTATGCCCTCCCTGCCATGCCCTCCCTACTATGCCCTCCCTGCCATGCCCTCCCTACCATGCCCTCCCTTTTACACCCTCGCTGCCATGTCCTCCCTACTATGCCCTCCCTGCCATGCCCTCCCTACTATGCCCTCCCTACCACGCCCTCCCTGCCATGCCCTCCCTGCCATGCCCTCCTCAGCCCCTAGCAGCCACAACCTGCTTTCTGTCCTGTGGATTTGCGTATCCTGGAACTCCTTATGAATGCAGTCTTCATACAACAAATCATCATCTGTGATTAGTCCCTGCATTACTTCAAGATCTATTTTTATCACTTTAAAATTATGTGTGTGTGTATGTCTGTCAATATACATGCGTGTGTGTGTGTGTGTGTGTGTGTGTGTGTGTGTGTGTGTGTATGCGTGCACATGAGTATAAGTGCCTGCCGAATCCAGAAGAGTGGGTCAGATCCCTCATTACTGGAGTTATATGTGTTACATGTGCTGAATGTGTGTGCTGGGGACTGAACCCAGGTCCTTTGTAAAAGCACTCTGCACTCTTAACCCCTGAGCCGCCTCTGCAGTCCCACTAGCTGCTTTTTAGCAATGCTTTTAAAGCAAGGCCTTGCAGTAGCATCCATCAGCACATCCATTCTCTTGTTGATGGTCACTGCACCTTACGGATAGACTGCATTTTGCCCATCACCAGCTAATAGACTTTTGGATTGTTCTTACTTTTTGGCTTCTGTGGATAATGCTGCTATTGACAGATGTGTGCAAGCCTTTGTGTGGATGGATATTTTCTCTTCTCCTTAATGGTGGGTTATACATAGTAGCTGTGGGTTCCACTCCCCGAAGAACACCCAGACTGTTCCCACATGGTAGCGCTGACTTTATAACTGGGATTGAAGGGATTTTCCTTTTCATAATTTATTTATTTTATTTGCATTGGCTTTTTTTCCCCCTGCATGTATGTATGTGAGAGGGTGTCAGATCCTCTGGAATTGGAGTTATGGGCAGTTATGAGCCACCATGTGGGTGCTGGGAATTGAACTCAGGACCTCTGGAAGAGCAGCCAGGGCTCTCAACCACTGAGCTATCTCTCCAGCCCCTGAAGTGTTTTTCTTATGGGCTCACCAGCTTTTTATTGTAGTGATTTTGGATCCTGCTGGATTTGTTGAAGACCTTCAGCCTCTGCTTTATACATCACTGCTTCATGGTTTCTGTGGAGTTGTTTTGCTGCCTTCGCCTTTTTGTCACCTCCCCGCCTTCCCCCCCCCCCCCCCCAGTTACTTGTCAGCTTCTAAGTTGACTGCCATCCAGGGATTGGTGAAATACTTGGTGTAGGATCCAGGCTTGGTAAGGCTGAGGGAATGCGGGCTGTATAGTGGGATGTGGATGAGCTCATTCAGGTGGCTCCTGATCTACCTTATGGGGAGCTTAGCCTTGGTCCTGTGAAAGGGCTAGAGAACCACCTTATAGGAATCTGAAGTGATGCACCAGGCAGAGCTATGCATCTGTTCACTCCCTGCTGTCTGAGCCAGGAACTTTCTCAGAATAGACCTGGACATTTTTGCCCTGGTCCTCTTTCTATTCCTTTGAGTGTCTTGGGTGTGTGTGTGTGTGTGTGTGTGTGTGTGTGTGTGTGTGTGTGTGTGTGTGTGTGTGTGTGTGTGTTTTGCATGTGTGGCGTGCATATACATGTATGGAGAACAGAAGACAACCTTCGCTCTTCCTTAGGTGCTGCTGATCTTTTCTGAGACAGGATCTCTCAATGGAACTCGGCACAAGAGCCCCAGGGTTCTACCTGGCTCTGCTTCCCTAGAGCTGGGATTAGAAGCATGTGCCACCATGCCCTGCTCCTTTAAAGGTGGGTTCCGGATCATAATCAGGCCCTTGTGTTCAGGAGCCAAGCGGTTTTTATCAATAGAGCTATCTCCCAGCCATTGCCTTTGTTTTCATTGAAGATTTTGTTAGAATTAAGTAGATTTCCCAAGGTATTCTGTAAACAGGAAAGTGAACACTAAGACTGCCCCTATCTTTGATGGGCCTCAAGTTTTCTACAGATTCCCTTTGTCCCCCACTGTCCCCAATCTACACAGACCTCTCCCTCTGAAGAAGCATCTGGTATCTCCTTAGCTTCTGACATGTGAATCTGGGCTGACTTCCTGAAGTCTAAATAGGAAGCTGATGTTGGACCCACTACTGCATTTTACTCAGTAGAACCAAAGAGCTTTTCTGACCGTGACAGGACTGGCTCTCCTTTACTGAGCATCTCCCGCTAAGTGTAGACAGCATTTGAGAAAATTCTTATGCTTCCAGACCGAAATGATTGTAATAGTCTGTGGCTGGACACCACATCTCTTTAGCTCTGCCTTCACAGTAAGATGCCAATGTGGAGGCCCATACCAACCCATTGATACGATGCTCCTGTAGGCTTTCTCCAAGGGTGGCAGATTTCAGAAATAAGTATGACGTGAGAAGCTGGTCCATTCTATTTCGCATTCCCAGCCAATTGGGCAAGCCCCATTTATTTATGAAAAGTCCGTTCCCACAATGGAGCTGACCTTCACTGTGCGTAAATTCTGTGCGTGTGTGCCTGTGCGAGCCTGCATGCATAAGTAGGTCAGAGAACCAACTGTTGGGAGTTGGGCCTCTTCTTCCTCCACGTGGGCCCCACGGAATGCGTTTAACTCAGCAGTCTTAGTGGCAAGTGCCTTACCTGCTGAACCATCTTGCTGTCCTCTAATACACACTGTCTTTAAAGGCTGGTCCTTTATCTTAACCACCAGTAAGGGGACTCAGCTCCAGTGCTTTATTGTACAGTAGGTGACTGTAGCTAACAAGACTATTTTTATTGGCCTTTCTTATATTTATAGCTCTCATTTCTTTTATATCTCCAGTGCATTTGCCAGGTACCCTATGTTAACTTGATAAAATACCTATAGTCTCCCTGTTGAATAAAGACTCTCCAGGGAGGGAGTTTAATCTGTGCTCACCATCATATCTTTGGAAACTTCACCTGGTGTTGGTCAGTCAGCCGGCTGGGGTCCTTGTGTTTTACCAAGATAGAAATCATGGGTTGGTGACAAACAGCTCTTTCAGCATGGGCAGTGTAGGGCTCTTGAGTGTCAACAGCCTGAGTCTTTCCTGATACCCCAGAGGCTTACAGCTCTGGGCCATAGCTGGGGTCGTTGTGTTTTACCAAGATAGAAATCATGGGTTGGTGACAAACAGCTCTTTTAGCATGGACAATGTAGGAAGGACTCTTGAGTGTCAACAACCTGGGTCTTTCCTGACAGCCCAGAGGCTTACAGTTCTGGGCCCTAAGAGTCAATGGTTTACTGCCTCAGGCTTTAGAAGGCAGAGGCCTGTGTCTGTTAATTCTTCATTTGGTGGCTATGAGACTCCCCAGCTTCCTGGAACAATGAGTGATAGCAGCCAGCAGCATCAGGCAATGCCTTCTAGTAGTATATGGCTTAGGAGCTGTGCCCCTCAGCCTCATAGCATGTGTTCTAGATCTTGGGTCTAGAGTATATTTCAGCCCCGGAATACAGATCATAACTAACAGAGTTAGTCCTTGCCTTTTCTTCCTTCTGTGTCAAGGTCATCATCTATCTCAATGCTACCTTGACATTTTCAAAGAAGATTCATTTATTTTTATTTTATATGTTCGGGTGTTTTGCTTGCATTATGTGTACATGTACCACATGTATACCTCATGCAGGCCAAAGGAGGGTGTGGGGATCCCCTGTAACTAAAGTTATGGTTAAGTGCTGGAACTCAAGCTTGGGTCCTTTAGAAGAGCAATCAGTGCTCTTAATCACTAAGCCATTCCCACAGCCCCGTCTTCATTGATTTTGATGGCCTCCTGCACAGCTTATTGCTCTGTGACTATGTATTAATTTGGGCCCAGTCACACCTGTATTCTTTCTTGTCTGCATTCTGTCCTGCACATTGAACTTCTAGTATAAGAGGATTTCCCTTTTTCGCAAAGCACACTCTCTAGTCCCGCTGGTGACACTGGTGTGCCACAGCCAGCCTCTCTGAATGCTTCACCTACCGACGTTATGCTGGTCACTTAAGCCAGCCAGGATGGGAGTGTTTACAACAAAGAAACCAGCAGATACTTTTAAACATCAAGGCCTTGTCTCTTCAGCTGAACACTCACCAGTACACCCCTGGCCAGTGCCATGTCCTAGCACTGTGCGCCTCAAAATAACTTTATTTTAGCCTATCTCAGAATATTTCCGTAAAGATTCCTTAGTGCTATTTGTTTTCTTCCAGTATTTCTGCTGTTTTTCACTGGGATCCAAGCTGTTCCCTCATTGCTATATCACTCTCCCTCCTAAGAGAATGCAACTTTCCCTTTTTCCCTTATCTGGCTACTTTTCAGAATTTGTTTTTATTTAATCTGCCTGAGATCTTTGTGACTCCTTAGTCTCTTTATTTTTTTTTAGAAATTCTTGCTAATATCACTTCACATAATGTTTCTCCCTTGTTCTTTCTTTCTCCTCTTCTGGGACTTCATATTACATATATAATTTTTAAAATCAGGTTTCCTGTACGTATTATGTTCTGATTTTATATTTTTGCCGTTTGCTCTCTGCCCTTTGTCAGGATATCATCCTTTAACCCAGCCTCTCAACCTTCCTGACCCTGCGGCCCTTTAATACAGTTCCTCATGTTGTGGTGATCCCCAACCATAAAATTATTTTTGTTGCTACTTCAAAACTAATTTTATTGCTGTTATGAATTTTAATGTAAATGTCTGTGTTTTCTGAGGGGATTAGGAACAAGTTGTGACCCACAGGCTGAAAACCAATGCTTTAACCTTTTTTGTTTATTGTAGGATTAAAAAAAGATTTATTTTATTTATGTGTGTATCTAAACATGTGTGAGTTCAGTGCCTGAGGAGGACAGAAGAGGGTGTCTGTTGGCATAATGTTTTTATGGACTGTGTAAAGTTTACCCCTGCTCATTCAAATGGTGGTTTATCTACCCCTCTCTCTGGTTTCAATCCAGATATGGCATTGTAATGTTTATTCTAAGTGTCTCCTGTCTCAAGTTTGTGTAAACATGCCTACCATTTGTACTCTGTTGTGCCAATAAAATGCCAACCAGCCAATGGTGAGCAATACAGAAAGTAGGGTAGGACATTCAGGTCCAGTGAGGAGTGGAGAGTGAGAGAGGAAGTAAGGAATGAGCCATGAGGAGATGACCAAGAAGCATCAGGAGAAATGAACCAGATCTAGGACATAATGAAAAAAGCAAAAAAACCAAAATGTATATATGATGGGAAATTTGGCTGGGAGCAAGCTAGAGTAGCATGGAGGTTTAGGATGGAGTAATTTTTGGTCATTGTTGTGCACTAGGCTAATTAAATAAATCATAGTCTCCATGAGTCATTACTTGGGTAAATATCTAGCTAAAGATAAACTGCCCCATACGAAATTTATATCACATTAAGAGTCATTCTACAGGTGTTACATTCCTCGGAGCTGGAGTTAGTTGTGTTTGAGCCATGTGACATGGGTGCTGGGATCTGAACTCTTGTCCTCATGATTAAGAAGCAAGTACTTTGAACTAGAAGAAAAGAAGAAAAAGCAAAAGTTACGCCTTTCCAAGTCAGGACTTGGAAACCTGGGCAAACCCAACAGATCTTGGTGGTTCATAGAGACTACACTAAGAGAAGGAATTTTGAAAAGGAAAAGTAACACTATCTCATTAAAGGGATAATTATTCCTCCCATCTCTGTATCATAGCTTAAGATGGACCTGCTTTTCTGAGGTGTGGTCCTTTGGCCTGGTCCCTGCCATTTGTTTGATTAAAAAAAAATCAGCATTTTATAGAACTGATTGCTAGAGTTTTGATTTAGTCTTATATTTATTTGTTTACTTACTTGTCTTTTTGCACTATGAGGACTAAGCCCAGGGCCTCGCTGGACAAGTGCAATGCTACTAAGCTGTACTCTCTGCTCCCAGCCTGCCATGTTTACTATATATTCTTTTTAGTTATTTTGTGTTCAAGGTTAATCCCTTTCTCTTCCTTTGATGAGGGTGATTTTATTGATCATTATATGCTTTTTGAACTTGTATGTTTCATACTTTTATTTTTTTTAATTGTATGAGCAGTTTTTATGCAGGGCTTTTTGTTTCCCTCTGAGTCCAGCTTTGGCGGAACTCTAAGAGATCTGGTTTCTGTTGGAGCTGCTACTCTTTTGGATGGAGCTTATAATTCAGATTGTCTTTCTTAGACAAGAGACCCTTACTGGGTGCCTTGAGATTTAGCTTATCTTTAGTAAAATGGTTAGTCTTTCACTGTCAACTTGGTTCGATTTAGTATTTTTCTGTGTGTGTGTGTGTGTGTGTGTGTGTGTGTGTGTGTGTGTGTGTGTGTGTGTGTTTATGTCTGTGTGTTTGTATGTGTGTTCAGGAGGGGGTGGGACCTAGTAGGCGTGTATGAGGAATCAAGTCTGAGATTCTATGTTCTGGGAGAGTCTGTGGCAATGGTACTTATACTAACCGTTTCTGTAGTGTGCGCCTCTCTGGCCTCAGATATTAGGAGGAGAAAAGGACTCAATCCCAATGCTGTAAAGAATATTCTAGAGGACAAATGACCAAACTCCATGGACACTGAAACTTTTGATTTTACCAATAGCAGTGGCTGTAAGCACCCAGTGAGTGCCTAGTGGGCCCAGTCCAGTACCTAGTCTTTTTATGAGGCATATTTTACAATCATTTCCCAGACCCTGGGAAGTGCATGTGCTATTGTTCTCTTTTTGAGATACAGAGAGAGTTAAGGCCACATCCATGATGTAAACTGTCAAGCCTAGATCTGAACCCAGATCTGTCTTACACTATTTTTTTTTTACAAGGAATTTGGAGAGCTGGCATGCAGATAAGGAGGATGGTGGACCGCCCCCTAGTTTTCTTGCCCTGTGACCTTTTTGTCTGATTGCTTTGCTTTTGGTCACAGAGAAACCTTATGTTTGTGGTGGTTTGAACAAAAATGACCCCCATAGCCTCATATTTGAATGCTTGTGGAGTGTGTGGTCTTTTTGGAATAGGTGTGGCCTTGTTGGGAGAAGTGTGCCATTGGAGATGGGCTTTGAGCTTTCAAATGTCCAAGCCAGGCCTAGTGCCTCAGTGTCTGTCTGTCTGTCTGTCTGTCTGTCTGTCTGTCTGTCTGTCTCTGTCTCTCTCTCTGTCTTCCTGCTGCATATGGGTCCAGATGTAGAATTCTTAGTTCCTTTTCCAGCACCATATCTGTCTGCGCACTGCTATGCTTCCCGCCATGATGGTAATGGACTAAACCTCCGAACCTGTGAGCCAACCCCATAAATGCTTTCCTTTAAAAGAGTCACCATGGTCGTGATGCGTCTTCATGGCAATAGGAACCCCAACTAAGACAATTTGGAAAGGATGGAAATACTGGGACTCCCTGCTCACCCCTCACTTCTGAGTCAGAGGGACAGTGTGAGGTTCCTCTGGTGTGAAATTCTAGTCAGGGATAGGTTTGATCCGATTTTCTGCTCAGGACTCACAGGGTGATGGATGCTTTAGCCATTTGTTTTGTTCTGGAAAGCTGAGTCTGAGGCTGAGCTCGCTTCTTATAGATTGCTGACTTGTTTGTGGTCATGCTGGTTATCTCAAACTCTAGATTGAGGTGATTGTAGTAATGTGATAGCTGACATTTGCTGAGTAACTATGCATACACCCTTTGGGGCATTTTATAGGCCTTGTCTCACCTAACCCTCATGCCAACCTATGAGGGGGTTTCTGGTTTTATCGCTCCTGTGTAAACTAGGAACTCAAGCACAGAAAGGTGAGGTGGCTTTCCCAAAGCCACACGGCTGTCTGGGCTTCTGCATCCCGTTTTGTGTTGGGTTTCATTTGACTTCTAGTCGTAGGGTCACTGGTTGCCAAAGGGAATGGGCATTGAGTCTTTAGGGGCTTTCTTGACACGGTCGCCCTGTCTGCTGTTGCAGAGGAACCATGGAGAAAGTCTTGACTAAAACCTCCTAGATTCCTACGTACTACCTGTGGGAGTGCCTTGGCCATCTCATCTGTTTTACTCTGCATAGCCGGCAGCGGCAGCGAGCTGTCTCTAGGTGCCCCCTGGGGGTGACCACACAGATGAGTATGGTCAAGATGCTTGTTAGTTGAGAACTGGGGTTTTAATAAAAGGGTTTATCTTGCATCAGTCACACCCCCAAATTCAGGGATTTTGTACATTCATGACACAAGAGGGACAGCTGGGTGCCTACTTGCAGAAGGCTTCTGGTTGGGTGACGCAGTGGCCAGTGTCATTAATTCAGGCTACTGGGATTGCAGCTCACAGCAAGAGGGCTGAGCAGGCTTGGGTAGCCCAGGCCCTCTCCCAAGCAGGAAGAAACATGGTGCTTTCACAAAGATAAAGCAATTGCCATGCTATCTTGAAAGCCTGTCAATAGGCGAGAACAGCCTGTCAGAACTTGTAGAGCCAGCCAGCCAGTCCTTTGCTATGCTGACCCACAGATACAATATACCCGATTATGGTGTGTTCCTTTTGTTACTGGGGTACCACTTTGTGATCCACTGATGTCAGAATTTGGAAGTAGGAATTTTGAAGGAAGAGATCATGGTAGGAAGTATGGACAAGGACTCAGAATATGATAGGGAAAAAGTCCCCAACAACTCCACAAGTCCCAGCCAAGGAGATGGGAAAGTAAAGGCCAGAAGAGGACAGAACTCAGGTCCTGCCTCATCTGTACCTGCCCCGTGTGCCCAGAAGGTGCTGCTCACATTTACCATGATTTTTTTTTTAATATTTCAACTTCAAGTATCCTGCCCATCACACTTGTTCCTGTCAGCTTATCCCTTAGTTGATTCAACCTAGTCAAGTTGACAACTAAGATTAGCCACCATACTTTCCAAATGCGTGGGGTGAGACCTCACTTCCAGGGGTTTGAAAGTGTAAAATGAGTGTGTGAGTGGGTGAGTCAGGAGGTACACTCAGATGGACCGTGGAGCTTTTCCTCCGGAGCCTCAGCGGAAGCATACGGGTAGTACAATCTCACTGCCACGGCAGCCGCTAACTGCAGCTCCTTAACCTCTACCAGGCGCCAAGCCTATGCTCTAAGCACTGTGTCTTCTTGTCACCAGGGTGTGGCTTTCACCTGTCAGTTGGCTTCACTCTTCATCAGATTTTAAAAGTTTAAGGAAAAACAAAAGTGTTGTGGTGTATGCTTGTAGTTCTAGCCCGTGCGAGGATGGTGATTTTAAAGCCATCCTGGAATACACAATGAGATTCTGTCTCAAAACAAAACAAAACAAAAACCAACGACAACAAAACCAAAACCCTTCAAACAAATATACTATATTATAGAAGATGATTTTTACTTGGCTTAACATAGAGATCACAATGTCATACAGTTTTGGGGTTTGGAGCATGTATGAGACCCATGGCTAAGAAAGGTTTAGCAGACAGACATGTTTCCTGCCTCATTCTGAATGTTCCCATAAGCATCTTATAACCTCCAGTCCACACAGGGCCACAACTTCTATCTTCGTGAGCATGTCATACCTACCCTACAGTTGGTGGCCTTTTCATATGCAGTTCCTTGAGGAGTTATATGCTTTGTGACTTCTGGGCTCTATTTTATGAAGCAAAGAGGTGTTAAAGGCCTGAGCAGATGCCAGCCTTTAGCTCAGGGAATGAGCTCACAGTGCCCGTGCTTCCTACTTAAGGTTCTACTTCTGGTAGGGGCCTTGGGCCTTGGTGCTTGTTTCCTGCCTATTTTAGTGAGGACTTAAATGAATACTTGGGACTTGGCCGACTATGAACTTAATGTCTAGAATATGTGAGTGGAAACCAAAGTGGAGATATGATTTAAATGAATGCTTTGTAATTTGGGTCATTCATCCTCCCATCCATTCACTCACTCACCTATATTTCAATCCAGTTACTCATCCCTCTGTCTGCTCATCTATTTGTCCAGTCATCCATCCATCCATCTATCCATCCATCCATCCATCCATCCCTTCACTCATCCATCTATTCATCTTTCTATCCATTCATCCATCTATCCATCCATTTACCCATCCATCTATCCACCCATCCATCTATCCATCCATCCACCACCCACCCATCCATCCCTTCATCCATCCATCCATCCCTTCATCCATCCATCCATCCATCCATATATCCATCCATCCATCCCTTCATCCATCCATCCATATATCCATCCATCCACCCATCCATATATCCATCCATCCATCCATATATCCATCCATCCATCCATCCATCCATCCATCCATATATCCATCCATCCATCCATATATCCATCCATCCATATATCCATCCATCCATCCATCCATATATCCATCCATCCATCCATATATCCATCCATCCATCCATCCATCCATCCATATATCCATCCATCCATCCATCCATCCATATATCCATCCATCCATCCATCCTCCATATATCCATCCATCCATCCATCCATCCATCCATCCATATATCCATCCACCCATCCATATATCCATCCATCCATCCATCCATCCATCCATCCATCCATATATCCATCCATCCATATATCATCCATCCATCCATCCATCCATCCTTTCACTCACCCATTTATTAATCCATCAACCTCCCAGTTCTCCCATCATCCAGGCATCCATCATCCTAATCATCCATCTGCCTGCCTGCTCATCCACTTACGTCACCCACTCATCTATCTATTTATCCATCTACTCAAATTATCTATCCATCTATCTGTCCATCCATCCATCTGTCCATTTGTGCACTCATCCATCCAGTCATCTACTTGCTAATCTATTGATTTCATCATGTGCTTATGCCAAAGCCTTTGATACCAGTATTGATGCTTCTTTTGTGGCACCTTAGAATTTCAGGGTCTAGGTAGGCAGACAATACTTCTTGTGTCTGGATACTGGCTCCAACCCATAAACATATAGTTGGGTGACTCTGGATGACGTTTTGACATCTCCATGCCTCAGTTTCCTCATCTACAAAAAATCAATACATCAGAATCTGTAGCTCGTTTTAAAGACCCAAGTGATGCAATCCATTTGAAGCACAGAACTTTAGCAGGTGTGAGTGCACGTAACATGTAGTGTTTCGGAGCTTTTGTGTATAGCCTGTTTTTTGACCGAAAGATGCAACCACTTGAAAGACTCTGTTGTGGCCTTTGCCAAACTGCCCTTCTTAAATGTTGTAAATGAGCCAGGCACTGAGATCTTTTCAGCATAGATAGAGGGCAGGTACCCATTGCTGGCTGGCCACTTAACTTAATTCTTGCAGAGTCAGGAAAAGTGCTAATTCGTTGTTTTAGCTTTTCATGCTTTTAATACTAGTGAACTGAAATAGCTTCTGTGTCTTCAAAGGTCATTTCATGCTTATATTTCATCTCCACAATTAATACTTTCAAATGTTTCTTAGTGTGTTTCTCTGTTTCTTATGACGTATACATTTAAGTTAATTTATATATTATTTAAGTTGTAAGGATTTCTCTCATTTCTTTAAAATCTAAATTATAATGGTTTGTTATCTTGGAGATTTAAGTTTTTATTTCATAAAAACCTTTGTATTTTTCTGTAAGTTTAAAAAGTTTGTTATCTGCTGTGCAGTTTATTTGGTGTGTGCATTTATTTATTTTTACATTTAATTTTTGAGGTAGACTGAGCTCATATTTGTAGATGACAACAAATCATAATTTATAATTTCTTTTAACTAACCAGTTGTCCGCACACTTTATTGAATATAGAATCTAAAAATACATTTTACAATACATAAAGATCATACGCGCACATGCACACACACACACATATACTTACTGCATGGCATACATGATGTGTCTATAGGTATGCCTTTGTGTTTTTTATATGATTCCAGGTTCAGCTTGTACTTATAATAGAGCTATTTTTATGGTAGCTTTCTGTTGTAATAAATATTACTACACGTTCCAAATTCAGGGTTTTTTCTTTTCATTAATTTTTTTTCTGTCCTATTTCTACTTCTTATTTACTTAAAATAAATTTGTCAAGTTTAGAAAATTCCAGATGGGATTTTGATTAAAATTGCTTGAAGTTTGAAGTTAAGTTTGAGAAAATTAACATGTTTACAGTAATAAACTTCCCATCCACAAATATAGAAGTATCTCCATTTGGTATAAATGCTTTTTTAAACGTGTCACTGTTTTTGCAGATTTCTTCATTGAATCCTGCACTTTTTTTTTTCGTTAAATTTTATTTCCAAGCATTTTATATTTTTGTTGCCTCTCTAAATAGGGTAGTTTCTCCTACTATATTTTCGAACTAGTTTTTGTTGGTTGTTGATTAGATCTTTATTTGGCAACTAAACAGATTTCTGAGGTTGCTTCTTTAATCTCTATCCTTTCACTTTTTAAAAAAAAATTTTTAACCATTCTTTTTGCCTTTATATTTATTTTTTCTTCTAGCTACATTTTTAAAACCCTAGTAAGAGATTCTTTAACAATCCCTGAATTATCTACATAAAAACAACTTTTTTCCAAGATATATATTATTTTATTAATTTGTTCTTGTTATATCTCAATGGTTATCCCATCCCTTGTATCCTCCCATTCTTCCCTCCCTCCCATTTTCCCCTTATTCCCCTCCCCTATGACAGTTCCTGAGGGGGATTACCTCCCCCTGTATATGCTCAGAGGGTATCAAGTCTCTTCCTGGTAACCTGCTGTCCTTCCTCTGAGTGCCACCAGGTCTCCCCCTCCAGGGAAAATGGTCAAATATGAGGCACCAGAGTACGTGAGAAAGTCATATCCAACTCTCCACTCTACTGTGGAGAATGTTCTGACCATTGGCTAGATCTGGGTAGGGGTTTAAAGTTTACAGCCTTTATTGTCCTTGGCTGGTGCCTTAGTTTGGGCAGGACCCCTGGGCCCAAATCTGCCTATCATAATGTTCTACTTGTAGGTTTCTAGGACCCTCTGGATCCTTCTACTTTGCCATTCTCCCATGCTTCTCTCATTTAGAGTCCCAATAGGATGTCCTCCCAACTGTCCCAGTTTCCTGGTAATTGAAGGCTTTCATGTGACATGCCCCTTGGGCTAATATGCAGATATAAGTGAGTACATACCATTTGAGTCTTTCTGCTTCTGGGTTAACTCACTCATTATGATCATTTCTAGCTCAATCCATTTATCCACAAATTTCGGGAATTCCTTGTTTTTAATAGCTGAATAGTATTCCATAGTGTATATGTACCACAGTTTCTTTATCCATCCTTCTATTGAGGGACACTTAGGCTGTTTCCATGTTCTGGCTATTATGAATAAGGCTGCTATGAACATGGTTGAGCAAATTTTCTTGTTGTGTGCTGGAACATCTTCTGGGTATATTCCAAGGAGTGGAATAGCTGGGTCTTGAGGAAGCCCTATTCCCATTTTTCTGAGGTAGTACCAGATAGATTTCCAAAGTGGCTGTACTAGTTTGCATCCCCACCAGCAATGAAGGAGTGTTCCTCTCTCCCCACATCCTCGCCAGCATGTGGTGTCGCTTGAATTTTTGATCTTAGCCATTCTGATGGGTGTAAGATGGAATTTCAGAGTTGTTTTGATTTGCATTTCCCTGATGATTCAGGAGGTTGAACATTTCTTTAAGTGTTTCTCAGCCATTTGGTATTCCTCTGTTGAGAATTCTCTGTTTAGTTCCAAGCCCCATTTCTCAGTTGGGTTATTTGGTTTGGTGGTGTTTAATTTCTTGAGTTCTTTATATATTTTGGATATTAGACCTTTGTCAGATGTAGGGTTGGTGAAGATCTTTTTCCATTCTGTAGGCTGTCGCTTTGTTCTCTTGACAGTGTCTCCTGCCTTACAGAAGCTTCTCAGCCTCATGAGGTCCCATTTATTAATTGTTGACATTAAGGCCTGGGCCGTTGGTGTTCTGTTCAGGAAGTTGTCTCCTGTGCCAGTATGTTCCAGGCTCTTCCCCACTTTTTCTTCTAAGTGACTTAGTGTCTCTGGTTTTATGTTGAGGTCTTTAATCCACTTGGATTTGAGTTTTGTGCAAAGTGACAAATATGGGTCCAGTTGCATTCACTTTTTTTCTTGATAAGACATATGATTGTATAGGTAAGTCCTGTCTTTTTTTTTTCTTTCATAGACATTAGTTGATATTCTTATTTCTTTTATCTTACTGCATTGCTTAGAGGTTATAAGACAGTATTAAAATTAATTCCCTGCAGTTAGTATGGTGGAACGTCACAAGCTGTAGAACCGTAATGAGGAGGTGGGCCTTGTCCTTATGTGTGGCGCCTTCAAATGCTTCTCCTGTGCCTCTCTGTCTCTCTGGTTGGCTGTTGCGTCTATTCCTCACTCTACCTCTGCAGAAGGGAAAGGTACAGAGTGGGGGTAGTCCTCTCGGGGAACATGGGGCCATGAGATGGGGTTGTAGTGGGAAACCAGGGGCCCAGTGCAGCCCCTAGCTTTCCTATACCTGGAAAGGGTCCCTCCATGGACCACAACTGCGATGTCAGCCAGTGTTACTTCACGGAGCATCTCAGTCCTGTGAACTCTGGTCCTGCCTAGTTTTGTCTGTCTTGCCTTCCCTCCCTCCCTCCCTCCCTCCCTCCCTCCCTCCCTTCTTCTCTCCCTCCGCTCCCTTCTTTTTCTTCTTTCCTTTTTCTTTTCTGAAGATAGTGTCTCATATATTCCTGATTGACCTTGAACTTGGAATTTGTTGTATAGCTGAGTATAAACCACAAACATTTGATCCTCCTGCCTCTACTTCCCCAATGCTGGGACTATGGGTGTGCACCATCATATCAGGTTTAGGGGGCCTGGGAATGGAGTCTGGGACTTCCCCAATGCTAGGTGAACACCCAACCAACAGAGTGACATCCCCGACCCTCACTTGTCTTTTTCCTGTTTTTGGAGCACTTCTTGGGCCCTCTCCTCACTTGCTTTCTGTGCCTCCGACACTCGTCACCCCACAAAGCCACTAGTGGGACAACTGACAAACAAAGGGAACTGTGTCTTTGGATCCTAGAGGTCACTTTGTCTTCACTAGATCCTTGACTGCCTGGGCCGCCCTGATGGTGAGCCCAAATCTGCATTTTTGGTTAACTGTGTAGACAGAGGTCGCAGGTGTGGGGCAGGGATGAGGTGGGGCCTGTTCTCTGTCAGAAGGCAGAGCTGTGTGACTCAGTGACTCACTCTGCTCCCATCCCCTGAGCTCTGAGTTGGCACTGCTTGTTTCAGGGCTGGTGTGGGTGGCAGTGTGGCTGGCAGGGTGTGGGTGAGGCCGACTGACTTCAGAAGGCAGCCACGTGCTGGGTGCTGTCACAAGCTCGCTGGGACCAAGCTATTCCATGCCCGGACTTTGGCTCTTGGTCTTTTTTCTTATGAACTATTTTCCAGGTTTCCCTTCTCTCCCACTACATCTTTTTCTTCAGCTCTTGGACCCTTTCGGTCTCTCTTATTTTAATTGTGATAAAGATCACATACGATTCGTCACCTTAAGTATTTTAAGAGCATAGCTAGAGGCACGGAGGATATTCACAGTGATGTATTGCTCTCTCCACGGCCCATTCACAGAGCTCTTTTCATGCAAAGTTGAGACTGTCTATTAACACATGCCACATTCTCCCCCGCTCAGTCCCTGGAAGCTACTGTTGTAGTCCCGGTGTAAGATTTTTCACTACTCTAGACATGTCACAGAAGGAGCATCATGTGGGAGTTTGGAAACTGGCCCTCTCACCTCAGTGCCCTGTCCTCAAGGCTCATTCACGTCACGGCAAGTGCCAGTTATGTCCTTTCTTTGAAGTCTGAGTAATCCTCCAGCGACGGCATGTTCTCGTCTCATTCCGTTGCTGGGAGTAAACCGCTCCGACCACCTGGGGAAGGAAGGGTTTATTTGGCCGCACTCTGAGTAACAGGCCATCATTGGAAAAGTCAGGGCAGCAACTAAAGCACAGGCCACAGAGCCATGGTTTTGAATCTTCCTAATGCTGCGGCCCTTTAATACAGCTCCTCTTGTTTGCGGTGCTTCCTCCCCCCCCCCAACCATAACATTATTTCATTGCTAATTAATAACTGTAATTTTGCTACTGTTATGAATTATAGTATAAATATATGGTATACAGGATATCTCATATGTGACCCCAGAGGGGTCATGACCCACAGGTTGGGAACAGCTTGCATAGAGGGCTGGGTACCACTTGCTGGCTTGCTCTCAGGCTTATACTTAGCTACCTTTCTGTACAGCCGCCTTGGGAATGATGCTTCCCACAGTGGGCTAGTAGCCAGCACAGCACCCCCCCCAACCCCCAGATATGCCTACAGGCCAGTCTGATTCAGGCAATTCCAAGGCTTTCCTCTTAAATGACTCTAGGCAATGTCACGTTGACAATGCCTAGCCTAAATTTTGTTTCTTTATTCACTCACTCATTGGCAGTGGGATGATAGACTTTATGTTTTGGCTGCTGTGAACATTTGGCTCAGTCTTTTGTAACTGATGCTGATAGTGGTCAAAATAGCTGGTACCTTTTAATGATATTAGTCCTCTAGATCTTCACAGAAATTTAAAGCCTGCTGCTTCTCATCATTTTCATATATAAAGATGAGGAAACAGTTTTAGAGTAGTTGAGAGTAATTTATCCAAGAATGGTGTGTGTGTGTGTGTGTGTGTGTGTGTGTGTGTGTGTGTGTGTGTGTGTGTGTGTGTGTTTAGGAACATATCCATGTCCGTGTGTACGGGCTTTTGTTTCTCAGGATATTCTCCATCTTGTTTTTTTGAAGGAGGATCTCTTACTTTGCGCTATGTTTGGAGTGTCCCCACTCTGCAACCTACCAGGGCTGAACTTAAAATGTCACAAGCTTTACTTTAAATAATATTTTTTACAATATAAAATAATATTATTTAAACTAATCAACTCAGTTTTATTTTTTTAAATATGTTCTTGAAATTAAACTCAGGTCCTCACGCTTGCTCGGCAACCACACATTTTTTTTTTCTCTTCTCTCTCTCTCTCTCTCTCTCTCTCTCTCTCTCTCTCTCTCTCTTTTTTTTTTTCAAGACAGGGTCTCTCTGTGTTAGCCTTGGCTGTTCTGGACTCACTTTGTAGACCAGGCTGGCCTCGAACTCACAGCGATGCGCCCGCCTCTGCCTCCCGAGTGCTGGGATTAAAGGCTTGCGCCATCACACCCGGCTTTTCTCTCTCTCTTTTTTAAACAAAGCAAAATTTGCAGACTGCCAAGTGTAAATTTGGAATAAACATTATTATTGTTGTTGTGATTATTATTCGCATACCTACAAGCATGCATTTAAAGTATACAAGCTGATACTTTTTTTTTCTTTTTGAAGCATTTTACTTGTTTTGTATTTATGTGTTTTGGGGAGTGGGGCACGTGCCAGTGTGGTGGTCTGAGCACAGTGCATGAGGGCCCTGGGGGAAGGGGTCAACCTCCGGCCACCAGCTTGGCAGTCAGCACCCTTCTCTACTGACATTTGTTGACCATTCACTTAAAAAGACATATCCTTAAATATATGCAGCCATAGCCATGGTCCACTTTAGGACGTTTTTCTCCATCAAAAAGAGCCCTCTGAAGTCTTTATTTATCACTACCCTCTTCCTGCATTGCCCCACCTGGTCCCCCAGCTCCAGGCAGCCGCTGATATATGTATTTTTTCCCCCTGTGGCTTTTCCTGTTCTGTTCTTTTACACAAATGTCGTACTGTGTGCAGTCATTTGTGACCAGCCGTTTCCACTCAGCATCACGTTCTTAAAGCCCCTGAGACTGTAGCACGTAGCGAACCCCGTCCCTCTTTCTCACCCAGAGTTGCTCTCTTAGCCCTCAATGTCTGCATCCAGGGCCCCGCTGTTTAATCACAAGGTTTCCTTGCCTTTCTTGTCACAGACCACATAGACACGTTCTAGTCTGTTGCTTTATTGTCTGGGGCTTCTCTTCAGTTCATGAAGGGCTGGGGATCAGAAAAGTAAAAGAAAAAAAAACGACTTGAGGAGGCTGAAGGGATTGCCTAGTGGGTAACAGGTGACAGTGTTTCTTCAGATTCCCAACACCCATGTCAGGTGGTTCCCATAGCTCCAGCTTTGAGGAGATTTGATGCCTTTGGCACCCACAGGCACCCGTTCTCAGGTACGCACAACCCCTCACAATACACAGAGTTAAAAAAAAATCTGTTTAAAATTAGTTAACAAAAAGTTGAAGGAGGATGTGGGCGGGGGCGGCGGTCAGATAGCACAGTTGATGAAATGCTTGCCCTGTAACCAGGAGAACGTGAGCTGTATGTAAAAAGGCAGGTGTGGTGGCTTGCACTGCTTGTATTGGTGAGGTGGAGACGGCAGGACCCCGAGGGCTTGTTGGCCGGCCAATTGAGCTCAGTCAGCCAGCCCTAGGTCCAGTGAGAGACAGTATTTCAAAAAGAGTAAGATGGGAAAGCAGGAGAGTTGCTTCAGCAGCTAAGAGTACTTACTGTTCTTGCAGAGGACCTGGTCTCCATCCCCAGCATCCTCATAGTGGCTCACAACCATTGTAAATTCCAGTTCCAGGAATCCAGAGCCCTCTTCTGGCCTCTGAGAGCACCAGGCATACACATGTTGAACATCTAGGCAAAAACACTCTTAGACACAAAATCAAATAAGTAAATCTAGAGTATCTCAGAGTGAATGGATCCTGAGAAATAACATCCGGGGCTGACCTCTGGCCTCTGCATAGGTCACACACACGCACACACACACACACACACACACACATACAAACACACACAGACACACAGAGCAGGGAGGAGGAAGAAAGAAAGAGAGGAAGAGAATGAACGAAGTGGATGAATTGTGGAACAGAATCCTGTGTTTTGAATGAGGTTTCGAACCACAGTTGTGTGAGTAGCTCGCTGTTTTTCTACTCTGTGGCTGATGGTTCTGTGTCATGTTTTGTCTAGAAACGAGAATAGACAGATGAGACAGGCTTGTTGAAAGGACTTTGAAGCGCTGC
Source organism: Acomys minous (assembly GCF_964271855.1). NCBI lineage: Eukaryota > Metazoa > Chordata > Mammalia > Rodentia > Muridae > Acomys > Acomys minous. The sequence continues at coordinate 11,821,359 of NC_140496.1, forward strand.
GAATTTTAAGTGTCGCGATGGTAGGGGCGTACTTGCAGTTAGAATCCGGAGCTGACAAATGGATGCTCAGATGGAGTTTTGTACACACCCACCCAGGCCCAGGGATAGCAGTGCCATAGTGTGTTACAGTCTCAAGGTCATTGCCCTGTGAAGTAAGCTGGAGGCTGCTCAGGGCAAGAAGGGCAGACGTGGTGTGTGGGTGCCCACTGAGCCCTGATCTGGGGATCACTGGCCCTGGTCACCATGATTCCAAGGCCTTACTTTTCCCCCTTGGCAAGGAGAGGCTGTCTGGATCCTGGTGAGACTGGTCATGGAGCTCTCTGATCAGATGAGGGCTGTTTTGGAGACACTTTGCCAATCAGTGCAAAAGCTGCTCAGATGTAGTGCTGGGCTTCAGAGAATGCTGTAGGGAGCCAAGTGGTTATGTCTGTGGAAACTTGGAGAAATCAGTGTTCTGTGCCAGAATTCTCCTGCTCTCTAGTCCAACTTTCTGATCTCCAGCGCTGGCTTGGAGTGGATCTTTTTTTTTTTTTATGAGGGGGGGTCTCTGCTTGGGGCAGATATTTTTTTTGGGGGCCATCTCTGCCTTTCAGAATGTTTTTCTCTTGCCTCAGTTCACTTACTAACTTAAAATATTAAACAAGGGGCAGCCCTTCCTCTCTTTTGGAAGGAGCCAGTCCTGGACCACATGTAGAGGTATGTGTTTTATGTGATGGCGTGCATTTCTTCCTGGTGGTCAGGGAGGGGGTCAATAGTAAGCCCACTTTAACAGAGGAAGCTGATGCACAGCTGGAGGAACCCGAGAGACTCCAAAGATGTGACCCATATTGTTTCTTATTTTATTTATTTTTAATTTTAATTATCTATTGGTTTGTTTCAAGATAGGGTTTCTCTGTGTAGCCCTGGCTGTCCCCTGGGACTCACTCTGTAGACCAGGCTGGCCTCAAACTCACAGAGATCCTCCTGGCTCTGCTTCCCTGTGTGCTGGGATCACAAGTGTGAGCCACCGCGCCCAGGTGCTTCTTATTTTAAGTTTTATTATTATCTTTTAAATTTTTATTTCTTTGTTTATTTTCATTTTTTTTTGAGACAGGGTTCAAGTTTCATTTTTTTTTTTTTTACTTTACATGTATACACGTGTTCCTGAAGAGGACATCACATCCCCTGGGGCTAGATTTATAGGCAGTGTGAGCCACCTGATGTAGATGCTGTGAAATGAAGCCAGGTCCTCTGCAAGAGCAGCAAGCACTCTTAACCCCTGGGCCGTTTCTTCAGGCCTATGATCCCCATTGTACTTTCTACAGTTGTTTGTATTTTTCTGAGAAATAGCCTTCGTCATACATGCAGAGTCATAATAGAATGACGGACTTATTAGCATGCAGAGTAGCTTGGGCACCACTTGTATTGGTTATGAATTTTAAAATTCGTGAGATACAATGTGTGGGGTGGTGGGGAGGGCAGTTGTCCTGGTATTCATGTGGAGGTCACATGACAACCTGTGAGAATCAGTTCCCTCCTTTCCCCATGGGTTCTGCGGCCTGGATCCAGGCTGACAGGTTCGCGGCGGGTGCTTTTGTCCTCAGCACTCTGTGGCCAGCCTGCCCACTGGTGTTGGCGATGGCCAAGCCCTTTGATTGTGTGGTGCACCTGTGTGCATTTGTTCACTTCTTCTAGACACCTCATTCCACCATTCTTTCCTGTTTTGTTTTGTTGTTGTTTTTGATTTTTTTGTTTTTGTTTTTTGCTTGTTGGCGATTGTGTTGAAATGTCCCCCACAGGCTCATGTTTGAATCCTTGCATCCTTGCTCCCAGCTGGTGGTGCTGTTTTGGATGTTTGCGTACCTCAAAACCAGGACGGGACAGATAGATGTGCTCCTGGCCCTAAGTTCTACTCCGTTTCCATGTAGCCTGGCTCTCATGGTTCTAAGTTGAGCCCTCCTTACCCTATATAGCCCCACACATTGGCCAGATCAAGTCTTGAAGTCACACCACTCAAATTCTGAGCACTGGCTCATGGGATTTCCTACTGTCAGCCATTAGAGAGTATCTGCTATAAAGCGTCCTCCCAGGTGTCTGAACAGAATGCAGAGGTTACGTAGCGTTGAGTTCACTCTTTAATTTTTCTCAGTGGCCTCCTCTCTTACCCTTGCTCCTGGCAAGAATTAGTGAGTGCCATCAATCTTCCATTTGGAGTGATTCTGGGGAACTCCGTGTTTTGCCTTCAGGGATAAGCTTAAACCTCCAGGGAGTCATTGCTGAGGAGGGTAAATATTGTCAGATTATATCCTAGAACTCTCAGCCTGGCTTCTGAGGGGAGATAAGACTAGGGGAGGGGAATAAGCAGAAAGGGCCTTGCAGTCACTGTGGCAGGCCTGGCAAAAGGCCATCTTTGTGTGTGACCTGATAGAAGTTTCTAAGAGTCTTGGCAACTGTTGGGGATGTATCACTTGGTCTCCAGAGCATCGAGACAGTTTCCTTTGTGGTGACAACCACTCTCCCTGAGTTGATTGACAAAGCACTGGGGGGAAATTGGCAGCCAAGCCATCTCCTCCTCCTTGCACTGATGGGCATCACTCCATGTTGGCCTAATAGCAATGGCCCCAGGTGACAGGGGTTTACAAAATGACCTTTCCTATTGGATCTGAAGCGAGGACAACACAGGCCTTCAAGGAGGCTGCTGTTAGCCTGGCTGGAGAGCCTTGGAGAATGCCCAGGCTTTTCAGCATCTGTGGAATGTGGAAATAGGGCAGAGATAGCACACAGCCAGATGGTGTTATGAAACTACTTAGAACCCTGCTGGCAGAAATGGAGGAAGATGACCCTTCCTTGTATTCCTTCCTACTCTTAGCTAGACCCAGGACCATTTGAAGTTCTCAAGGTGCCCTGAGGTACACACACCAGAGAGAGCTGATTTCTTGGACCCGCCTTCTGTAGCCCCCTCCTAATACCATTCTCCTCTTGATGTGCCCTTCCCATAAGAGACATGGAGTGCACATAAGAGACACCGAGCACATGGGGGATTTGGGATAGAAATGGTCATAGGAAGGCTGTCAGCAGCAGCTTGGTGACAAACCCCACTCTTTTGTGTGTAGGTTCCCAAGTTTCCTTTGACAATGGCTTTGTCATCTTTTGGTATACTGACTAAAAAAATTCACAACACCTGGGCCCAGGTAACACAATTCAGAAGTGTGTGTATGGTATGTGTGTGTGGAGTGTGTGGTGCATGTGTGATGCGTGAACACGTGTGCGTTTTTGTATGCACCTGTGCTGTGTGCCCGCTTGCTTCTAGTATCTTCCTCAGTCACTGTTTATGTGATGTTTTGAGAGAGGTTCTTTCACAGAACATGGGGCTCACCAATTTGACTAGAACTGGCAGGCCAGCAAGCGCTCAGGAGCTATATGTCTCTGACCACTTGTGCTACAATTACAGGTGTGCATCCCCGCACCCTGCTTTTTGTGTGGGTTCTGAGGGGTCTGAGTTTGGTGTTGCCCTGACCCATGTCCCCGGCCCAATTTAGTTTTCTTTTGAGAACAAGTGCAATAAAAGGCATTCTGTGCCCCCTTTGTGGTACCTCTGTGGTCTTAGCCATCAGTGTAAATATTTCACTTTAGCTATTTGAAATACTTCAGGTTTTGATTTAGTTTCTGGTAGTGAAAGCATGCTCGTGGTACAATACTCAGCAGGAGAAAAGGGTAAATAAGGACAGTCATTTTCCCCAATGCCACTAGTTTTGTGAGGCGACCTGTGCACGTTCTGTCTTTGTGTTCTTTCATCCAGGAGCGTGCTCTCTCTGGGAGTCTGCAGTTTGTCTCTGTTTACAGATTGTGTACTGTAGAAGCCTGTCTCACCAAGATGCCAACTCAAAGGGGGCTCCAAACCTGAGTGTAGTTTCCTACGTGAGGGACATATATTTCATAGATTCTAAGGTACTGCCAATAAAAAGTGGATTTAGCCAGGCAGTGAAGACTGCACTGTTAAGGTATGGTACTCTATTATAAAATGCTTCCGAAGCCCAGAGGTGTTAAAATGAGGAAAGCCTGGTGCCGTGATCCATGAAATTTGGCACATTTGCATTGTGGTCACCCAGTTCATTCACATGCTGTCATTGTTTTGGATGACAGGATAGAAGTGATGGGTCTCCTGGTTTGCCATATACCTGGCTGTTTACTTTGGAGAGTGGATAGGAATGTGGAGCCGTGTATCATCCTTGGCCAAGAAAGTGTCATGTCTGTGCCAATCTAGGCTGGCTTTCCTCAAGGTCTAGTGCATATCTGCCACTGCAGGGATGCCCCGCCGCCTCCAGCTGTTGCCCCCCCCCCCCCCCCCGCCCCTGTCTGTCCTGTGCTGGGCTGGCTTCACATATTATTCTTTATTTCCTCACACGATCGTTAGGGTGGGGCTGCCCTCTGGTAGATCCCTGAGAGTGCATTTGTACAAAGTCTTAATTCTGCTTTCCCATTTTGTCTCTGGCTTAGCTGAGTGTGGAGTTCTGGATTGTAAATAATTTTCCTTGACGCATTGCTCCGTTGCCGTGGCTCTCAACCTGTGTGACTCCTTTGGGAACCTCAAATGACCCTTTCAAAGGGGCCACATATTAGATACTTACATCATGATTCACAATAGTAGCAAAATTACAGTTGTGAAGTAGCAACAGAAGTGGTTTTATGGTTGGGGGTCACTATAACGTGAGGAACTGTATTAAATGGTCACAACTTTAGGAACGTTGAGGACCGCTGCCTAGTGGCTCTGATGTTCTTTCTTCCCAGTTGAGGAAGCTGAAGGCGTTATGACTCATAGGTTGTGTCATGAGGCACTGCTTATGTTGGGTCACTGTGTGGGTACCTGACTGGCTCTTTGGACAATGTTCAATTTTGATTTTTGTCACTGTGATAAAATGCCCCAACTAAAACCAACTTAGAGGAGCAAGGCTTTTTTTTTTTTTTTTTTTTTTAGCTCAAGATGCCAGGTTGCAGTTGCACCACTGAGGGAAGTGAAGGTGGCAGAGACAGGGAGATGAGTGCCAGCAGGTAGAAGGCTCCACAAGACTCCCCTAGTCAGATGCCATCTATGATGCCAAACCAGGGAGGGTGCTGCCCACAGTGGGCTGTGTCTTAACCACCTTAGTCAGTCAAACTAAGACAAATCTTCCCAGGCCAAATTGATCTAGACAGTTCCTCGCTGAGAGAGTCTCTTGTCAGATGATTCTAGATTGTGGCAGTTGACAACTAAAACTTCGGTTTTTCATACATTATATTTCTAAGTTTTCAAAATTTCTTATGTTTTCACACATACTCTTTCTGAGCATATTATGGCTTTATATTCCAGAAGATTGCCTTAATTCAGTCTTTTTTGCTATTCTATTTTTGCTTTCCCATTTTTAACTCCCAAGAATTTTTAAAATTTGGTTCTGGAAACATTCCATCTTCATTGTAGCCTGTTATTATGCCGTAAGTGTGTTATCTTTATCTTCCCTTGTCTGTTGGTGAATACTTAACAGCTTTATTGAGGTAAAATTGACACAAGTAGAGTTGTACATGAAGTACAAAAGTCGATAAATTTTAACATATGTCTAGCTTGCGGAACCGTCACCTTCATCAGTCTGCACCTATTCCTTCCACATGTTCCCTTTTGACTGTTGCAATTCATGCAGCTTTCTCCGTTTCCTCTTTACTTATAGCCCTTGCCCTCTTTTCTACCCATCAGACACTGCTCTGTTTTCCCCGTGACTACAGATCGTTTGCATTTCCGCAACTTCATATAAGTGCAACTATACTGTACTGTGAGGTCATCCATGTTTATGTATTGGTAGTTCGTTTCGTTTCTTTTCTTTTTATTTTATTTTATTCCTAAGTAGTATCTTATCGCATAGGCGGCACACTACAACGTAATCTGTCAATTCACTTAGTAGCCAGGGACGTGAGTTGTTTCCATCTGCAGATGAAGCTGCTGCATGCATTTATGCATAAGTCATGATGGGATCGATGCTATCATTTCTCTGAGGCAAAAGCATAACTGTAGATAGGGGGAGTTATATAGTAGACATTTTGTTGCTGAGGGGGCCCAAGCCTGAGTGGACTGTCTCACATTCTTACCACTTTCTCTGCATCTTATATCTTGTACGACGAAGTCACTAATTTTAACCATTTTATACGTGAACATGACATAATCATTGTGGATATAATTGGCATCTCCTTATTGGCTAATAATGATGGAAATTGTTCCATTCTCCCACTCTTCATTTGTATGCACTCTTTGGTCAAGTGTCTTCTCAAAAAATGTTTTTTCTTTATTCATTTTTATTGTATGAATGTTTTGCTTTCATGAATGTGTGTTTGACATGTGTGTACCTGGTGCCTGTGGAGGTCAGAAGAGGGCATCAGATCCCCTGGAACATTATTAACAGGCAGCTGTGAGCCACTGTATGGGTGCTGGGAATCGAACCCAGGTCCTCTGCAAGAGTAGCCAGTGCTTTTAATCTCTGAGCCATCATCTCTCCAGTCCCATCGAACCTTTCGCCAATTCAAAAATAGTTTCTTTTCTATGGTTGAGTTTTGTGATCTCTTTACTTTAGGGAAACACCTTTTTATCAAATAAGTTTGAAGCAGCATTTTTTCTCAACCCGTGGATTATATTTTCTTTCTCTTAAAATTTTCTTTCAGAGAGAAGCTTTAACTTACATAATCTAAGTCATCTTTTGTTTTATTTCTATGCACGTGTTTCTCAGTGTCCTCTCTGGAGAGCCTTTGCCCACCTGAAAGTTGGAAAGGTTTCTTTTCTTTTCTTCTTTTTTATATTCTAGAAATCTTATGGTTTTAGGTTTCAGATTTAGGTCTGTGATGACTTTAAGTAAATGTGCGGATGTGATGTGGCGTATGACCCGGAATTCATCTCATGTTTCAGCACCTTTTGTTGAAAAAGACCATCTTCTGTAGTCAACCGCCTTTGCCTCTCTGCCGGAGTCGGTTGTTGATAAATGTCTGGGGCTATTTCTGGACACTTCATCCCAGCCTTTTCGACTCTTGATTTACTGCTACCAGATTCTATTGTTTTGGCCACTGTACTTTATAACAAGTCTAAATCAGGAAGGCTTATTAATCTTGCTTCACTCTGGGTTTTGCCATTTCCAACAAGGCTGAAGACCAGCCTGTCACTTCTTAGAGAAAAGTCTGCTAGGAGTTCAGTTGGAATTCTGGTAACCCAGTGGGAGAATTTAGAGACCTAACATGGTGGTGCTGAGTCTATGACTTGTGAGCATGGTTCTTGTTTATATAGGTCTTGAATACTCTCCCTCTATGCACTGTGGTTTTCAGTATGTAAGCCTTGCATGTATTTTTAAAAATCCATTTTATGTGTGTTATACTATTTGTTATGCATGTCTATGCATAAGCATGTGTGTGCATATTTGCATGTGTATGGGTGCATGAGTGTCTTTGTGCATATGTGCACTAGGTTCACATGCACTTCCATGTGTGCACATTTAGAGGGCTGATAGTGATGTTGAGACACATCCTTTGTTGCTTTTCTACCTTATTCGTTGAAGCAAGGTCTCTAGGTCTAACCCAGAGCTTGACGACATGGCTGGCCTCACTAGCCAGCTTGTGTGTGTGTGTGTGTGTGTGTGTGTGTGTGTGTGTGTGTGTGTGGACTGGAATTAAAAGCAGGCTGCCATACCCACCTGGCATTTGTGTGGGTTCTGTGGATTTGAGCTCTGGTCCTCACACTTTGTGAAGTAAATGCTTTAATACTTGAGCCATTTTTCCTGCCTCTGCATATATTTTAATCAGATTGATGCTTGAGAATTTTGCATGGAGATTTGTAGGTGAAAATACTTGTCAGAAGCATCTTAAGGGAGGGAAGAATGATATTGGCATATAGTTGCAGTTCTCTGTGGAAGGGAAATTGTGGTGGAGCAGGGAGCTTGCATCCTGGCAGACAGGAAGCAGAGTGGGTCCTGGGTGAGATTATAACTCCCAAAGACATGCCTCCCAGGACCTACTTCCTCCAGGTAGGCTGTCCCTCCTACCCTTTGCTGGTGCTCAACAATGTTACTATGTTATGATTACTGCATTTATTAGCTTAGAGTCCTGGAAATGCTATCCTAGACATCCCAGAGGCATGCTTTTTACTAATCTCTCACTTGTTTCTTAATCCAATTAAACTGACAATCAATTCCAACAGTCAGAAATGTAACCTTTGTCATCCTAACTCCAGAACATACTTCTTAACCTATATCATTGCCCTGCTGGTGCCCCCTCCAAAAGCCCATGCCCATATTATCCTGAACCATGCATTCAGTCTATTTCTATGAGACTTCAAAGCTCCATTATGCAAAAGCTCAAGTTCAAAGTCTCCTCTGAGACTCCAGGCACTTCTTCACCCCAAATATCTGTGAAACATCTAACACAAACTACCAACTTCCAAGATACAAAGATGCCGAGTCAACATTCCCATTCCCAAAGGGAGAAGAGAACAACAGTAGGAAGGCTTGGACCAAAGCAAGACCGAAACCGTGTAACACAGTCGCTAAACCCTGTAGCCCCAGGTCCATCATCTGGTGCGTAAGATCTTCTGATGTGACTGCCAATGAATTTGGACAGCCCCGCCCTGTGGCCATGCTGTTTGCAGCCCACGTGGACCTGGGCTAGCTCCACTTGTTACCCATGTCCATCCTTGACAAATGGTCCATGTTACTCACTTCTCCCATATTCTGATGTCTACACTTCATCATTGGCTTTATCCTCACAACTTGAAGCATTCCTCCCTTGTGGCTGCCTTGAGGCCTCCTTCTACCACGCATAGCCCCACTCCACACTTTTCTTCCAAGTCTGAAAGGAAGCCTAGATGACTTTGTAACTTTCATTAGCGTGCCTTAGAAATCAACATCAAATGGACAACTCCAATGTCTGCTACAAGCTCAAGCAACGTCTAGGTCCCCTTTGACGGCTGTAGTGGCCTCTGAATGGCCTGAACTGTTGAAGCCAGGAAAACAATTCTGGGGTACCCAAAGGCTTTCTCTTCTCAGGAGAAAGTCTTTCAACTGAGTTTATACGTTTGCACATCCTGAGATGCCTTGAGCCAGCTTTCCTATTGTCCCAGTACGAAGTGTGTAGCTTCTTTGATTAGAGGCAAGAATCTCTTCAACAACTACACCTTTCTTGTTGGAAACTTTCTACTTGATCCCTTTCTGCGGTCTTTTCAGATTCTTCTGCTGTGTCTTCTGCTCCCAATGTTCACTGTAAATCTGGAAAACAACGGCCAGAAATAACCATGCAGCTTAAACGTTACCCTGTCCTGAAATCCCCTCCAAGTAGTTCATCCTCCCTAAACTAAGCCTTGCTTAAAGCCTTAGGACCCAGACCAAATGTCTAAATTCTTCCCCAGACCATAACATATATGGTTTCTAGTCTAAATCCTGACAGAGTCCATGGGTCTACCTGAAACCCTATGGAACTGAATTTCACTCTTGCTGTTCTTGTTGGCATCCTGGGCTTTTGAGATCCCACCAGAATTACTGTGCCCACAGAATTCAATGGTCCCTTTAACTCACATTGTCAAGCATTTCCAAATTCCTCCCACAAGCCATTTCAAAGGCATAAGAACCACACAGTCAGAGTCAGTCAGGCCATAACTCTACTTGGCACTTCAGTATTAGTTTTATTATCATTGTAACCAAAGTACCTTCCAGAAACAAATTAAGTAGAATATAGTTTGCCCAACGGTTTAAGAGGTCTCAGCCCATTCTGGGGAGGATGCCATTACAGAGTAGGTAGTCCCCAGAACATGCTCCTAGAGACCAAGTTCTTTCAACTAGGTCCTCCTGCCTTTTACAAACGTCCCATAACAACACAGTGTTAAGAATTATCAAGGGATTACTAATTAATTCATTAGGCCAGAGCCTCCATTATCTAATTGTCTCTGGAAGTGCCCTCACAGCCACACCCTGATCCATGTTTTACAGTCTCTTAAGTATTTCTTAGTTTAATCAAGCTGACAGTTCAGACCAATTATCCTGGTTATCTTTTCTAAGTTTCTGGTTGTTTGTTATCATCACGTGGGGGATATGACTGTTGCCTCTATAGGTCATACATCTTGCTAAAGTTAATTAGTCCACAGGCTTTGTAAAGAGCTCTATCTGATCATGTACATTGATAAACCATCTACATTGATCAACATACCTTCTGGGAATAAAAGTGGTCTTGGGTGCTTTGTTGTTGCCCGACGTAGAACAGGAGTGGCACCCCCTCTGTTGTTCCTAATGTAAGTGGGAAGGCTGTCACACTTCACCAGGTATGTGTGATGCTAGCTATAGATTTTTTTAAAAAAGGATTTCTTTTTTATTAACTTAAGGGAATTTCGTTCTGGTTTTAAATTTACTGATATTTTAAAATAAAAATGGTTGTTGAATTTTATGCACCTTTGAATTAAAAAAAATGTTTAAAGAGAAAATTCCATTCTTTTTCTTTTGAATGTTACAGCAACATTGCTTCCTGGGGATAAATTATATTTGGATATGAAATAAAGACAATTTCATATGCTATTGGATTGTCTTTGATAATTGTGGAATTTTTTATATACTACCTAATTTAAGCTGTTTCTGGAAGGTATAGTTGGTCACAGTGATCACAAAACTAATTGTATATGGTACACATCGGTCTGCAATTAGTTTTCGTTCCTCTTAATGTCGGTGTAATTTTGGTGATAGGATATTGCCATCATAGAATACTTTGGGAAAATTTACCTTTGTCTTGATTTTTTAGAAATTTTTTTGTACTTTTCTGGTAAATATATTTTTTAGTAAAGATTTTCTTATAGAAAGATTGCAATTGCATATATAACTCATTTAATAGTCACAAAGATTTTCTAGTTATCCTTTTATTATCCTGTGTCCTTCCAGGAATGTATTAATTTACAATATGTTATAAAATTTATCAGCACATACCCCAATTATCATCTTAGTGTTTGTAGGTTCTGTAGTGATGTCTCCTTTTTCATACCTTGTTACCAGATTTTAATTTTTTTTATTCTTTAAGTCAGCCTAATTAAAAGTTTATGGGTTTTGTCATTGAATCAGCCTTTGATTTTTCTCTTTAAAATGCTTTTTTTAAATTATTTTTTCTGATCTCCATTATTTATTTTTTTCCATTTCTGAGACTTTAATTTTGTCATTAATCATTTAAAATAGATTCTAAGATAATTGACTTTTGCTTTTTTGCTACTAGGCAGGTTTTAGTATAAATTTGGTACATGGTGTTTTAATTTCATTCAAGTTAAATGGCTTTCTAATTTTCCTTTGACCTAGTCTGTGTTCTGTGGATTATTTAGAAATACATGGCTTGATTTCCAAATGTCTGATGATCTACCAGAGATATTTCTGGTATCTATTTTTAACTTATTCTATTTTGGTTTAGGGAATACTTTGTATGACTTTGGTCCTCTTAAACTTGTTGAGACTTGTTTTACTGTTCTGTGTATAAGTTATATTGACTAATATTATCTATGCATTTGAAAGAGAAGTTTGTTCTGCTGCTGTTTTGTGGAGCCTAAGTGTCAACTAGATTATTGTGGTCAGTAGTG